>NC_087106.1:11951086-12586448 GCF_963855985.1 Ostrinia nubilalis
AACCAAATGTGCTGCCTGATGATGTTACACTGCTTAATTCTCTAGCCTACATGTATAACAATGGGAACACTGAATATCCCCATCTAATCATAGAATACTTAATAGGCGTTGAAAATACTTACATTGAAAAACTGTTTTCAAAGCTTGAACCCGAATGTCGCATGCTGGTATTGAATTTGGCGTATAATATCTTGATGTCAACGGAGTCCCAGGATATAAATGTGTCCGTTAATTTTGTGAAGTTCATGGCACACGAGTTTAAGAGTAAATCGGACTGTATACTGAAGACTGTTGATAAGTATGTGACGGCTATAGAGCCACAAGAAGTTGTGTTTTTGCTGGAGATCATAGCTACGGCTTCTAGCATGGATGCATACATGGACTGCTTGCAAGGAGACACTTCATTATTTATCAACTGTGCATGTAAGTCAGCATTTTTAAAGTGTGATAGGGAAGTACCTAAATAAATTTGTGTAAAGAGAAATACTGGCATTTAGTGTGGTTGTAATCTAAAGTAAATTAAATAAAACCAGCCCAAGTCAGCAGTAGCAGACTTAGACAGTCTTGTAAGAAAACTTTGATGTCACTGGAATTTACCAGTTTCTTTTGCTGCTCAATATTTGGTAATTAAACCAATTTGGTCATATTTTAGAATTATTTAAATTATGTATTAATTTATTTTCTCCTGTTTAAATTGCAATTTATTTATTTTGGCCAGTTAAACAAATAGTGCACACCTGGATAGTAGCACAACTCAAAATAATTAAAAATTGAGTTATAGTGATTATCATAATCTGTGTCAAAAACTACCTACCCTACTTGTTGTTCCTGTAATAAAATTTAAATTTAACTACCCCTTATCTAGTTTATTAGATATTGTCTAACCAGCTAACAATATTATTATGTGTCAACATTTTTTGATTTATGTATTTTTAACAATTTTATTTCCAGTCCTGTTAAGAGCTATTCACAAGCTGGGCAAGGAGAGCAGCAACTTCTTCTCGTCCATCAACAAGCTGTATGCTGCCACCGGCAAGCAACTGATCAACGACGAAAACCTTATTAATGCTAACATGCACAATGAGAGTAAGTGATGTAATATAAATTGTTTGTGTCTCTAGATTCTGCCTCACTCCCTCTGATTATGAAAATTCCCGTTATGTCTATTTTTTTGGACATGAGCAAAGCCTTCGATTTTGTGGATCACCTTAATCTACTGACAAAGCTGGAATCGGTCGGTATAAGAGGGACTACACTTGAATGGTTTAAAAGTTATTTACAAAACAGACAACAATGCACCGAAATAACAAAAATTTTAAAATCTGGAAAAAGCTACAATAAACAAATCTTTAGATCTAAATTTAGAAAAAACGAGTACGGTGTACCACAAGGGAGCAATCTAGGACCCTTGCTATTTTTGATCTACGTAAATGACTTACCTCTGGCTACAGCACAAAGATGTATCTTGTTTGCTGATGATACAACAATTATAGTCAGAGGTGAGGATATTGGCGAATATGGGATAAATGCAAACAGGGCCTTGGTGGATGTTATAGCATGGTTAAAGAAAAATAATCTGAATGTTAATTTATTAAAAACAAATTTTATCCAATTTCATTCATACAGAACACGACACAGAATATAGACATAAATTACTTGGACGACAATATAACGGAAACAAATAGTGTAAAATTCTTGGGGCTACATATAGACAAATACTTGAATTGGAAGGGCCAAGTCGATTCTATATGTAAGAGACTAAATCGTTTCGTGTATGCATTGAGACGACTCAGGAATACTGTGTCACTCGAAGCAGCAGTAACAGCCTACTATGGCTATGTTTCCTCAGTCTTGAACTATGGCCTGGTCCTGTGGGGCAATTCCGTAGATATTGAAAGGGTGTTAAAGCTCCAAAAAAAATGCATACGGGCTATGACCTATGCACTGCCTACGGACAGCTGCAGACCATTGTTTAGAATACTCAAAATTCTTCCGCTGACTTGTATGTATATACTGAAGGCGTGTTTAATGGTAAAATCACACCCAGAATATTTTCAAAAAGTAACAGAGGTTTCTGTCCGGCCGCAAAGAGCGCAGTACGTAAATCTCCTGTACCAACCACCATGTCGTTACGATATTTACAAAAGAAATGCATATAACATGTGCATTAAACTATTTAATAATCTTCCTGACTATATTAAGCTGCTACATGGTAGGGAATTCAAAATAGGGTTGACAAATTGGTTACATACAAATTGTTTTTATTCACTTAAGGAATATTATGACTGGAGGAATTATTCTGACTAAGCAAATTAGGTATATGTTATTTAAATTTTAATTAATAATAAATTGACTTGTGTAAAACATTTAGAAATTAGGTAGATGATATTTAAATTTTGATTAATAATAAATTGACTTATGTAAAACATTTGCATGCTGGTTCATATCTGGCGAATGTGTCCTGCTCCATTTCATTATGTAACATCTAATGTACCACATTCTGCAAATAAATAATTTGAATTTGATTCTTCTAAAGCAAATTCTTCTAGTTTAGTCCAAGAAAAGCCTCTCTTCTCTACGATAAAAAATCGTAACCTAATCTTCGACTTCCGAATAAAGACGTATCAACGCACGATATAATTGTAATCCATAATAGTAGGGAATTTAGTGCAAGAACCCCTCCACTTTGGTATAGAAGGCTCATTTTTGCAACAGTGGTTCTTTGGGTCCCCCTGAGTGGATTTCCGTCGGTAGACATCGGGAGCCCCCCCTGTGGTAGCAGGGGGAGGGGGGGCAAGTTTCCTTCTGCCGCGCTTCACTCTAAGGCCCATATCTTTAAAACTATTAGTATTAGGGCAAGTGTGGTATCATTTTCAGATAACTAAAAGATGGCGAATTCATTTCTAGAACAAACTTTTTGCCTTTTCATACAAAAAAATAGAAATATTGAGCAAAATTCACAAAAACCAAAAAGTATTTTTTTAAATAAACGTCGTTTACTTTTAAACCACTGGAGATAATCTAATAAAAAAAATATGTCCTGAAAGCTACATTTATCAGGATTATAAATATATACCATTGTATGGTACTTTTTTCGCAAAAAGTAGGTGAAAAAAATTTTTTCTTCAGGACACAGCGGGCGAATTTTATTGCGCATTGGAAAAAAATATTTATTTTATCCATGAATTCATACTATTTGGTTCATAAGCAAGTAAGGATTATTATTTTAGAATTTATTTAGAGTTGCTGGCACATCAATCTACCATGATTAGTATTTTTTCTTCAATTGATTTTGAACTCTATGTGAGAGACATAAGGTTGAAAATAGCTTAAATACATTTTAATATTGAAAATATCATAAGAAGAAAGCACTAAATAAAGAACTTGAATATGTCTAAACGTCTAATGATTATTATTATTTTAATTAACACTTTTATTTCTACATACTATAGTACAGTGATTTAATGGAAAGGTAAGTGTGAGGAAAATGAGGATTGATTGGCTACGGTTCTGATCATTTTAGTTGATTTTTCAGACAGCACCAGCTTCACCAGCACTACTTCTTGCACTCACATCTTACCATTTCCAGGAAAGCTTTGGCAGCTACGGGCAAATCGGTCCATAAGTATAGGCTCCATGTTGCTATCGACTCTGGTCCACCCCCAACTAGTCGGATAAAGGGAAGACTGAGTCGTTTGTTTGCAACTGATCCTATACGCGAAGCCCTTGATATACAAAATTTTGAATAACTTGAAAAAATCCTAAGGATAAGATTACTGCCCTTGATATACTGCCAGAACAAAACAAAACCAATGGATTAATAAGATAAGTGGAAAAAAACAGTGGATTGTTAAATGGATCGATCTTGAACAAGAGACGACGAAAAGAGGACCAAAATCCCAACATAACAGCCTAATCTGGTTTACTGACAGCTCCAAGATGGCCTTTTTAACAGGAACGGGCGTCTACTGAAACACTTCGAATTCTGTGAACGCATAAGGAGGAAGAAGAATTCTACGCTATAATTATGTGTGCACTAAAGAACAGGGGCGTAAAAAACGCAATATTTACATCCTGAGCCACAGCCATGGCCATAATATGGCATGAGGTATGCTTTTAGATAAAGGTACTATCAGTTCTGACCAAATAGGTATGGTCTCTGACCTTGTCTCGCTAAACTGTCGGCTCTCTCATTGCATTCGATCTGTGTATGTCCAGGTATCTCACATCAGGTCCCCCTTCCGAGTTTGTTCATCTTTAAGATCTCAACGTTCACTGAGGCGATGGCTTTGCTTGAGTGCTGCCTGGCTGGCTCAGGATGTAAATATTGCGTTTTTACACCCCTGTTCTTATATCCAAGAAGCACAGGGCTGAATGGGAAAGCTCCAACGATATAAGCCTCTCCAAATCATTCCTAAAGGGAAATACAAGGTCATGGAGAAAACTCATTAAGCGGAAATAAAAGGTCAGCCCAAGCAATTACGGGTACGCAAACTGGGCATTATGGAACGAACCACATATCCACAAAATGGGCCTAACTACAGAAGACAGCTCTCGAGCATGACGTGGAATACATGTGGGGTCCATGAAACACTTAATACTCTAAGATGAGTCTGCTTGGGTCAGCATATCCGGCATCAGAAGACTATTAGGTGACTTCCACTCAGATGCTTAATTCACCTAATGGATAGGATTTTTTTGGATGATAAGGAATAAAAAAGGAAGCATAAAGATCCTAATGAGTCGCTGTGGACTACGCTTAGGTGTGGCCCTACATAAGATAACCCAGACAGCTTTGTATCAGCATTGGCTACTGGCAGTATATTAAGGAGTTCGCGTATAGGATCAGTTGCAATTGCAAGCAACCGACTCAATCTTCCCTTTACCCGACTGGTTGGGGGTGGACCAGGGTTGATAGCAACATAGAGCCTACATGGACCGATTTGCCAGTAGCTGCCGAGGCTTGCCTGGAAATGATGAGATGCTAGTGCAAGAAGTAGTGCAGAAGCTGGTGCTGTCTGAAAAAACAACTAAAACGGTCACAGCCATAGCCTTTGTGCTAAAAATATCTCCCGTACTATGATTGTCAATCTCCATTTTCCTTACATTTGCCTTTCCGTTAAATCACTGGTACAATAGTATTTTGAAATAAGTCTTAATTAAAATAATAATAATCATTAGACGATTAGACATATTCAAATTCTTTATTTAGTGCTTGCTTCTTATGATATTTTCAATATTAAAATGTATTTAAGCTATTTTCAACCTTATGTCTCTCACATAGAGTTCAAAATCAATTGAAGAAAAAATACTAATCATGGTAGATTGATGTGCCAGCAACTCTAAATAAATTCTAAAATAATAATCCTTACTTGCTTATGAACCAAATAGTATGAATTCATGGATAAAATAAATATTTTTTTCCGATGCGCAATAAAATTCGCCCGCTGTGTCCTGAAGAAAAAAATTTTTTCACCTACTTTTTGCGAAAAAAGTACCATACAATGGTATATATTTATAATCCTGATAAATGTAGCTTTCAAAACATATTTTTTTTATTAGATTATCTCCAGTGGTTTAAAAGTAAACGACGTTTATTTAAAAAAATACTTTTTGGTTTTTGTGAATTTTGCTCAATATTTCTATTTTTTTGTATGAAAAGGCAAAAAGTTTGTTCTAGAAATGAATTCGCCATCCTTTAGTTATCTGAAAATGATACCACACTTGCCCTAATACTAATAGTTTTGAAGATATGGGCCTTAGAGTGAAGCGCGGCAGAAGGAAATTTGCCCCCCCTCCCCCTGCTACCACAGGGGGGGCTCCCGATGTCTACCGACGGAAATCCACTCAGGGGGACCCAAAGAACCACTGTTGCAAAAATGAGCCTTCTATACCAAAGTGGAGGGGTCTCCATACAAATCATTGCACTAAATTCCCTACTATAATAATTATATTTTATACATTAAGTTATTTCATTCAATGTTCCAGTACCTCTCTCCAAAAATGACTCAGCCGACAACATGCTGTCTTGCAACGAAACAACTTCCGAATGTACCGAATCAGAAAGCAGTGAGCAGTACTTCGAATGCAATGACAACGCACCGTACATGGAGCGTATGGAAACCATCAACGTCATAGACAGTTTGCAACAGCCTTTCAAATTCGCTGACACAATCAACAAAAATGGGAAAAATGGCAGCGCTGAACGCGATTCTAACGTCAAAATCGACAACGACCTCTCCAAAGTAGCTTACAAAAGAAGCAGCTCGGTTCCGAAAGCTGATGATCGTTTACAACACTTGCCCACTAGAAGAATCAGCTTAGAACACAAGATAGACATAGGCGATGACACGGAACCACCGTTGATCATCGATTCCATGTCTCCTAGTGGCAGCATGAACACTATCGCCGAAGTCATCCCTGTAGCCCTACAGCCAAGGTTGGAATTAACTGGCGCGAGTGGTACCGACTCCCAGGAGAGCTCGCCAAACGATCCTCCTACCGAAATCCATTTGATAAAAGACGAGCTCAAGTGCGAAGTAAAAGCGTCGCCCAGCGAAATATCGCCACCTCTAGCAGACACATTGCCTGAAACCGAGTCACAAAAGCAATCTCCAGATACGCCAAAAGAAGTGAAAAAGAGTCAAAACCTATCTACAGACTTTGACTTGAGTGAGCAACTGCAGAAAATCTTGGGAATATCCTCTGAGAAGACGCGCGGGGACAAAGACGCGGACAAGAAGAATGAACCTGCGAAAGAGGTGAAGATTTCCGATGAGAATCTCGTGAACAAGGTGCCCTCAGTCAAAATTGATTCGCCTGAAGGAATCAAGACTAGGTAGGTATTTCTCATTATGTTAAATCAATTTAAAAGAACTATATTATGCATACTTTCTCTTATTCCGATTTTGATATAAAAACAAGTTTGTGAGGATGGTTAGGGATGTCTATGATTATTTCACGAAAAACGCATTTTGATGCCACATTACTATAATGTCTATGCCTCTGTTTTTTATTGATGTAAGCTATAATCTAAATAAGACCCCTTTTACGCAATCCCACATAGGATACCATAATAAACTTATTCTCCTATGTCAATGTTCTTTTTAATACCATATTATTATTTGCTAAAAAAATAATGACTTGTTACGCTTTATAGGCTGGGCGCGGTGGACATGAGCTCCCCCAAGAAGACGGTGACGCAGGTGGAGACGGTGGAGCGGCACGTGGCCTTCGGCTTCAAGGCGGCGCTCGTGCGCACGCTCGCCAACCTCTGCTGGAAGAACCAGGAGAATAAGAAACAGGTGGGCACAGTTATTGCGATAAGACCGCTTAAATGCTTGTGAAGTTTAACCCCTTACAGGG
The DNA here is from genome assembly GCF_963855985.1 of Ostrinia nubilalis. Lineage (NCBI taxonomy): Eukaryota > Metazoa > Arthropoda > Insecta > Lepidoptera > Crambidae > Ostrinia > Ostrinia nubilalis. Next base: position 11,958,452 of record NC_087106.1, read on the forward strand.
CTGGATTTTGAACATTATTGGTCCGGTTTGAATCCCTAGACAAAGTTGAAAAGGTAATCAGCTCAGACGTTTTTTGTGAGTAGTGTATTGAAGCGACTTCAGAATTATAACTGTCTAAATGTAAAAAGAATGGTACATTGTCTAGTCCCTCTAGACTCGTTGTTTCACATCTCTTTATTACCATGTGTACCTTCCATAGTCCATCAGACTTAAGCCATTAATATTATACAATCATTTTTGAGCAATTATTTAAGTCTTTTTTGTCTAATTATGTAAATAATATGTGTTTTTCAGATGCGAGAGTTAGAAGTGATTCCAGTTCTGATGGACTGCTGCAACATTGACGCGCGAAATCCACGTATCCTTTTACATATTTTTTTAATTTGAAAATAACATTTACAGTAAATAAATGGGAGTGAAAGTTTACAAATCGTAACTTGATGACATCAAGTTATAAAGATTACAAGTAATTTGCTCGACGATATGTGTGATGCATGATAATGTTTAACATTTCGTAAGGAGTTCATTTGTCGATTTCTCTTTCACTTACATGACTATCAATACTTTTTAAACTCATGTATGTATTACATATTGCCAAAAATACTGCTACTATAATATTATGACTAAAAATTGTTTCCTTACATTTTAAATATTAACAGTAATCATGCAATGGGTCATATTCGCTGTCCGGAACTTATGCGAAAACTGTCCAGAAAATCAGGTAAGCTATAATTCTTAATTTAATACAATAACCTAATGAGCTAAATTACCCTATCGAAATTAGGATTTGCCGCTTTCTTATATCTCTAATTAAAGTACTTTAACGTACGGTTTATGTGTTCAGTTTGCGTGTAACTTATATTAAAAAGTGTATGTTCTGGTTTTTCAGGAAATCATTTCTAAAATGACGTTGCAAGGTCCAGTGGACAACGAAGTTCTGCAAGAGATGGGCCTCACCCTTCACACCGATTCCCAGGGCAATTCAATAAAGGTCGTCCCGCTGCCAAGGAGCTAAGTCAGTCATAAATATTATACCTACGTTGTTAATATTATATAAATCTGCTTATAGCAGGAAATCATGTAATTTATTATTAGAAATGCCAATACATAAGTATCCATAAATTACACAAGGCGTAATTATTCTAAAATCCTCAAGAGACTAGTAAAAAATTTTTAAGTTCGGGATTGATTTTGATAATTTTTGATGTGTCTCAGTATTGTCCAAAAAGTGCACTTTCTGTTACACGATTAACGGTATTAAGTAACAGAAACCGTTATTTGGAAGTAAAATTTCTGAACGAAAGGGGAATGACCTATTGACATTGTCAGTTTGACATTTCGTTTGTTGTGCTGTATTTATCAGCTGTATTACTGCGTGTTTATTTCCCCAAATCCTGTGAAAATACGCCTTCAAAATGGTCAAAATAGCTCTGCAGATCAAGGCGACACTCGAATGTATAGATAAGCTGTACACCAACCATCCTCACTACCAGTGGTTTCTGAAACTGCGGTGTAGCTACTGTGGGGAGACTTCTGGCAAGTTCCACGACCTCACAGAAGCAGACAAGGTGCCGCTAAAGCACAACAGGTCCGAGACTCATCTGCTGATAAAATGTAAACTATGCTCGAGGGAAAATAGCATGGATATTATTGAAGGAACCAACGGTAAGTGAATTTTAGGTTATGTTTTCATAAATAAATAAAGTTTGTGATAATCAGATCGGCAGTCATTGTTAAATCGAAGGAGATCCTTAAAACCTAGAGAGAATAGTCATGTATGTAATATACCAATAGATATATTAATTAAAGAATAAAATGTTGGAAGACGTCCTGGTTAAAAATAAAAAAAACTTAAGTATATTTTGATGTAACATTAGTATCATTACTGAATCTCTTCCTATCAATTAATTTTTATTTTATTTCTTGATTTGCCCCTTATTACCTTATTTATTACAACTTAACATTGTCTGTAATTTTTTAGGTGTATTCACAAGTGACGATGCAAACAAGTTCAAAACCATTGTGATGTTTGACTGCAGAGGAGTAGAACCTATCGATTTTGAGCCCAAGTCAGGATGGATTGCTGAGGCAGAGAATGATGGTACTATTGCTTATTTTTTCCTTTCAATAACTTTACTCATACTTTATCTCTGCATCACCTTTAATATTTTATTTTGTATGTGCATGTTAAATATTTCATTATGTAATTTTGTTAAACAATGTATGTGACTGTGTGCGGTAAATAAATGTTTACTTACTTTACTAATTCCACCCTCTTACAATATTTTATGAATTTTTATGATACAATGTTTTGAAAAACAGTTCAAATTACACCCAGAAAGAAAATACATAGTTTTGATAATTGCTTTTTCTATACTACTTTTCTATAAATTTTTGTAAAATAATATTTCATTAAATTACTTATTTATGTGGATGTTTCTTTGCATTTATAGAAATTAATGTTTTTTTTTTCCAGGCAAAAAGTTTGAAGATGTGGATTTAAGTGAAAAAGAATGGGCTGATTATGATGAAAAGAACCAAACCTCAGTTGGTGTGTATGAACTCGAGTGGCAATTCATCAAAGTCAAGTAATATTAAGTTTATCTTTATTATTGCATTTGTGAAATACATTTAATGAAATATTTAATAATAAATTATGTTAAGTATCTATTTGCTTTGTATTTTTTATAAATACACACAATCATTTGACTGACTGTTATATGCAATTATAAACTTTATTTAAACATAATTATTAAATACATTATATCTATTATAAAATTATATCTGTCTAGATACTGTTACATGTTAATTAACTTATAGTTTAGAACTTTTTATTTGTCTGGTCCTGTCAAATATAGATTAACACTTTTGATTAATTACAATATTACTATTATAAATATCCTTGGAAATACACTATATTAAATTATCTTGTTTCTCTATCGCTATATGGTGGGGACAACATCATCTTATGTCGTGGGACAAAGTTGTACCTACATATACGAAAATAATACGATCATTTTTGTATTTGGCTATCTCATTAGGCCTACCCACCTACCCCTATGAAAAGCGATTTCCGCGTGCTTTATATGAGATACATGTATGTAACACTAGCTGTTGCCCGCGGCTTCACCCGCGTGAAATTCAGTTTGGCACAGATCGTCGTAAATTATAGCCTATGTGTTATTCTGGGTTTTAAACAATCCGTCAAAATCCGTTCAGTAGTTTATGCATGAAAGAGTAACAAACATCCAGACATCCAAACTTTCGCATAATATTAGTAGGATTACGGGATGAAGTAACGCAAATACCGACTTTGTCACCACCCCATAAATTCTTTCTGGAAGAATCCTTAGCCAAAGAGAAACGTCAATCGTTTTAATTGAAAGAAATGTGCGTATACTTACCGCCGCGCCAAGTGGTCTGTAACGATTTCAAGCGCGCTTCCTTGTGCCGTCATTAGAGAATCGCCCCTCAATAACCGGTCGGTTACTTATCAATAACATAACATTTGGTAGACGTAATTTAACATAAATAATAATAAAACTATTACGCGCCAATTGCGTATAAATACGTAACGTGTCCTTATATGACACACAATAATAAGTTCGCCTTATGTACACAGTTCTATGTGCATGTAAGTTTGAAAATAAAATCAATAAATAAATAATACACTATAATATCGTTTTTAAGTAACTGTTTTATGTTATTTTCTTATTAATGTTATTATTTTAGTTTATTTAGTTTATGTTAACTTGTTCTAAACTTTACTAGCCAAGCAAGATTTCGATGCTTATTATTGATCATAATAAAATACCTACAAGCCGCATTATAAAAAATCATAAATCAGCAGTTTACTTACAGTTCACAATAGTAGGAAAACAAAGTGTTCTAGTACATATAGCACAAGTTTTACTGCATTAAACTCGTATACATTCCTGTAGGCTTAATAAAATCAATTTGTCTTCCGCTCATTCTCAGAGGGAATTAACTAAGGAAGAAAAATGGTATTCCCAATTTTTGTTTGTCTTACATAAGATGAAATTGACATAATCGAATTGCATGCCGTCTCTTTACATTATTATTTAGTTAGAAAACTAATGAACACATTACCTTATTAGCGAAAGCAATTAATCATTCGCCGCGTCTCGCGGGGTGAGTGACACGCCGCCGTATAATTTGCCGCTAGAAGTCACTTGCACTAATTGTTGAGTCGGTTCGTTGCATTTCTTCTGGACGTGTAAGTGATCTTTTTGTTTGAGTTAAATCTGAGGAAACACCGATGTCTGACATCATAAGACGTTCGATGTAGCTCGAGGAAGTTCGTAGTAACAATATTTTTCAAGCCAGTAGATGCACACAGAAATGCCTAATAGCTTTGATATAATCTCCAAACTTTATTACATCGTACGAATACGATCTTCTAAGAAGGAAAAGCGCGTAAGGAATCACACACTGGAGGTAGAATCTGTGACATTTGCATTGAGAATTAAATGACAATTACCTACATTTACATGATTTAAATTGACATTATCATAGAAGATAAATGAAAACAAAAATTATCACAGTATCATTCATTTACTCGATTCGTGGTCAACTCCCACACATTCACACGTCAATAACTTACAGATTATGCTATAAGGTACTAAATATTGTCCTGTAACTCCTAACTGCCACTTATTAAAAATTACTGAATAAGTATTTACAAAAACAATAATCCAATAAATATTGTTCAAGAGCTAGGCGTGGTGCTAATTGTCGTCGGCGTGGTCGTAACGGTGACTGTAACGTTTTCTGATTCTGCTGCATCTTTGTCGGATCGGGAGTGGAAGTCGTAGGCGGCGTTGCCATGAGGCGTGACCGCGCTTCTATCGTATTCGTCGTGCTCGTGTTGCTCCTGGTAGTACGACGGGTGATTGACGTACACGGGCACCTCGACCGGCACTCGCACCGGCACCTTCACGGGATACGGCACTTTGACCGGATAAGGCACTTTCTTCTCTACCGGATAAGGTTTCGGAATGTACACCGGTACTTTTCTCTCCACCTCCACCTTCTGCGGGACCAAAACTTCGACCGGGTAGGGCACCTTCTTCTCGATTTCGATCGGGTACGGAACTTTCTTCTCGACCGTGTAGGGGATCGGTTGGGGCACCTTGATCGTGAAGGGTTTGGGATAGGGCACTCTGTAGGGCACGTGCTTGACGACTTCGTAGGGTTCCTTGACCCGGACTTGGATGGGGTAGGGGACCTTGGTTTCGATTGGGTAGGGTTGGGGCACGAAGACTTTGACGGGCACGGGGTAGGGCACCTGTTTTTCGACGGGGACGGGCACGGGCACGGGGCGGTCGACGGGCACGCGGACCTCCACCGGGTAGGGCACGCGTTTCTCCACAGGCACGGGCACGGGCTGCGGCACCTTCACTTCCACGTGCTTGAGCACCGGCACCTGCTGCACCACCGGGTAGGGCTTCGGTACGTACTCCTTCTCCACGACCTTGTAGGGCACCGGGTGCGGCACCTTGATCGCGATCGGGACCGGCACCTTCTTCTCCACCGTGACGGCGTACGGCACCGGCTTCTCCACTATCTTTATCTTGTCGACGGGCACCGGCACCTTCTTCTCTATCGCGACCGCGTACGGCTTCGGCACCTCCACTTTGTACGGAACTTTGACCGGTTTTTCAACCGTTTTGATGTATCTGTGATGGTGGTGGTGGTGGTGATGCTTGATCTTCGTCACGACCCGCGGCTGGTGCACGTGGACGCGGCTCGCTTCCCCGTGGAGGTCCTCATGCACAAAGTGCGGCTGCGCACCTGGCTTCTCGCTGTAACCAGAATAATAAGGGTTCAATTGGCGCTTCTTCTTAAAATATACCATTTTTTTTCTCGACATTTCGGGCGCTTGAGATTGTGAATTTTGCTGGAAATTTTGTTGTAAATTTTGCTGCAAATTTTGTTGTAAATTTTGCACGGGGATCAGTCCAAACGATTGTAAGTAAAGCATTCGTTTAGTCAAGTGAGATTGCTCGGGGCCGGTGACGTCAGATCGTCTACTTATGGGGGTCTGTTTCGGCTTCCTGCCGCGATAGTAGTGTGGCGGGACGATGGGTATCCAATCGTTAGGTTCGAACGTGGTGTAGTTGTAGAAGGGAGTGGTGGCCCTTACTTTGGGAATCCTGGTGACGGGACGGTACACGCGGCGCGGGGCAGCAGTGGTCGGGGAAGTGTCGTTCTTAAACACGTATCGGATCCTCGTCACGCTCGCGCTAGGAGATGAGTCATGTTCAGTGATATCGGATCTGTTAGTCGGTGTCGTGTCATTAGTCGATTTTGTTTTATTTAACGTCGCATTCATTTTATCGAGAATTTTTTTCGGCCAGATTCTCTTTGTTCTGAGCGGTCGCTTTGTGGTAGTCGTGGTCCCAACTGTGGTGGGTGTGGTCACGTTGGGTCTCGGCGGCTTAACGAAGTCCGTTCGCACTCCAGTGATGGTTTGAACTGGCAAACTGAATTTCGGACTTTTTACGATCACTGTTTTGTTGTTTGGAGGAATTGGCGGTGGTTTGTTATAGATTATGGGTCGGGCCTGTTGTTTGGTGTAGTAAGTTTTCTTGTGGTGTGGTGGTAGAGGGATAACTTTCGGGTAGTTGTAAATTGAGTTCGGTGGTGGATATAGTTTTAGCGGTTGCGAGTATTGGGGTCTGGATGGGGGATGTTTCTGCACGGGGCCGTAGTAAGGCCGAGAGATGTCGACATAGTATTTCTGCGGTGGTTTTTCGGGATGAATCGGCGGCTTGCTCGGAGGGCGCTGCTCCGGTTTGTGATCATGGCCGTTGGTCCTTACTGGTGGCTGAGTCGGTTCGGGCTTGGCTACGTACTTTGGGCCGTCTATGATTGTTAAAGCGTTTTTATTATTCGTCTTCTCGGCGATTTGGTCAAACTTGGGTTGGCTGTCATGCTGATTCGCCACGCCTGGTCCTGCATTGACGACGATCACTAACGCGATGATCAGGAATGCCGTCTGGAAAAGGAAATTTTAAAATAGTTTTCGAAATAAAAAGGTAAATATTATTTACAACGTAAAATCGCCACTAATGTTATTTTAACACGATTTCGTTTTATACCAACAAACAATGAAAACGTTAAAAGCAATAAAACATTAAATCGTTTAAATCGCTTGATATTATATGGCAATATTCAACAAGTAATTATGTTATACTAGCATTTCAACGATGTGTATTGTTGTCTACCGCGCATAGTTCTACGTTTTCCAATACAGCGAGTCCGAGTGCGGAAAAAGTGATTTACTCGTCAGAAAAAGTGTAACATTAATTTATAAACGTAGGTGTTGTGGAGTTCCCAGCGATTTACGTCGCTTGCGTTTTTGTGCGCACGCGCAGACAACACGCGAGCTCCCTTCCGCGTCCATATTGGATGGAAAGAAGTCAATGAATAAGTATGGGGGTGTGGTGGGAGCATATTTGGGTGGCTTCCTAGTAAATACTGAGTTCCGATAATGATGACAAAGAAATAATAATATCTATAGGTAATATTTGCGAAAATTATACCTGTTGTTGTAAAATTATTCTCTTAGTAAAAATTGATTTATGGTTTCTATGTTGTTTACTTGCTGAGTTAATTATATTTAATTGTGAATGGTTCCATAATAGCTTGCAATCAATTAAATTATTTGCCTACATCTTTGTCGTACTTAAAAACCAGGTTAATCAAATACATTAAATACTACAAAATTACTTATTCGGCAGTTATTATACCGGAAAATTAAAAGAACTCATTCATAACTTACTGGGTTAGTATTTTGAACACCAAACTTTAGAAAAAATGGAATCTAAATTAAGAAAATATTTTTAAAAATATATTATATTCGTAACATTTCAACTAAAAAGTAAATAATAACAGCAACGAATTAACATCACAAATAAATTAACAAGGAAAATATGTGATTTAATATCTAATCCATTATAAAAAAACAATTTTAATTTGAAGTCACTGTAAAACTTGTATAAATCACTTGGAAACCATTAGCAGAAAGTTCTCCAAAGTTTTGGTTCCTATTAGCTGTCTACTCACAGTCCATTTTTCACAGTAAACACATCCGTATTATCACTGTTATCATCACAAATCACTTTTCACTTGATTTATCACTGGCCACAATCACAGCACTCCGGAAAAAAAACGAAAAAATTGACGTTCAAAAATGGCGGCGAAAATTCCCGCGCTTCCAAGCTTTCCCGCGTCTTTCAGCTGAGGTACCTACCGAAAGGTGTTGCATAGTGGGCATCGGCGGCCGGTCACTGGCATGAAACGTACGTATTGAGGGCCGGAGGAAGCGCCACTCACTTATATAGCATTCGCGTAATGGGTGGCTGGGTTTCGGGACGCCACTTTCTCTGCCAAGGCCAATTTACCGAATGTTCTAATAATTCTTCCCATAACCTTACCATATTTAAACATATTAAAATTTTTGACTGAGTCTGAAACCAAAGCATACCTTACTCAAAGGAGTATCTATCATCACACGAGCGCTAATCGACAAATAACCCAATATTGTCAAGGAATTACATAAAGATAATTATGTAATTGCTGCTGTTGTACTTGTGATCAACCTTAAGTCCTAAAGTTTGACCTCATTATTAAATGATTGATTTCTTCACTGATTGTAGATTTTGAAGCAGTTATAGGGTTTGATAATTATTTTAAACACAGACATACCATATTGCTAGGTAAATAAAACATTTGTGATAGATTTTTCTGGAATGGGTACATAATGTATTGTAAGAACTTAATTAATTTCATTCCAGCGTTTCTTAATTCGTTGTATTAATTTCAATAAATAAGCGTTCTACTTTGTGTAAATGTTTCATAATAAATCGACGAGTAAATGGGTTTATTGACAGGATTAATTATTTACTTAATCAAAACTTGATGCGATACACTAAATCAGATTCAATTATCGTTAACATTAAGGTTACTTACTTACATAAGTCTTATTAAATAGGACTTATTTGTTTTACTAATATTTATTATTGTCTTATGTAATATCGATAACTAACTCTAGTAAATATTGAGTTCTGCTAAAGTAAATACAACATTATGGAAACTGTAAATAGATTCTGAAATGAGCTGATCTGAATTTCAACAGGTATTACAATAAATATATCATTCGATATAACATCGATTACCAATGTTTAGGTAAGATTTTCCAAATAACTTTTATGTGGGCCTATTGTGGTGATTTCATTTCCTTTTCGACGAATATCTACGCAACGCCCTTACCTAACGTTGGGTTCTGATCGCCCAATCCTTCGTTATCCAACAGACGATGTGTATTAGAAAAACTGAATAAATAAACGCTATATGCACTACAGGCTGATCTTTTTTGAAGCAGTAGATATTAAATTACTTAACTGGGTGAAGAAACTCTAATGGGTGGTATTATGAAATACATACGATTCCACGACACTCAATCGACGATTCTAACTCGGTTATTAGTTAAATTGTTCTAACCAATCGTTTCAGTATCAAATCAATAAATTGGAAAAAGTGACTCATATCAATGAGTTTGTGCACAAAAACCTAACATGTTTTTAGACACAGAATGTTCAAAACACTTGAACTTCGGTTTGCACAATTTTGTAAAGAACATAACACGCAAAAATACAATTTAAAAAATCAAGCATGGTTAATTTAAATGGTCCGATATTTTTATGTGCTCTTGTTATAAATACTATAGCCTAGCTAAAGCCTGGTCCGTGAGCACGTAGAATTTTGTCCAATGACCCCAAGCTACCCATCCTTAACCACAAAGCGAGAGCAAAATAATTACGCTCGCGCTTAATTATGTTGCTGTCGCGCTCGCACACTCACTGCGGGCGCCAGTCGCACAGTCGCGACAGCAATATAATTACGCGCGAGCGATAAGGATGGGTAGCTTGGGGTCATTGGACAAAATTCTACGTGCTCACGGACCAGGCTTTAGAACTTCCCTATAAAAACTACAAAAACAACACCCCGTGTAAGAGCACATTTCCCTATTTCCGTTCTTCCGCACGGCCATGCGTGAGAGTTTGCGCAACACAACAAACACGCGAGGCGGTGAAAAATAGCCTTCACGCTAAACTATCGTAAACACAAATATTACTGTCTTTCATAGCATTTTAAATGGTAAATAAGTGTAATTTGTGTCTAAGTAGTTTTGTCCATATACGGTTTATAATTACCTACTATAAGTATCTTGTTACAAAAATATTGTCCGTTTAGAACAATAAAGTCATATTAAACGGTAAATTCTTATCATTTTAAAGCAAGATTCCGGGTAAAATTTATTGAAATTAAATAAACAATAACTTATTTTCATCAATTATACTAATTGTGTTGTCTTGGCATTTATTTTATGAGCTGTCTTTAAATTAATTTACTTGAGTGCATTTTTAAATGCAGCTGCATAAGCTGCATTACAGGCTTGGATTACAGGACAACTTGATTTATTATAAAATATTTCTGATGCCTGTTAAATTAATAAACTTTAATACATTATACCAACGAGCACATACATTTCTTACTGGTCTATAACATAATCTAGATGTTTAAAAACCTATATAAAACTGTGGAACATAGAACCTATCTAGACCTATATCAAGTTACACATAAAACTGTTTCCCGCTGGCGCGCCAGCGGCCGCCATGCCGCCATGGCGGAATTCAAACCCACAACCGCATCTACTCAAACGAACCCCTGAACTATGTAGTCAGTGTTACAAAATGAACCTCAAAACACAAATTAATCTCAAGCACAGACAAAAGTCAATAATTAAAGATATTTGGTGAGTAAAGACTTCGCTATTCGGTAAAGAGAACAAACTGGATGCGGACAGCTCAGCAGTCGGAAATTCTTCGTCTAGCAGTAGACGTCATTTGGCTGAAACGAGCGTAGGAAAGACGCGGTACTAGCAGTCTATGGCTCGTACAAGAACGGCATTATAATTTAAAATTGAGCATATTAGCTAAGAAAGCGATCGCCGGCGGCGGACGGAGTGTTTTTGTGAACATTTTTACATTATCGCGTAAATTATTACTGCACGCCATATTACGTTGATACAGAAATATTAACTGTTTGATTATCGTTTATAGCACCTTATTAGATAATTGACTAAATATGGTGGCGCGTATAAGTTACCTGTGATTCATATAAGGTATTAAATTTTAATGGTTATTTGTTCACGCAACGTGAATAGAAAATATTAATTTGTACCAAACAACTCCTCAACAGTCTTTAGTGCAATTACAGTCAGATTGGGTAATTTTCGTTTTATTTATTGTTATTTTTTTTTATAAACGACGACGTTTTTAGTTGATGTAAAAGATAGACTTACTAAAACAATTACTTACATACCTATTCGTTTTAACACCACTTTGGGTGGATTTTCATACGTAATTTAATCATATAACTCAAAAATATTCTTTATCATTCAACCAATCCATTACTTTAGGAACCTACTCAGTTATTCGCTATGTTTTTAGTGTATTGTAAATAGCATGCCTAATTTAACCACTTTTAGTTATTTTTTTAATGGACATTTACACATTAAGAAAGTAATAGTTTAATTTTGTTGAAGCTCTGCAATTTACTACTTTAGATCCTATCTGTGGACAATGGTGCTGGTTGCATTGTTACAAAATTTTCAAATTATTAAGATTTAGTACATAAGCCCTCAATGTAACTGTTTGTTGTCCCAAATAAAGAGAAAAAAAAAAGACATTAGGAGGGTTGTTCAATGCGTCTTAGGCCCTGCTGCCTCAGTGGCAGTGTGAATTGTGCGTGTTTATTTTGGAACACCCTGTACATGTCTGTTACCTTACTTTGGAGTTACGACTTTTCCGTACGAGATTAAGCACTATCTAGATTCTAGACCACTAGCAAATAAATAATTTCACATGTAACAAAAAGGTTTAATATAAAATCTTCAAAATATTTACAATACATACTGTAAAAGAGGTTTGTATCATCACTGGATCTCCTTCAAGATCTTCAGCCTATACTTGTCATCAGGGAACCTCATCTTGACGAGCTGGCGTATCTCCTCGCAGGAGTAGCGTAGAGGAAGCTCCGTGTCCCGTGACCATAGAGATGATAACTCTAGCAGTTGGGCTTTGAGGAGTTGTGGCAGCTTGGTGAACTTGCTCCAGACGTCGATCTTGCTCTCGAAGGGGATTGGCTCCTGAAAGTATGGGACAGTATTACATAATAATTAATAATATATTTAAATACTTTTTATTGCACACCACAGGATTAACTGTAGGAAATCGAAATGGTATCACGTAGGCGGACTTATCAATATCAATAAAACTTAGTTACCGTTTACTTTGTATACAATAGGGGAAGAATGTCGCAAATGCTTAGTTAAAAGTTGAAAGCAAAACATTATGATTATCTGTTTTTTATAATTAGGAAATGACTTGTAATGAATAACATTGAAATAATTATTATGTTAACTAAGCAAGGAATGGGAACATAATTATTTTCAAAATTATTTAAAAAAAAAGTAATCTTACCTCAAACAGTCCCTCAATATCCTTAATAGTTTCTTCAAGCCGAACTGCCATCATGTAAACCAGCTCTTCAGAAATAGGTTTGGTGTCAGCAAAGACTCTAATCAACACCGACTGGCACAGCGTCTGGATCAACGCGCAAAGAGACTTCTCATACATGCGAGGGGGCAGGATGTGTTGCCAAGCGTTCCTCAAGGTTTTTAGTAGGAGCACGGCGTCGTTGACTGCTGTATCGAACTGCTCGTAGCGGTCTTGGCTCCAGGGTTGCACGTCTGGAGGTCCTAAGAAAGTTTCAGTTCATTTTACAGAGTTAGGCTGGTTTTAGTGTCACGCGGACCGTCCGGTGCGGACCCGCTCCGCACGGCCAATCTGTATGAACTTCTACGGAGCGTTTTAGAGTAATGCGGTCCGGAGGAACCGCTCCGCTCCCTAGCAGTTCATACAAATCCAAAGTCTGCGTGACACTAAAAACAGCCTATAGGTTCTAAAAATCAAGGGAAAACCTTACTTGTAGGCAGTTTTACTATTAGACCCTTAAAAAGTTGTTCATATTCACATGTAGTTTGTTTCATTCGTTTCAGCCAAATGACGTCCACTGCTGGACACAGACCTCCCCCAAGGATTTCCACAACGACCGGTCCTGCGCTGACCGCATTCAAGTACTTCCCACGACCTTCACCAGATCGTCGGTTCACCTAGTGGAGGGCCTGCCCACAGTCTGTAGTCACTATACTCGAGAACTTTTCTGCCCCATTCACATGTAGATCAACTCTTATATAAACATGCAACTTACCCCTACACTCCACTGTCTCCACAATTTTATTCTTCTGTTTCTGGAGGTACATGGACATTTTTTCCAGTGCCAATATCCTCAAATCCTGGATGCTGTCCAGCAGCAGGGTAGCCAGTAGGTCAGCCAGGGGCTCCGGAAGCGAGGCCTTCCATGGCGGCCCGAGTAAACCGTGCGCGAGGTAGAAGCAGTTGTTGAAGAATAGTGCTGTGGAAGCAGGAATGTTGTGTTGAATGAAGATCAGTTTCAATGGAGCCTGGTAAAGATTCAGAAAGGTAGAGACAACAATAAAGATCCTTTATCTGCCAGATATCTGGTGAACTAGGCCTTAAGTTGAAGTCACATTAAAAAATCAAGTTACAGTCAGCTGTGTAAGTTGAGCGATGTGAAACAAATTCAAAGAAACATAGATTAAATAATCATTATCAAGTCATAGCTTTAGTAGTTAATATAATTTTTACTCACCAATTTCTAAAGGACTGTTTTCTAAATAGGTCTCACAGTTCTGTGGGACGATACATTGGTACATAACAGCAACGTCTTTTATGTACATTGCAAGTTTTTGCCTGTATTTCTCAGGTAATTTCACGCTTTCCTCCAAATGGTCCACAATAAGAGCCATTATCTTTCTCACATTCTGTGAGATCACACATTTTGGCAGAAATAGAGGCTTGTTTAGGTCCCACAAACTATCTTTATCTGTCACATCTAAAATAGACTCGTTCTCAGCAGATGTAATAGAGCCTACCTCAATCGGAGAACACAGAATGCTCTCCATTAGAAGCTCACGGACATCAGACAATAACTTATCACATTTCTTATTAAAGAATACGCATTCTGTATCATTTACATATTGATTCAGTGGCGATTTATCAGCGTCCACAAATTTGAGGTCAATCAAGAACTTGTTGAAAACATCTAGCTCCTCAACAATCTCTGTATAAGCCTTATAACTAGTGCTACATGAAGGCAGCTTCTTTTGAATACAGTCTTTTATAATCTTATCAAAGAACTTCCCACGGATGGAATCAGCGAACACTTCAATGAATTTACGGTCACCCTCAAATTGTGAACCGAGTGTCGATTCAAGGAATTCAAAGATTGCAGTTAAATTATTGAAAATTGACTGATAATTTGGCTTCTTGGGATCATTTAAATCTATTTTAATGTTGAACACTATAGCACCAATGTCATCTTCGGTAAATATTTCACAGTTATATCTGATAACATTATGTAAAAGTTGATCTATAAAAAAGTGAGAAAACAAACCAAGTTCTGCATTCAACCTTTCAATAGAATACAGGGTTTTCAGTATTTTTTGAATTAAAGTTGGGTCACTTTGTTGGACAGACAGAGAGTAAGTAAGGTAGTATACATTCTTTTTCTCTGTCCACTGGAAGATTTCTTCCCATTCTGTGCTCAGTTGCGCTGCATATAAGGCTAATTGGTTTTCAGCTTGGGCTTTCAAGTTTTTGAGTCCTTCTTGTAGTTTATCTCCAAATTTTAAGGTTTTCAGTTGGTTCTGTAGCTCTCTAATGCTTAGCATGGCATCACTATAGTTGTACCTACCAAAATCATGGTTTGCCTTTTCTAGAATCTTCTTGCTTTCAACAACGATGCACAAATCTTTGAGAAGTTTAAAATCCTTGTTTAGTTTATCACAACTTTTGATGAACTCCTCACCTTTCATACCGTAGTTAGTGCGCATATTTTCAACATCGTGGATTATGGCAGTGTAATCCTTTATAATATTAGCTCTTCTGTTTTTATAGTTTAACTGCTCTAAGCTCTTGGTTAGAGTAAAATTGATGTAGGTATCAGTAAAATATTGTTGTAAAGCGAACGATAACAGTTGGATCCTTTCCGTCAGTTCTTTTACTACAGGGACAAGCGCATCACAATGCTTTTTCAACTCCTCACTTGTAGCATTGTCAGCTTCTTGTAACACAGCACTTAATAAACTCATTTTTAGTGATTTTAAATTAATTTAATTCTTTTGTTTCGGTTACAGAAAATCCACAACACCGACAATCAAGTTCAAATTTGAATTTGTCAAGTTTGACATTCACACAACATGACTTATAATCAGTGGCAAAATTACGAATTATAGATGACCCACGCTGAACTGTCCCACCAAACTCAATGACAGGGGGGCGCTACCATCGTTCAACTATATGGTTTCCAACATGGCAAAAATCTGAACCAGCGATCCAGTATTGACGGTGGCGCCCCACTGTCAATGTCATCGACAGGACAGTCCAGTATTTTGGAACTATAACGAAAATTCATAGTAATTTGACAGATTTGCGTGGAGGTGGCGCCCTCACTGTATTTTTATGTCTTAAATTACGTTCCGATTCATTCACAAACTATTTTGCACTTATAAGCACTCGAAATTTTAATTTCTTCCTCATCATAAGCTTAGCTTGCCTTTTCTATTGTACATACTGGTTGATGGTTATTTTTTTCCAGGTTTCTAGCTATCAATTATTGTTTTCTTTTCTGATTTGAGTATAATTCAAGGTTAGCCGTAAAAACTGTTGTCATGGTTTGTTGAATCAATCTGGTACTGCCCCAACCAAGGTCATTTGTTTCAGTTTATTTTATTTCACCCCTCCTGAGCTGAAGTGATTTTGAGTTGTCAACATGACCGACAACGAAATAGATATTTTGAAAACTGAATTGGAACACGAAAAGACATGCAGGTGAGTGGTAGCGCAAAAAGCACCCTCATTTTTTAAATGTCAATTGAAAATCATATCTTTGATCTCCAGTAATTTCTGTTAAAAAACTTAAAAACATCTAGCCTTTCTGCATAATATCATCTCACAAATAGATTATTTATTTAAAATTAATTCATCTATTTCTAACGCCTACTAAATTATTTAGAGCAATATTTTATAGTCGCGGGAAAGTGCTTCAGCCAGAAATTACTATCTTCTCAGGGCCGACTTTTATAATTAATTAGCCGCAAGTTAATCATCCAGCCCATCAGTTTAGCCTTGTCATAACATAAAGTGCAGGTTTTTTTACTTCTTCACTGTCCCACCCTAATACACTCGCGAGCAAAACTATGGAATCACTTACATAAAGTTGTTTCCACGCGAACTTGTGTACCTACTAACGAATTTGTTAGTAACAAAAAAAAGTGGCACCATTTTAAAGATTAAACTTACCAAGTTCTGAACAGCGCCGGTGCACATCGCAGAGGGAAGACCGTTTTTTTATGTCAACCTCTCTATGAAATCGTCATTTGACTGGAATCGATGTCCATCAAGAGCTCAGAAATGTTCTTAAGATAGCTGTTAGCGAGTGGACAGTTCGCCTAAGATATAAGCAATAGAATTTGACTCCAAAAAGGCCTGCCACAGGCTCTAAACTGACGGCAGGTCACCGATAAGCACCCTTTCAATTTGCTCGTACACATCTTCACACAGTTTTTGTTCCTAACAAATTCGTTAGTACCTACACAAGATCGCGTGGAAACAACTTCATGTAAGTGATTCCATACTTTTGCTCGCGAGTGTAGATACTTACCTAAGTACCTACCTAATTATTTTAATTCAATCCTATTAGGATTATTATTCATACAATCTTATTCTAATCGGATTCTGTTTTATTTATTTATTTTATCTCCCACTCCAACATTCTGCAAATAAAGTGTTCCCTTTAAAACAGAGACTCCGCGGCATGGCAGAATGGTGAGCTGGAGAAACAGATCATGTCGATTCAAGAAGAGTTGCGCAAGAGTGACTACCCATGGGACGGCGACGACGACCTTGTTAGAGAGAACAACAAGCACAAGCAGGTGATGGAGTGCATCGAGTCTTTGAGGGACCAGCTGCCTATACTGCGAGAGAAGATCAAGAACGCCAAAGTCTGCGGGATAGGTAGTACCCCAATCAGTAACCTGCAAGTTTTGTTACTTGGGTCTAGCATGATTATCGTTATTCTCGTATTGAAAGATTTGAACTTAATACGTTCCGAGACAGTACGTCGAAGGACGGTAATTCCGTCCAGAGTAGGTACCTACCGTCCCTCGACGTTCTGTCCCGGAATGTGTTAAGCAACTAATGATATCATCTTGATATTTACTTATTTCAACTTTTGCACTAAATTAAGAGTACAGTGGCGGACTTTAATGCCGGGTGACATTCTCTACCAATCAACCACGGGTCAAGCAGAGAAGATAAGGCGGCGCACAAAAATTGATAATTGTCTGCAACGGTTTTAAGAATAATAATTTCAGGGTAATTTTTATGCCCCAAAATGTATTGAACTGGTTAAGTACTTACTGGATCTGCAAGCAAGAACACCGCCTAATCCAGGACCGGACCGTGAGTTTGGGGGGCCCTGGGCTAATACTACTTAGGGGCCCTACTATCACATTATCGTCTATTTTTTACTTTAACTTGACTTAGCTAGCTAGGGGCCCCTTGAATCCACGGGGCCCTGGGCTGAAGCCCAAAAAGCCATATGGTAGATCCGGCCCTGGCCTAATCCATAAATCACAACCATTTTACTTTTATGTTATCTGTGCATAACTTCTTCTTCTTTTCGTGTCGACAACAAACCTACACGTGCCTACACAGTGTCAGCCCAAAACTCCGCCACAAGAGTGGCGTTGTCAGCAGCACTCATCAAATCCTCCTGAGTGCAGTTGCTTGGGCACTCAGGGCACGACATCAGGTGCTTCATCGACTAACTAACCATATAATATGTGCATAACTAACCGAATGTTACAAACTTCGTGGGAATCGAACCCCGAATTTTTAGCGTGGCATGAATGAAAATGACATGAAAATTTATTCCCCTGTCGTCCCTGAAATCATCGCCATAATTTATCATCCACCAAACTCAACAGTTACAGTGCCACTTAGGGCCGTGGTACGTGAGCGAAGGTCGAGCGTTCCATGTCCGAATCAATGAATCCTAATAAATGCAATGTTATTCGAGTTTACAGTTGCATAGAATTGATTTTACGAGTTAAAATTGGAATTCAAGGGCATTTTTTGTTTCAGATTGCAAATTAAAACACGACGATTTGAATATCAACTTGGATATTTTAACTCCTGTGAGTATTGCATAAACATCCATAAGATTATCGTACTTTTATAAATGTTTATCGATTCTTAGACTCGTGATATCCTCTTTGAAATGTGGGTATATAAATTTCAGGCGGAGTTACTTCGCACAGTCAAGAGATTCGAGAGACTGAAGACTGATCTAATCAGTACACTCCGTAGTAAGGAGTGGCGTTTAGATTCAGAGTCTAAGGTTAGTATCAGTGTAGACTAGCTTCTAATATCCGGTTAGAAGGACCAAGCTTTAGACCATGCTGCTAATAAACAATGTGACTTAATTAATGTTAAGTACTGTATAGAAAGATTGCTTGATCGACTCGTTATTATAGCTGCACATGTCGATCATTTCACTGAATGTGAATTTTTGATGATTGCAGTTGTTTGTGAGGGTGAACGACCAACGCACGTACCTCCAGAATGAGCTGCTGATATGCCAGAACAACATCTTGCGTTTGCAGAAGAACGGACCTTATTGGCAGTGAGTAGAGTACCATAACCCGTTGACTATCTTACCCTGTGCCCCGATTGCGCTAATTTCTAACGTCTCCAATTCATTGGCACTTCTTCATTCCAGCTAAGATGCAAATTCGGTATCGCGGTAAAGTTCACGCGCAAACCGCAAACAAAGACAAAACAACGGATTTAATCACTTTCAATTAAAAGTCCGAAAACCTTATTTTTTCACCAAAACGCAGCAAATGTTCGTAAAGAAATTCAGAAAAAGTAGCTTTTACACAAAGAAGCAGTTGCGTTTTGTTTTCGTTTGAACTAGCTGTCAAAGCGACACCGCGATACGAATTTGTGAATTTCGTTCGTCGTCTAGTCGCGTTGTAGTTGAAAATATTTAGCGCAGTCGGTCGGGGCACTGAAGTATAACATGGAGAAATTGAGACAAATCGCATGAATCAAATTGTGTATTCATAAGTCCATATTTTAACCAGAATTTACCATCTTAAACTGCAAGAATTTCATCCGTTGTTTTATGTAATAATCCGATTCATTCACCTCAGAGCAGAGATTTATAATCTCACTAGCCTTTACTAGATACTTCATTCCAGGAACGTTCCGCGAAAGAGCGACGAGCGAGTGCTGGACCCAAAGCGAGGACCTATAAAGAAGATGTTCTCGGAGCGTCTCCCGCCCATTCCCACGCAATGACGTCGTCCGCTGTAACACTGATGTTTAGTTCACTTTTATTAATATTAGCGGTAGGCGGTAGTGTTGGTTGTAATGATGGTTCCAGCCGTCCGGTCTGTGTTCAACTTATTATATCCCAACCTAAAGTAATTTGGAAAGACACTTTATCAGCCAACGTAAGTTAGAATATTCATATACATGGTCAAGGAGCGTGAGACATTTCTGTGTCCATCAATGTGAATAATAAAGGATATTATATTATTTCTCCCTCTTGTGATAAGGAATACATTTATTATTTTTCTCTATCGCCGTCTAGCACCCTAGAACATACATTAATTAACGAACAAACAGTAAAAAATCTTAAAATAGTTTATTCAATTTGTATCTGGTTCGAAGGACCAATAGAAGGGTACTGAGGTATGTAAACAATTATCCCACTAGTACTAAGGTTAACATGTCTTGATGTTTTAATTAAATAAAGTAACATCACTTGTTAGTAAAATGAATTAGAATAATATTATAGTAACATTTAATCCTTCCTGTAGATTAGACAAGATGTTTACACCAGATTATTTGCTATATCACCTGAATTTTGTGGCGGTTATATCGAGAAGTAACTTTGAATCCCCCTAAAACTACTAACATACAGCCGGCATAAGGCGCTGCGCATTTATCGCGTCCTTTATTGCCCTACGAATCATGTCTGCTGTGTGCTATAGGCTTAATAGTGTTGTTGTAGAAAATACAAACACAGATTTATAATTTAAATTGTTAATATATTAGATGTTTAATATAAATCGACTATGTTTTATTATTAATCCAAACATTTTCACATTACCTACCTCCTCAACTTATTGAAAAAAGGGGCGTGGCAAAATAAATAATTACAATTTTATTTACCGTTTAAGCATTTTAAGGTTCAAATTCCAGTGTTCTCGTTCGGCTGGGGGGCCGGCCGAAAGATGCGCTGAGATAGTCCCCCAGTTCGAGGTTCTCGAAAGCGAAAGGCTGCCGATACGCTGATGCTGGAAAAATAAGAACATAATGATAAATAAATTCGATCCGCAGTATGAGTCTTTGGGTCAGTATGCTTTTCGACAGTAAACCTTCGCAGGTTGGGTTTAATTAGAGACCAAACTGTAGATCCTAGCTATGACAGGAGTCACAATGTGATTATTTCTATAGCCATTTATTTTCGTATTGTAGGTAAGTAGTTAATAAAATGGGAACACACGCTGAAGAAAGCAAGCAAAGTCAAAACGACATACGACACCGCGATACGGATTTGTCAAAACAGCTGATGTTCGTTCGTCGGCGGGCACGTTGAAGATGAAAATTTTTAGTGTAATCGGGGCCCTGTGGTGAGGTAATCGCCTAAAAAAGGTGTGTACGTACGAATTGGTGTGTGCGCCAACACGTATGCGGCGCGCACGCGCCGCATACGTATTGGCGCGCTCACATACAAACCGCGTCGGTGCGTTTCTATGAAGATGACCTACTCATTTGTGTTTACTCTGGTGTTAGTGACTCACGCGGCACGCAGTGGTGGCGGTCGAGGTGCAGGCGCAGCTGGCGCGGGCAGGCGCAGGCGTAGCCGCCCGCCACGTTCACGCACGCGTACTCGCAGCCCGACACTTCTTGCTCGCACTCGTTGATGTCTGGCGACAAAAAGAAAGCACATTTATCAACCAGTAGGCCTAAGATGGGCGCCGTGATAACTTTTATCAACGTCAAAATTGCGCGATAACCGCTTATCGCGGCGCGCATCTTAGGCCTACTGGAAACGGATCATAACCATATCAACTCGAGATGGTCTGTATTCTTTGTATGAAACTCCGTACTGAACGCACATGTATACGCCTATTTATCGTATGTAAACGCCTCACCTCGCTTCGCCTCGCGACGAAAGCCGATACGGTGTTGATCCCTTTCCAGGTTGATAAATGTGCTTGTCACTGACATATTTTGTGACAGTTAAATTATATTCGACCTCTCATTATTACGCAATGGAAATCGTGTCTGGTAAATGTATTTTGTTGAAATATTAAGCGGTTATAAATCAGAATAAAAATCACAGCATTAATTGCTCATTCTACTTTTTATAGTAGTCTACGAGGACGCGAGGCGCGTATTATGTCCAGAAAAGATCTGCTGTTAGCTGATTGATGAGCAGTTAAAGTTTAGTCACGTTATCACGTAACAAGCACTCACCCAAGCAGCGCTGGCCCGGCCCGAGCGAGGAGAAGCCGGACGGGCACGAGCAGCGGTAGGCGCCCGCGGTGTTCCGCACAGCTGGTCGCTTGACACTGGTTGTGCTCGACACTGAGCGATGTCTAGTCACACGAGCACTCACCCAAGCAGCGCTGGCCCGGCCCGAGCGAGGAGAAGCCGGGCGGGCACGAGCAGCGGTAGGCGCCCGCGGTGTTCCGCACAGCTGGTCGCGTGGCACTGGTTGTGCTCGACACTGAGCGATGTCTAGTCACACGAGCACTCACCCAAGCAGCGCTGGCCCGGCCCGAGCGAGGAGAAGCCGGGCGGGCACGAGCAGCGGTAGGCGCCCGCGGTGTTCCGCACAGCTGGTCGCTTGACACTGGTTGTGCTCGACACTGAGCGATGTCTAGTCACACGAGCACTCACCCAAGCAGCGCTGGCCCGGCCCGAGCGAGGAGAAGCCGGGCGGGCACGAGCAGCGGTAGGCGCCCGCGGTGTTCCGCACAGCTGGTCGCGTGGCACTGGTTGTGCTCGACACTGAGCGATGTCTAGTCACACGAGCACTCACCCAAGCAGCGCTGGCCCGGCCCGAGCGAGGAGAAGCCGGGCGGGCACGAGCAGCGGTAGGCGCCCGCGGTGTTCCGCACAGCTGGTCGCGTGGCACTGGTTGTGCTCGACACTGAGCGATGTCTAGTCACACAAGCACTCACCCAAGCAGCGCTGGCCCGGCCCGAGCGAGGAGAAGCCGGGCGGGCACGAGCAGCGGTAGGCGCCCGCGGTGTTCCGCACAGCTGGTCGCGTGGCACTGGTTGTGCTCGACACTGAGCGATGTCTAGTCACACGAGCACTCACCCAAGCAGCGCTGGCCCGGCCCGAGCGAGGAGAAGCCGGGCGGGCACGAGCAGCGGTAGGCGCCCGCGGTGTTCCGCACAGCTGGTCGCGTGGGACTGGTTGTGCTCGACACTGAGCGATGTGTAGTCACACGAGCACTCACCCAAGCAGCGCTGGCCCGGCCCGAGCGAGGAGAAGCCGGGCGGGCACGAGCAGCGGTAGGCGCCCGCGGTGTTCCGCACAGCTGGTCGCGTGGGACTGGTTGTGCTCGACACTGAGCGATGTGTAGTCACACGAGCACTCACCCAAGCAGCGCTGGCCCGGCCCGAGCGAGGAGAAGCCGGGCGGGCACGAGCAGCGGTAGGCGCCCGCGGTGTTCCGCACAGCTGGTCGCGTGGCACTGGTTGTGCTCGACACTGAGCGATGTCTAGTCACACGAGCACTCACCCAAGCAGCGCTGGCCCGGCCCGAGCGAGGAGAAGCCGGGCGGGCACGAGCAGCGGTAGGCGCCCGCGGTATTCCCGCACAGTTGCGTAGCGTGACACTGGTTGTACTCGATACTGCATTCGTCTATGTCTGTAACGCAAACTCACTTATTTATCAGCCATACAATACCGAATTAGGAAGGATACACGGATGAAAACAAGAGACGTATACGTTTATTAATCAAAACTATTGACTGAAATCACTAGCCGTGTGGTTCCTGCATCCTTGGACCAAACCCATTTTTCCCATGAACTATTTCACTGAGAGATATGCGAACATCAGGCATCCCCAACCTGTCTGGCCAGCATGGAGAATACAAGTCAAATCCTCATTTCATCATCATCATCATTTCAGCCATAGGACGTCCACTGCTGAACATAGGCCTCCCCACTAATTTTCAGATTGACTGGTTTGCAGCGACCTTCAATCAAGGTCATCTATGCACCTTGTAGGTGAGCGTTCCACGCTGTGTTCACGTCCTTTGTGTCTTTTGTTGCTGGCGGTTTGGCCAGCAATCCTTTTTTGATATTATTGATGGTTTTTTTTACATTTTTTAAATAATATTTTTGGTTTTGACGTTGCTTTTTTTACTGTCTCTTGTGCGGTCTAGTTTTATGACTTGAGCAAATATACTACTGTTTTGGCCCTATTTGGAGTTTTTCATTGAATAGCTTCTTGCATATAATCACCACCAGCAGGCCTATCTCAGAAATAACAGTCCACTCTTAATAGCCTTTTAACATCTGGTATATTTCAGAGGCTCTTATTAGAGGCTCCTATAGTGGGGACTAAATGACCTGATTATCACTAACCGTCACAAGTGTTGGTGGACCGGTTGTGGCGGTACCCGGGCCGGCACGGGCCGCGCTCGCTGAAGTCCAGATTACTGGTCACGTTCACATCGTATACGGAAGATGGTTTCGGCTCTGAAACAGGTGACATTAAGGGGAACGATAACCGGACCGGTATAGGGACGTTATTAGGGTGATAACGTAATTTTAACATAGTATAGTAGCAGATTCCGTTTTTTGCTAGTACAAATAATTCATGACACAAGCGCTAAGATTCCTGCCAAATAAAAGTACGAGATGCTGATATCGCACGAAAATTTAAGGCAATTTATACACTCGCGAGCAAAAGTATGGAATCACTTACATGAAGTTGTTTCCACGCGATCTTGTGTACTAACGAATTTGTTAGTAACAAAAAAAGTGGCACCATTTTAAAGATTAAACTTTTAGCTTTAAATTGATACCAAATTCATTTAAATCACACCAGTATTTAAAAAGATATCCCTGTTGAAGTGAAGAAGTAAGGAAAAAGACATGTATCAACTGTTTGATACGTCGCGAGTTGAGGCCTATTTACCCCCTATAAAAGCACGTGTTTTCGGATTTTTGGTTTCACACGTTGATTCTTACACATCTCCGCTTCTTTTGACACTTTACATGGGATTCTACACCTACAGAAGCAGCACAAATCGTTGCACTATTGCAAGAAGGGCTCAGCCAGCGGGCTGTCGCACGTCAGCTCCACATAAGCCAGTCCTGGGTTTCGAAAGTTTTAAGACGCATTCGGGAGACTGGTGGCTGTATCCCGAGACCAAGTTCTGAACATGGCCGGTGCACATCGCAGAGGGATGACCGTTTTTTCATGTGAACCTCTCTTTAAAATCGTCATTTGCCTGGTATCGACGTCCAGCTAGAGCTCAGAAATGTTCGTAGGATAGCTGTTAGCGAGTGGACAGTTCGTCTAAGATATAAGCAATAGAATTTGACTCCAAAAAGGCCTGCCACAGGCTCGAAACTGACGGCAAGTCACCGACAAGCACGCTTTCAATTAGCTCGCACTTATTTTGATGGGAAGGCGAGTAATGGAGGCGAGTTTTGTTTTCCGATGAATGCAGACTGTGTTTGCAATGCAGCAGTCGAAGAGGTCGGGTCTATAGGCGGCTTGGGGAGCGATTTGTGCAGTGCTGGTTCGCTGAAACAGTGGCTTATGGGGGTGGCTTGCTCGACTTCCCATCGAGATGTGTACGAGCAAATTGAAAGCGTGCTTATCGGTGACCTGCCGTCAGTTTCGAGCCTGTGGCAGGCCTTTTTGGAGTCAAATTCTATTGCTTATATCTTAGACAAACTGTCCACTCGCTAACAGCTATCCTACGAATATTTCTGAGCTCTTTCTGGACGTCGATTCCAGTCAAATGACGATTTCATAGAGTGGTTGACATGAAAAAACGGTCTTCCCTCTGCGATGTGCATCGGCGCTGTTCAGAACTTGGTCTCGAGATAAAGCCACCAGTCTCCCGAAAGCGTCTTAAAACTTTCGAAACCCAGGACTGGCTTATTTGGAGCTGACGTGCGACAGCCTGCTGGCTGAGCCCTTCTTGCAATAGTGCAACGATTTGTGCTGCTTCTGAAGGTGTAGAATCCCAGTTAAAGTATCAAAAGAAGCGGAGATGTGTATGAATCAACGTGTGAAAGCAAAAATCCGAAAACGCGTGCTTTTATAGGGGGTAAATAGGCCGCAACTCGCGACGTATCAAACAGTTGATACATGTCTTTTTCGTTACTTCTTCACATCAGCCGGGATATCTTTTTAAATACTGGTGTGATTTAAATGAATTTGGTATCAATTTAAAGATAAAAGTTTAATCTTTAAAATGGTGTCACTTTTTTTGTTACCAATAAATTCGTTAGTACACAAGATCGCGTGGAAACAACTTTATGTAAGTGATTCCATACTTTTGCTCGCGAGTGTAGTTACAGAGTTCCCAAAAATAAATGCACTAATTAGAGGGTCTAAAGCGCAGTCAGTGTATTTGTGATTAAATAAGTGAAACATTAACAAACCTGCTTTAATGTGAAACTCTTCAACATCTGGTGGTGGTGCCATAGCTTCCGGCTGCATTTCGTAAGTCGCTTCAGGCAGGTACGGGTCCTAAACATATAGGGCCTTATTACTATTAACTCTTTGTAGTAAGCCCCATAGTATTTCAATAATTAGGCTCTGGTCGAAAATTATCGGTAATCCATAAGTATAGAGCAGAACCAACTCACCGTCTCTGTCGTTTGTTCACTGCTGGTAAAATATTCGACGTCTCGCTTTTCGGAGATAGGCTCACATTTTGGCAGATTGGGACATTTTCGTATCTGAAATCCAGGAGATCTAATAATTTAGGCTTTTATTTGCGGTCAAGCTGTAGATGGCCGCTGGGGCAGGAAGGAAAGTTCTTGAGTGGCGACCACGAGCCGGAAGACGTAGCGAGGGCAGGCCTCCCACTAGGTGGACCGACGATCTGGTGAAGGTCGCGGGAGGTGCCTGGATGCGAGCGGCGCAGGACTGGTCTTTGTGGAAATCCTTGGGGGAGGCCTTTGTCCAGCAGTGGACGTCTTTCGGCTGAAACGAACGAACGAACAAGCTGTAGATTCTGGTAAACAGGAGTTGCCGAGAGGTGTTATTGAGTCAATAATTCATTAATTGAGGTCATATACGCATCATGTGTTAAACCATGTTAAAATGTATGAACTGTATTATGTATGTGCCTTTGTTGGTGTACCTAATAAATAAATAAATAATTTATTATTGAGTTGGCGTAATAACCTGCAACTCCTGTGTAGCCAGCGGGTTATTCCCAAAAACGTTATCCAAAGTTTCGAATGTTGCCATCCCTCTCACGTAAGCGAGATGCCAACATAAGCAACATTGACAGTAAGGCTCGATTACCACCAAGGCGGAGCGGAACGAAGAAATGTTTGGAATGGAAGCCACGACAGCCGAACGGTAAAGGGGTCGGACTGGCCGACTCGTGATCCGGGGAAAATAATAACCAATCAGAATTCCTGGTTTCCTGAATAATGTAATCGTTTCCTTGTTGGAAATCGGGACATAGGCGTGAATTTACGTAAACAGTGTTGCGGAGTACCCTTGCAGAATTAAAAATAGTATAATGGTGACGTCATCATCTTGTGTTGCCCTCTAAAATCTATCTGAAAAACATTGTGTTGTCTTACTTGCACATTATCTCCATAGCAGGGCTGAGGGCCGCGGCAACGACGAGCGCGCGCCTGCGTGCCCGCGCCGCACGACGCCGAGCAAGTCGTCCAGCGAGACCACGGGCCCCAGCGCGTTACTACATCATCCTGGTGGAAAATAGCTCTTGGTGTATTGATGACAATGAATTCTAAGCTTTATTGAGATGAAATAAGTATCAACACAAGCGTAAAAGAGGCGAAATCGGTGTAATGCGCCGCACGACGCGGAACACGCCGTCCAGCGAGACCACGGGCCCCAACGCGTGGCTACATCATCCTGGTGGAAAATAGCTCTTGGTGTATTGATGACAATGAATTCTGAACTTTATTGAAATGAAATAAGTATCAACACAAATGAGCGCAAAAGAGGCGAAATCGGTGTAATGTGCCGCAAGACGCCGAGCACGCTGTCCAGCACAACCACGGGCCCCAACACGTTACTACATCATCCTGGTGGATAAATAATAATGTATATTGATGACAATGTATTCTGAACTTTATTGAGATGAAATAAGTATCAAAATGAGCGCAAAGGAGGCGAAATCGGTGTAATGCGCCGCACGACGCGGAACACGCCGTCCAGCGAGACCACGGGCCCCAACGCGTTACTACATCATCCTGATGGAAAATAGCTCTTGGTGTATTGATGACAATGAATTCTGAACTTTATTGAAATGAAATAAGTATCAAGTCAACACAAATGAGCTCAAAAGAGGCGAAATCGGTGTAATGCGCCGCACGACGCCGAGCAAGTTGTCCAGCGCGACCATCCATGGGCCCCAACGCCCTACATCATACTGGTGGATACATTATTATTGTTACTGTGGTGTCATTGTATTATTAAGTTCATTGAGATGTAAAGGTGTGTCGCTTGACGCCGAGCAAGTCGTCCAGCGAGACCACGGGCCCCAACGCGTTACTACATCATCCTGGTGGAAAATAGTAAACTTAAAACTTACTACGGCATGTATACCTCTAAACTCAGTCTGAACTGAGTTACGAGCATTAGAAGTTTGATGATTTTACATAAGTACCTACTTACCTACTAGATTTGCTTTTTGCGCGCAAGTTTTGTAAGAAATTGCAACAAAATAGTGACATTGTATGTGTAAACAAACAATACCATCCATTAAAGGCTCCAGACGTCATCAGTATGGAGCAGAATCAGCGCAATAAAAAATAGCGCAATATTTTGTTGCAATTTTTTACAAAACTTGCGCGCAAAAAGCAAATCAAGTATGTAAAATCATCCAACTCCTAGTGCTCGCAACTCAGTTCAGACTGAGTTTAGAGGTATACATGTCATAGTAAGTTTGGTTTATTACACTATTTTGTAATCAAAAACAAAGTTTGGTCGATGGCCGCGCGAAAAAAAAAAGACGCCACCTTCCATACAAAATCTGGCATTGCCATTTACTATGTGTTCTGTTTACCCGAACCAATACAAATTAGTATGACATAGATGCGAGCGATAATAAAATTATAAAACATAAAAGTATGTTAGACGGTAAGTTAACGTTATTGCTGCTGGTAATTTGAATGATTTCACGCAAACTCATGTTGGTTCTGCCATCATGCTATATCCGGAGCACGCATAATATCCGTTCCGTAACTATGTAAATATACCTTTAACTATTATCGACATGCAGTGTACATTTCCCTATGGGACTTACTTCACACGGTGGCATATGACATTTCCTTTTGTCGTTGGTCGGTCCTTTGCATTCGGATTCGTCTAAAATAATTCTATCAGAATTTGTAGTCTTATCTGAAACAAAAAAACAAGTTGACATTGCTAGTATAGTAGGCTCAGTTGCACCACCTTACTTGGACCGTAACTTTGACAATAACCGGTGTTTTTTGTATGGAGTTTGACAGATTTTTGACGTTTGTTAAAGTTAAAGTAAGATGGTGCAACCCAACCTAAAAGTAGCTGTTTGTGTAGAAAATCACTGCCTCGTGTGAGTTTCAGCCAGAAGTGTATCTAAACCTATTTCTACTAACTAATTGGGTAGTATGAGCCACTTGTTAAAACGAAAAAATCATTTTAAAAATGTTGAGGTAACCAGTCTTGGTAGCTAGTAGTAGGTACACCATCGAGCTGTTGTCGCCATTCACCATCACTGAAAACATTTTCTTAAAATATTAAACACAAGTAAAGCGCTTTCAAATGATACCAAACACGGCATATTTATCTTAACTTTATTTTTTTACTCTGTATGTTTTGTCCGGTAGAGGGCGCCACATTAGATTTTGTGAAACGCCATATTAGCCTATAACCAGCGGACAATGAGGGCTATCGTTTTAGCGCTCACTAGTTGGCGCCACTGTAGAGTAAGGTCCTGTCACTTGCTAGTAGCGAAGACAGTGGCGCCAACTGGTGAGCGCGAAAGTGGTAGGAGGACTATCGCATTTGCACTCATCAAGATGGCGCCACTGTAGAGTAAGGTCTTGTCAATTGCCAGGGGTGCCAACTTTTAAGTATAAAAACGATAGCCCTCATTAAGACGCTTCTAATGATATGTCATTTGTCGAATTTCGCGAGTGCGAGTGAGCTTTGCATGTGTGGTGGCTCGCTACTGTTCGTTCGTTTTTCAAAAGTTTTTTGATAGACATTGCACTATAGTTTAAAGCATGTACACGAACACACACAGGTGGGGCTCGCTCGCCTTCGTAAGTTGCTTAAGAACTAAGCTCAAGAACTGTATTGTTTGTTGTAGTGGTTGTAATTTTTTAAGTATTGCATGAGTAGATATAGTATAGTGTAGTAATTAGCAGGAAACACAATGAATGCTCGGGCTGGGTGGCGCCATCTTGCTGTAACTTTAATAATCTTCAAAAATCTATTAAATTCCATACAAAAAACACCCAGTTACTGCTATGGTAACGGTTGAAGTAGGCTGGTGCAACTGAGCCCGAAAAACTAAGGACGAGAACTATTGCCGACAAACTGTAATGCAGTTTGGCAAGTGTATCTATATATTTGATGTGTATCCTTTTGTGAACAATAAATAAAAAAATAAAAAAAATCGATGAACATACATAGCCTGTCAAAATCATAACCCTCCTTTTGCTTTGCCGTAGTCGGGTAAAAAGATGTAAGTTTCTTTCAACTCACCGTAGACGGTCCCGTCATCAGCCTGGTAGCGGCAGCGTCTTGCGCGGGTTTGTGCGCCGACGCCGCACGTGGCGTTGCACAGCCCCCACGCCGACCAGCCGCTCCACTTGCCCGGCACTGCACAGTAAAGGTTATGCAATAAAAATACTTACAAATCTAATCAATGATAATAACATAACTTTTGAAAAAAATAAAACCGACTTCAAATGCGTGAACACAAAAAAAAATTAAAAATATTGCGTATAAAAAAGTTCATCCCCAATTTTCCACCCTTGGGGATTGTTTTTTCTATTATTAAATTTAAATGGGACCACCCTTGAGGTATTACCTATACGCCGAAAAAAGATTTGTTCAAATCGGTTCATAATTGGCGGAGTTATCGCGTAACAAACATAGAAAAAAAAACATACGGGTCGAATTGAGAACCTCCTCCTTTTTTGAAGTCGGTTGAAAAAGAAGTCACGACATCAAAAAGTTACTAAACAAGCTGTAAAAGAATAAAGGCTCGCTCGAGAGCTAGCCATAGCCTGAGATGGAGCAGCGAACGAATGTCCAAGATAGGATAATAACTCGCGGCTCTGTATCGCTGTATTCGCTCCTGAGGACACCATAGGTTTTAGCACTGGCGGCGTTAGGTCGGTCGGTTAGGGGCGGTCCGCATAGGGTGCCAATTCAGTCGTGCAGATTAGTAGTCGCTGGCGCATCTACACGTCAAGGGGTGTAAGGGGCAGGACCTCAGATCATAGAAGGGAATAGATGTGAAACGGGGGCGTGGCGCGTGTCTCCGCGATATGCCCAGAAACGAACATCGCCCGCGACGCCAGGTTAGTCGCGATTCAGTCGTACTGAGGAAATGTTCTCCGATATTGTTGGATAATGCGTCGTAACGTGCAATAACATAAGTGAAACGAAGAACTACAGGAACAATGAAGTCATTTACCACATGTAAGTATTGCAAATCCATTGGTATTTTGCTTATAAATAAAAAAAACTAAACATTTTTACGAACGAATTCAGTGCCGTGACATTTACTGCGATATCGAAATTAGTGGTGATAAAAATTCAAACACGTTGTACATTGACGATTTAGTTAGCAACCACTTCATGTCATGCGTAACTACTGCGCAATGTATTTTATTTCTTCCGATATCCACTGACGCGTGAAAATACACAGTACGGCCGCATGTGCCGGTCGTAACATAGTGCAGGGCTCGTGTTCTAATACGGTTTCCTATTATCGATAAGTAGAAGTAAATTATTATTTTCTATTTTCTAATTTTGAATGAAAAAATCATGAGTTGCTTGCGATTTTTAAGTTTTTACAAAAACAATAACAATAGTAGAAGGGATTAGTAACTGTCAACTATGTAATTACTATAAGAGCTAGTTGAAAGCCTAATATAGGCATTATTTTTGATAAACATAGGCGGTACGAATTTCGCCATAATTAAAAAGTTAATGCGCGATAGTAGTTAATAATAATTACAGTGATCCTGTTATTATTATTAAAGTAAATAATAATATATTACCAATATTGTAAATACTGGTAAAAATCGCAAGTACCTACTTAACCCATGACTTTTCATACAAACTTTGTCAGTCTATAACTTCTATACTCCATCGATAACGACATTGAGCTTTGGTTGGGGTAAATTAATATAAGGTAACTTCATTTAGTCCCAATAATTGATTCTGAGTTTTTCGTCCATACAAAATGGAACTGACTCCTTTATCATGCAAAAATCGTTAAAGAACATAATAATAACGTATAATAATAAAAAGGTTTTCATACAAGCATTTTTTAAACCAATTTCGAGCCTTGCCCCCAGGATTTAAAGTATCGATATCTTATCGACTCCATTTTATCTTTCTTCTCTCTAATTGCTTTTTTTCAAAGTGTGCGTCACGTCACGCGGCCATTGATTGGCCATAAGGCACGCCTTCTGGCCAATCACAGCACTTTTAAGCCGGTTGCACATGTTGTCGTAGACTCTCAGTCGCTTTGTTTTTACACAGTTGAATGTGTGTGTGGGAGCTGTGGTGGGGGAAATGTGGGGACACTGGTTCTCGTTGTAGTTACGCGCGACTTCATATCTATTCTCTTTCTATGATCTGAGGGCAGGACCATTGGCTATCATTGGGTATCTGATATGTCATAATACGTAAACACATAAACTACGCCGCCACGCTGGGTAGTTAGTTTAGTGGGTAAGCCCGCCAGAAGCGCCCTTCTGACTAGGGTGTCCCAGATACTTTATGGATGCGCAAAGTATTTTTCGACGGAAAAAGAACGAGAAAAGACCTCACACTATCGAAAATAATTAATGAAATAGTTACATACACAAGCGTATTTGTGTACTTGGACAAAGTTTTAAGAGATTGCTAAAATTTTCGATTTCCATTCGATTTTTACATACCTTTGACAGCCACGTTGTACCGCCGATGCGCGGTGCCCGCGGTGTTCTCGGCCACGCAGATGTACTGGCCCGCGTCGCGAGCCCGCGCGCCCCAGACGGCCAGCAAGCTGTGGCCTTGCACGTGCTGTATGCTGGACAGCGAGTCGCTGAGGGTGTGTGTCCTGGACATACCTCTGACAGCCACGTTGTACCGCCGATGCGCGGTGCCCGCGGTGTTCTCGGCCACGCAGATGTACTGGCCCGCGTCGCGAGCCCGCGCGCCCCAGACGGCCAGCAAGCTGTGGCCTTGCACGTGCTGTATGCTGGACAGCGAGTCGCTGAGGGTGTGTGTCCTGGACATACCTCTGACAGCCACGTTGTACCGCCGATGCGCGGTGCCCGCGGTGTTCTCGGCCACGCAGATGTACTGGCCCGCGTCGCGAGCCCGCGCGCCCCAGACGGCCAGCAAGCTGTGGCCTTGCACGTGCTGTATGCTGGACAGCGAGTCGCTGAGGGTGTGTGTCCTGGACATACCTCTGACAGCCACGTTGTACCGCCGATGCGCGGTGCCCGCGGTGTTCTCGGCCACGCAGATGTACTGGCCCGCGTCGCGAGCCCGCGCGCCCCAGACGGCCAGCAAGCTGTGGCCTTGCACGTGCTGTATGCTGGACAGCGAGTCGCTGAGGGTGTGTGTCCTGGACATACCTCTGACAGCCACGTTGTACCGCCGATGCGCGGTGCCCGCGGTGTTCTCGGCCACGCAGATGTACTGGCCCGCGTCGCGAGCCCGCGCGCCCCAGACGGCCAGCAAGCTGTGGCCTTGCACGTGCTGTATGCTGGACAGCGAGTCGCTGAGGCGCTGTGTGTCCTGAAGGAAAGCACGACACTTATTATTTTCCTATTTCTCACGATAAATATCATCAACGTCCGTTTTTGTTCACGTTGATGCAACTAAAAAAATTGCAACGTATTTTCTGTGTTGAGGCTTAATTTGTGGGTGGCTAAACTGTGGCAACAACTGTGACAACGTCGAGCCGCTACAGCGAAATAAATGCGAATTTTTCGACGACTACTAAGTCTCTGAAGCTAGCTAACCTATTTGGGAACTACAATGCAATTATTTATTGCCTATCACATACTAGAACTGTATTTCTACTCACTAGCCCATCTTTGTATCAGATTTCACCTCACGAACGCAAGATTTCTCATCAGCGATACAACATGGCTCACTCTCGCCTTGGACATCGTTGTCATTTAACTATGGCTCATAAAATTGCACAAAAAAGGTTCAAATTACCTTGAGCCAGCTGACCTTCGGCGCAGGGTTGCCATCCACCTCACATTTGAGCACAAGGCTCCTCATCAACGGCACCACATGATTCTCCACACTCGTGTCTTGAGCGGCGGTGTTGCCAACAATGGAAGGCGGCATTTCCACGGTCACGTCAAACACCAGTTCTGTTGTCCCCACTTTGTTCGTCATTATGCAGGAGTATTTCCCGCTGTCGGAGACTTCTGTGTTGTTTATTACCTGGAACAAAATTGACGGTGTCTCTAGGAACGTTTTAACCTCATTTCATAAAAACACGTCACATTTTACGCAGCCCTGTATTATTAAATAAAAAGCAAAAAATTGTAGCCTAAAGCTGGGTTGCACCATCTTACTTTAACTTTGACAAACGTCAAAAATCTGTCAAACTCCATACAAAAAACACCGGTTATCGTCATAGTTACGGTCAAAGTTAGGTGGTGCAACTCAGCCTAAGAGTTGACGAATTTCTATCAACAACTGACATGACTTGACATGACATGATGACATTATAGGCGTGGCATTTGTTCTTATAACTTACGAGGGTAATCGAGTAAAGGCGAAGGGATGCCGGAGCCACATCACGGCCGGCACAGGGCTGCCCTCCGCAGGGCATGTCAACCCTAACGCTCTTTCTACACGGGTGGTCACTAGCTTGGCACTTTTTTTATACTGTTAAAACTTACAAGAGTAAAGTTGTCGTCGAGTAAGGTGACTCTGGGCGAGCCATCACTTAGCTCGGTGTAGGGATGCCTGAGCCACATCACGGCCGGCACAGGGCTGCCTTCCGCTGGGCATTTTAGCTGTAACGCTCTTCCTACATGGGTGGTCACTAGCTTGGCGCTTTCTTTATAAAGTCCGGCCGCCGAACAGATTCGTCGACGTTCGACATTTCGTCCAATGACCCCAAGCTACCCGTCCTTATCACTTGCACGTAACTATATTGCTGTCGCGACTGTGCAACGGGCGGCCGCAGAGTGTGCGAGTGAGACAGCAATATCATTACACGCAAGCGATAATGATGGGTAGCTTAGGGTCATTGGACGAAAATTCTATCTGCTCGTCAACCGGACTTTGCTCTTACTTACAAGAGTAAAGTTGTCATCAAGCAAGGCGACTCTGGGCGTGGCGTCACTTAGCTCGGTGTAGGGATGCCTGAGCCACATAAGGGCCGGCACAGGGCACGTCAATCTTAACGCTCTTCCCTAGGAAGCTTGCTAGTGACCACCTGTGTAGGATGAGCGTTAGAGCGCTTTCTTTACACTCTATTGAAACTTACCAGAGTAAAGTTGTCGTCGAGCAAGGCGACTCTGGGCGAGCCATCACTTAGCTCGGTGTAAGGATGCCTGAGCCACATCACGGCCGGCACAGGGCTGCCCTCCGCAAGACACGTCAGTCCTAAGGCCTCAGCCTCGAATTTAGTGGGCAGCGGGGCGGCGGCGGCGGCGGCGCGGGAGCGGGGCGGGCAACGCAGACCCGTTCTCGAAACAAGCGGGCAGCTCGCGCGGCGCTTTAGCGGCGAAGTGTTGTGTTCGGGGTTGTGTTGTCGAGATATTTGTTTTTATTCGCAAACGAAACGTCTGAACAACGGCGACAATTTTATTTCGATTCAAATTTATTCCTAACGCTCGATTTATTGTGGGCAAAAGAAGGAGTGCGCTGCCCGCTCGTTGCCCGCTCCCTCGCCGCTGCCCGCTCGTTGCCCGCTGCCGCCCCGCTGCCGCGCCGCTGTTTTCGAGAACCGGTCTATTTGATTTCACGCATAAGATCCTGCCGCTCCCGCGCCGCCGCCGCTCCCGCCCCGCTGCCCGCTAAACTCGAGGCTGAGGCCTAAGGCTCTTCCCTAGTAAGCTCGCTAATGAGCACCTGTGTAGGAAGAGCTGTTCTTTATACTCTATTTAAACTTACGAGAGTAAAGTTGTCATCGAGCAAGGTGACTCTGGGCGAGCCATCACTTAGCTCGGTGTAGGGATGCCTGAGCCACATCACGGCCGGCACAGGGCTTCCTTCCGCAGGGCATTTTAATTGTAACACTCTGCCCGCTCGAGTTGTCACTAGCTTAGCGCTTTCTTTTGGTATCGGTGGAGGAACTGTAAACAATATTACGATTTCATCATCATCGCATTACTTCGCCACATGAAGCATTCTCCAGTTACCGCCACTGTAGCTTAGACTGGGTTGCACCATCTTACTTTAACTTTGACAAACGTCAAAAATCTGTCAAACTTTTTTTCACGACGAGGAAGCTCTTGGCCTGTATCTCACCTGATGGTAAGTGATGATCAGGCCGAAGGTGGAAGCGAGCTTCACCCGGAATCCTCAACCACCTCTAACTCCATACAAAAACACTGGTTATCGTTATAGTTACGGTCAAAGTTACCTGGTACAACTCAGCCTTAGTCAGTTACTGTAAAGCCTTTGTCACTCGCTAGTGGCTAAGACAGTGGCGCCAACTGGGGAGTGTAAATAATCCTCTCACTAGCTCTGTAATGAAATTCTTCTTTTTTTTTTGTAAAGAGAGACCGGCCTGAAACCCTGTAGTACACTTGATAAAGACCATTATATCTCAAACTTTAACGGAGGAGTCCTAAAAATACATAAAACCACTTACCCATGACGTCGAGAAGGTATACCAGACTCGCGTTGCCGATGGCATTTCTAGCAACGCACGTATAGTTTCCCGCGTGGGTCGTCGCCGCCGCCCTGGCTTGCAATACCTCTCCATACTCGCTTGATACCAAGCTGTCATCGAACAACCTTAGTGGTAGCCCATCCTGCAGAATTAAAAATATCTTCTTTAAGAAAAATAATCATAAACCTTTTTTTGCAGCACTAAAAGAAGCTATATGCAGGACTCAATTCAATCAGTGAGAAATGGCTGTAGCAAACTGTCGCCAGTCAAGATATAAGTTGAAAAATAAGTTTCTAAAGAAATTTAATTCAAAAGAAAAATGGGTAACCCGAATAGGACTGCGGCATCATATAGGTGGTCATTTAATTTTGTTGGAGTGTCATATAATATTATTATCTATTAAGCCTGAGAGAACTGTATTATTGTTTGAAACTTAAACGTTTTCATATCTGGTAGAATCTTACCTTGAACCAATAAATTTCAGGCAATGGGTTGCCGTAAGGATGGCAGTGCAGGTAAAACGACTGGCCTGTTATTACTTCCAAATTGACTTCGACTGTTGAGTTATCTTGGAACAGGGTTTGGAATATTTTTGGAGGCTCTGAAAATAAATAATTTCAGCTGGAGTAATGATACCGTGTGCATGATCCTAAATCTGAGAATAATTAGTGACATGATTACGTTGCAAAAGTTTATGTTAATCCAATAGTTATTATTATTGGTAAATTGCACTTCTGCCGTTTTGTCTAAAAAAACTTGACTTTACACGTTGCTTAAATATAGAAAAACTGTGGTCTTTCACAGGCCCCTCTTTCCCACTGGGCACTTTGGGCACGTGCCCAGGGCCCCGCGACTGAGGGGGCCCCCATCTGCTAATAAGACCTTTTTCCAGATGATAAGGGCCCCCCTTAATCCTTAAATGCCCAGGGCCCTTAGTAGGTTAAAGACGGCCCTGGTCTTTCAACGTGTCCATTGTTTACTCGGAAAAAACTACCGAGCTACCGCTCCCATTAATTCATCATCATCACCATCATTTCAGCCACAAGACGTCCACTGCTGAACATAGGCCTCCCCCAATGATTTCCACATCACCTGATTCGTAGCGGCCTGCATCCAGCGCCTTCCTGCTACCTTTATAAGGTCGTCGGTCCTTGTGGATTAGTTATATTATTTTGTAAATTAAATTAACTCCTACCTAACACCTCCAACCGAATTTTCTCTTCAGCCACTCCTCCCTCATTAGACGCCACGCATGCGTACACGCCGGCGTCATTCAGTTTCACATCTTTCAAAACCAAGTCAGCGTAGCTTATGCTCTCATCGTTTTCGCCGATCGCTTCGCCGTTGCGTATCCATTGAATCTTCGGTACAGGCTTGCCTGACGCTTTGCAAGATATTCTTGCGCTTGTGCCTTCCTGAAAGAGTAGTTTTTTTAGATAGTTTAGAGTTAAATGTAACGCAATGAAACGAATTCATATTTGTTCAGGAAAATGGTAGAAAAGTTGTAATAATAAGAATAACTCCCAAATTTAGTCCCAATTATCGCCTGGTTTATGAGTTTCCCAAAACTTTTGGGTTTTCCAGCTAAGTTTCAACAATCGGTGGCTCTTGTATTCGATAGCTCTTGCAGAATTTGAAATTGCAGAAAACGAACAAAAATCGCTGACTGGAGACGCGGTCCTTGTTTTCCAGAGAGGTTGCGTGAGCGAGATGTATTATGCGTTAGATCCTGAAAGTGCACGATTTGTTTCTAGGAACTCACCACAACTTCAGCCACTTTGTCCACCGTAGAAGCCTCTCCATTATAAAGCACGACCTCCGTAATTCTCGCTGCAGCAACCACACTCACTCTATACACAATGTGTGCGGTACCGGCCTTGTTGACCGCGTCACAGCGGTACAGGCCTTCGGAAGCCTCGGTCAGGCCCGCACTGACGAGAGACGAGTTTTGGACTTGCCAATTTGAGTTGCTGTTGGTAATAAATAGAGTTATTTTTAGCTCAAACTTATGCTAGCTTAAAACTTAGGACTGCTGGACATTGTTGCATTATTTTTAAGTAGGTACAAGATACCTAGCCATAGTCCCACCACTTTTTGGTTGAGGGAAGCGCATAGTGAGGGGGGTTTGATTCGAGCAATCAGAGCGTCATTATTGTAGTCTGCGTGTGCAGTCATGGCTACTGTCATGTCTATGGATGATGTCTCCAGCGGAATGCTGTATTATTTAATAATTGGCGACGTTGGAGATGGAAATAAATAAATTAAAACTAATTAGAGCAGCCCTGAAGGGCAGCCTTACATGAACACAGAATATTGTAAGTTCAGTGACTGAAATCTCTGACGAAGATATTACATTACGAAACTCCCCGCACCCCGCGCTTCCCTCGCCCAAAAAGTGGTGGGGCGCGTCTTCGTGGATGAAACGATCTATACTTCAGTGAGTACAAGCTATAATTCTACAAGCATTTTAATGTCATTTTACGTACTTATAAGTCCACTTGACGTCAGGTTGAGGCGAGCCCTTGGCATTGCACTCTAGAGTAGCGTTGGTACTTTCTTTCAGCTGCACATCCAACAGATCAAACTCGGATATGAAAGGAGGAACTGGAAGAAACCATAACATGTTCTTAATTTTTATTCGTGGCAATGGAACTCGAAAGTCAAGATTAAATGAATCTTTAAACAGGGTGGAAACGATAAGTGATCTCATTCTAATTTTCGCATCGTTCGTTCGTTCGTTCGTTTCAGCCAAATGACGTCCACTGCTGGACAAAGGCCTCCTCCAAGGTTTTCCACAATGCACGGTCCTGCGCTGCCCTGGACCGACGATCTCGTAAAGGTCGCGGGAAGAGCCTGAATTTTCGCATAGATCCAGTTTATTCTGTAACCTTTAAAATTGATACCGTTTAAAAAGATAGTGAAGCACTTTCAGGGTCAGTAACCGTTTTTCGATATCTTGTATAGGTTAGAAATAATCGAGTGAGATCATTTATCGTTTCCACCCTGCAGATATCGTATGCATTGCTAAATTGGACCATATGTCCTATAAAATAAACATTATTTACCTAATACATCCAGAGTGAACTGCCTAGTCACAGTAGCGTGTTTGTTGCTGACGATGCATTTATATGTACCGGTGTGTCGCAGCTGGACATTTAGGAGCTTCAGCCGCTCTTTGTCCTCGAACACTATCAGCTTCGAGTTGAACAGCCATTTGGTCTGCAATTACATAAACATGACTTGTACACACATATAAAATGTATTATAATAGCAATTCTGCGGGCTACTTTGGTTCTCCTGCGGATCTCCTCATTTCTGATTCGATCACGCAGACCAGTGTGAGTTGCCAGTGATGACACACGGATCTGAGACGTGGTCGCTTACTATGGGCCTCATAAGAAGGTTCACCCAAAGGGCGAAGGAGCGTGCTATGCTCAGAGTTTCCCTGAGTGTGAGAAAAATGACTAAAAGAACAAACTTTGGCCCTCAGCTTGGCGTCTACAGCACAGTCAAAGTACCAATCATTTCCTCTCACGACCTCAAAACCCCTCCCTGGCTTCATCATCTTCAAACGCTGGAGCCCACTCTACGTCTAAACTGACCCTGACATAAGCGGAGCTGCCTACATTGGTCACCACCACACATACCAGCGACAGTAGAGTATCAGAGGAAGAGATGGAGTACGGCAAAGTGACCGACATAGCTCGCAGAAATGCCAAAATCAAGTGGCAGTGGGCGGGGCACATAGCTCGTAGAAACGATGGCCGTTGGGGCAGAAAGTTCTCGAGTGGCGACCACGGGCTGGAAGACGTAGCGTGGGCAGGCCTCCTACTAGGTGGACCGACGATCTGGTGAAGGTCGCGGGAAGAGCCTGGATGCGGGCAGCGCAGGACCGTTCATTGTGGAAAACCTTGGAGGAGGCCTTTGTCCAGCAGTGGACGTCATTCGGCTGAAACGAACGAACGAACGAGTAGGTCCAACTCAACTTGTACTCGTGCACACTAGTGCCTTATTAAGAAAAATATTGAAGAGCAAAAACAAAACATACCTTCGCCCTGGGCTTTGCGTCTACAGCGCAGTCGAAGTACCAATCATTTCCTCTCACGACCTCAACCTCCGTGTTTCCATTATCATCAAACGCCGGAGCCCATTCCACGTCAAGACTGACACTGGCATACGCAGAGCCGGCCATATTGGTCACCACCACACATACCAGCGACAGTAGAGTATCAGAGGAAGAGATGGAGTAGGTACGGCAAAGTGACCGACATAGCTCGCAAAATTGCTAAAATCAAGTGGCAGTGGGCGGGGCACATAGCTCGTAGAGACGATGGCCGTTGGGGCAGAAAGTTCTCGAGTGGCGACCACGGGCTGGAAGACGTAGCGTGGGCAGGCCTCCTACTAGGTGGACCGACGATCTGGTGAAGGTCGCGGGAAGAGCCTGGATGCGGGCAGCGAAGGACCGTTCATTGTGGAAAACCTTGGAGGCCTTTGTCCAGCAGTGGACGTCATTCGGCTGAAACGAACGAGTGCCTTATTAAGAGAAATATTGAAGAGCAAAAACAAAACATACCTTCGCCCTTGGCTTGGCATCTACAGCGCAGTCAAAGTACCAGTCATTTCCTCTCACAACTTCCACGTCTGTATATCCTTTATCCTCAAACGCCGGAGCCCATTCCACGTCAAGACTGACGCTGGCATATGCAGAGCCGGCCATATTGGTGACCACGCATGCAAGCTCAGAGGTGTTGTGGCGGGACACGTTGGTTATTTGAAGCACGCCTTCTGATATCAGCTTTGCGCCCTAGAACAATATTTTAATTTAATAACATAACAATGCCCTCTAGAACTAGAACATTCGTGATTTATGTTGCTGGTCTGGTTGGCCTTTGTTTTAAAAAATAAGTTAAGAATTAGAAACAGAGCTATGAATTTGGAAACCGAGATCAGCATTAGGTATGCTGGTTGCAGACAAATAGCTATTAAGCTGCGTTAATTTAGCTTAGCTGGCAAAGCTGACGAAGTTTTCGTTTCGTTAGTTTTTTATTTGCATTGTTTGCAGTCTGCACACAACGATGGAAAACTGCGTCACTGCTGCTGCTAAACTAACTTAACTAGCTTAGCTCTTGATCTGCGACCCACAATTTCTATCGACTAAAGCTAGGCTGCACCATCTTCCTTTAACTTTGACAAACGTCAAAAATCTGTCGAACTCCATACAAAAAACACCGATTATCGTTATAGTTTCAGTCAAAGTTAGGTGGTGCAACTCAGCCTAAGGGATCAATACGAAGGAAAAAATGTCGATATAAATTTTAATTACAACGTCGAACCTTATACCATTTCACTAGATCCTTGCGAGAGGCGGGCACCGGGCACTCGACGCTGGCGTTGGTGCCTTCCAACAACGTCACTTTGGTGTGAGATTCTTCAGACTGCGTTCGCGTTAGTAAAGCTAAAACAATACAATAATAAGTCAATACTCAATATGTTTATTGCTTCCTTAAGTACATTTAGGTGTTACATATATTTGGAGATTACAGGTGTCATTACAGGTCAAAATTTATTACGCTAATAGACATAGATTTTCATGATACAATTCTGATTCTGGAAAGCGAATTCCGCATTCAGCATCAGCAAAATAACTAAGGATATATTGATACAGTTTTATGGACAGGGTTAATTAGTTTTCAGGTGATGTTTTGAATAATTAAATGATAGCTACTTACAGTAAATCTCCACTGAGATAGTGTGGTTAGTTTCGCCAACTGCGTTTTTCGCAATGCAGACATACTGTCCACTAAGTTCTTCGGTTGGCGACTTTATAGTCAGTGTCCCATCAAAATCTATTTTGTAAGTCTCATCTGCAACAAGCATGGGAAAATTACTAATGCATAGTTATCAATCAAATTGCAAAAAGCTTCTAATGTCTGGTCCGGGAGCACGTAGAATTTTGTCCAATGACCCCAAGTTACCCATCCTTATCGCTCGCGCGTAATTATATTGCTGTCGCGACTGTGCGATGGGCGCCCGCAGTGAGTGTCCGAGCAGACTATAACTGGCTTACTTCTTACCATTGTCCAAAAGTATTCCATCCTTACTCCACAGCACGTAAGGTTTAGGTTTCCCTGACGCTTTGCATGAGATAACCAACTCAGTATCCATGTTCGTCGCTAAATACGGGCCTAAGAATTCTTGATCTAAGATTTTGGGCGGTTCTGAAAATATAGCGCATAGGAGTCATTTCCGAAAAGGGAAACATAAATTGTGACCAAACATTTGCGGAAATAAACTATTTTTTTACTATTTAATATGATTGTAAAGTTTAAACTTACCGTTTACATGTAAATAAATGAACTTCTTGTCGTTTCCTGCGATGTTTCCCGCTTCGCAGGCGTAAGAACCTTCGTGTTTCGAGCTTACATTTGTTATAAACAGGTTCCCAATATCATTAAAGCTGAAAACACAAATAAATAACATTACTAGGACACTCTTGATTTACACATCCTGCAGTGATGTGAATATCCCTTTATATTATACCTCTGAAACATACCTTAAATCGGTGGTGTTTTCTATAAGGATTTCATCATGGAACTCCCATACTATGTTTGGTATGGGGAACCCCATAGCATCGCATTGAAGAGTGGTGTTTGAGCCAGCGAGTACATGTTTTGTCGACTCCAAGGGATGGATTGAAGGGGGAACTAAAATCACATAGACTTTTAGTAGGCTTTAGAAGAAATGTGTGAAACTTGAGTATCGAAAAAGTCCAAAGACGTCCAAGAATAAAATAAAATTGAATAGGAAAAGTTTTGGTAAATATCTTACCCCAAACATATAACGGGAATGATACAGATGCGTTGCCGAAGTCATTTTCAACAAGACACGTGTATTCGCCGAAATCTGTGACGTTTGCTATGAATCTGCAAATTACAATAAGTATTCCATTTACACGGACGGACGGACGGATTAGCAAGCTGAAGTGGCAATGGGCAGGGCACATAGTAAGCGCAAAACTGACGGCCGATGGGGCAGCAAGGTTCTGGAGTGGAGGTCGGGTACCGGAAAACGCAGCGTGAGACGTCCACCCACAAGGTGGACCGACGAATCATAAAGGTAGCAGGAAGGCATTGGACGCAGGCCGCTACCAACCGGGCAGCATGGAAAGCATTGGGGGAGGCCTATGTTCAGCATAGCCATAGGGCTAAGATGAAGATGATGGTGATAATGATTCCATTTACAAACTATCTGCGGTCGCCTATAGCTTCTTTGTCACGCAACCAGCGTACGCGCATGTTCCGAAAATAATGGACAACGGGACTACTCCCACCGTTCCAACTCATTGTAGTCAGGATCTACAGCATGACCGCCAATGAAATCCAACCAGTGAAGGTCAAGTTTGTCCCGGGGAAAGTTAAACTGTCGTTGGACCCGCAACGAAATTAATCAGAATAACATAGGAGTTCGAAGTTAAGGTTTGACTTCCCTCCAATGCAAAACGGATGACATGACAAAACAAAGGTTTAAAATTATGGACAATGAATTTGAATGTGCCTTATTACAAAATGTTCGAACGCATTGAAAACTTGTTTA
The DNA here is from genome assembly GCF_963855985.1 of Ostrinia nubilalis. NCBI lineage: Eukaryota > Metazoa > Arthropoda > Insecta > Lepidoptera > Crambidae > Ostrinia > Ostrinia nubilalis. Next base: position 12,002,642 of record NC_087106.1, read on the forward strand.
AAATGTAATTTTCACATTAAAATAATTTGAAACAGGTGTTCAACGCGCGTTTAATTTAAAGTATCCTACCTTATACCATATTCGTCCACAAGCGTCCTCCGGTCGGCTAAATCCTTTCCGTCCCGCAGCCAACGGACACGCGGCGCGGGCAGGCCTTGGACCCGGCACGGCAACTGCACTAATTGGCCCTCGGATACGTGCGCTACTGGCTCTAATGGTGGAAGGGATATTGAGGGGGGGACTGAGAGAAACAAGAGAAAACTGATGGTCAATAATATGGCAGTGACAAGGTGAGCAGTTTATATGACAAAGATATTATAAACTTTATGTGCAATATCAACAAAATATAGATACAATTGATAGAAAAGATAGCGCCGCGTAGGGATTCGTAGCAGGTCATGTAGTAGCGAAGCGACTCGCTACCTCCTGCTGCCATTTCAGTGTAAAACTGTAAATTGAGCCTATCATTCGATCTGGATGGAAAATTATGAAGATTTGATTAGAAATTTAGGTTTTTATAATAAAATTTTATCGAGAACCAAACTTTCTCAGCAATTTTTTTCTTGAAATATTCACTAACCTCTGTGGAGTGTTTTTATGAAGCTAAAAAAACAAACTCCTGAGACTCGTGCTTGCGTTATCAGAGACTAAGGTCAAGTCAAATACAAAAATAATTATAATTATGCAGTTAAAACAATTTTCTTACCATACACGAACAGTGTGAAGTTCTTCTGCGAAGAACCCAAAGCACTGGTGGCGTTGCACGTGTACAATCCTGAGTCGAATTCGTTCGCCTTTTCAATCACTAAATCGTTCGAGTTCGACAAGTACCTGCACAAAAGTTTATGGATTATTTTCGAATGCGTACATGAAACTCATTGTGTAACTACAAGTATCAAAGTAAAAGAGCAGTCAAATGCACGACCAGTGTAGTATCCTTAAACACTTAATTTAGTTCCCGTTTTAGTCAGTAAAAAACTTCGTCAGACCTATTTTATAATACTTGTCTCAAATTTTTACCACATTCACCCCGTTCCATGGAATAGATGGAAAAAAGTATTTTCCCCATTCACAGATAGAGCAGTTCCTAAAAACTTTATTTACCACTTTGAAGGCATATTTATTTATTTATTGTTAAAGATTTACCAACAACATATTAATTTACATGCATCGTTACATTATTAGAAAGCTAGAATCTAAAAGATATGCCTTTTCAGGTAAATACAGCATTCAAAGAAAATAAGCTAAATATATCATATCTAATTTCAGCTTTCTAGCACCAAGAGTTTCTGAGCTAAGCGTACAGTAATAGCAAAACTATAAAAACTCCTTTTTAACCACGGAATCCTCAAAAACAATAAACACACGTACTCACACAGTGTTCGTATAGGCCAGCGGTCGGTTATTCTTGGTCCACACCACGATAGGCGGCGGGACGCCCACGGCTTTGCACGAGAACGTCACGTTGCCTCCAGCCTTTATGTTCACTGGTCTTGTGACTGTTTCCGTTTCGTTCGATACATCTATGAGGCGTGGAGGATCTGTGGATTTATAATGTGGTTTAATTCAGACAGTTATTGAGATCTACCAAGTATCTCTTCGGCCTGAAGTTATTTTATTTATTTTATTTTATTTATTAGGACAACCAACAAGACAAACACGCATACATGAAATTACTATAACTAATAGTGCTTAAAACTAAGTGCTGTCTTAATTAAAGGCTGCCACGGCATGCAATGTGGACAGTTGCAAATATAAAGTTAAATATAGTTATTGTATATTATTGCCCATTATTGTGAAAAATACATTTTGTAAAAGTTGTAGTAGGTATGGCAAGTAATAAATGCTTGATAAGTATTGAGTATTAGCAGTTTTTTGGGGAGTTATTGAGATTGCTGGAAGTATTTCACGAATGAAAACTCATTAACGTCGAGTCTTGTGTAAAAGAAGTTAAGATTAAATTCATTTAAGTTAACCTGGTCAACCTGGAAGCCTTTGTATCCTACTAATATTATAAATGCGAAAGTTTGTGTGGATGTCTGGATGTTCGTTACTCTTTCACGCAAAAATTACTGAACGGATTTTGATAAAACTTTACAGTATTATTGTTTATAACCCAGAATAACATATTTTATAGGCTATAATTTATGACGATATGTAACAAACTAAATTTCACGCGGGTGAAGCCGCAGGCAAAAGCTAGTGTGAAATAAAGTTTTAAATAAACTTCTTAATCCTAAGACCTAGTTAGTACCTTAATTTATCTCTACTTACATTGAACCACCAACTCTACTTCATACGTATCTCTCCCCACAACATTTTCTGCTACACATCGATACATCCCATCGTAATCAACTTTCACAGACGGTAACGTCAAATTCGTGCTATCCTCACTCAACACAGCAGCCCACGGGAGGTCAGAGAACTCATCTGAGGTGTCGCTTTTAAATTTCCACGATAGTAATGGCTCTGGTTTGCCTTGAAGCACTCTGAAAAGATAATTATAGTGATATTAGTCCGATAGAAATAATTAGACTCTTTACGAACGAAGAATCAATACTATTGGACAGAGATGACATCTCTCCAAAACAATGTTTTAGAAGTTATCGTTCAATCAGTAAAGAACGTTAAAATGACAAGTGAAGTTATTTAAAGCATGAAAGATCATGGGATTTGTCGAAAGAACTTATAACTTTATTGCAATACAAAATCTCACCTACATGTTAGTATTGTAGACTCTCCACTACGGGCAATCCTTTTAGCTGGTTCTTTTGAAAGCACAGGCGATTCTAAAACATTAAACCCCAAATATGTAACAAACTCCTGCGTATTTGGAATAAATATAAACATCAGCTCCAAAAGCCAAGCGAAAACTCACCCAATCCTTGAACACTTAAGGTCCCATTTACCCTCATCCTCTCGTAGTCATTCTGAGCTTCGCAGGCGTATTCTCCGAGGTTGTCAAAGTCAACCATCAGCACGTACATGACAGTTCCGTCGTCTGACAGCTGGACGTTGTGGTCTGACACCAGCTCCGTCCCGTTGTGGTGCCAGGTGATACGAGGGGCGGGGTAGGCGTCTATTTCACAGTGGAGATCCACTTGGGAGTATATTTCTACTGATTTGTCTGTGAGAGTAAAAGATAACGTATTGTGACGTGATTTACATTTGTATTAAAAGAATACGAATAAAGAAAGAATCCTCAGCTTGCCAGCAGCTGTACGGTAAGTGATAAGGGCATATGAAAAAGCTGATATTCAAAATTAATTCAAAACAAATGAAAACTAATGAAGGAAGTAACAACAAGTGATACTGATACATCTATTACAGGTTTTAATTACGTCAGAAAGCTGCTATTTAAATAGGTTGCGAACATCAGGCCTCCTCAACACATCAAGGGTGGGGAGTGTACGCCAACTCCTCCATTAGCTTCTGGTAAATTAGAGAGGGTCATACACTGGAGACTAAATGACCTGATGATGATGAAATAACCGCCTCTGTGGTCTAGTGGTAAGACCACCTGCTTCAGACGCAGAGGTCCCGGGTTCGATTCCCAGTGGGTGCAGATTTTTCTCTTCGGCTAGCTACCACCATCTTACCTAAGTCTGTCGCCATAACAGCGATGTTACAGCATTGTTGTGTTCCGGCAGTTAGAGGCAATAGCCAGTTCCTCCGTGGTTGAGGATTCCGGGTGAAGCTCGCTTCCACCTTCGGCCTGATCATCACTTACCATCAGGTGAGATACAGGCCAAGAGCTTCCTCGTTGTGGATAAAAAAAAAATTAAATTAATGGATACTAAATACAGCTCACCAGTAAACCCCTCTACCAAGCTCATCTTGCGTCGAACGTTGACCACGATGCTGTCTTCCGATATACCCTCAGAGTTCTCCCCGATGCAGAAGTATGTCGCTTCTATCGCGTCTTCCGAGCTGTTGAGCTTTAAGACGCTTTTGTATACGTTCTCTTTGATGGATGTTATCTGAAGAAAAAAATTAAATCATGTAAATAGTATTTCTTGTTATAAATAAGAGGCTGACGTTGCTTGGAGACATTAAAGAACTCGGAGCTTGATGGTAAGTGATGATCAGGCTGAAGGTGGAAGCGAGCTTCACCCGGAATTCTCAACCACAGATGAACTGGCTATCTTACCTCAAACTGCCGAAACGTAACAATGCTGTTAACATTGTTCTTATGGCGACTAAGGTAAGGAAATAAAATGGTTTACCACCAGCGGCGTCATATGAACTATCAACCCTCGGCATGTACGGAATCGGCAGTCCGACGTCGACATCATTGGGCTATTGTTGCCTCAACTTAGTTTGTACTGCCACTGCTGCTGACAGCCGATTATGTTGTGTCGAAGCGAAGACCAGATAAAAAATACAGCCAGACAACTTTATTATGAAAACCTACAAGTAATAAAATAACTTAAATATCTTACTGTGTGATTGAGGAAGCTTTCAGTTTCTCTGTGCCAGATGATTCTTGGCGGCGGCCTGGCCGTGACCAGACAGGTGACCTCGTGGATCGTCCCATTCAAAATGGTAATGTTCTTACTACCCTCAATAATAGCCGATGGTTTTATTAGGATATCCACTTCGATTGCGTCGGTAACTGGAATAAAATAAATGTGATCATTTTTGATGCTATCAAATTGACCATGGACAGGCGCATAATTAAGTAAGTTCTTGAGGTAATGAAGCGGTGCAGGAGTAGCATGTGACGTAACTGATCTGTCAAAGTTTAAAGTCAATTGGAAGACATCATTGGTTCTACCTTTACATAAGTCTGGTCATCTGGGTCATGTTGATAACTACAGGCCAATTTCTATTCTTCCTACATTTGCCAAAGTGTTTGAATCGATGGTAAGCCCCTTGATTTCCTGGCATTTCCGCCAATTGGTTTCTCCGCATCAGCATGGCTTTGTGAAGGCAAGATCAACTTCCACCAACCTAGTAACCCTTGTAGAGGATTTGGTGAGATCTCTTGACCAGGGAAAGCCTGTGGATGTTATCTATACAGACTTCAGTAAGGCTTTCGATAAAGTCAATCACGATGTACTACTTCGAAAACTTTCCTTGATTGGTATTAGTGGAAACCTACTGAATTGGTGTGGATCATACCTACAGAAACGAAAGTCAGTAGTGGTAGTGAATGGCTACACGTCGGATCCTTTCGATGCCTCTTCTGGAGTCCCACAGGGATCTATTCTCGGCCCAATTTTCTTCAACATCTTTATTAATGATATTCACCTTTGCTTTAAAAATTCTAACATCTACTTGTTTGCCGATGACCTCAAGATTCTGAGGCAAATTGAGGACATAAGTGATACTAAACTACTACAGGAGGATTTGGATAGTCTGGTTGAATGGTGCGAGGTAAACGGCATGTCTCTAAACGCGAAAAAATGTTTTGTAATTAATTTTACCCGTAACAAAACGTCCATCGCTAGAGATTATACTATAGGACCTGACAAACTTATGGAATTGAATTGTATTCGTGACCTGGGAGTGACTCTTGATAATAAACTGCGATTTAATATTCATATAGATAACATTGTAAATAAGAGTTATAAATTACTTGGATTTGTGTTGCGAAACTGTAAAGAGTTCAAGAAGCCACAAACTAAAATAGTTTTATACAACGCACTCGTGCGAAGTGGTCTAGAATATTGTAGTGTAGTGTGGAATCCACATTACGACGTTTATATAAAAAAACTTGAGCGCATCCAAAAAAGGTTTTTATGGCATCTGGCATTCAGTGTCAACATGGCAAAAAAATTACCCCACTATCAAGATAGATTACGTTACTTCAAGTTAAATACTCTTCAGGAACGCCGCTGTGTGCTTGATAATTCGTTTTTATACAAATTGGTCAACGGTGCTTTTGACTGCCCTAACCTGCTCTCAAAAGTTAATCTAAACGTTCCCTATAAGTTGCCTAGGATATCCCGATACAACTTGTTTGCGACCAGGAGCTCCAAATCAAATCTAGGTCTGTTTTCCCCTTTAAATAGAATGCTTAATCAATACAATGCCCTGTCTAGGTCCAATAATGTTAATGTTGATATTTTTTTCCTTAGTTTACGTAAATACAAGTCCACATGCTTGGACAAATCTCACCGATTTGAACAAGCATAGGGACTTCTTTACACCATATTAAATAAGTATTTTTAGTTTTTAATCCCTAATTGCTGTTGCTTTAGTCTCTAACGCATGATGTTTTCACCTATAATTAAGTTTGCATTTAACAAGTGTCATTTTTTATAGTTACTTTTGTGAAGCCTCAATGTAACCTTGTTGGTGTTCAAATAAATAAATAAATAAATAAAGTCTCGCAGCATTTGACGTAACATAAGCACACCTCTTCATTACCACTTCACTAGCACACAGCAGGACCCTACTCAGAGATGCTATGCGCTAATAATTGTGTAGTGTGGTATAGATCGTTTCATCTACGAAGACGTGCCCCATCACTTTTTGGTCGAGGAAAGCGCGGGGTGCGTGGAGTTTGATCTGAGCGTCATTATTGTAGTGTGCGTGTGCACTCATGGATAATTTAGCGTGTACCGATAACACTCAAACATTAGCGGAAGAATGGTGGGGCGCGTCTTCGTGAATGAAACGATCTATAATTGGGGTTATTCCACTTATCCCCATTGACTCGCCCCATGAATGGTTACCTATAGAATGTACCGCAATCCAGACCACTAAAAAGTTATCTCGAAGATAGGTAATTATTGTGCTAAGTGGCCAGTTAATCCAACAACCGGATAGTCCTTACCTTTGTACGGTCCTCTCAACCCCACACAAGTCCAGGGTCCTCCAGTGACATTCTTAACCTCGAACATCCCGTCATAGCTCCCATTAACCACATTTTCCACCACCACACTCTTATTAGGAGCTACCCACTGCATCAGCTCAGCATTCTCCACGTGACAACTGAGTTGGATATCGGAATGGAGGAGTCTCCTGATGCTGTGAGGACCGAGGATCTGAACGATCGGCTCTGATTGCACTGTTATGTTCATTGAAGCTTTGGTTTGGCCAGCTAGAAGAACAAAACATTTTCAGGATGATTTTTAAGTTGCATTTCCACTAAAAATATGTGTGGAAACTATGATAAAACACACCACAGTTAACCCTTTACACAGTAGTGGGAGTATAGTTCCCACCATATTATGAACTTTATCCCCTTATCTTAAGGTTCAATAACAATAAAAAATTTGGACTTTAAGTAATGTAGTGTTCAATACTCAGATCATAGAAGGGAATAGATGTGAAACGGGGGCGTGGCGCATGTCTCCGCGATATGCCCAGAAACGAACATCGGCCGCGTAGCTAGGTTAGTCGCGATTCAGTCGTACTAAGGAAATGTTCTCCGAATTTTTTGGATAATGCGTCGTTACGTGCAATAAAACAAGTGAAACGAAGAACTACAGGAACAATGGAGTCATTTACTACATGTAAGTATTGCAAATCCATTGGTATTTTGGTTATAAATAAAAAAAACTTAACATTTTTACGAACGAATTCAGTGCCGTAACAGTTACTGCGATATCGAAATCAGTGGTGATAAAAATTCTAACACACTTGTACATTGACGATTTAGTTAGCAACCACTTTATGTCATGCTCAACTACTGCGCGATGTATTTAATTTCTTCCGATATCCACTGTCGTGTTAAGATACACAGTACGGCCGCATGTGCCGGTCGTAACATAGTGCCGTGCTCGTGTTCTAATGCGGTTTCCTATTATCGATAAATAGAAGTAAATTATAATTTTCTATTTTGTAATTTTAAATAAAAAAATTATGTGTTACTTGCGATTATAAGATTTTAGAAAAAAAATAATAACAGTAGAAGTAATTAGTAACTGTCAACTATGTAATTTCTATAAGAGCTAGTTGAAAGCCTAATATAGGCATTATTTTTGATAAACATAATGCGGTACGCAGATCGCCATAATTAATCCTTCAAGGCCCGCGAATCTAGACACAATAGATAACACCGGTCAACAAAAAAAATTTTTTTTTTTGCGCATGGATTTTACTTATTATATTCTGATTATATAAGCAAATGTATATTAAAAAGTGCGATTAAAATCGAAAATATTTGCTTTTTAAGAAGTTATAGCGATTTGAATTTTCCATCTTCATAGTAGAATGTCTCTCAAGATGCACGTCACATTCTCATTGGGATATATTTATAAATAATTATGGGGGCTTATTCGCAAGAACAAGGGGCACGCTTTCATCAAAATATAGTGGGATTTGAGAAACGACGTTACCAAGGCCAGTATACTGAAAGCATGATAGGGTTAGATTTTTATGAAAAAAATCTTCTATGGAACATGACAGGAAATTAGAACTTTTCATTTTTAATAAATATTTGGACTCTATTTTAATTTTTCTCTTGTGAGAATGAATCTTAAATGGATGTTTGTTATGTTTTAATAATTAGAAAGAATGAAAGAAAGAAAGAAAAAAAAAAATTTGGCAACAAATTAAATCATCTCTATGTTCATGTTTCATACATTCATTGATATGAATTTTTCTATTTTTTACACATAAAAGCAAATTCAGAACAATTTTTTGTTGTTATTCTTGTTTCTAGGTTATAAAGCAATAAAAGTAAGCTATGCATAACCCGTGCGCAAAAATACTGTAGACAGTTGTAATCAATTGTTATGACATTAATTAATGCCGTCTGGGACTCAAGCGGTTAAAAAGTAAATGCGTGATAGTAGTTAATAATAACGTATAATAATAAAAAGGTTTTCATACATAAGCATTTTGTGAAACCAGTTTTGAGCCTTGCCCCTAGCGATTTAAAGTATCGATATCTTGTCGACTTCATTTTATCTTTGTTCTCTCACTAGTTTTCAAAGTGTGCGTCACGTCACGCGGCCATTGATTGGCCATAAGGCACGCCTTCTGGCCAATCACAGTACTTTTAAGCCGGTTGCACATGTTGTCGTAGACTCTCAGTCGCTTTGTTTTTACACAGTTGAATGTGTGTGTGGGAGCTGTGGTGGGGGAAATGTGGGGACACTGGTTCTCGTTGTAGTTACGCGCGACTTCATATCTATTCTCTTTCTATGATCTGAGGTTCAATAACTTACCACTGTTAGTAGCAATGCAGGTATACACCCCATTGTGGTTCTCATCAACGTGTGGTATAGTTTTGTTGTAGGAATAAAAACCATCAAAATTTGGCTCCACATAGACTTCAGTCACTGAAAGATTGCAATAAAAATACATACAACTTTGACTCAGGAGAACCGAAAAACGAATCTTGATGAAATGCCGACATAACACTATACGATATTTTCAATCACTTGGTTGAAATTAGAACAATCCAAGAAATATAAATACAAAGTTTCTTACTATCTGTATCCATCCCTTTGAAGACCATTTGCATGTTCATTAACAATGCCTCGCTAAAAACTTCGCAGGATATCGCCAACTCCTCCCCGAACTGTAGAGTTTGGTTGCCGGGGCTCACGGTCACTTGCGGAGGGTCCACTGTTGATAATAATAAACTAAGTTTAGATAATTGAAATTATTAAGCCCGTTTTACGCTTAGACGTATACATAAGCCCCCTTATTAATAAAAGTTACGCCATAATTGAACTCTGTTTTAAAGTGGACGTTTAGTTTAAATGTCACTTTAAAACAGACTTCAACTAGGGTGTAACTTTTATTAATAAGGGGGGAAGGGTTAAAATCTTTCTAAAGATAAGATACTTAGTAAATCCTTCGTAGATAGTATATATTTTAGTAATAACATTTTCTCCTATAGCTACGACATCCACGAAAGAGTTGAGTTAGCTATTCCACTCTGCTGGAACTACACTATAAGGGTTAAACGGGCCTTTGTAGCCTGTTTGGGTAGTGTAGAGAGAGTACGCCAAATCCACCATTTGTCTCTGTTAAATTAAAGAAAGTTGTCCTTTCGCAGTGGAGACTAAATGACCTGACTAAATGAATATTATTTGATGTAGACATCGTAAGGCTAAACAATTTTGTTGCAATATCACCCCAATTACAACTACATAAGATACCACAGTGTTAAGCTTGATGTCCTTGTACCTACCTAGGAGCTCTATTTCAGTGTGTGCCACACTCTGGCCCGCAGCGTTAGTGGCTACGCAGCGGTACTCGCCCGAATGCTCCGGAGACATATCCTCGATAACGTAGTCTGTTGATGTGGTTTGCCTGAAACGAGTACAAAAGATTTTGTATTTTTCTTTTATTTGTATACCAAGACATGATAATATGAGTCTGCCGCAAAATGTGCACTTCGCAAAATGAGCACTTTTCTATACTTACTATTTTGTACATTCTGCGTCAGACCAGATAATTTCTGTTTGACTACATGGCGACAGGCTGATACGCTGCACGCTGAGTATAAACGCGATCGAATAACGAATGTCCAAGCTCGCATGGTCACCGCACGTTTGCATCTGATTTTGCGCTTGCTGTGGTCCGCTGTATTTAGTAAGTAGACCTGCCCCTCCTCAACTGGCGACATCCAAAAAACCTCCCCCCCATACATTTTCAAACGTAAAAATGGCAATGTCAACTCGATTCCTCGATACGACTGGCTACGACCATCATCATCCATAAATCCTTAAATGAAGCCTTTGTCCAGCAGTGGACATCATTTAGCTGAAACGAACGCTACTAAATATTAGAGTATACTCACAGACTAGAGACCTTTGGCTGTATCCTCTCAAAGCCGTGCGTCCACGCAGCAGTAACCGGTACCAAGCTCTCTACGCCACACGTCAGCACCACTCGCTCGTGGTAGCGGGCTTCCACCTGCGAATAAAGAATGATAAATAAGTGCACAAACGAGATTTTGTTCTATTGCTGATGAATGATAACACCTACAATTATGGATTTATGGATATGTTTAAAATGCACACGTATAAATTTATTTAGTAATAAATTTAAAAAAAATCTGAAACAATTAATCTAATAAAGGTAAACATAGGTCTCCTCCAATGATTTCCACATTGCCCGGTTAGTAGCGGTCTGCATACAGCGCCTTCTTGCTACTATTATGGTATGGTATGGTTTTGACTTAGGTCGTAAATAAATTGAATTTACCTTTCTAGGTGCAGTCAGGTAAGGAACATCTGCAAAAAAAAAAAAGAATATAATTAGACTCGAAACTGCTGCAACCACTGCACTATTCACTATATTTTTTAAACAAAATTACACGATACCAGGCAGTTTCGCTTGAACAGCAGTAGCGCCTATTCTCCTCAGCTCTTGATTATTGCCGTCGTGTCCATTAATCTGGTCCATAAAAAGCATCATAAGTATTCAGTTATTTATCAGGTGTAATAAATGGCCAACGAAACAAGATCTTACAGCAATGTAAAAGAATTCGTCGGGTGGTATGAATGGTTCAGCTACGTAGGTCTTATTCAAATGGTCAACTTCGCGCAACGGCACTTCGAATAACGTCTTCCCGGTGAGATCCAGTATTTCCGCGTAGTCTATGGTCGCTGGCGCCTCTGGTTGGGTCAGCGAGATCATTAGGTGGTTGTATGTACCTAAAATAAAGAGATGTTAAATCACATTAATAAATATAGTATGCACAGTTTTGACAATAAATGACTATCTATCTATCTATCTATCTATCTATCACAAATATGTATATTCAACAAACGTATTTAGATTCTGTGTTAAGAGTGAGTGAGACCCTCGACTCTGAGATCCAGGATTTAAGTCCTCATAAGCAGGGATGTTAAGCATATGAAGTTTCGGTCATGGATACGGTTACGGATATTAGAATAATATTATACCGGTTTCGGTTACGGTTACGGATATGAAATCATTTCGAATTATCCGAAAGTTTCGGATAGTTCCGGTTACGGATGTAAGAGTTTTAAAAATGTTAAATTCAAATAGCAAGATGCTACGCGACCCACATAGCCACTTTATGTTACTATGACGACACCTATGATAAAGGTAAAACAGGCGGGGATATTAGATGGTTCCAGACAAGTAACAAATTGTAGGTATATGCCCCAAATGAAGCATTGGAATACGTTTATGCCCCAATGGTTATCCGTTCTACGGACTATTAATATTCTTTGCTCTATGAATAGACTTTACGAAACTTACTTTTCAGAGGCCGGTAGCTGGTTTCGCGTAAATCCGCCGGCGGAGAAACAGAGAAGCCGTGGGTGAACGTGAGATTGGACAGTCCCACTACCCTCACGGAATACTCCTCCTCACTCCCCACTGTAATCGTCCAGTTGCCCGGCTCTGGCTGCATTACTTTTACTACCTGTACCATATAAAAGATTTTTAAGCACAGACGGTTTTCGAATTGGCTCTATTATACAGGGTGACAGGTAAAGCGATACATTCCTTGAAAGGGGTTAAAGTAGAGCTTATTTGCAGTCATTTAAGTCATATGACACCATGTCCGAAACTTGTTCATTTCCAAGTTATTCAAGATTTAAGTATTTTTTAAAAAATCTCCAGTTTTTATGTTAAAATGTACCCTTGTAATGAAGAATACGGAATAATGTTAACTTTTTTGTTGTATTCGTATAGCTAAATAATAAGATTGACATTTTAAATTAAAATTTGCAAGAAAGAATCGTCATTACTCAAGTAAAAGCTAAAAAACTATGTATTATTTTGCAAAAAAAATATGTTTTAGGTAATTAAACGAAGAATTTCCAAGAAAAAATGTATGGAATGTTGTGTACAAATTACAGAATTTAGTTCCTTGATTTATTAGCTATTCAAAAAGGTACAGGTGTTTAACAAACACTACTTAATTATTTTTTTATTTGAATTTAAACGTCTAGTAAGATACTTTCATAAAAAAATTAATAAATAAAAAAGTCACACTAACAACTATTCTTGGGTCTCAATAAATGAAAAACTTAGTATTTTAATAATAATTGTATCACCTAATTTTATTTAGGTACATTATTTTAAGTCCTGCTCAAACGGTGAGCCCCGTCTTCTAATACAAGCTCGTAGTCTGATTCTCACTTCTGTTTTTGTGACTCTTGTTGTCAAACTTTGCTGAATATCTTGAGGTGCCCTCTGAATGCGCTCACGAAGCTTTCACACACACAGCACACTTTCGGCTCAGTGTACGCCAATGGATGGATCAACAATATCCACTTCGTTGGATTGGGCGATGTGGACCCATTCCTTGGCCAGCCAGAAGTCCGGATCTGATCCCTTGCGATTTTTATTTATGGGGTCACATGAAGTATCTCTTGTATGTAACCCCCGTAAACAACGAGCAAGAGCTTCGTGAGCGCATTCAGAGGGCAGCTCTAGATATTCAGCAGTTTGACAACAAGAGTCACAAAAACAGAAGTGAGAAACAGACTACGAGCTTGTATTAGAAGACGGGGCTCACAGTTTGAGCAGGACTTAAAATAATGTACCTAGATAAAATTAGGTGATACAATTATTATTAAAATACTAAGTTTTTCATTTATTGAGACCCAAGAACAGTTGTTGGTGTGACTTTTTTATTTATTTATTTTTTTATAAAGTATCTTACTAGACGTTTAAATTCAAATAAAAAAATAATTAAGTAGTTTTTGTTAAACACCTGTACCTTTTTGAATAGCTAATGAATCAAGGAACTAAATTCTGTAATTTGTACACAACATTCCATACATTTTTTCTTGGAAATTCTTCGTTTAATTACCTAAAACATATTTTTTTTGCAAAATAATACATGGTTTTTTAGCTTTTACTTGAGTAATGACGATTCTTTCTTGCAAATTTTAATTTAAAATGTCAATCTTATTATTTAGCTATACGAATACAACAAAAAAGTTAACATAATTCCGTATTCTTCATTACAAGGGTACATTTTAACATAAAAACTGGAGATTTTTTAAAAAATACTTAAATCTTGAATAACTTTGAAATGAACAAGTTTCGGACATGGTGTCATATGACTTAAATGACTGCAAATAAGCTCTACTTTAACCCCTTTCAAGGAATGTATCGCTTTACCTGTCACCCTGTATTTTAATCGTGTAGATATTAACGTGACTTTGGCTATTTAGCTAACTAAATTTTTAGTTTGGAGGTTACTCTGTGGACTGTTGTCCACATCTAGTGGAAAGTTAAGGAAGCAGTCACCGCCACTGTAGTCAGGTACTATCACTCACTAGTAGGTAAGACAGTGGCGCTAACTATGTATCAGGAGCAGGACTAGTCGCATTTCGCACTCAATAGAACTCCACTGTTCCTCATTTTGAAATTTAACATAGTAACATGACACATGCTTACCATAATTTCGGAAAGGTCCAAAGTGGTGATAAGCTTTGGTGGCCCAGTGAGTTCTTCTCCTTTAGGATCGATCACTTTAATACTTGGTTTGGCTCCAGATACTGATACTGTTACTTCCCCTAAAGTATTATCCACTGGGATCTAGAAATAATAAAAAAATTACAAAAGTTTCACACCAGTTATCATTGAACTTACGTAGGTAGTAATAACATTACCTCCTGCGTGTGATTATACCCAGCTGGATTGACAGAAGAACCGAGGTTTACATTCCTACCCCTTATTGAACTTCTAACGAAGTCTAGTACCTGAAACACAAGTAATTTTCTGCAACCAGGGTTACGCTTTTAAAAATATGCTGGTTTTCTTTTTGATCTAATACAGCCTTGGTAAATCCCTTGGCGCAAAGATAGTATGGTTTGATATCAAGATCATCTTATTTCTTTCAGTCTCCTAGCGATCAAAGTATTTTTAAGGGCATCTTAGGGCCCTGACGCTATAACTCCAGAACGCACGAACCGATTTCCACGGTTTTGCATTCGTTGGAAAGGTCTCGGGCTCCGTGAGGTTTATAGCAAAGAAAATTCGGGAAAAGGGGGTAAAACGGGATCCACGCGTACGAAGTCGCGGGCGGCCACTAGTTAAGTATAAAATATACCTTATGAACGCTGGTTTTGTTAAGGTTGAACACTTGACCTGAGCTAGCAGCTGCGATTTGCTGATAGACTAGATAAGTAGGCTTCTGGAGATCATTGCAATGCCCTGTGAGGACGAATACCACCTGAAAAAGTAATGAAGTATTAATGTTTTAAGAGAAGCGAGTGAGAGCAAAGTTGACTACAATCCAATCAAGTTAACTGCGCACCTCGCTGAAGTGCGACTGTCCCTCACACCTCCACGCGTGCGCCCGTTCCGTACCAGAACGTCGATGTGACGTCACGGCCGCCAAGTGAGCAGTTAACTCGAACGGGTCGTACAATATACTCGCCCCATAAATAGCTCACTTCTGTTTGCCTACTCCATGGATTCTCACAAATCTATTATTCGCTCTACTGAGTTTCAGCCATAGCTGACTACAATACTTTCTAAGCTAAGCTATATTTGTCGGCCGTTTGGTGTAGTGGTTCAGAGCGGACTACTATGCCGAGAGGTCCCGGGTTCGATTCCCGACCGGGCAGAAATTGAAATGATGAATTTTAATTTCTGTGACGGGTCTGGGTGTTACTATGTATAATATGTATGTATTTAAAAAAAAGTATATAAGTAGTATATCCGTTAAGCTAGCACCCATAACACAAGCATTAAGTTGCTTACTTTGGGGCTAGCTGGCGCTATGTGAAATTGTCCAAAGATTTATTATTATTATTTATTCTACTAAGTAGTCTACTTACTATTCTCTCCACGCTTACCTGGCTCTGTTTCCTCTGCACCAAATCCAGCACATTCCCCACGAGTCTATGGTCAGAGGCTGTGGCATCGGTGAACACGTACACAAAAGACCGCGGTCTGCTCACGTTGAGAGCCAGCTGGATACCACTCAATGACTTCTCCGGGCAGTCCCCGCCTCCGTACACACGGACTATGTTTAGAGCCGCTTTGAACACACCTTTACGACGGGTCACTGTGGCTGGACCTACGCCTATTGAATGGGCCAAGAAATTAAACGAAGAAAAAAAGAACCGTTTTTTTAATTCATAACAAAAAGGACAAATCTGTTGAATATTGTGTAGGTATACAGGGTGTTAGGTAAATGGGTATATGAGCCGACACTAGCCCATGTTAACATGGTCATATAAATGGTATGGTGAAGTCAGAAAATTGATATCTTCATTTTAATTATTTTAATTTTCATACAAATCGGATTTTATAAAAATTATTTTGTATGGAAATTAAAAAAATTAAAATGATGAAATCAAATTTCTAACTTCGCCATACCATTTATAATATGACCATGTTAACATGGGCTAGTGTCGGCTCATATACCCATTTACCTAACACCCTGTATAAGATAAATTATTATCATCATGAATGTATAATTAGGTAAAAATCCTGACAACTCAAAGTATTTGTGGAAACCTTAAATTACAGTAGTACAACAAAAAACTGGGAATTCCCGATAAATAAAATAAAATGTACCTACCTACTTAAGCACGATAATTAAAACGTTATCGCATTGACACATGTTTTGATTCATGTGGGAAGTAAGGACATAATTACATTATTAAATACTCATAGACATTGAAATAGATATGAAACACATATCTATTTACATACATACATATTTACACATATCTCATATATATACTGTGTATGAAAGGTTACACAACTGCACTTTGTTATTATTATTTGATATTGCAGTTTCCGCGTCTCCATCGCAACTCAACCCTGACATTAATTCTTATCCATTAATTAATGGATTATTTTTTATTTTATTAATTATCTAGACTTCGCTCGAAGTCCTACTTATATTTTAGAAACTACAATGTACGAATAAATATTTCTACACTCTTTTGAGTTTCAGCTTCCAGCGGTTTTCAATAATGTGGCCTTCCACCGGTAAAAATCTTATTGATCCCTGTTGTGGAGGTAATACTTAGAGCATGAATTAATTTCGAAATAAACAAACATCTCCGATTCAAACTTTTTTCAGGTTATCGGTTTATCTAGTAGGTACACAGTTAGGTACCAAATTTTTTAACTCGGTTTTTTTTAGAAAATTAAGATTGGTGGAGATTTGAAGGCCTACATCCAGCAGTGGACTCCGATAGGTTGGTCAGAAAGTTATGTAGATATTAATGTCAGCCAAATAAATACTTGATCATATAACTCTCTTACCAGGATCATGGAAGGGCACAAACACAAAATCTGCTATTATCTTGCTCTCCTCCAAAGCCGTATCCATTATCATCTCAGCACCCTCTCTTAGCTGCCTCAAATCATTGTACATGGACCCAGTCGTGTCAAACACAAACACCAGGCTACTCTTGCCGTCATCCTTGTCTTGGTGCACCTTCAAATCCTCCTTGACACTGCCAGGAATGTATTTAGGCTGTGACACTGACACTTTGACACAAATCGAAATAATTAGAACCAAGTGTACCGCCCCGCGATACATTTTAGCGCGCACTGTAATTGGTTTTGAGCGTAGATGCTCATGCGCATTTATCTGTGACCTCCGAACTTCTAATCAATATGGGTTATAGTATTCTTTACTATAATTAGTATATTAGGGTGTTTACGATTTACTATATAGAATTTTATTAATTATTTCAATTTTTATTTTGAACTTTTGGCATTCATTATACGTATTTTTATCGGAAAGTCAATGTGACTTTCACACTATCGTAAAAAACACAAGATAGACAAATGTCTAGTTCGGTCACGTTTAAAAAATAGAGGGTTGTGTAGGATAACGAAAAGAAACACGTTACAAAAGCTTATTAAAAATAAAATCTTTATTAATAAAAATTCACACTTGACATCTCTATAGAAGACATTTACTTACACAGGAAAACAACATATTCAACTAATTGCTCGTGCGATTTGTAAAGTCAATCGCAATACTTGTTTAGGGTTGCCACTCTTATTTACATTTTAATTACTACTAAAATTGTATTTTAACATTGCAGTGTTATTGTGTATTGGAAGATAAGTATTATTTATTAATATTTTGTATTAATATTTTTGCTTAAGAAAAAAAAAACAAATCGAAATGCACAACCCTTAACTGCATAGCAAGTTATTTAATATTAAAGACAACATGTGTTAAAGAGATCTTAAAATATTTGTCTTTATCTTTGAGCAAGTCGATGGTCGATTTTATACTAATAAGAGACTATTTTAAATCTAGAAAAATACATTAAAATAATAAAATTATAAATCCACATTTTTATTGCAATAGAATTACATAAACCATTTCAAAATTAACATTTATGAGGAAAAATTAATATTACAATAATTATGAACTACAAAAAATCATAGCGTCACTTAAAATATATTAAGACGAAGCGTGAATTAAAACAAAAAATACTACTATTGCATAATATTTTCTTCTTCACTCGTAGTAGCCGAATACAACCACTGGGTCGATAACATCAAAATTATCAAAAGAAAATCCAGTCAGCACATTTAAGCTCTACAAAAAAAACATGCTACTCGTCTTTTAAAGAAGGAAGTTATTATATCAAAAAACTAGACAATAGCACGAAATGTAATTTAAATAAAATGCGTTAGTGAAATAGAGTCGGTGGTAGTTATAAAGTAGTCGAAATGCAGTCGGCACAACCCGCGCAGGTAACAATGGGTCATGATGCGGCAATTGTAGTCACCTCTCTCTCTCTCTTATTAATGATAAGAGTGAAAGGTGATGAAGTCTGCAGATCTACTGACTGAGTTTCTTGCGCTGTTTCTTCTCAGCACTGGCTCATTTATTGTCCCGAAGCAGTGGTAGGGTTAATACTGGGACGTGTAAAAGTGCTTTTTAAAGGCCTATTTGCAAAAGTAAATGAGTTTTCAAAGTTTATTCCTTAAGAGGAAAATCTATGATACCATTAACTCGTGGAACGTGTCTCTCATATATCATGCAGTCAAGCAGTAAACTGCCTACGTGCGTGACAAGGCGCCACATCAGCCTCATTAGAACCTGCGCAGATTGTATATTAAGATACACTCAGCCTTAGCTTATTTCCGTTAACCTGCATTTATATTATATACGATATGATACGTTAGTATTTAAAAATAAATAACTAACTTTGGCAAGTGTATAAAAACTATGTAAAAATATATATAATTTGTACTTGCGTGAAAATCTCAGTCATGGATTCACGGCGAAAGATGAAAAATGGCGGACAGTGATATTATTTTGAAATACAAACACGCACAAACATGGGATTTAAACTGTGTACAATACACAGCTTAATTTTAATGACAGAACAGAATTACAAACTGAAATGCTTGTAATAAAAACATTTAACCATTCCAAAATACTAAGGTTCCAAATGGTAGATGATAGCTAAATTAATAAAATTAAAAGTAATTTTAAACACCTTTACAACTATGCCAATTATTACCCTAACTACCCTACAATACCGTCAATGACTGTAGTTACGACCGAATGCTAAGTGGACAAATTATTTTGAAATTAGGAGGGTGAAGTTTAATTATCAAAAGCTGCATACATTTTCTTTGCTACTATGAATTCTGTTTCAAAAAAGTCATAATCGAATTTGTAATTAAATCGTAATCGATGATTAAATCAATACATCCATTTAAACCTAACAATGTAAATGTATTAATATATTATTCATAAATACATTTTAAATAATGTATATTTGAATCGAACACATGTTATTAATGGGGCAACATTCCCACAAGTCGATCTTAATAATAATTTAATTTACTTACAACCTATTTCCAACTAAGGAGTCCCACATCATTATGAAATGCATTATGGTAAAGTATGTTCGTTTCTATTATGAAAAAATGGAATTGAAAATTGTTACATTTCTGTAAAATAGCATATTAATTGTGTGTATTTCTTATAAATCCAAATTGAATTATTTTTATTCCATTAGTCGGTTTTTACGCACTTAATAAGTGCATAATATCGATCGAGACATTTTAATAAACAAACCCGTTCTCTTGATGATGCGTAATGGCGGCGTCGAAATAAAAACGCAGATTCGAGAAGAAATTGTGGATAAATCAAGGCGAATTCCCATGACACAAAATCATAACCATCAGGTGATTTATTAGTCTCCACTTCAGAAGTACGTCTCTCTAGGCAAAATGTAATGGATATTTGGCACAAATTAATAAATTAAAGATATTTACATCTTTTTTAGTCCATAACATGGAAGTGTGATGATGGCGTCATTTTTATTTTTCCTTTGGTCTTTCTATAAAGAAGTAGGGAACTATTTCCCTACTACAAAACAACAATGTTAACAGCATTGTTGTGTTCCGGCAGTTAGACGTAAGATAGCCAGTTCCTCCGTGGTTGAGGATTCCGGGTGAAGCTCGCTTCACCTTCGGCCTGATCATCACTTACCATCAGGTGAGATACAGGCCAAGAGCTGGCTTTTTTTTTTCAAGAACGACCTCGTTGTGGATAAAAACAAAGTCTGGAAACAGGATGTATTTATAAAATCTTGTCTCATGTATGCTCTGTCATATTGTCCTTTGGGAATTCGCCCGAATGGAAGATACGTGTAAGGTAAGCGTACTAACAGTGGTCCTACAGCGCGTCGTCGGCCGCGGGTTTAGGCTGGCTCTGAATCTTCTTGTAAACAAGCACTTTCTCGCCCACCTCGCCTTCCGGGAACTGGGGAAAAAAATCATTATGTTAAAGGCCTTTCTAAACAAGTTTTAAATTGGAAGATTTACGCCCGTATTCACAAACATTACTATGAGGTCTCACAGTGCTCGTGGACGCACAGGGTGACACAAACCAATCACAGAGCTCTACTCCACGTTGTTCGATTTGCCGCTTCACTCATGTATTTTTTGTGATCTTTCAAAAGCGTTTGATTGTGTACACCATCAAATCTTACTTAAAAATTGCGATATTATGGTTATCTGTTGAACCGTATCTCACGGGCAGAAAGCAAAGTTTGTGTTCGGAACCGAGACTTCTGGAGCACCTCTAATTATAGGTGTGCCTCAGGGATCAATTTTAGGACCTTTGCCATTTCTTATTTTTATTAATGATCTTCCCTACTTTGTAAAATATCTATGTGATATTGTGTTATTTTGCTATGACTCGGATAGCATCAGCATACTCGAACCGCCACCAGCGCTGCGGGTAGTTTAGTTATTGCAACTCACGAAGGCGAGTAAGCTTCTCTTGTGAGTGTATGTGTAGATGCACATAACGATAGTGTAATGTCTGTCAAAACTTTTGAAAAACGAACAGAAGCGAGCCACCACACATGTAAAGCTCATTCGCCTTCGTGAATTGCAACAACTATACTCTGTCTCATACGTCTCACCGACGTAGTTAACCTCACCTGTGTATGCGGTATCGCATACAGCTGCTTGTATCCTTGCAGAGCGTTCTCAACACGTCTGTACTGTAGCCATGTGAGGGCACATGATAGGGCAGCCCAGAGTAGCCCTCTTATTGCGGACTAAAGGAATTTTGTCGTAGTTACCGTAGCCGAAAGCGGCTTGGGAGTATACACCCTTAAAGGGCGCTCTCGACACGTTTCTTGAGCGTGTCGAACAGCACCACATGGTTTTAGCAGCGTACTCGGCGCGTTTGAGGAAGAAGTACTCCATTTATCTTAAATGTCTCCCTGACGTAATTAACCTCACCTGTGTATGCGGTATCTCATACAGCTGCTTGTATCCTTGCAGAGCGTTCTCTACACGTCCCTTGAGCGTGTCGAACAGCACCATAAACTGCGGCGTGGCCTTGGCAGCGTATTCCGACCGCCACCAGCGCTGCGGGTTGTTGAAGAAGTACTCTCTCTCTCTCTCTCATACGTCTCACCGACGTTATTAACTTACCTGTGTATGCGGTATCTCATACATTTGCTTGTATCCTTGCAGAGCGTTCTCTACTCGTCCCTTGAGCGTATCGAACAGCACCACAAACTGCGGCGTGGCCTTGGCAGCGTATTCCGACCGCCACCAGCGCTGCGGGTTGTTGAAGAAGTATTCTGCTTCGTACGTCTCGCCGACCTTGTTGAACGGCGGGTCGCAGTTGAGGTAGCGGGTGGTTACGTTCTGGTGCAGGTGGCTGGGAAAAGGAGAATAAATAATATTAATTAATGTGTCTAAAGCCTGGTCCGTATTGCTGTCGCGCTCGCACACTCACTGCGGGTGCCCGTCGCACAGTCACGACAGCAATATAATTACGCGCGAGCGATAAGAATGGCTAGCTTGGGGTCATTGGACAAAATTCTACGTGCTCACGGACCAGGCTTTACAAGGAAAGATTTGTAAAGTCGACTAGGGGACAAATATGCAAACATCAGGCTTCCCTCAATGTTGGTGCCAATATTTTCTAGATCCACACTTTGGACGAGAGGTGTTGGCTCTAGCGTTGATCCCAACGCCACTGGTCCAACACATAATGAGTGTAGTTAAATAAAACAAGTTCGTGTGAGGTATTAGTATAGTAGTGTGGGGAGATTTTTATCATTCATTACATTACTACTTCATGAGAAGATCCGTAAACGAACTAAAGTCGCTGACATAGCCCGACGGATTAGCAAGCTGAAAATTTTGTAAGTCAATGATTTTTTAAAATAAAAATCTACTAATTTTCTTGCTGGGCACATAGTACGCAGAACTGACGGCCGATGGGGCCGCAAGGTTCTGGAGTGGAGGCCGCGATCCGGAAAACGCAGCGTGAGACGTCCACCCACAAGGTGGACCGACGACCTGATAAAGGTAGCAGGAAGGCGCTTGATGCAGGCCGCTACCAACCGTGCGACGTGGAAGTCATTGGGGGAGGCCTATGTTCAGCGGACGTCCTATGGCTGAAATAATGATGATGACATTACTACTTAAATCGTATTTAGACACTGGTTTCATGTTAAAATCTCAATCCTCACCTGTACAGAGGCGTGGAGTGGCAAGGCATTAGGAACAGGACGGAACTCTTGTTATTGGGAATGGCTTCTCGCAGCAGCGGCATGACCTTGAGCGTGCCGGCTTGGTGCACCACGCCGAAGTATAGCGCCGGGACCACATTCCCGATCAGGGGGGCTACTACGAAACGCTGTTTACGTAGTTTCGGGTCCATCTGTCACCGTCGCTCATGCTGGCATCTTGCTTTGCGTAAGAGGGATAGCGACATTCGAAACTTCGGATAATGTTTTTCAGAGTAGCCCTGCAGGATGGTTCCAATCAGCGCATATAGCCAGTTAAATAGTGGAAGTAAACAAACTTGATCCTCACCTGTATAGAGGCGTGGAGTGGCAAGGCATTAGGAACAGGACGGAACTCTTGTTATTGGGGATAGCTTCTCGCAGCAGCGGCATGACCTTGAGCGTGCCGGCTTGGTGCACCACGCCGAAGTATAATGCCGGGACCACATTCCCGATCAAGGAGGCTACTACGAAACGCTGTTTACGTAGTTTCGAGTCTATCTGTCACCGTTGCTCATGCTGGCATCTCGCTTTGTGTAAGAGGGATGGCGACATTCGAAACTTCGGATACCGTTTTTCAGAGTAGCCCTGCAGGATGGTTCCAATCAGCGCATATAGCCAGTTAAATAGTGGATAGCCAGTTAAATAGTGGAAGTAAAGAAACTTGATCCTCACCTGTACAGAGGCGTGGAGTGGCAAGGCATCAGGAACAGGACGGAACTCTTGTTATTGGGGATGGCTTCTCGCAGCAGCGGCATGACCTTGAGCGTGCCCGCTTGGTGCACCACGCCGAAGTATAGCGCCGGGACCACATTCCCGATCAGGGTGGCTACTACGAAACGCTGTTTACGTAGTTTCGAGTCTATCTGTCACCGTCGCTCATGCTGGCATCTCGCTTTGTGTAAGAGGGATAGCGACATTCGAAACTTCGGATGTTTTTCAGAGTAGCCCTGCAGGATGGTTCCAATCAGCGCATATAGCCAGTTAAATAGTGGAAGTAAAGAAACTTGATCCTCACCTGTATAGAGGCGTGGAGTGGCAAGGCATCAGGAACAGGACCGAACTCTTGTTGCTGGGGATGACTTCTCGCAGCAGCGGCATGACCTTGAGCGTGCCGGCTTGGTGTACCACGCCGAAGTATAGCGCCGGGACCACATTCCCGATCAGGGTGGCTACTACGAAACGCTGTTTACGTAGTTTCGGGTCTATCTGTCACCGTCGCTCATGCTGGCATCTCGCTTTGTGTAAGAGGGAATAGCGACATTCGAAACTTCGGATGTTTTTCAGAGTAGCCCTGCAGGATGGTTCCAAAAAGCCATCTAGACAGTGGAAGTAAACAAACTTGATCCTCACCTGTACAGAGGCGTGGAGTGGCAAGGCATGAGGAACAGGACGGAACTCTTGTTGCTGGGGATGGCTTCTCGCAGCAGCGGCATGACCTTGAGCGTGCCGGCTTGGTGCACCACGCCGAAGTATAGCGCCGGGACCACATTCCCGATCAGGGGGGCTACTACGAAACGCTGTTTACGTAGTTTCGGGTCTATCTGTCACCGTCGCTCATGCTGGCATCTTGCTTTGCGTAAGAGGGATAGCGACATTCGAAACTTCGGATAATGTTTTTCAGAGTAGCCCTGCAGGATGGTTCTGATCAGCGCATATAGCCAATTAAATAGTGGAAGTAAAGAAACTTGATCGTCACCTGTACAGCGGCGTGGAGTGGCAAGGCATGAGGAACAGGACGGAACCACATTCCCGATCAAGATGGCTCCAATCAGCGCATATAGCCAGTTAAATAGTGGAAGTAAACAAACTTGATCCTCACCTGTACAGAGGCGTGGAGTGGCAAGGCATTAGGAACAGAACGGAACTCTTGTTATTGGGAATAGCTTCTCGCAGCAGCGGCATGACTTTGAGCGTGCCGGCTTGGTGCACCACGCCGAAGTATAGCGCCGGGACCACATTCCCGATCAAGATGGCTCCAGTTAGCACGTACAGCTGCCACCTAAAAAGAATATTAAAGATTAGTCAAAGTCAAAGTAAAAATTTCTTTATTTGTTTAGACTAATAAATAGTTCTTACAAATCGTCATTTTGCTCTTAAGGAGCCTCTACATGTCTCACAATCTTTTTACCCTACCAGCGCTTCGAGACCAACATTTGGCAAGTGCTGAGAAGAAGCGCCGCAACAAACTCAGTCACCACTGTCTGCCGGTTAATATAAATAAATAGAAATAGTAGTAGTAGGTACATTCGATTCAGGAGCAGTTCACTGAATTTACCATGCATTCTTGTATGGTGTATCTTATAAGTATGGCTATACAAGATTGCGTGGTATATTAAACAAGGTAGTGACGTGCTAATATCTAGACTTACATATTAAGATACTAGTAGATATTTTAAAACCAAACATACACATAGATTAATATATTTTAGAACCAAACATACTCGCCATTGCAATAATTGTTGTTAAATCTTGGGGCATTTGAAAGAGATGTGTATGATAGCATAATCAACCCTTCTGGCCAGAATGGAGAGTGTAGACCAAGTCTTCCATTTGCCTCTGGTAAATAATAGAGGGGTATTCTCCTAAAGAGAAGAGTGATAGAGAAATGTATGATAAATTGCCAAGCTCTTTGATGAGCTATTGTGATCGTACTCAAATCCAGAGGTCTTGAAACTTTTTTGTTTCATGCCTTATTTATTAGATTTGAATGGACACCCCTGGTACGTAATAAAATCTGAAATTAGATACCACTATCGAAAGTCTTATGCCTGTTTTCACCACCAATCTCTAATGTTTAGGTGACCCCCTATGGTGCTACATAACAGGAATTTTGTTTTCATAGGTGTCACTTAAAAATTAGGGATTGATGGTGGAAATGGGTATTAAAATCGCAATTAAAAGTAGTAAGCATTGTATGACTTTTTCCACTAAAAAGTAATACAATGCTTACTACTTTTAATAATAATAAAATAAATACTCACTTCTTAGCCTTTCTGCTCCAAGGGACAATGAAGTCTTGGGCGAGGTACAGGAATATGGGCAGCAAAGGCAGTACGAAGCGGAACTCCTTGTGGGATATGGCACTGGAACAACATGACAATAACATATTAAAACTTATGTAAGTACAAAATTTGTCCTAGTTTTTTTTTTTCCTAGCTATTTTAAATGAAAGCAGTAAATGTTTAGATCAATTTCTACAATCTCCCACAATAAACAGGATCAAGCACATTGGGACACCATAGCATAGGGTTACTGTGGACTTCAAATACAAATATTTTATTTATGCAAACACACCGTTTACGTATACACCTTCAAATAAAATTGGTGACAATTAAATCGGTAAACAATATAAAAATATTGCGGTTGCGTCACGATATAAAATAAAGCTCATTTAATAGTGTCAGCGAGGGAGACAAACAGATGTGCCGCATGTGTGTAATTAAATGGAGTAATTGATTGTGTG
This sequence comes from Ostrinia nubilalis, assembly GCF_963855985.1. Classification (NCBI taxonomy): domain Eukaryota; kingdom Metazoa; phylum Arthropoda; class Insecta; order Lepidoptera; family Crambidae; genus Ostrinia; species Ostrinia nubilalis. The sequence continues at coordinate 12,029,003 of NC_087106.1, forward strand.
CACATTTAGTTAGAGATTTGAAGTTATTTTATATAATTCATAATGGTGTGGTCATATATTCTGCTGAACAGCTTGTCTTACTTGGAAACAGGCGACGCAGGACCGGTCGTTGTGGAAATTATTGGGGGAGGCCTTTGTCCAGCAGTGGACGTCATTTGGCTGAAACGAACGAAAGAACACCTTGTCTACTATCTAAGTATTTGGTCTCATTCGTCTTACCTGTATAGAGCCACATGTACCGCTACAATAGCTAACAGAAGCAGGCCAGTCTTGTTCTCCCGCGGACGCCGCAGGATGGCTACAATAGCGGCCAGTACCGGCAGCGAGTTGATGCCTAGTACTGCTGGAATGCCTTGCCAGAGGTACCAGTGCCTGTAGAAACGAAGTGCTATTTGTTATTGGGAATATTTTTACCACACTACTAAATTTTTTTGTTAGTCAAGATATTTTTTTAAAATAAAAATCAACTAATTTTCTTGCTGGGCACATAGTACGCAGAACTGACGGCCGATGGGGCAGTAAGGTTTTGGAGTGGAGGCTGCGTACCGGAAAACGCAGCGTGGGACGTCCACCCACAAGGTGGACCGACGACATCATAAAGGTAGTAGGAAAGCGCTGGACGCAGGCCGCTACCAACCGGGCAACATGGAAAGCATTGGGGGAGGCCTATGTTCAGCAGTGGACGTCCTATGGCTGAGATGATGATGATGATGAATTTTCTTGTTGGGTGACTGCAGCCCTTGCTACTGAGCTAAATTATAATAGCTAGATAACGCGTTTCAAATCGCGTGATCGCGAGTTACTAGAGGCTCAAAATTATATTCTGTCCACAAGCAATCGCGCGTTTTAGCTAAACTGGACACAGCAATTCATATACCCCACATAAAATTACAAATCATTGTTTTTAATTATGATTCCGTCTATGTCTGTTCAAAGAAAGACAATGAAGATGACTGACACCTAATTTACATAGGGAGTGTCGCCAGTACAATGATTGGTACAATGAACTCTTTTTCACAAATTTGTATTGTCACACTTCTTATCACGAAAAAGACAATAGAGGTTGAACTGTTTATCGTCAATTTTATTAATTCTTATTGTTTGCAAGATTGCCAAAGTGTATTAGCTCAGCCTGGCTAGGATGAGCGCCGTGATAAAAACTTATCGATTATTTCGGACGACAAATGTATGGGCTTATCGCATAAAATCGATGAAATAGCATAATTAAAGTTTATCACAGCGCGCATCCTTGGCCTATAGAATACTAGCTTTCCGCCCGCGGCTTCGCCCGCGTGGAATTTTGTCTATCTTAGAAAAACTTTATCGCGCGTCCCTGTTTCAAAAACCGGGATAAAAACTATCCTATGTCCTTTCCCGGGACTCAAACTATTTCATCAAAATCGGTTCAGTGTTTTAGGCGTGAAAGCAAGACAGACAGAGTTACTTTCGCATTTATAATATTAGTATAGATAAATATTACCATGGGTGCTGTCCATAGAAAGAGGCGATGTCGTGAAGTACGTTAAACCGGAAGAACTCCCATGGCGTCACCACCACACTCCCGTGCAAGTACGAGTCCAAGGCCACTAGGGCTCCTCCCACAAGAAGACTGGAACAATTCAAGATGTTGCTTTATATTTCTTTTTCTTAGGGCTGATAATAACCTAAGACAAAGGAACCTTCCTAGTTCAGATATCAACTCACAACACTTTTTTCTTGATATTTTTATTTTTATCTGCTATGTCGAAGAGGAATAAACTTTATATGCTCCCTGGATTTAAGTCCACTGGAATCCTTATAAACATATTGTGTTACCTTCAATATAGCAGTGATAGATTCTAGCCAACATGCCACTTTTCCCCATCAACCTCCCTTTAATTTCTTTGACCTGTTATATTTGACCTGCTGAGGTATTATAAGACAAGAATCTGTCTTTTGACAGATATTAGGCCCGAAAGTGCCATTCTTTTAACCATATTATATTGAACTATATCACTTTGAATTAAGGTCCTAAAACAACTAAAAATGAGAACAGCATATTCTTGTGTCTTACCTAATAGGCAGGTAAGTGCGCACCACCAGCTTGAGACGTGGCTCCTTAGTAGTGGCTATGTTGTACAGCCCTAGAATCACCCACAGAGGCGCTGACGTCGGACGCACGAACACGCTCACTACAGCTAGCCAGATCCATAGGGTGCTCTCTGAAAATATATTTTTTTATAGAATAGCGGCAAAGGATTAACAACGAATACAGCCATGATAAGCAAGAGACTGACTAAAGCCAGGTTGGTAGGTAGGAATAAAAAACAAATCAATGAGTGATAAGCAACAGATAGACTGACAAAAGGCAGGTTGATAAAAGACAAAGGTTTATCAATGGTGATATACAGGGTGTTAAAATGCCCAATCAAAAAGGGATTCTGATATTCAAATAAAACTTTCTGTATGAGACAACATCAAAATCTCATAATTACTGTGGAAAAGTGTTTATTGTCAAATTAGATGATGGTGGTGGTCACATACTGTTTTAGTAATAAATCTGGAGAAGGACTATTACCTACACTATGTCTATATTTTTTACTTCATTTACTTACCTTTCTCAAAATAGCTGGTCTTGCCATCTCTGAATGGATATTTAGAAAGTGCAATGGCCACCAGAGCAGTCTCAACCGTCTGCAAAAGCGTTCTACTGGCTGTGTAGAACCAGAACCAAGACGTGAGTACCAAGAACAGTGCCCATTTACGACCACCGGTCCATTTGTAGAAGCTGTAGTCGGCTACAGCACTAATGACTGCTTGTAGGATGCGAGGCAGGAGAATCTATGGAATAAACAAACTGGTGATGATTCATTTCACATTCATGGCAATTATCTGTTTTTGAATTGAAAATATTTAAGAACAAACAATATTTTTCCTCAATGTGAACAAGTCACATAATAAAGAAATAAACATTTAGGTATAAACAAAACCCACAACCAAACTTTAAACGGAATGATTTATGGACTTGGCTATCTAGATTGAGATAAGATATAGTGCATACCAAGGCCTGAGGATGGTCCAGTCCAGTAAACTTCAGTATGGTGTACAGAGCAGCCACCACACTCGGGTACAGGTAACTCCTGATGCCTTTTGTCCACTCCCAAGTCAGGGCTCCGTAGCCAAACACTTGCTTGTGCGCCACCTCCAATGTCTGCCAGTACTCGTCTGGCACGTACCACGTCTGCACCACGAATACAGACGCGATCCTCACGAACAGTATCACACCAAACACCTGAACGGGCCTCAGGCCCTTTGCCAATGCCATTCTCCCGCCTAAATGAAAGAGGTTAAATGTGAATTGGCTATAAATAGACACCAGTAATGTGCTCGTTTTTACAAAGATTCTAACGTGAATTTTCTAGAACAACAATCCAGTTACAACTGAAAGTAAGAAATTAGCATTCTAACAGGAAAGTTCAAAGTTGATGAGTTTACGAAGCGAAACAAACTTTACCCTAAAAAGTGTCAACTAACGCGTCCTTTCATTTAGCGTTTTATTGAATGAACCGTACGGTTTGAAGCTTACGAAATTAATTACCTAAATCTGTTTGTTTCTAAGGTTATTAACAAACTGATTTATTTATTGTTATTTAGGTAGAAAAACATTATTTTTGTAAATAAATCCACTAACCTCAACAATACCCGCCGCCACCGCGAAGTAGTGCTGAAAAATAACGGTATAAAAACCGATAATTAAGCTGAAGACCGGTTTTATTACAAAACGATTTATTGAAATTAGAGCTTCGAGCTCTCATTTCAATAAATCGAGGCACCTCAATTTTGTTTAATATCAAGTTTGATTTTATTTGTGACAACATTGTATGTTTTATATTATTCGATGTATTTCACATAGGTATATTTAAGATCCACGCAACATCAATTGAAAATCACTCCAATAAATTATACAAGTCTTTGTAAATACTTAAATACGAGTCTATCAAAAAACTGCAAACATGATTATTTTAAATTCGGTTTTCATTATAAACCGGTAATCACTAAAAGATCGTTGCACTATGCTGTCATGACGTCATTCATATCTCGTTCTGAAATAAAATTATAATTCAAACTTTGTATAACTACTGAAATTAAGTTTAATGTTATTAAAGAAATCCAGTATCTTACGTTGAAAACTTAACCAAAATAATGTTTAATGCTACTCAATTTATGAGTAAAATATTGTTAAAACATTATTGACAAAATATTGATACAGAACAAATAAAACTTTATTCTTTATTCCTGAACGTGACAGATATGTCAAATGTACACAAATGTTGATTTTTTGTGGAAAACTGCATCGTATTTCCGATAAATAAATAAAAGATGCTGTAATAAAACAAATATGGGTAAGTTGTTGCTGTTCAACAAATGCTGAACTTATTTTTACAGTAGGAATTTACCTAGTGATTTTATCCACAGACGAACCTAAGAATGAAACTTTGGATCTATCGAGGCGTGGGTTGAAGAAAATAGAGAAAGCGCCTGCAGACGAATCTAAGACGGTTATTAATTTAATCCTCGATCAGAATGAGCTGCAGAGACTGGACAATATCGAGACATACAGCCGTGTTGAGAATGTAAGCTTCTTACACTTATCAATTGGGTGAAGAACAAGTTAAATTCAAACTAGTTTAGTTTCAATTTAGTCTAATTTAGTAATTCTCAAATCATTGGGCCTCTAGGCCGTATGAAACATTAAGGATTGGTGTCATTGTAGTCTTTAGTTAGTTACCTGTAATAGATTTTAAGAAAACCTATACATCAACTATTATTGTCAGTTTTCAGTTTATTTATTTATGTATTAATTATAATTTTACCGTGGTAACTGTTACAATAAGAGGTTCTAAGGCTTTTTAAGAATAATGTCTTATTTTTTTAGGTCTCAATTTGCAACAATTTCTTGCTCCGTATGCATGGAGTATCCCGCCTGACGAATATACGAATACTTGCTTTAAACAATAATGGAATTCTCCAAATAGAGGGACTAAAAGATCTGATATACCTAAAAGTACTAAAATTAGCTGGTGAGTATTCAGTGTAATAGTATTTATTTATCAAAATGTTTATTCTTCAACTATTAATTATTTATCAACTTGAATTTTTTTATCAAGTAATGTTAAGTTTATTTTTCTCATTTGAACAGAATCAATATTTAGAATATTATTTTAGTATGTTACTATTAGGGTTTGTACCCGGGTAATCCCGGAACCGAAAGAACCGGGAAAACCCGGGTTTTTTCGACAGCTTAAGAACCGGGTTTTAAAAATTCAAAACCCGGTTCTTTCGGTACTTTCGGGTTTTGCATATGTATCTAAAAATCTGTTATAGGTATTAGGCATGAATCGTAACAAGAACATTGCGAACGTATAGAGAACCTAAAGATATCAGATTAGCTACTAATAAAGATTACCTACTTATTGGTTTTGTATTATGTTTTTTTTATGAGATATGTAAATATTTTAAGCATTTTTCTTACAATTTTTTTAAATCACTGGCATATTTTTGTTTGCGCTTACGTTGCGACAGGTTATACAGAAGATTGACGAGTATAACTTGCCACTATGCTTGGCGTTCGTAGACTATGAGAAGGTCTTCGATTCGTTCGGGTCTTGGGCAGTGCTTACAGTCTCTTCAGCGGTGCCGTATTGACTATCGGTATATCGAGGTGCTGAAGTGCTTGTACAAAAACGCCACCATGTCGGTCCGAGTACAGGAGCAGAGCACGAGGACGATTCCTCTGCAGTGAGGCGTTAGGCAGGGAGATGTTATATCTCCTAAACTGTTCACTACTGCATTGGAAGACGCTTTCAAACTCCTTGAATGGAAAGGATTCGGCATAAACATTAATGGCGAGTACATCACTCACCTTCGGTTTGCCCACGATACTGATTGTGGTCATGGCAGAATCGTTGTAAGATCTTGGCACAATGCTCAAAGACCTTAATCGAGTTTCCTAACAGGTAGGCCTGAGGATGAATATGGACAAAACAAAGCTTATGTCCAATGTCCATGTTGCGCCCTACCCAGTTTCGGTTGGGAGCTCAATCCTCGAGATTGTTGACGATCCAGCTAGGTAGGTCCAATTTCGAAAAGGGAGTCAATCGTCGAATCCAACTCGGCTAGGCAGCGTTCGGGAAACTACGCAACATCTTTTCATCCAAAATACCTCAGTGCCTGAGGACGAAAGTCTACAACCAATGTGTGTTACCAGTGATGACTTATGGCTCGGAAACGTGGCCTCTCACTATAGGCCTTATACAGAAGCTCAAAGTTGTACAGCGTGCTATGGAGAGGGCTATGCTCGGTGTTTCTTTATGAGATCGAATCAGAAATGAGGAGATCCGTAAATGAACTAAAGTAGCGACTTTAGTTCATTTACGGATCTCCTCATTTTATATGTCAGCGGATTCAGCGGACATAGCCCGACGCGGACGCAGAACTGACGGCCGATGGGGCAGGAAGGTCCTGGAATGGAGGCCGCGTACCGGAAAACGCAGCGTGGAACGTCCACCCACAAGGTGGACCGACGACATCATAAAGGTAGCAGGGAAGCGCTGGACGCAGGCCGCTACCAATCGATCAACATGGAAAGCATTGGGGGAGGTTTATGTTCAGCAGTGGACGTCCTATCCTATGGTTTAAAATTAAATGATGATGATGATGATGATATTTTTGTGTGAGAGTTGGCAACACTCCTTCTCCTTTATTTGCTTTGCATCTGACAGTCAATATACACCGTGTTACTTTGCATTCTTGCCATATTCACAGAGATAAAAGTAGGTAACAATACCTATTATTTAAGATAAACAAGAGACTCCCATAAAGAAAGTACACTAAAATTTTAGTAAATTTAGTTTTTCAGTACAAATTGGAATAAACCAATTTTGTCTCGCACGTTCTACAGGTGCAAGTGGAATAAACCTAGTGGGCGTGGCCTAGTTCTTAATTTTATGGCTTTGGGTACCAGCCTTTTTATCCAGTCATAATAACTATTTTAAAATACTCTTCAGTTGATTTCAGATTTTCCTTTCTACTTTACTGGCTTAGGACCGTCAAAAATACGTAATAATTAATAGGGTTTCAATTAATTTACAACATTGTACCCTATTTTTACAAATTAATAAATTAAGTATGAAATGAAATCACCTTATTCCTAATTAATTATTTATTCATAAGTTCCTACTTACAAAGTTTAAGTACTGCGAAGCAAGTGTTCAAAGTGTCCTCCGTTCTGATGAAGGCACAGTCTAGCACGGCGAAGCGTAGGTTTTTCGCTTTAGTTTTCGCAACACATAAACGTTTTGTATCACAGTATCACTAAAACAATCCTTTCATGTAACGCGTTTTTACACTGTTTATCTCTTCTGCGCATACCAGTCGTTTCAAGTCACTTCAAAAATCCATTGGTGTCAGGTCCGAGGATCGTGGTGGCCAAGCTACTGGACCCCTCGTCCAATCCACTGTTCACCAAACGTATTATTCGCGCACTTGACGTCCTTATTGTGGGGGAGCACCATCCTGCTGGTAGTAGAGCATTTGGTGTAATGCTAAGGGTACGTCATCAAGCATTTCGTCTAAGACGTCTTGCAGACACTCCAAGCACCATTTTGATTAAATTATTCGTTGTTTGAATACACTTCACTCATTTTTGTATTATTTATAACGTGATTTGTGTTTGATGGATTTCTCAGTTTTTTACAAGTGTCAAAAAGACATTTTAAAGACAATAGATTGCAATAGATATTTAAAAATACAATAAAAAGTAAAAAAGTCTCCATCGCCATCGCCAACAAGTGATGTGCATGCGTTACGATAATTAGTGGTGTGTTTAACAGATTGTCGATAAAATAAAATTCTCAAGATAAAAAAAAAAATTTTTCGGGCATTATTTTTTTACGGATTTGTGTTCAGTATCAGTAATATAGTAACCTCTGTAAATATGGCAAGAATGCAAAGTAACACCCTGTATAAATAGTCAAATATATCGATAAGTTGGATGAAAAAGACTGATTGTGGTACCTCAATTGAAAACTAATTATTTTACTTTTTATTTTATTTTTGGGAGTAGAATTTAGTAAAAATAGAAAAATATTGTAAATCATGTTTGTTGGTCATTCCTAGTCTATTCAAAGAAGTGTTATTTCAATAATAAAAACATAATCAAAATATTGTTTTTTTGGAACCGAAAGAACCGAAAAAACCGGGGCTCCCGGTTCTTATGACCACCAGACCCGAAAAACCCGGTTCCTCAAACCAGAACCGATTCTGCATTCCCTAGTTACTATCGGATTCATTGACAATAAAAAGTAAATATAGATGATGTTCCTATATCTTATTACTAATCTATTTTGGTTTACATGTTATTATAACTGTACATGTAACATATTCATGCCGAGAGTGGTATATGGAGGTCAAACACATAATAATAGACTGCAATACATATAGTATAGCAATGTCTGTATTGAAATAGTTAGTCAGCCTTGCATAAAATTAGACATAGATCTCTGTTCATCAATGAAATCTACTCAACAATACTGGCCATTGTTATACAACTGTGCTAAACTAGATTCATTTCATCTCTGTAGGATATCCTCAATGATGTTTTGTAGTTTCTTTTGTCAAACAAAAGTATTGTCACTTGACATTATTTCTTATCATAAGTAGGTAATCATAATGAAAGTGAATTAAAGTGAGTGATTAATTATCTTTCAATGTTAATGGTTCACGTTCTCTTAATTCCTTTGTTTTTTTTTTGCCCTGTAGATATTAAAATGACTTTGGTGAAATTCATTGGAGAGGTCACTCTGTGGGCCGTAATAACCCTGATCTGGCCATAAAAAAAATAAGAAAAAGACATGATTTCCTATTCTTAATGTCTTTTTTCAACTGCAAATAAATTTTTCATCTTTATGTCCAAACATGGATAGTATTCTAATGCTTATAAGTTTACATCTAAGGCATGCAAAAGTGTTGTTTTGGAATATGGAAGTTTAACCTCCCAAAGCTGATTATATTATTAATTATTGTGTTAATTATGTGTTTTATCACTCTGTTTTTAGGTAACAATATAAAGTCAATAGAACACCTGAACAACAACATTCATCTAGAATACTTGGATCTTTCAAATAACCAAATTTCTTTCATTGCTGATATTTCTTATTTGAAAAACTTAAAAGTAAGTATATAAAATTTATGATTCTCTTTTACATTATGAAAAATCTTATAAGAAATTACTCAGTCTTTTAAAGTGTAAACATATTTTTAAACAGCTGTTAATATTTTTTATTCTCTTAAATGTTATTTATATTGGTCCATTGTGTTTAATGTTAATTGAGTAAATATTTAATCTCGCGTTAATTGAGTAACTTTATCGATAGATCGATGAGCGACAACTACTAACGTCTAATTTACTGTAAAATATTCCATTTTTTTCTCACTGATTGAGAGATGCTTTTTGAGAAAAACATTGTGTACAATTTTTATCTGTAACTTTTACTTATTGGCTGCTCCTCATAATATTATTCTAAAAAAACCTTTTACTCTGGCACCTGTTACTTTATTACCATTTATCCAAACCAGGGATGTTATGGACATCCGTAACCGTAACCGAAACTTTCGGATATCCGAAATAAAAAAATATCCGTAACCGAAACCGGTATAATATTTTTCCTATATCTGTAACCGTATCCTATCCATAACCAAAACTACATATCCATAACATCCCTAATCCAAACCCCCTTACTTTGCAACATACACAACAGCTATTTATTTTTTCTCCAGCACCTAAGCCTAGAGCGCAACAGGATAACCGACCTCCGCCAGTGCGACCGTTACCTGCCTCCACACTTAGAACATCTAGGGCTGGCACACAACAACATCCCCGACCTGAACGAAATCAGCCATCTCGTGCACCTGACGAAGCTGGACAGCTTCTCAGTGCAAGGCAACCCGTGCGTGGCTATGGCTGGGAAGGACAAACTGTATCCTTTTCATAATAAAACTAGCTGACCCGGCAAACTAATAAAAAGTTGTCGTAATTTATCTATCTACAGGGTGTTAGGTAAATGGGTATATGAGCCGACACTAGCCCATGTTAACATGGTCATATAAATGGTATGGTGCAGTCAGAAATTTTGTATCATCATTTTATTTTTTTTAATTTTCATACAAAATAAATTTTATAAAATCCGATTTGTATAAAAATTAAAATAATTAAAATGAAGATATCAATTTTTTGACTTCACGATACCATTTATACGACCATGTTAACATGGGCTAGTGTCGGCTCATATACCCATTTACCTAACACCCTGTATAGCCTATGTTCATCACGGATAATGTAGGATTTTAAAGGTAAAAGATTTTTTCAAATCAGTCGCAAGTTCAATCAAATTACTCATTGTTTTTGACCACAAGGCAAAGAAGTTCAAAAGAAATAAATAATGTGATTACTATGTTACCATTGACTACTTGAGGGTTGAGGAGAGTTAACTGGCAACCAATGGCTAATTGATAAATCCATAACTTTTACAGAACTATTTGCAAGTTGTTTTTACAGTATATTCCAATGTTGTTCTTGTCTAAAATTTTCAATATTTGAAGAAAAATACAAACATACAATAATTGTCACATCTTGATGTTCTTAATCTTTTCCCCTAAATTCTAATTGAACCCTACCCTACATTCCGTGCGACCGAAATACCGAAATAATAAGTATTATTTGGAATGTGCGTGACCAAATAAATGGAGCTGTTATGCTAACTTCGTTAGGAATTATACAACTTAGAAAAGTTATATGAATTATTTATGGATATTATGTTGGTTCCGATTTGTTTTAATTCCATTTTTTCATAATTAGATTCGATGCTATTATTCATCTATATTTTACTACCGGTTGCTAAGCTTATGTAAATAGTTAAATGGGTATAATGTTTAAAAATATTTTGTTACAAGTTTTAAATTTATAGAATAAAAAAGAGTATTTTTTTCGTAAATGATCCTTAACTGCTCGATACTCAGAGGTTTCGACTACCGTCCGTTCGTCCTGAATTGGATACTCAGCGTAAAAAGCATCGATGGCTTCGTCGTCAGCGCGATAGAGAGGTAAGACAATTCGTACTTAAAATATTATTTCTCTCTCTCTCTCTTGATTGCTCTAGTCCAGTGTTTTTCAACCTTTTTCATGACACCCCCCTAGTATGAAAAAATATTTTGCGACCCCCCGACCGTTTGCTATTTTTTTCATGGATTTTTTGATGTTACAATTTAAATCTCTTGAAGAGATATCTGCCAATGTTACTTGTTTATTTTTTCTAGATCTTGCACATAGCAAACTGATGATTTTGGGACTCATATCAATCTTATGATATTACTTTACTGACCAATGTCAACAAAACCTTAGCAGTTCGGCTGCTTTCCATACTATGCTTTGTCATTAATTATTATTCTCAAGTTGTATTATGAATATGCAGCAGTTTCATTATGGGCCACTCAACCGTTGTCTTGTATTCACTTGGAATATCTAATTATACTTTCAAACGACCACATAATGTCTAACTTGGTTATAATTATCGCGTTTGCCTTTCAAATGGCATGGATACCTTCATTTATGTCATTCTCATTTAGTGAAAATTAACTTTTTTCTTGAGGGTAACGTAGCGTTTACGACACACTATATAAACAAAACTAATTGTGGTTTTAAGAATTGGTACTTTTTGAGGTTTAGTATTGATCGTAATCTTTCAGTGTTAATTATCCATTTCCGTTTTTGCTCTCGCTTTCATCAAATGGTGATTCTTTGCGATAGAACAAGACGACATGACCGACAATGGGTAGTTAACACTGTTGCCGATAGTACCTTAAAATATTGTATATTTCGTGACGCGCGACCGTAATGTCCGTGATAGAATAATTTTTTGGCGAAATCCAAACAAAATTAAATAAATAGTGATTATTTAGCCTTTATCCTAACTTGACACTTAAATGTTGGCAGCCTAAAAGCAGAATGGCTGTACAGTCAAGGCAAGGGCCGCCATTTCCACGCCGGCCAGCACCAAGAGTTATGCGAGTACCTGGCCTCCACCTGCCCTCTCACGGCCGACGCACTCGAGACCGAGGACCAGAGGAAACTGCGCCTTATTCTCAGCAAGGTAAGGTCGCCACTCCCACGCCGGCGGCACCAAGAGTTATGCGAGTACCTGGCCTCCATCTGCCCTCTCACATAGACGACCAAGGACCAGAGGAAACTGCGCCTTATTCTCAGCAAGGTAAAGTATCTTTTGACACCTGCCATAAAAAAATGTGACAATCATAAACAAAAAAATATAAAATATTGATCAAACAGATGATTTTATTTTATTGTTCCAGGCTCAACATCATCAACAGCAGCTAAAAGACCAAAACCACAGTCCTTTGAAAACTAAGTTACAATCTCCGAGAGTTCAATGTAAGTATAATAAAACTCGTATTTTTTCAAACATTGTACAGTGTCTTTTCAGACATTCTAATTTATAAGTTTTTAATTTGTTCATCACTCCGCAAACACATTTAAAAGACATTATAGTGATTCTCACGCCATTAAGCGGAATTCAGTTAGCTTAGTGCCAAGAACCTACAGCTGTATTACACTGCACTTCGACTTTTCTATTGTCGCAAAAAAGATAGGTTCTACTCTTTCGACGCGGCAGGTCTGTCAATTTTTACGACAAGGCTCACGAGAGGCAACCCATTCGATTCGACATCAAAATATACATTTTTATTGCAAAATCGTCTCTATATTCATCCCAACTAATATTATAAATGCGAAAGTAACTCTGTCTGTCTGTCTGTCTGTTACGCTTTCCCGCTTAAACCTCGCAACCGATTTTGATGAAATTTGGCATAGAGATAGTTTGAGTCCCGGGAAAGAACATAGGATAGTTTTTATCCCGGTTTTTGAAACAGGGACGCGCGCGATAAAGTTTTTCTGTGACAGACAAAATTCCACGCGGGCGAAGCCGCGGGCGGAAAGCTAGTTAGATATAAGATTCCAATGTTAGCTTGAAGTGCCATCATCTGTACCTGTACCTAAACTGAAGAGTGGACCCTTTTTCCAGCCCGTATATCCTCCCGGCACATGGGCCGTTCACCGGATCGGCTGACGTCGAGTTTCCACGCCGCGTTGCCTAAGTCCGCTTCGCCGCAGCTGATGTCAGCTTCATACTCCGGAGACATCCCTATACCATCAGCTATGAGCCAGAGCTTCGACTCGCCTGGCTTGATGTATGGGGGAGAGAAGAGGGACAATGGCAAAGAGAAGGAGAAGGCACCAGGTAAGTCAAAGTCGTTGGTTTCAAGCAAAACACTTCTACTACTGGATAAAAGCCTCCCAAGGCTTTCTGCCCCTAAGGCTATTGGCAGCAATAATAGTAGAATGGCAAGTATGTGTCACTTAATTGAGTAATACAGACAAAATAAATACAGACAAAAATCGGATACAAAACCTTACCATAATAAAAAATAACGCTATTCTTTTAGTGATGAGTAAAATTAATTATACGGTTATTTCTTTCGTTACAGAACTACCGCCAGCGAAACCAGTGAATCATTCCCTAGAAGCAGCATCCAAGATGGTTCCCGTGCCCGAATCGCTCATGAGTCCCGACTACCAGGACCCAATCTACGACATCCAAAGATCCATACCAAAGCCGACCAACCACTCCGTCAATAGCATCTCTAACACATCGTCTCAATCAAGTAACAGCAGCATACAAGAAGAGAAACCGCATAGACAGATCGTTCAGCCGAATAAGAACATAAAAGGATCCCCAAAGCTGCCCAAAAGTGCGACTTCTAGCCCGAAGTTAAAGTCCAAAATCGAGCGGAAGGGGAGTTTGTCTAAAGGTAAGATTCTGATCTTGACTTCATTTGCAGATACGAATGATGTATCGATAATAATACTTATCACAGTCATTATTACGGAAAATATTGAAGTCATTTCTACAACAAAATCGTATAAAATATCAAACCGTCAAAAGATTGACGTGCGTGACAGTCATGACGCACCCTTAATGTAGTAATTTCAACAAAAAAGAACTTTATTTGTTCATCTAACATTTTTTTAATGTCCTCATTTGTTTGAAGGTGACATAAAAACCGAAGAGAAAAAGCTGAACGGCATGACGAAACAAGAGAGCGGGGACCAGATAGACCCAGACAAGTTGGAAATCATCAAACTAGCGTCCAACCAGAGACGACAGAAGAAGATGAGTGCAGAATGCATGGCCGCCGTCACCATCCAGAAGATGTGGCGTGGATACCGCAGCAGGAACCTTAACAAGGACACACTGAGGATCCTGCATGCCATCCAGGCTGCTAGAGCGAGACAGCATATACAGTGAGTACAAATCATTAGAGACAAGGACACTTGTTCCCTCTAGCATAAGGTTCAAAATGAAGATGAGCGCGGAATGCATGACCGCCGTCACCATCCAGAAGATGTGGCGTGGATACCGCAGCAGGAACCTTAATAAGGATACACTGAGGATCCTGCATGCCATCCAGGCTGCGAGAGCGAGACAGCACATACAGTGAGTATACACCATTAGAGACAAGGACACTTGTTCCCTCTAGCATAAGGTTTAAAATGAAGATGAGCGCAAAATGCATGGCTGCCGTCACCATCCAGAAAATGTGGCGTGGATACCGCAGCAGGAACCTTAACAAGGATACCCTGAGGATCCTGCATGCCATCCAGGCTGCCAGAGCGAGACAGCATATACAGTGAGTATACACTACTAGAGACAAAGACATTTGTTCCCTTTAGCATAAGGTTTAAAATTAAGATGAGCGCGGAATGAATGGCTGTCGTCACCATCCAGAAGATTTGGCGTGGATACCGCAGCAGGAACCTTAATAAGGATACGCTGAGGATCCTGCATGCCATCCAGGCTGCTAGAGCGAGGCAGCATATACAGTGAGTACACACCATTAGAGACATACACTTGTTCCCTTTAGCATAAGGTTCAAAATTAAGATGAGCGCATAATGCTTGGCCGCCGTCACCATCAAGAAGATGTGGCGTGGATACCGCAGCAGGAACCTTAATAACGATACACTGAGGATCCTACATGCCATCCAGGCTGCGAGAGCGAGACAGCACATACAGTGAGTACACACCATTAGAGACAAGGACACTTGTTCCCTCTAGTATATGGTTCAAAATGAAGATGAGTGCAGAATGCATGGCCGCCGTCACCATCCAGAAGATGTGGCGTGGATACCGCAGCAGGAACCTTAATAAGGATACACTGAGGATCCTGCATGCCATTCAGGCTCTAGAGCGAGGCAGCATATACAGTAAGTACATTATAAACAGAGACAAAGACACTAGTTTCCTTTCTCTGGAATCTTTTTCTTTTGTGGTTACTTGTAAAATTTCCGCCTTGTCATTACTCAATCGAATCGGACCGACATTATATGGCTGATATTTTCAGTGATATTGAACAAATTGTTTATTGATAAGTGTATTTCAGTATCAGTATCAGTGGATATTTAAACATATTGCTTTTCTCCCGTAGAAGGTTAACGTGCGACATGGAGGCAACTAAGGCAGCCCTCGAAAGCGAGCGCAAGATTCAGCAGCTACAGATGCAAGCCATCAACGCGCTGTGGAAGAAAGTTTCAACGTTGCAAGCTGCAGGTACGTTTTAACCATACCATTCTATGGCGGTTATCACACTGCGCCGCGCTCCGCCGCGGTACGCGGGACGACAGATTTAATCATTGTATGCAAGTACCTCAGTTTGTATAAAAAACACGCGCGGCACAACACACTGACAACGCGTCTGCGCGCGGGATTTTTATATGAAATCACGCGGCGCAGTGTGATAACCGCCTATTTATAAGTATCACATACGTGCGTGTTTTGATCGTTCATTTTTGCCCTCAAGTCTGCAACTAATTCGTCGTAGTAATCGTACGATGATGTCATACCACATAGAGCTGTTACCGCATATTGATAGGTTAGATGTGACCCAAACAAATATAGAAATTTGAAAGTTATATAAAGCCTGGTCCGTGAGCACGTAGAATCCCGTCCAATGACTCCAAGCTGCCCATCCTTGTCGCTCGGACGGGATTCTACGTGCTCACGGACCAGGCTTTAGTCTATAACTTGTTAATTACACGTATCCTCTTGTTTCGTAATAGCTTTAACTACCGAACTAATTTTGATCAGGGCTGTCTTTAACCTACTAGGGGCCCTGGGCACTTAAGGATCAAGGGCCCTTATCATCTGGAAAAAAATATTTTGAGCAGGCGGGGGCCCTCTCGATCGCGGGGCCCTGGGCACTTGCCCAAAGTGCCCAGTGGGAAAGAGGGGCCTGATTTTGATACAGTTTGGTATAGGGATAGGAGAAGGATACAGTCTATCTTTTGTGGTAAAGTTAATATCAAAGGGGATGAAATAGAGGACGGAAAAAAGAAGCGCTTATGACTTATTATATTTTGTTTTAGTGGAAAGTGAAGTCATTTGTTTTTATAAATGAATAAACTCAAATTGCTCACCGACTACAAATTGTCTGCAGACACTCAAAAAGTCCGGTCGTGCGATTCAGACGACAGCACCGAAGCGGTGCGGCAGCTGACCGAGACGTGCAGCCGGCTGCAGTCGCAGGTGGCGTCGCTGCAGACGTGCATGCAGGACATCCTGCGCTGCGTGGCCTGCGCGCGCGCGCCCGCTGCCACGCAGACTGACGTCACGTGCGTGTGCACGCCGCAGGTAAAGTCGGATTCTTTAGAAATTTCCCTAAATGTAAACAAACATGGCCAACTGACATTAAAACATTTTTAATCTGTGCCCTAGTGAGACGACAAAACCTCTCGTTAATCGCGGATTGAAATTATTGTAGTACTTACGTACCTATAGAAATAATTTATAATGCTTTATAAAGCAATGCATTAAACAATTAGTAGTACCAGGCCTGTTCATCTCCGCGAGTTCACATCGAAAACAAAACACGCACGATAGCCCACCTACAGGAGGCGATTCGACAAGGCGTCACATACGAGATACGAGCGAGCATTGACACACGCACGCGTACTCTTGTATTATGGAAAAAAAAAAATACTGTGTAAAAAATACTGTGCAGTATTTAACTGCCTAAATAATAATAAAAACACACAATGTACTTTTTTTAAGTTGCCTGAAGACACTGAGAGGTAAATAAGTGGTTATTGTTATTCATGATAATTCATGCAAATTCATGTAGGGTGATTGCTATAGTAATTGGCCTGTACATAGTTATTGGCCACCTTGGCTTAAATAAAAATAAACAAGCATATGTACGTTATTAAGAGTGGAAAAGAGACACAAATACTTTCTCTGAGCAATACGCTGTCCAATGTAGTATGTCAGAGTAAGAACAGATGGCACTCTAAACAGCAGAAGCTTTCTTTCGACAACGAGTCGTCCGAGTAGCCGCATGCTTGTCAAAATTTTAAGGTAAATATTTATGAATATTGTTCGTAATTTAATTGTTTTTGCTTGTTATAGTAATTTTACTGTTTTTTTGTAAAGAGATAAATGGTAGCTTATGTAGATAGATTAAGTTACTTTGTTTTGGAATAAAATAACTTTAAAATTAGACCGGCCAATAACTATACCACGTTTCAATTTATTTCAGTTATTGGCCATGGGTGGCCAATAATTAAATTTTACTTTTATTGTATTTTTATTCAAGATTAAGTTAATTTAACCCTTAAATATTTGCTATTAAAATACTAACGTCCTAACCTATTAGGATCAGTAATTAGCCGGGGGGCCAATTACTGACACTTATGCACGGCCAATAACTATTTTTATTGATTTACTTTACCTAGATTGTTACAAGATGCCGTAGGTAACACAGTATACTAAGGTTGGTATAAGTAGTTGGAACAGAAACACTTAATCAGTTTAAAAAAATAAAACAAAATATAATACCTGAAATGCAAAACAATGAATTTTTTTTTATTCTCTATCGTTTGTGGGACTATTTATTATAAGCAAAATGGATTGGAAGCGGAAGTTACAGATGAACCTGAACCTATAAATCGGGAGAAAGAATCAACATTGAGTGAAATAGGAGAACTTCAAACTAGAGATAAAGAAAGAGAGACAAAAGACCCTAAAACTGGGACCCAAGAAGATGAGATAGGTACTTGTAGACGAACGAGAACGACGAGATGAACCGTTACCGTAACCAGAATATCAGAGGATTCTGGAAGAAAAAGCTAAAGAAAAAGAAATCCTCGAGAAAGAAAAAAGGTAACGGAAAATTGAAAGAGACCATAAAAGAGAGGACAGAAAACTGAAAGCTGAAGAAAAGAAAACTGCTAAATGCTAATGTATCTGTATCCAATCAAATCTGTAATATTTGCAAAAAGCTTATAAAAAATAGACTTTTAGTATGCTCTGAATGTCACCGTGTCTTTCATAAATCTTGTGTAACAGCATATTCCTGAAGAAGAAGGAGACAGTTATCTTTGTCACAATTGTTACAATGTTACTGAATGTACTGACGATGATGAGATAGATGAAGAAATCGATAAGAGTGATACTGATGACGAATTCTTAGCTAATCTTAAGGAAAGACAAAATGAGTTAGGATTACAAAGCGTGAAGTTACAGTGATTTTTATGGTTTTTTTTCGGTGGCTAATAACTGTACTTCTAGGAGCCAATTACTGTGATTTTGGGGCCAATAGCTAATAATGTGATCTCTGATATTTTTAAAATTATCATTGTAATTCTTATCGTATAACACCAAATAGGTACTAGCTTAAATAGCAGCAATACTGTTTTCTCATAATAAAATATAAAAAGTAAACAAAAGTCGAGTTTTTGTTACATTTTACACAAGTTAACTTACACAACGCTCTTAAAGGGCCAATAACTGTAGCAATCACCCTATTTCTTCCGACATTTTCCGCGATTTGGCACTTCACGTCACACATTAGTTTGCCGAAGTTCGCCGAGCCAGCTATTGTCAATTATTATAGGTGTCAAACAGGATAGGGTCTTTGCGCTGGTTTTCGTCCAACTATCGGAGTTGCCAACTTTGTGATCTTAAAATACCCTTACATAAATGTATCATATTATTTTATGTCGTTCGAGTGCTCATAAAGGCAGTCAACTAAAGTCCATACTGCAACGCACACACAATCCGCACCGTAACGTAAACGCCTTGCCTCGCCGATGACAGTGCGCGAAGGGCAATGACAGCTCGCAAAACACTGACGTATATCAATGTCTCATGGACTTGGCGTAACTTTAAAATAAACGTACTCGGTACATTTACATTACACACACATTAAAATTTACACGCATTATAAATACATACACGATTTAAGAAAACAACATGGCCGCAATATAGGCAATCAGCTGACAGGTATTTGTGTGTGTGTGTGTGCGTGTAGTTGTCAGCTGATTGCCTATAAATATGTTGTTTTCTTAAATCTTGTATGTAGGTACCTACTCGGCACAAGTCAGGTAGTTAGTGACGTCACATGAAAATGTTGCCAGAATGAGTACTGACCAAACATTATCTATTTCTTTTTTTTATACATCACCAGGGGTAAGTTAGAAAGAGATAAACAGCTGTTTGTCATTAATTTGTCGAATTTTTGTATAGATCTATATTTCCTCTCCACTATTACCTCCATGCCACAAAAGGCGATACGTTGTTGATCCCTTTCCGAGTTGATTTGCCTGCTATATGACCTGAGCTATGCTTTAAAAAAATGACCCTTAGTCATCTAAGATTTAATTTTGTATGAAGAAGTTTAATAAACACTTAAAATTGTGTTTATAATGCTATCAATTAGACATACGTGCCAAAAACTTTTCCTGTCAGCACGTTTTTTTTCTAGCGCGATGATTTCTGCAATGTACCGGTGACCGGTGTATGGCCGCGCATTTAGGTATTTTTTTGGAACTCACTACTTTTTAAATTACATTTTCATTTAGGTAGAACTGTTGCTTAGGCATTATAGATTGCAACAAAACTAGCGCGGGATGGCTACTGCCTTCTGTGACTACAATACTTTGTATTCAAAAGACAATGCCGGAATTTGGCGTCTTTTTTTTTTCGCGCGGCCATCGACCAAACCATGTTTTTTGGTTACAAAATAGTGTAATAAACCAAACTTACTATGACATGTATACCTCTAAACTCAGTTTGAACTGAGTTACGAGCATTAGAAGTTCGATGTTTTACATACTAAGATTTGCTTTTTGCGCGCAAGTTTTGTAAGAAATTGCAACAAAATAGTGAAGTCTTTTTTTATTGCCCTGATTCTGCCCATACTGATGACTGGAGCCTATAATTGATGTTATTGTTTGTTTACACATATAATGTCACTATTTTGTTGCAATTTCTTACAAAGCTTGCACGCAGAAAGCAAATCTAGTATTTAAAATCATCTTCTAATGTTCGTAACTCAGTTCAGACTGAGTTTAGAGGTATACATGTCATAGTAAGTTTGGTTTATTACACTATTTTGTAATCAAAAAATAAGGTTTGGTCGATGGCCGCGCGAAAAAAAAAAGACGCCACCTTCCATACAAAATCTGGCATTGCCATTTTACGCATGTGTTTATGGCAGCTCAGTGAAATGGACGAAAACCGAAGTTAGATAGAAAACCAGCACAATGACCCTACTTTCAAAAATTAATATTGCGATTTTATAAATCACTTAAACAACTTTATATTAATTTGCGGTACGAAGTACGCCGGGACAGCTCGTAAAACAAATTCATTATTTACATATTACTAATTTATCAACTTTGTTCATTGTTATTTCATTAGTTGTTCGTGTTTCGTTTGGGTTAGACCAAGAGCCGAATGCAAAAAATAAATGTTACTTAATTATATTAATCCTACAAAAAACGGACGGACGTGTGCAAGTCTAATAGCCATATGGTTAACTCATTTTAAAAAGTGCACAAAAACGTTCTATGTTCAGACAGACTATATGACGAATCTATAAGGGTTCCGTTTTTGCCATTTGGCTACGGAACCCTAAATACCGTATCAAAATCTGTTGCATAGTTTTAAAGATCTAAGCATACATAGGGACAGACAGACAGGAAAGCGACTTTTTTATAATTATTACGTAGTGATGATGGGCATATAGACCAAATAAAGACATTTTGATTTAAGGGGGGGACATCGCAAGAGCCATTCACATTTTTATCAGAAAGATAATAAATTAATATATTTAGGTTTTTGAAATCTAAAACAGCCAGGAAATCAAAGAGGCAAACATGATACCTTTGTGATTTTATAAGAATTTTATTGTAAAACACGGTCATATTAAACTTTTATAAAAAATCCAGAGGTAAATGTTTTTTTTCGAGAAAAATTTTTTCTAATCGTGTTTTCGAAAATATCATCCCATCACACATACGTTCTGTAATACATAATATTGAAAACAGTGCGAAATATCGTCAATTGCAGTTTTCACATACTAAGGGCCCATAATGAAATTAGTATAATGTTTGTTTATGTAATAAAATTTGGTTTGAAATACCTACTGAATTGAATTTTTATTTCTTACTAGCTTTTTGGCTTCGCCCACGTGAAATAAATTGTCACAGTTATGTGTGTTATAAAATATTTAGGTGCTAGCTCTTACACTATATAACTGGCGGCCGCATGTAGCTGCGCGTTGCCGCGAAGAGCAGTGAATGCAAGTGTGGTGCGCTAGATGGCGACACAGTAGCTTCTTGTAGCAGTCAGCCCTATGGCATCAGGACAGTACCGATCACTGACGTATGTCAACAAAACGGTGCTCGACTCTTAAGACAAGCTAAATTACACCATATTGTTGATGACATTGAGCATACATTTTTTTGAATACCTTCGCGAAGAAAAACTTCTGTACGTAGTACTTATTATTATTCTGTGGTAGTACATTCAATGAAGAAAAAATACATTGTTGATTAAGACCCTATTTAAATCTATTTAAATGCAATCAGTAATAAAAATGATTGAATAATTGAAATAAAATCGATTAAATTTACCGATTATTATCTATGACTTACAGGTTACAACACTGATGTGTCAGAGACAACATGGAGATAACACATAATTTTAAACTTCAAGTCAATTTGACAAGTCTCACAAATTTTCATCTTTCACATAATTTTGCTAAAATAATTTGTTTAAAGATTGATTCCAAACTTGTATAATCGTGAGAATAAAGTTGGTTTCATGGGCTTGTGAAATAATGTGTATGATATTATGAACACGTAAGTGATTATGGTGTAATTGTGTGCAGAAGTGTTTGTTTACATTTAAGGAAATTTCTGAAGAATTAAGGTATACACGCGACATCATCATCGAGGCCATAGGACGTCCACTGCTGAACATTGGCCTAGTTGCTAATAGACATGTTGACACCACCAATCAATTGACGTACTTTTTAAAACTGTCAAAACGAAACTCTCCCATAGATTTTATATGGCACTACAAGCAAGTGACGTCACTATTTTGTCAACTCAATTATACTACTTTTTTCAATTACAATGCGACCAATAACACTGGTCAACAAAAAAACAACTTTTGCATGTAACATGAAAACTTTTGTCTAGTTATGATTAGAACAAGGATAAGGATACTAGAAATAAAATTTAAAGGCTTTCAATACGAATAGTTTTTTTGTTACACCATTTTATAACATTTTAGAAATTTTGAATTTTAATCAACTAAAAGAAGTTATTTCGATCTATTGCAACATTAATATGAATATACTTTTATGATTTTCGTTTGTATTTTGCTTCAGGAATGTCTCGTTTTAATACCCAATAGTAATCTGCTAACATTCGTGGGCTCCACTTGCTCTGATATCGTTTTTCTATGGTAGAAATGTCTTGTTGGAATCTTTCACCTTGTTCATCGATACTGGCGCCCAAATTTTCAAGAAAGAAGTCTAAACGTGAATGAAGAAAATGTATTTTCAATGACATATTACAGGCCAAAGCCTTATAAGCAGATAAAAGCTCCGCTATAATACATTTATAGTCACTTGATCGGTGATTTCCTAGAAAATTTGAAGTTACTTTCATGAAAGTTTCCCAAGCTGATTTTTCTAAATTACTAAGCTTTTCTTTAAATATATCATCTTTCATCAGTTGCCTGATTTGAGGGCCACCAAATATGCCCTCAAAGTCAGGATCCAATGTGTCTTTTTCGATTTTTGGCGTAACGGCCAGATCGCTAGTTTGAGGTGGTTCTGGTACCGGACTACCGGTAGATCTTCACTATGAGGGATCGGTCTTTTAGCTGAAGGCTGGTCAGGATACTTAATTTTACTTTTTGTTTTAATTGTAATACCTTTTTTGTATCATTAAGACAACAATAACAATCAGATGAGTCGTTCGTTGGTTTCGCCCAAATCATAGGGATTGCAAAAGGCATAGATCGAGATCTTTTCGTCCATCCAGTGAAAAGACACACACATGTAACACAACAGAAGTGTGGAACCCTCGCTTTGTCTTCTTGTCCGATGGCAAAGCCAAAAACTATTCATATAACTTAATTACTAATGGTTTTAAATTCCTTCGCTGAGTTTTGAAAGTAATGTCACCCCAAATGTAACAAAACTTGTCAGGATAATTTTTGCACTTTTTTGACATTATTTAACCCTTCATTTGATTTTGTTCACTGGGATGAACATTAAATTGAAAAAAATAATATGCCGAGTGCATACGTCTTAATTACTGGTAAGTTTTTTTATTCACTAGAAAATATACTTAAATTTTGGTAGAAAAATATTTTTATGTGCTAGCTACAGTCTGAAAGCGTTAATTTTAGCCAAAATGCCGACATAGCGAAGACCAGGCTTTAGTGTCAAGGTGTTTATTCAAGCTTTACATGTTTTTTATTATAATTGAGTAATGACAGTGGTTTTAACGTATTGCATAGTGTTCATGCTCAATAACTTGATTGATTTACAATGCTCATTTAATAAATAAGCCATGCTATACCAGGTCAAAGTCGAGTGTTCATCCCAGTGAACATTGCCAAATTACCAGCAATGTTTGATTGTTCATCCCAGTGAACGTTGTCAAATAGGCTATGAAACGTTTATTTTTGCTTAATTTTATTTCAGTGGACCAATTTCTTTATTTAGAGTTAATTTTTATTTTGTTTGAGTTGTTGGCAGCTTGATACTGTATTTTCATGAAATATAATATCAGAATAATGTTTTGTTGCTTGTAAAAGTGGACATAATTGTTTTCTAAATTTTCATGCAAAATAATTACATATTTTAATTTAGCGGTTGTTTGTAGATTCAAAGTTTGTAGTTCCTAAGAATATTTTTGATTAAAATCATTTTTACTTTTTTATTTAAACCCTGAAGAATATATTTTATAAATGTGGGAGCTGTTTTTTTTATTATTTTGTGCGACTTGTCCACTTTTAAGTTACATGAACTAAAAATTTTTTTTTATCTTTAAAAACTTTAAACATTGTTTTACCTCAACGATCACACAAAATTGTATGGTAATAGTTAATTTCTTACTATTTTGTGCACCAAAAAGCGTTTAATACTATAAATTTTACTTTTTATATGAATAATTGTTTTAATTTAATGCCTCTACCTTAAATTGGCAATGTTCACCCCAATGAACAGTTAAAATTCTCCATATATTTGGCAGTGTTCATTGGGATGAACATTGATTTTTTTCTATTTGGTGAAGTTCCGATTTTTTATATTTTTTTTTCTGACCTATAAATAACCCTAAGAACATAAATCCGACGATGTATTTTTATTTCTTGATAAATAATGAGTCTGCCAAATTAAGGGTTAAGAATCATTTATCTCTAAAAACAGAACGAAACACTACGCTCTTCAAATAAAAAAAAATATCTGAATGAGAAAGTGAAATAAAAACGGTTAATTTTTAATTTTGTGGGTACTAGCTGTAACACGAAAACTAGACCTGATGGAATCAAAATAAATATGGGAATAAATTGAGGGTAGGTAGGTAATTTAAAATTAGCAAGCACCTTTCTTGTTACAAAATTTTGTTGACCAGTGTAATCGTAAATAACAGGTAATTTAAAATTAATTAAGTTTTTAAGACCAGAATGAAGTGTCTTTTTAGAAAAGTTGTGATTTCGAATTATTGGAGAATGTTGTCAAATTGTCCATTGCTCATAAGATAGGCCCCCTTAATTGATATTTATTGTCCGTGGTGCATAATCTTTTCTTAAAGGTTTTAAACCTTTGTTTGTCACCTGTCATCCGCCTTTAGTCCAGTCATTTAAGCTTAAATTAGGTAAGAATCTCGGAATTAGAGATACCCAGCTGTAAGTCTGTAAATACTTGTATATTGACACCCTAAAAGTTGTCTCAAAACCTACATATGGTAGGGTGTAAGCAACTATTAAATTTTAAGGTCAAAGGTCACAAAAATCGTTTTTTTGCGCTTTTTTTGGAAATATCTCATTTCCTATGGGTTTTTTGCTATTTGTATTTATTATCAATATTGTAGAATACTAAATTCTCTACAAATTTTGTTTGAAAAATTTTTTTATACGGTGAACCGTTTTCGAGATAGAGGGCGGAGAGCGCGCGGTCACTGCATCACTTCAGGTCAACTTAAGCGGTTTAGGTTTTTCATACAAAAGGATTTTCCCGCTAATTCCCGTGGGAATTTCGGTAATTACTTGTTGTAAATAAGCTTTAAGTTTACTAAGGTACCTACATGCCAAATTTCAAGCGTCGTAACTTCCGTTAAGCGTTTAGATTTTTCATACAAAAGGATTTTCCCGCTAATTCCTGTTCCCGTGGGAATTCCTAAGTAAACTATAACCTGCCCAGGTGTATGAAGAATAATTGTACCAAGTTTCGTTAAAATCCGTCGAGTAGTTTTTGTTTCTATAAGGAACATACAGACGGACAGACAGACAGACAAAAATTTTACTGATTGCATTTTTGGCATCAGTATCGATCACTAATCACCCCCTGATAGTTATTTTGAAAATATATTTCATGTATAGAATTCTGTCCGTCTGTATGATCCTTATAGAAACAAAAAATACTCGACGGATTTTAACGAAACTTGGTACAATTATTCTTCATACACCTGGGCAGGTTATAGTATACTTAGGAATTCCCACGGGAACAGGAATTAGCGGGAAAATCCTTTTGTATGAAAAATCTAAACGCTTAACGGAAGTTAGACGCTTGAAATTTGGCATGTAGGTACCTTAGTAAACTCAAAGCTTAGTTACAACAAGGAATTCCCGAAATTCCCACAGGAATTAGCGGGAAAATCCTTTTGTATGAAAAATCTAAACCGCTTAAGTAGACCTGAAGTGATGCAGTGACCGCGCGCTCTCCGCCCTCTATCTCGAAAACGGTTCACCGTATAAAAAAAGTTTTTAAACAAAATTTGTAGAGAATTTAGTATTCTACAATATTGATAATAAATACAAATAGCAAAAAACCCACAGGAAATGAGATATTTCTAAAAAAAGCGCAAAAAACCGATTTTTGTGACCGTTGACCTTGAAATTTAATAGTTGCTTACACCCTACCATATGTAGGTTTTGAGACAACTTTTAGGGTGTCAATATACACGTATTTACAGACTTACAGCTGGGTATCTCAAATTCCGAGGTGAACTTACTATAATGACTGGACTACTTGCAATGGAGGGAAGTCGAACCTTAATTTCGAACTCCTCCTATGTTCTTCTGATTAATTTCGTTGCGGGTCCAATGACAGTTTAACTTTCCCCCGGGACAAACTTGACCTTCATTGGTTGGGTTTTTGTGGCGCTGTAGATCCTGGCTACACAGGAGTTGCAGTGGTGGGAACGAGAGGTGGGAATAGTCTTTTTTGCTGAACATAGGCCTCCCCCAATGCTTTCCATGTTGCCCGGTTGGTAGCGGCCTGCGTCCAGCGCCTTCCTGCTACCTTTATGATGTCACCGGTCCACCTTGTGGGTGGACGTCACATGCTGCGTTTTCCGGTACGCGGCCTCCACTCCAGAACCTTGCTGCCCCATCGGCCGTCAGTTCTGCGTACTATGTGCCCTGTCCATTGCCACTTTAGCTTGCTAATCCGTCGGGCTATGTCAGCGACTTTAGGTCGTTCACGTTTAGGTACACGAATAGCGATCACTAACCAGAAGTTTTGATGTAAGCAAGCTTCCCACTAGGTCGATTTGGTGAACGTCGTCGGGAAAGTTCTTCGTCCAGCGGATGACGCGTTTTGGTTGAAACTAGGGATGTTATGGATATGTAGTTTCGGTTATGGATACGGTTACGGATATAGGAATAATATTATACCGGTTGCGGATATTTTTTTATTTCGGATATACAGGGTGGAAACGATAAGTGATCTCATTCGATTATTTCTAAACTATACAAGATATCAAAAAACTGGTTACTGATCCTGAAAGTGATTCACGAGCTCTATCCAACGGTACCAATAATAGGTTACAGAATTAACTGGATCCATCCGAAAATTAAATGTTTTCAGCCTCCATACTAAATGTATGCCAGCCAAACAATATGAGAAGTATTAATTTTTTTAATTAAATAATAAACACTTAAAAATAATTCGTAAATTGGTTTTTAGGCTTTACTTGCTATAATATTATCAAGACATGAGTGCCATGACTGTGGCTGTACTAAATGTATGGAAGCTGGAAACATTGAATTTTCGGATGGATCCAGTTTATTAAGTAACCTATTATTGGTACCGTTGGATAGAGCTCGTGAATCACTTTCAGGATCAGTAACCAGTTTTTAAATATCTTTTATAGTTTTTAATATTACGTGGTTTTACTCAATGTATGGAAGCAGGAAACATTGAATTTTCGGATAGATCCAATTTATTCTGTAACCTATTATTGATACCGTTTGAAAGAGCTTATGAAGCACTTTCAGAATCAGTAATCAGTTTTTCGATATCTTGTATAGTTTAGAAATAATCGAGTGAGATCACTTAACGTTTCCACCCTGTATAGATATCTGTGCTTTAGAATGCAATTTGCAATAGTTGTCCAATACGGTTTATTCATGGTCGCACACTTTACATCAAATAAAAAGTAATTAAAAAAATAAAAATGTATACTAAATGGCATTATAAAGGTAAATCAGGCTGTTATGCCTTTACATATAATGCTATAGAAAAAAACAATTTAAACTGCCTACATTCGAAATTATCCGAAACTTTTGAATCGGTTACGGTTCGGATATTTTTTTATTTCGGATATCCGAAAGTTTCGGGCACGGTTACGGATATCCATTACATCCCTGGTTGAAACAGACCAACTATACTGGTCATCACAAAAATCGGCCCACCTACGTTTTACAGGACTCGTTTCTACTGACACAATCATAGTTCCCCAACAATATTGGTGTTATTTGAAAGCCCAATAAATATCCTTTTCTTAATAAACGATTAACATAAACGCGATATACAATAAATGTGACTTGAAAAAAGACCTCACTTTGAGCTAGGGGTTGCAAGTCCCGGTACTAAGGAGTGTTACTGAATTCCCGGTACCAGGTCTAAGCCAGTACCGGGAAAACCGGGAAATTCGGGAATTTCGGTACCCACGTGAATTATTTATTAAAACAAATTACCTAATTTGTACGTAATTTTAATAAAAATGTAAATAGGTTAACAAAAATATTAAACTTTTTCTGTTCAGTTCAATTGGTTTGTTACCTTAATAATAAATCAGTCCAAACAGTTACACAACACGACAAAACTAGTTATAAATGCCTATTAAAAATCATAACCGCCATATTCATAAAAAGCAACAATCGTTTAATCAACCTATTTTAGTTAAAATAATATGTTTTCTCACTTTCTATCAATGTCAAATACTGGCAGCGACAAGAATTAGAGAAGGCGCACACCGTTGATTTTTAGTTGGCCGATAGTTGTGCCCGATTTTAATTTGTATGAAGAATCGGCCAAATCGAATCGGCGTAGCACACTCCCATACATGCCCATACTGATCAACTGCCCGACTAAACTATCGGCCGACGAAAAATCAACGGTGTGCGCCTACTCTTAGGGACAAAACCAAAATTAACTAAATTAGGTTTATAAAAAAACACGCTGTTGAAAGAAATAATCAGTAGTATCTAAGTACAATCAGATAAAACAATCAGTCTTAAAAGGATAGTAATGAATTAGGAACATTATTAATATTTTTTCATTTGTTGATAGTGTGTACGTAAAAAGATGATGGCATCTAGTCAAAAAATTGTTATTAAAAATAAATTATTGAAGTCCCGAAAGTACCGAAAGTCCCGGGAATTGCATCGTCAGTACCGGAACTAGATAAAGGATTAGATTATCGGGAATTCCCGGGAAAAATGAGTACCGGGATTTCCCGGGAGCAAACCCTACTTTGAGCTCACCTCTGGGATCAATTAGACCAATTTTTATGGTTATAAAACCAAATAATGATCTCACGTGTCTTCTTTAACAGATGAATATTATATTATTAATAGTTTTATAGCCATAAAAGTTGGCTCAAGCGAAGAAGTCTCTCTGGATTTTTCTACAGACACATTTTTGGTGTAAAAACCTTTCCTTTAATAAAATGAAGTTTAGAACTAGGCTTTTAAATGGTGCCAATATTGGTGGGAAGTGGTGATGCATACGTTTGAAAGTGCTTGTCGCGGGAGGGCTGATTTTTGTGATGACCAGTGTACAAATAATTGACCTTACACAGAAAATATGCGCAATGTCAATCACTCTTTTGTCCGTAAGACGAGGCAATAAGGCTCAAAATAGCTCCCCAAATGACTCAAAAAAGACGCTAACGAGGTGTTTCTCGACAGGAGGAACGCGTTTCGTTTCTAAAACGACCGCAGTCGCTGCCGCTGGCGCCAGCCGCGCCCGCGCCCGAGCCCGCTCCTGCGCATCAACAGGAAACGTAAGTTGCACGCAAATTAATACAAAAAAATTTTTTCTTGCTTTCAAATTCTTTATTACTATGTAAGTAGACCCTTTCGAAAGCTCCTATACACGTCCCATAAAAGCTTGCCATTACTTTGGGATTACATTAATTTAGCAGCTTTGAACTTCAACACGTTTCAATTTAGCTTGCCATAACTTCGGGACAACGTTTATTATACTTAATGAGGGTTTTCGCGAATGAAAAATCCGCCAGATGGCAATACGTAGACGCGAGGTCCAAATGCTGCATGATTGGTTAGTTTTGACATGACATTGACAGATATGTCAAAATCCACCAATCACGCAGCAGTCAGACCCCACATCCACGTCCCGCCATCTAGCGGATCTTTCATTCGCGAAAACCCTCATTGCTAGACTTCAACTGTCTGACTGAACCTTGAGTGTATCTATTTTCGTCTCATTTATTTAATTGCGGACCCAATGCGTTTAACTTCTCCTATGAAAATCTTAGCCTTGGGGTTTTAACAGTGAGGCATTATGAACGTTATTAATTTCATACGTATTTTTCTGTTAACCCTAGAGTGCTCGCGCTATGAGCATTTTGCCGCCCTCGGCAAAAAAATCGAGTTATTTTCTACACGATGCGTTTGTTAAAGTCAAGCGTTTCAGTAGCTGCCTCCCGATACTTCACCTCCATGTATTAGAAATTAGAAGAAATTTAGTGCGCAGGTGACCGCAATAGAGAACGATTGTTGAACGTATGTCACGTTTTGCGGCAAATTGCTCACTGCGCGACTACTGACGTAACTAAAATTTGTGTGTCTGGTTTTTAGTGTAGTTGGAAGATTATTAGTTTTTATTGCGTATAATGTTGTTTTGACATTAATGACGTCATAACATTGATGATTACTATTAGTGCTTAATTTATTTCATGTCGTTTTCGGTAAAATTCACGTAAAATACAAAAAATGAAAAAAACAAGGAACATGTCGGATTTCGAAGAAGCTGGTGCACTAAAATTAGTGGAAAATGTATACTAAAGTTATAAAGAAAGTAAACATAGTCATTACAATACTGTTATAGAACAATCAGCGGCAGAATCTGAAGATGATGTGCCAAGGGTGCAATAGTTGTGCAAATTTACTGTGCAACGCACATTAAATGCACATGTGACAGGCCTGTTTTGTTGAAGCACATGTCATATGTAAGGAAAACCTTTAAGTGTGCTAATAAGTTTAATATTTGATGATGTATGTAGGTAAAAACAATAGTGTTTCTAAGATTTCTATAAATATTTCCTAACATTTCCAAAATATATTTTTTTCTTTAAATTTTAACCACAAATCTTTAATAAACGTTATTTTCTAATAGTGTATGCTTTATTCTATCATTTTTAACTGATTTTCATATTTTTAAACTGTTAATTGACACACAACCGGACTTTAAGTTTGGGCGGCAAAATGCTCATACGCGAGCACTCACGTTTCACGGAAAGGCGCGACTACTCTAGGGTTAACAGTTAACTTTCCGACATTTATCTCTCAGCTCATAAAATACAATTAACATGAATAAAAATATTGTATTTTAGCGAGAAACCAAACGAAATGGACACTCTTGACATAGAGCGCACAGAGTCGATCATAGAGGAGAAAACCGACAGCTCAGAGGAGCGCGAGCAAGAGGTCATCGTTGACTGATGACTACCCGAAACCGACCTAGTTGCAGCTACTTAGGGTTCAAAATACTCTAAGGCAAATCTTAGGCTATGAGAAGATAATTAAAAACCTATCTTTGCTTTACCGTTAAAGGAGGCTGCTATTAGATGACAATAAGATATTAATAAAACGTCGAACACCAAATAACATCTAAGAAGCTATAATTAAGTAAATCCTCCTTAAACGCTTAAGTAATGAATAGGTCATAAATAACATCGCAAAATCAACCTTGTTGTATTACGTTAAGGTTCGGAATGTGCTGTAGTGGCGAAGCTTAGATTGGGCTTGTGTAATGTGGAATTGTGGTATGGTACGCTTATTAGGAAGGTATGACCCGGGTAGAGAGGGGCAGTTGTTAAAAGACAGTATTATAAAAGACAAATTTTGAATATTTATGGATGGACTTCACTATATTAGGCCAAATATTATTTAAAACAAAGACTTCTATGTATTCTACTGGATAAGCTGTCAAAAACTAAAATTATGTCATAGATCAGAGAGCGGTGGTTACCAAAACAACTTAAAATCGCGTTAACAAAATGCGCACGTATACGTATACGTGTACGTTAATGACAATGGTTTATTATGGGTCAATTTATAACCTTCGTTGACCTAGCAGCAAGTCTGCTCCTCTAGCTGGCTTGCAATCGTCTAAATGAATCTTGGAGAATTGATTGTAATTTAACTCATCAAACCCCATAAGACCGCGTAACAATTTATTTCTATAGTGTCTCGATTTGTGGGTCTTGAGGGGTTAATAAGCAATTTCTGCACAGCTTACATACATACAATTAGTAAGTAAGGATACATAGATGTCTTTGATTAAAACTAATCCACTCTACGCGGGTCTAAATCGACGTTTTATTGTAAGCCAAGCCAACGATGAAGCCAGAAATGGACTCTATGTGCAATATTATAAGATTAGAAATATTTCAGCAAGACATAACTGATTCCTTTTTTTCTTGCCAGGCATATTGCGATGACGTATCTTGCCTATGCATAATGACAAATTAGATACATGCACAATATGACAAAAAGTACTTTATTCTCTCAAGAATAAAGTTGATATTCTAAAATCATTTGGCTTGCATTATTTTTGTGGATTAAACGATAGACGGTAAATAAAATTATGTTTGATATTGCATACGTTAAGTTTAATTTGAATACCATAGCGAAAGAAGGATAAAGAAACACATAAGGGGCACTCAATCTTAAAAGATAATTTCAAATTACCATCATTACATTTTGATAATTGAAATCTATTAGAAAAAAAATATGCGTCCTTTTATGTTTTACGTCACTAAAATATTTTAAATGATGCACCGCATACTAATCAAACTAATACTATTTTTCCAAAGATTAAGGTTAGGTTTACAAATAATAATTAGTTTTACATATTATGTACTATCATTTGATAGTAATTTCAATGTTGTACTAATTTAATACGAGATTGTT
Organism: Ostrinia nubilalis; assembly: GCF_963855985.1. NCBI lineage: Eukaryota > Metazoa > Arthropoda > Insecta > Lepidoptera > Crambidae > Ostrinia > Ostrinia nubilalis. The sequence goes on from NC_087106.1 coordinate 12,062,136, forward strand.
TTACAATAAGTATTGTTTTAAAAAAACTAGTTTCGTTGCGGTATTCTAATTAAGCTTGAAGTGTACCTAATCTGTCAGCAAATTAAGATTACATTTGTAATATTTTGCACCTTATGACAAAGCAGTAAGGTTTAAAATAACGTGGGTATTTCCATTGCATTTGGATTGTTTTGTGCTATTGTGCGCGTTGCCCGAGCTTGGTAAGTGTTCTGATGTAAGACCACAGTTGTATGTAAGTTTCAACTTAGTTGTAAGTTATTTATCTGTTTAGAACAGTTTTATTTAAGTTCACATAATATAAGCCTTTTTCATTGGTTTTCACTTTCTCTAAAAGAAAAGGAGACGTATTATCAAGCAGTAGAGTTCCAAATCAAGTAAATCTAAAGTTCTCCTAGATTAATTGAACCTGGCTGTGTGGCTGGCTATAAAAAAATCATACCAAACATAATTTAATTAGAAGTAAACAGCAGAGACAAACTTTTTAGATAGTGAAGAGCAATGAATTGGGGCCACACTGCATACGTTTATGTTTTATATTATTAAGCTCTCTATCCACAGTATTAACACAAAATCTTTTTATTTATTAATGCAACAGTTTTTTTATTACATATTACTTAGTTGACGCAATTTCATTGTGAAGTATGTTAAAATATAAGTACACTTTGTTTAATTGACGGGTTTACATTAAAATTAATATTTATTGGTAGTTATAAAAACTGTTTTCACAAAATCGTGGTTGTTGATATAACATCGATTTTTAATGTTTGCACTTGTATTTTGTTTGTGAAAAACTTGTTGTATAGTTTAGTACCAAAAGTGGTTTCAATGTTATTGTATCTTCAAACACTATATTGGAATAATTTGTGTCTCTATCACATAAATATAATCTCAACAAACAAACACACTAAACCACTGCCATTTTGCTACAATATGAAAAAGGTACACTCGATGGCACATCAAACGTAAACGTTTCACAAGAAAAGTCGCTCTTATTCTACAATAAATAAGGGTCTTCTCAACTTCAACGTGTTACAATATTGTTATGTCTGATTTGCTGCCGAGTGTATTATTGTATGTATCGTTTCAGTCATATTGAAAAATTCAGTACCTATTTGTAAACAAAAAATCTTCATTGTTAGACTATTGATTGGCGATTTCAAATCGAATACTATTTAAAGGAATTTCCTATTATTTCATACAATTCTGAAACAATACATACACTCACATTTTCAATCATTTAAATTGTAGGTACCTGTACCTGCTGGAATTATAAACCCTTCTATTCTATGTATTGTGGCGGCTGACACAGCAGTGTGTCATAGGTGTATTTACTAGGTGTATGGTGCATTATTTAGTGTAATATTAATGTAAGTAAAGACAAAATTGTGTACATTATTCACAACATTAATTTTGTATTCACCCAAATATTGTGAATTTAAATAGGATTATTCCAACTGTTCAATATTTATTAAACTTTGAATATGCGATCGGTTAAATAAATTAATTAAAATTAAGACCAAAAACTCCTATTATTGTTAAAAATTGGAACTGATACAAGTAAAAATAAGCCATAACCTGAAATAATCCTATCGCTTTTAATAAGATCATACTATCCGCGTCACATTCAATGAAATTACATTTAACAGTAAAAATATATTTACAACTTAATATGCGTGTAACCCAGTAGCATTTTTTATTAAATATATTTAGTTATTTAATTAATGTCACTGCATAATTTAACTAGTTTTAGTTAAGTATTCGCAATGTTTGAGCTTTATTTTCGTCACAAATGTAATTTTAGTTCACGCGAATCTCAGCACTTTGTGTAATACTTTACTTGTTCTGTTGTATGAAAATTGTAACGTCATCGAATCGTTAGAAGTAAGGTCTAACTGCTATTTACTAGTCATTTTTAACTACACATTGTCGTTTAATTTTGAGGGTGTGCAATTAATTTATATCCTTCATAATAATACCTGGAATAAACGCTTCGATCGTCAATTAAAATTGAACTTAAGCTTGGTATGATCTGTGCAATTAAAATACATAAACAATTTAAATGTTATCATTAATTAAGAAAAATTGCCAATTCGTTTTATTTGCAGATTGAAGATCGTTTCATATTTCATCTTTCTTAATATTTTATGTTTTACTGTTTTTGATATGTTATCTTATATTTTTTATACTTTTCTTTAAAACAGTCATGAAAAACGAATGCCTTAATTTTCTATTAATATTCATATTGTGTTTGATAGATTTAGGACGCCGCTTAGAATGCCGAAAAGCTTTTGAAAATGTAAAAAATGTCATCATGCTTCTGCCTTGCATTGAGACTAAAATAAAGTGTTTTGTATGTTATAGTTATTGTTCGATGGTGATTTAGCAAAGTGTAGGACAAGTCAATCTAGGTAACTTCTGGAGTAAACCAAATGTTGATGTATTTTTTTAAAGATATCTATTTTATTCTGTTACCTTCATTTCACATTTGTGGAGTTTTATAGTAAACACAATTTTATATTTATCTAACAGTTACAAAGATTGACGATGAAATGCGAAATGGCAAGGAAAAGTAAGTAATTAATAAGAGTGTAATCTTTTTAAATTATGTACCAGTGGTGCCTGTGACCCAATATCCATTATACCTTAGTCAACTTTGTATAAAGTACTGAACTGTTTCATCCAAAAATTGGTTTAAGTCAGTGGTCACTTACTTCGGAAATTACTGTGTTTTAAAAATATAGCTATACCTACACAGCAAAATTACCCAAATCAATTACAACTGCAACTGCCCGGGACGCCATGATTTTAATTACAGCATAATAATGTATGTGACTGTAAAATGGTTGTATTTAAATGTTTGACTTTGCTTACCTGGATCGTCATGCGGGATACTGACGGGCTTCAATAAATCTTGAGGCAAGAATCGCCATTCGCGGGCACGATATCGCGGGCTAGGATAACATCTTGGAAATTATCTTCTGATCACTGACTTGAATTGATTTTTGGAGACTTGCGAACAAACGGGTATTGGTCGACTCCACATTCCAAAGACACTTGCCGTCCTAAATGTAACTTTCACCGCAACCCACCTTATTTTTTGTCCATTACGTTAAAGCCTGTATTTATTATGTTTTATAAAACGAATTTAAAACAATACTGTTTTTTATTTCCACACAACCCCTATCATTCAGTACAGGTAGGATTTTTCAAATGTAAATGAGGGTAGTGCCAAATCTGAAACGAAGGTTGCCATTAGTAAAAACTTAGCTGCAATTGGTACATATTTTATTTTAAAGAAAAATGCATTATAAAATAGTAGGTACCATCGGGAACAGTGTTAACTATCCATTGTTTGTCATGTCGTCTCGTTCTATCGCAAAGAATCACCATTTGATGAGAGTCCTTTTGTACCCTTTGCACCACCGGCCTGCACCACTGGTGGTGCCCTTTTGTACCCTTTGCACCACCGGCCTGCACCACTGGTGGTGCAAAGGGTATTTTTTAATCCCTTTTGCACCACCAATAGTGCCGCCCTACCATTAACTGTAAAACGATTATCGATAATCATGCAATATTAATATTATAAAGAGGAAAGATTTGATTGTTTGTTTGTACTGAATAGGCTCCGAAACTACTGGACAGATTTGACAACATAACATAAAAATTAATAACAACCATTCATACCTACATACAACGAATAATTCCTAAAGTACCAGGGCAACATAATCATAAAGGAGCTATATCAAATTCTTCTTGGTTGACCCGAGAAATAAACATGTATCATAAAATAGCTCCTTTATGGTTATGTTGCCCTGGTACTTTATTCGTTGTATGTAGGATGTAGGCCCGGGGTATCGTGGGTCTGAAGTGAAATGTTTATAGGCACTTACACACACACAAATTAAAACTTTTAGGTAGGTTTTGATTTATTTATAACAATTAAATTATTAAGTATTTTACAGTCTACTACTAGTTTTACAGTCGATGGTAGCACAGCACTATTTGTTGGTTGTGCAAGAGGGATTTAAAAATACCCTTTGAGAGTGAGAGCAAAAACGGAAATGGATAGTTAACAGTGTGGCCGTGTTTACAAGTATTTTTTAACAGATTCGATTGGATTCGATCCTCGATAGTGTCTTAATAAAATTTTCTTATGAATTGAGGGGATATAAATAAAACAAAGATATTCTTTTCTAAAATTGACGTATATTACCATACCGTATTGTATTATCATCACATCGTGTAAAAACTACGCTAATCAGTCGTACGTATGCCGCGTGACGACAACAGGTCTCACCACCGAGTACATAATGTGAGAAATGGCTGTTGGGCTCGAGGATAGCACACCACAATATGTCTAAAGCCCGGTCTTAGAGCACGTAGAATTTTGTCCAATGATCCCAAGCTACCCATCCTTATCGCTCGCGCGTAATTATGTTGCTGTCGCGCTCGCACACTCACTGCGGGCGCCCGTCGCACAGTCGCGACAGCAATATAATTACGCGCAAGCGATAAGGATGGGTAGCTTGGGGTCATTGGACAAAATTCTACTTGCTCACAGACCAGACTATAGTCGTGAAGATACAATGGGGCTGACATATCCGTGTGGATAAAAGCCCCAGATAAATAAAGAAAAAAAATGTCCAGCCTATGAATGCTTACAAATGGGTAACAGTAACACTATGCATTGCGACGTACAGTTGCGCCAACTCAGTATGTTATACAGTGTCTAGGCTTCTTCAAAATGGGTTGGCGCACAGCGCTAGGTTGGGAGAATTCGAAAAAGAGGTATGAAAAGTAGGATTGGGAAAGAAGTCTATTCTATTTAAAATATTATTTTGTTGAATTTGAATAAACAAACCAGTTTATGGAGTGTGTTCCTGAATAGACAAGATATTTTGGCGAGTCATCAGCTTATTTTAGTGTGAGCGCACACCTACGAGCCTATTATGTACTCGGTGTCTGGATGTACCGCGTAAGTACAAATTAATATCTACATTGGTTAGAACAAACGACGTGATTTTGGCCGGATTTTTTAGTTCTTGTATTTAATTTTTTCAGAATATGTGCTCATAATAAAATCGACCGCTTTTCGAATCTTGTCATCATTTCATTCGCAACGACAACGAAATGAGCGACAGAGACAGACCCAAAAATACGGCAACGGAGTGAATCCCGTCGCAAGTCATACCATATCCTTACAATAAATTACGACTATAATATCATACAATAACTTACAAATCTTACAATCCACATACAAATACCCATTCCATACATACAGTTTATTCAGAGATTTTTAATTTACGTCATTTTATGTCAGGATATTAATTGATTTTCTCTAATTTTCAGTATAGTGGAGACATTGTAAAAATACGGATTTGATTCATTGATTTGTTACACATTATAACTATATTATATTACATTATTTACAAATATGGCGAACATCCATTAATATTTTTAAACAATTTTCGTAATTTGTTTCTTGGGGCCAAGACAACAATTTGGAAATATTTACAAAAACCTTGTCAACATACACTTAATGGGCGTTATTAGCAAGTTTTTCTACTTATGTTCACATTGCTACGTTGGCGATCAGTGGAGAATCGCCAGTTCTTCAAGAGTCTGATTCGAGATCTTTGGAAATGACCAAAACAAATGAAATCTTGTCTGTGGTAATTATTCTACAATTGCTGTCAGGGGTCGATTCGTTAACATTAACGAAAAGAACTGTACTTAAATATTCTCTAATAATAATGAACACAGTCACGACATTTATCTTATAGTACCTATAACATTCATAAGAACCGCATTGCACACGGCATAGTTATTTGGTATTTCAGAGCGATTCATATTCATCAATAATGCAAAAAATGTTTCTGAGCTAGTTGTCAAAATTAGATAAAGTTGACGTACTGACTCAAAACCGGGGTCGGTTAGCACGTTCATATAGGAATTAGGGACTGTACATTCAAGGATTTACATTATATGGCTGACGTTGTGACAATGTTTTGGGAGCACACACTATTTCAACTACGAGAATATTTTATTTGTACTAATTGTCATAGTACCTACTCGAAATAAACCAATTGTATTGTTCGTGTGACTCACAACTTCTACGGTGATATTTTCTTCGTCAAATAATGTCATTGCTTAGTTACTTAAACTTAACACAATTCATTGCACCAATGGCGTTTGCACATTACAAGAACTTAAAAAGGTAAAAAAATAAGAAAATATTACTTAAAATATTGTTCATATTCAATAATATCTTTAAAGCTATGCCATACTTGACCTAGGGCAAACGTAGTAAACTTATGGTTCAATATTATTACACAAACCCACGAAATGAACACCATCGATCGATTTAACTGATGTTTGCAGAGATTGAACTCTAATTTACGAGAAAAGTAACGTTTTGTGTAATAATAAAATTACAAAACTGACGATCTCTGAGTAGGTTTGGGTTAAGATACAGATCTTATTCGGATATTATTGATAATATACGTTAAATACAATTTAACAGATTTTATATCAAGTGTTAAATAAAAATGACAGGCTGATCTTAGATCACATCTGTGGCCCTGAAAATCTATTATTGATCCTTGTAAAATGCGATACGGTTTGTGCGTTCTTTTAAAATATTTACATTAATGAGATACTTGTCAAATTCTTGTCTGATTTCTAGCATTTTAACTATAACTAAAGCATGTATAAATCGACCATTCCATATTACGGTACCAGATACGTAGTCTTTTCGCCATATGACTATCAGATCCGACGACTTTTAAACTAGGCTCCTACCTTATTCTTAAATTATTGGAGATGAACTTTAAATTCGCGCACGAAGTTGTTATGATTTACTGGTCCCCAAAAGGTTAAAGAAGTAACGCAGAAAAATTTACACTGTTGGCTTCAAAAGTTTAGATAATTGGGCTCATTTTTGCTGGCACGTGTACGAGTTCAAATTTTCGTTAACAAATCTATGAGCCGTGCACTAGTCTGCCTAGCTAGCAAGCCCCAATTTCTTATCCATAGTACCATGGTCGACACGTTCCCTAATGCAACACAATCAAAAGACACGCGAATGATATAATTACGTATCAAAATTTTACTAAAAATTGGTCTTGCATAACAAAATAAAAAGAATCACAATTTCCATTAACGCCTAATCATTTTCTCTAATTAATTAATTTAGTAACAATGGCAGTGCATTTCTTTTTTCACATAAACTAATTACTTTGTCCGCACACACGATTCGGCCTAACCAAAATTTAGCTACAATATAATAACAAATAAAAGGCGTGGAAGCTTATGTCAGGTATTTCAATGCATCTATTATAAATCGAGGTCCAAATTAAATGACTTTGGTTTGGCAAGGGGCATTGTCTAAAAGAGGATACTCTAAAATTATAAAGATAATTTGTTAGTTATTTAAAAAATAAAGTAAACCAAACATTCAGGATAATTTCGAGTTTAGATATTCTAGATCAGCAGTTATAAACACAATATTAGAACATTTTGGCCAAACTGGACTAAATGATGGGGAGGGTAGCTACATGAGGTCTGTCTCAAAATCGGTTTGATAGATTTGACCAATAAAATTACCATCGTAGTGAATTTAGCTTCACACAGGCATAATTATGCGTTTCGTTTATGTTTACGTGGATTTAAATACAAGTATAATTTCATTTTGATGAAAATTAGACCATCCAGTAATGAAATAGGACTAAGATGAGAAAAAAAAGGATTTAATAGAAAGTAAACAGTAATTATTAGGCAAAATAACAACTTTTATTGGTCAAATAACTATCAAATCCGTGTAGCCACCCCCTTACAGTCATGTCAAAGTTCAACTACAGTCTACAAACTTGGTCGACCAAAACAACACACCTCTTATTTTTGTTAAAAAGCTAATACTTTCAAAAAAGCACCCATGTCTTGAGGCCGCTACGACCATGCACGGTCCGACGACTCCTTGACCAACTAATTGATTTAAATTATAAATTATCTCCACAGAACAAGAAAATTACTAACGAACGACTAGTCGGTCGACGAGTCTACGGATCAGTAAGGACACAGTCTTTCAAATACCAAAATTATATATAACTACCTTCAGTCTTAGCTCAGTTATGCCCGATTGCGAGGCTCTTCTCTTTTTGGTCACGAAAAAATTTTGACAGCCGTTGTTTTTGAATGTCATTGTAGATTTTGTTGGAGGTTCTTACCTCTTCTAGAAGTTTCTGGATGGCCTTGTTGTTGGGGGACGCCTTGTCGGCTTGCTTGAGGTCCGAGAGAGCTGCGTCGTAGTTCTTAAGGGCGAAGTTCGCTTGGCCTCGCCGGTAAAGCGCTTTCTCGTTCCGACCGTCCGTTTCTAGTACCTGAAAAGTTTGAAAATGTTTATTGGGGTTCAAATTCCAAAGAATTTACCTACACACGGTCTTAGCACGTGATAACAGCATTTTGTCTCGTGTCTTTTAACTTGCCATTTAAGTCAGTAGTAAAAACTTCAAGGTTACATTGTAAAACATTCCTTTGCACTATGTTATCTGTATTACAACATGTAACTTGTATGTTTACACCAAATAAAAAAAAACTACATATTAGTGTTGCAAAAAAGCATTTGTTTCAACTACATAAGAATCTATTCGCTATAGAGTGAGCACGTTTCATTAACTTTAGTACTAATGTTGGAAACCAAAGCACTGTAATTTGCATAATTCATAACTGAATAGGTAATTAGGTACTAATTCCTGTAGCAGTAGAGCGATGCCAGATAGAGAGGACATGTGACGCTATACACGTCAGAAATTTCAATGCATCCGTGAATGGAAAACACGGCATAAGTTTCTCGAAAGTGTCAAACAAATAATGACCATGGGCAACATTTTACTTCAGTTACAATCGGATCTGACCTACACAATACAGGCGCCTAGAACATTTTCGTATTTAAAAAGTGTACGAAACATTCAAGAAACTAAGTCCATAGCATCATTTTTCATTTAAAAAATACAATAAAAATAAAATTTCCATGCACTGACACTGACATTTGCCATGATATTAGTGGGTCTAGACAAAGTGCAAATTATAATCGCAAACCAGTCGAAAAGTGGTCGAAAAGCCCCTTTTTTGTATGGAGTTTTGACGGATTCGATTTTCGATTCGATCAAAAAGTGCGTTTTGTCTAGGGGGGCAGGCCTTGTTTTATCCATAGCAAGTAGCAACGTAAGCGCATTTTACTTTTTTGTTTGAATCAAAGGCCGTGCGCACAGATAACAGAAACTAAAGGGAGATGTGACAAGGGGGCGCGGCCGGTGTCGCAGCAATATGCCCAAAAACAGAACACAATGCTCATGAAAGCAATGATGACAGCAGCGACGTCATAATATAAACAGCTTACTTTGCTTGCGTAGTACTAAAGATTATTCGAACGTTGAGTACTGATACCGCAGTGGATAAATGAGCACATATTTTGATTTCTTTGTGTGTGTGAATTTCTAATGCGACACTGAGTTTCGAACTCAGCGCATTAGTTGGCATCTCTCTATATCTCTATGGCCGTGCGTATAAAAGGCTGGTTACGTCACTGTCGCGGGAGGTGCCTGGGTGCGAGCGGCGCAGGATCGGTCTTCGTGGAAATCCTTTGTCCAGCAGTGGACGTCTTTCGGCTGAAACGAACGAACGAACGAACGTCACTGTTGAGTAGTCTACTTACCTCGGAGCAGCTCTTGATGCAGGCGGCGTAGTCTTCCAGCTTCATGTAGCACGCGGCCAGGTTGAGGTGGCACTGCTGCGCGTACGTCGCTAACACCTCGCCGACTGGAATAAGAATGAGACAAGCTGGATTTGCGCACTTTTAAGGTTAGACGATTATCACACTGCACCGCGCTCCGCGTGATTTCATATAAAATATACCGCGCGCAGACGCGTTGTCAGTGTGTTGTGCCGCGCGTGTTTTCTATACAAACTGAGCTACTTGCATACAATGATTAAATCTGTCGTCCCGCGTACCGCGGCGGAGCGCGGCGCAGTGTGATAATCGCCTACCTGCTTACATCTTTCTTCCTAGAAACTCTTTCGAGTTAAAAAATACTTTACTGTTCAAATACCAATTTAATTATTGGTCCTAGCACTTAACAGACTCCCGTGCCGCTCCTATACCTTAGGCATCGACTCAGTTAAACGCTATACATATAGTTAAAAGTATTACTTGTAGTTTGTTAGTCGAAACTCTTTACGTGGGTGCAAGATTGATGGCAGATCATCATTAGCGCTAAATAAGATTGAGCTGAGCTAACAAAGGTATTTAAACGAAAGAAGCGTTCCGAGAGACAAATTCGTCGAGAGTCGAAAGATCTTTGAGAGAAGACATCTTCCATCTCACTCACAAGTATACTGCTATTCCGCGTACTCCCGTTGCAGGACGCCGCGTTCCGTAGACACTTGCGGTACTTTCGCGCGGCGGCTTTGTACCGCGCGGAGCTGAATAACAGATTCCCACTGCACTTCACGGTCTCTTCACTTAACTCACTCATCATCAAGCCTCATATCTCACTCATCAGTCTGCCTCAAGAAGTGGCTGCTTGACCTAAGGCTGCTCAAGTGGCTCGGACTGAGGCGCTTTTGAGAGCGCCAAAAATCCGACACAATATGGCTCGGCTCGCCGCAATGAGCGCTGCCTCCAGTGGATACGCAGCTTAAGACTTGTTTCACACACATGTATACTATAAGACTTTAATCTTCCGCGTTTCATTTCGACTAAATAGAAAGAAAGATCTTAACGCGACATTTATTAATGAGTTACACTATGTACTCACATGTATATTGCTGTTCCGCGCACTCCCGTTGCAAGACATCGCACGCGTGTTCCGCGTATCGCAAACATTTGCGGTACTTTCGCGCGGCGGCTTTGTACCGCGCGGAGCTGAATAAAAGGTTCCCGCTGCACTTCACGTCTTTAATACTGGACATTAGCTGCTCTATCTGGAATGAGAAATGCTTCATCAATACCCAGATAATCTAATATCTTAAGATACATTTTAGGGTGCACACGTCTTAAAGAATTGGGTGGTAAAGTTCGTTGAGTGAGACTCTTGAGAGAGTATCAAGGTTGTATAAGGTATTCTGGGTTGCATTAGAGTCTAATGATTAGACATTTATGATTACATTTATCTTTTACTGCTAACAACATGACATGATATTTACATGTTTTGGTTTCGCATGAAACTTTCTAAATAAGTCTGTCTTTGTTATTCATATTCAAATTAGAATGTTTGCCTCAAAATGTGGCAAATGGGAATTAGCATCTTACAGGGGTCGATCATAGGTCTACTACTATAAAATATTGATAATGAATGATCATTAAATGAATAGAGAATTGTTTCAGTTACGCACGATATCTGGACATATTCACTCCTAAAATATGTAGAAACTGTTTATACTATGGGCCAACCTTCCAGCTACCCATTTCCGGTCATGTCGTCTCGTTATATCGCAAAGAATCGCCATTTGATGAAAGCGAGAGAAAAAACGGAAACGGGATGGGTACTCTGTACATTGATTGATAACTTCCTTCATAAATTATAAATCTCGGAGTAGGTACTTTCAATTAAGGAATTTCATAAATGTTTTTGTCTCTAGTTGATACTGGTTTGATTTTAGTTATGACAGGCGTCTGTATTGGCTCTTAGGTCAGCCATTTTGTTTGTGTGATACGTACCGGCAAGAGGTGCAGGCGTGGCATATCAGCGGGGTAATCAGGCAGGCGGTCGGGCGTGCCGTCACAGCAGCGCGTGTCCCATTCGCCTTCTATCTCGCCGCAGTCCACTATCATGCACTCCTGGAAACAATACATCTTCTAAACCAGTAGTTCTTAACCGGTGGTCCGCGGACTACTGGTGGTCCCTGGGGGCATTTCAAGTGGTCCACGAAGACATCGTAATAAACAAGTGACGTGACGTGATGAGTCGAGTCAACACAACGCAAAAGGCGCACAGTGGGCGAGAAATCGATCTCCCCTTTCATAGGATTTAAAAAAAATAGTGGTCCCTGACAAGACAGAAATTTGGTAATATGGTCCCTCGTGCCTTAAAGGTTAAGAACCACTGTTCTAAACCAAGCTGAATCAAGAGTAAAACCCAATCATTCAAGTGCAAGCAAATGACACCATCGACACGATCGGATCTCGGTAAACAATACAAAATATGATTTTTGATTTTGATGAACTACTAAGTGCTACTGTCAAAAGGCAAATAATGAGATTCCAAACGTTTCTTTTTCTTTATTTTATGTGACAGGAGGCAAACAAGTAGACGGACCACCTGGACCACCTGATGGTAAGTGATTAACGTTGCCCAGACACCCGCAGTCCCAGGGGCGTTACAGGTGCGTTGCCGTGTTTAAACGTCGCGACTTTTAACGCATTAAAAGTCGTCTAGAGTGCCGGCATTCGCAGGCAAATGCAAATGGCTTTTTCTTGGCTTGGTACTCTCAGTTTCAAAAAATATACGCGAAAGTTGTGAAATAATTTTAGGGTATTTACCCTGACCACGTTTGGTGTCCTTGCTGCAGGCTGTCCAGTTGAGGACACGTGTTGCAAATGAGGGTTTTCGCGATTGAAAAATCCGCCAGATGGCAATACCCTCATTGCTTTTCTGCTTGGCTTGCAGTTTCAAAAGAAATGTTTAAATTTAAAACCTCATTACTCACCACAGTCGGCCGTGTGTCCTCGCTACACGCCTGGATCTCATGCACCAGTCCTAGCCCGGCCAGCACCCGCCCAAAGACAACATTGGTGCCGTCCAGTTGCGGACACTCGACAGTCGTGATACAGAACTGAGAGCCGTTGGTGTGCGGCCGGCCTCTATTCGCCATGCTTAGCACGCCTTCTTCGTGCTGGAAAGAGTTTGTTTAAAGGCCTATTCAAACCTGAGCGATATTCGCTGCCGCTGTGGGTAGAGGTACATACCGCGCGGGTTTCGCTCAGGTATTTAGTATCAAGTATCGCGGCTCGAGCGACCTGAGCGATATTCGCTGCCGCTGTGGGTAGAGGTACATACCGCGCGGGTTTCGCTCAGGTATTTAGTATCAAGTATCGCGGCTAGAGCGACCTGAGCGATATTCGCTGCCGCTGTGGGTAGAGGTACATACGACGCGGGTTTCGCTCAGGTATTTAGTGTCAATTACCGCGGCTAGAGCGTTTTCTCTGCCGCAGACGGTAGCGAATACCGCTTAGGTCTGAATAGGCCTTTATATAGGTCAGGCTGTCTCATGAACTTTAAATATCTCCAGTACCTACCTAATAAGCCTAGGCGCAGACGACCGACTTTTAGTTGGCCGATAGTTGGGCCCGATTCTAATTTCTATGAAGAATCGGCCGATCTAATGTGCGCACTTTTATACATCTCCATACTGATTAACAGCCCGACTCAACTATCGGCCAAGCTGAAAATTGGTGGTCAGCGCCTAGGCTAACTGTCTAAAAGTGCGACCGCTTCTTGAGTTTAGCTCGCGAACGAGACAAGACACGGGAGATGAAACAGAGACTTAAGTCGAGTAATGGTCGAGATCACCCGTCTCTGTCTTTTGTCTCTGTCGCGGGGCGAACCGCCTCCCTATAATAGATCTAATCTACCTTTAGTAGATTCGAGATTCAGATGTTGCTAGGGCGATAAAATGGGGGGCAAATATTACTTTGTCTAGGGCCTTAACAAAGTAATAAGTATTCGTGAGAGTTTTGACTCCGCAATCGCTTCGTAAAGTGATCGCGAAATTGTATCTGTGACAAACTAAGTTCTAGATAAATAATAGCAGACATAGGTAATGTATTGTGTATATTACGAGAAGTGAACATCTATTGGTGACAGCTGCAAGACCGAGGTTCATTTTTCAGATCTAGACAGGGAACACATTTTTGTTATTTCGATACATTAATGCCCGTTTTTACCACCAATCCCTATTTTTTATGTGATCCCTATGGTAACACATAACAGGCATTTTGTTTTCATAGGGGACACTTAAAAATTAGGGATTGATGGTGAAAACGGGCATAATTCTGTTAAAGTTAGGATGATGTTAAAGCTTCGCTTAGTTTGGGACTAGAAGCGCAGTGTGATAATTATGTCTAAGGATATTTATTTATGTATTCATTCAAGTATACCTTCAAGATGAAGTTCTCATCTTCGAATGTGGGCCCGTAAATACTTTCGCCGCCTGTACCATCGCCGTTCACTATGTCTCCCCCTTGCACCATGAATTGTGCTATCGCTGAAATGTAAATAATGGTTAGAATATGAATGAAACATGAACTGTACGGCTAGCAGGAAAAACTTTCGATTTCGAATCGTTTGCGTATTCGAGTCGCCATCAAAAGATTTAGTGCGAAAACTACAATAGCGCCCTTCGTAAAGTTTGAGAATCAAAATTGTCACGTTATCGTTTAATTCGAAGGTTGAGTATCGAACTTTGTCGAATACGCAAACGATTCGAACTCGAAAACTTTTCGTGCTAGCCGTACTGATGACCCTTATTGTCTGATGCTGGTATAGATCGTTTCATCCACGAACACGCGCCCCATCATTCTTCCGCCAATATTTGAGTGTTATCGGTACACGCTAAATTATCCATGAGTGCACACGCACACTACAATAATGACGCTCGGATTGCTCGGCTCAAACTCCCCGCACTTCCCTCGAACAATAATATTGGTGGGGCGCGTCTTCGTGGATGAAACGATCTATAATACACGCACACACACATTATATGAAACCTTGGTAACAAAACTAATTTAAGTCAGGTCTCGCTAAAATATTAAAATAACAAAACATGTTTAGGAACATAAAACATTACAGGCGTTTTGCACAGCATATTTATGTAAATGATGTAGTATCTCAATGTCGTAATATTAATGATTAAACGAACTTACCTGTACGTGAAGTTCAATCATAATTATACGAAGTGCTTCGTCCGAAGAGATTAGTATAACATAGATTATATAACACAATGTAGTTTCGCATAGTCACTCCACTTTTGCACTGTTGTTTAAAGAAAAAAATAAAAAATAAAACATTTTGAGGGTAAGCCTGAAAATGTTTTTCTCTCCTCTACCGCCGATATTTCCTATGGCGGGCTCACTCCACTGGCGTCATTTAGTTTAGAGCTAGATGAGTAGGTGTATGATATTTCCGTAGTCTTTAGGGATTATTTCTACCAAAGAAATAGATCATGGGTGGGAGGGTGATACATACTAATCTCTTCGGACGAAGCACTTCGTATAATTATGATTGAACTTCACGTACAGGTAAGTTCGTTTAATCATTAATTATACTCGTGCTTCGTCCTCGAGATTAGTATAACATAGATTATATAACACAATGTAGATGTTGAGAGATTAGGAAATATCATAGAACAATTGTTTGAACAATTAAATTTCAACTATTGTGTATCAATGTTTTATTAATCAATTACAAAAGAAATAAATAATCAATCACTTTTTGTATTCTTATTATAATTTAAACAAAATTAAATTCTAAATTTATTGTGAAATTACACAAGCTTTGACATTAATTTGCAGATGAACATATAGTTCTAGCCAGGACAGACAAGTCATCATTGCTATTAGCGATGGGTCTATTATAAAAACGGGCAAAGGTAGAGGAATTGCCGCTCCAGCCTGCGGTTTTAAATATCAGGTCTAAGCTGACACCCTGCTTGAACGCCTTGGATGTAGCGGCGTGCCGGGTGCTATGGGCAGAAAATACTGAAACGTCAATTCCACTATCTTTGAGCGTTGATTTTATCCATCGACTTATCGTTTGGGATGTTACACGATTATAGGGTTTTCTAACTCCAATAAACAGTTGCTCACTTTTGCGAAATTCTTTAGATTTCTCCATATAAGAATTCAAGGTGTTAGCGGGACATATTTCTGGTCTATCGGTGAAATATGGTAAGTATAAAACTGGTTGGGGACGGCCTAATTTTGAAGTTTTTATTAATTCGGGAATTTTTATTACGATTTGATCAGCAGAAACATTTATGTTAAGGATACTGATCTTAGAGAGGGTCTGTACCCGATGAGCTGTTACAATAGCGAGTAAGGTACTGCACTTTTTTGACAGTTGCTCAAAAGTCAACGTTTCATTGGGATACAGCGTTGCTAAATAGTCTAGGAGTAAGCTGGTGTCCCATGTTATATTATAGCGAGGTAGGGGTGGTCGTTACCTAAACACGCCTTTAAAGAATCGCATGAGTCGTTCATCCTGAGCTATCGGGCCTACTAGCAACGATATAGCGGATCTGTAGCAGTTTACTGTGCCGTACTGGCTACCGCTATTAAACACCTCGGCAAGGAACTCTATTATGACAGGAATAGACGGTTGAAACATGTCAATTTTGTTATTGGTGCAGTATGTGAACCATTTCTTGAAACAACCATCGTATTGTTTCATAGTGTTGTCGGACAAGGAGGCCAACGTTATGTCGATGGCTGATGCGGGTGTGTCTCTTCGCAATAACGCCGTCCGGACAATACTGCGCCCACCAGGGTAATGTTGAGGTTCCGGTTGCTGGAATGGGGAAACATGACATCACTTGGGCTGAATGTAATCACAGTAGATGAGACTAGGCGGCTAAACAGAGGGTACCATGGCTGAGATGGCCAGGCTGGCACAATCATGATGCCTTCTGCTTGTTCTGAAATAATTTTTCTTAGCGCCTTTAAAATTACTGCTACAGGGGGAAAGGCGTAGAAATAAAAATTCGACCAGTTTATCGTAAACGCATCTATCACGAATGCGTTAGGGTCTCGGTGCCATGAAGCATACTTAGCACATTTGTTATTTATACGGCTAGCAAAAAGGTCGATTTGTGGGTAACCAAACACCTTTGTAACGTGTCTAAAGCCGGTCTCAGACAATTCCCATTCCACGTCTGGATGAGAACGTCTCGATTCTTTGTCCGCGATGATATTTTCAGATGACTTAATATAAGATGCTGAGACGAGTATTCTACGAGACTCACACCACTGCCAAATTTGCTTAGTAACCTTATTAAGGTGAGGAAATTGAATCCCGCCCATGCGGTTTATGTAGCTTACTGCGGTGGTGTTATCTACTCTTACAAGTATACAGCAGTTACGGTAATCTTTTGCAAAAATTTTAATAGCAAAATAAGCTGCTAAGAGTTCGAGATGATTTATATGCAAGGTCATTTCGGCAGGAGACCACTGGCCGTTAGCTGTCTGCCCTTCACACACAGCCCCCCATCCCGTAGTTGAAGCGTCAGAAAAAATTTCCAGGACAAATTCATCGTTTCTGATTCTGTGTACAGAATCATCAATGGCGTTAACCCACCAAGCTAAGTCCCCTAATAGATTATCTGGGATGGTCATGATTCGGTCATAGTCATCGTTACCTAGCAGGTTAAGGTACTTGCACCTCTCTAATTCCTTTACGTACAACCACCCGTACTCTACAGCGGGACAGGCCGATACAAGAAGCCCTACCAGCTGCGCAAATTTCCTAATAGTGCAACGTTTCAAAAGTTGAAAAGACTGAAGTTCCTTTTTTATTCGGTCTCGTTTTACTGAAGGTAACCGTACATGCCACTCATGGGTATCTATCATATAGCCGAGGTACTTGCAACATTGAGAAGGAATCATGCTACTTTTTTGTTCATTAATAATAAAACCGAGAGCTCTTAATAATGCCTGAGTAACTTCAATATTTTCTTGACATTCATAGTAGGATGTACCTACTAAATATAGATCGTCTAAATAAATAGACGATAAGAAGCCACATGAGCGTAACAGTTTAATGACAGGTTTCATTATTTTTGTGAAAATAAAGGGAGCTGTACACAGTCCAAATGGAAGAACGTTGAATTCAAACATTTTACTGGTATTTGGGTCATCATTATACATTAAAATAAACCTCAGGTATTTTCTACAATCCGGGTGTATGTTAACCAAAAAATACGCATCTTTCAAATCTATAGTGGCAGTGAAGCAATCTTTACTTATAAGCTTTAGAGCAGTACGAAGATCCTCTAATTTAAAGTGTTGCGTGTCTATAAACTTGTTTAAGGCTTTTAGATTTAATATAAATCGCATATCGCCAGTCGGTTTTGGGATCAAAAATACACGTGACACAAACTGTCCAGGGACAGGTTCACACTCAGAATTTGCGCCTATAGACAATAACTGACTAATAGCATCATTATAATGGGCTCTTTCAGATTCCGTGTATATTTTTGTGACAGGAGAAGCAGACTGGTGTACAGGACTATTAAATTTTATAACGTAACCCTTTATCCACGATAATAACGTTTGGTCACGGGTGATGAGCGACCATTGGTCGTAAAAAAGGCTAAGTCTGCCAGCAAGGCGTACCGGTTGTTGTGAGGCGTGCGGCGCTGCTAGTGGCGGCGCGGCGGCCGGCTCCGCTGCGGCTGCGACGAGCTGCGCGACGAGCTGGCGGGCGGCCGGCTGCTCGCTGCTGCCGGCGGCTGGCGGCGACTGGGGCCCGCCGCCGCCGCCTTGCGGTTGCCGGACCCCGTCTTCCAGTTTAAAGTCTTCGAAGGATATTTTTGAGTGTTCGTTTTCTTAGGAACGTCCATTTTGAGGTCGGAGCTGGATTTTGTGACGGCCTTCGCCGTTTTTATAGTCTCGGGTAGATCTTCGCCGAACAATAACGTATCAATTTTGGCGTTCGTCAATTGTTCCTTAATATCTCTTTTTAGAGAGTACAAAGTGAAGTTTCTTCTTGATATAGATTCACTGTACTGGATGTCACACATGAGGCGCGCCGAATCCATGAGTCGTTTTAACAATTCATGATTTGTATGTTTTTCGGCGAGTTGATTCGATATCGCTTGACTTAGACACGAAATAGCGGCAGCGATCTCCGTCTGTCGAGCTTCAATCGCTTTATCGCGTCTCACAACGCTGTCTGGGACCGCCGCTTTTATCTCCGGGTTGAGCCGAGGAGCGGCTATCTTTGAACAATTCGCCGGGATAAGATATTTTTCGATCAGTAATTTCCGACCTTCCTTGTCCAAACCCGCAGTGGTTATATGATTAAACCGGTTGGCCAGGTCTTTGTTAATGTTAGCACCAAACTTTTGCACAGCGGTCGGGTCATCGCCCAAGATGTCCAGAATCTCAGGATCTAACGGCGGATCTGCTTGCTCCGTAGCCAGCACAGGTGGCGGCACGACGTCGGCAGTGGCGATGTGTGGCGTCCCTGGTGCAACAGGAGCAGCTTGGGCGGGCGGCGAGGCGGCGCAGGGCGGTTCTTGAGCGGCGGCAGTTTCTTGTGGCGTCGCAGGCGACGTGGGCTCTGTTGCATGTCGGTCTGAAATCCGACCAAAATCGGTTCGTTATTGGCGAAAAAGTCCCACAGACAATTCTGAGTAATAACGAACTTTTATGCGTCGAGACAATCCCACAGATTGCTCTGAGTGCATTTATTTACAGAGCCACAACCATACAATGAAAATATGCAGCGAAGTAGTCCCGCAGACTATTCTGATTGCATATATTTTGCGACATTTTACAACAGGGAAAATGCAGCGAAGTAGTCCCGCAGACTATTCTGATTGCATACGTCCTGAAGTCGCGTAATAATTAACAGTGAACACTAACCGTAATGTTTTTCCGAAGGCGTTGAGTCCCGTGACGTCGAGCGCGCGCGGGGCCCGCTCCGGGAGCGCGATGAACTCGATGAGCTTGAGCGCGACGAGCTGGTCGACGAGGATGCACTGGATGGTAGCCGGCGGCGACGCGGCCGACGACAACGTTTAATTTCACTTTCCAATTTCTTCAATTTTTTTGATAAAAATTCGTCGGTACTTTCACTACGTCGTTTCGGCATTTTGGTTTACGTGCGAAGTGGTCGAGCACTAAACTGCGAATGACGCCAGTGGAGTGAGCCCGCCATAGGAAATATCGGCGGTAGAGGAGAGAAAAACATTTTCAGGCTTACCCTCAAAATGTTTTATTTTTTATTTTTTTCTTTAAACAACAGTGCAAAAGTGGAGTGACTATGCGAAACTACATTGTGTTATATAATCTATGTTATACTAATCTCGAGGACGAAGCACGAGTATAATATGCGAATTTGCAAGACAATGTATAAACTATTGTCCTGTTTAATGTGCATTAAAAAGAATAGTGATAACAAGGAGTTCATTGACATTGAAATAAACATAACTTTTACAATAGTAGATTTATTTTACTGATTGTTATCTATATGGTATGTTCTTAGGGGGCGTCCATAAATTACGTGAGGCTTTTAGGGGGGGGAGGGGGTCAAAAAAAACCTCACCAAATCTCACGTGGGGGAGAGGGGGGGTCTCGGGAAATATCACGTATTTTTAGGGTTCCGTACCTCAAAAGGAAAAAACGGAACCCTTATAGGATCACTCTGTTGTCCGTCTGTCCGTCCGTCTGTCAAGACCCTTTATCTCAAGAACGCGTGAACGTATCAAGCTGAAATTCACATGAAATACTCAGGTCTATTGTCCCTTTAAGCTGTGAAAATATCAAACTTCTAAGCCAAGCCAATCAAAAGATACAGCCGATTATGTCGATATTTTCAACAAATTTTCGACACTCGCAAAGGAATCAAAACCTACAGGATACTTCCCGTGAACTCAGAATCTTGAAATTTGGCATAAAGCATTGTCATATAATGCAAATATAGGAAAAATTGCGAAAATTACATTTTTTTAGTTATATAATATAATAAATAAAAATATTTTAATAAAATGAAACTTACTACCTTATTTCTCACGAACGAATAAAGGTATCAAATTGAAATTTATACCAAATACCTAGATCTATTGTCCCTTTAAGAAGTAAAAAAATCAAACTTCTAAGTTAACGCGATCAAAAGATACAGCAGTTTATACCGACACCTTGGACGAATTTCCGTCACACGCTAGGGAATCAAAACCTACAAGGTACTTCCTGTGAACTCAGAATATTGAAATTCGGCACGAAGCAACGTTATATAGTACAGATAAAGGAAAAATTGCGAAAATGATAAATTTGAAGTTATATAAAATTTAAAATATTATTTTTGCTTACATGACATAAAATATTTTTTTAATAATTAATTATAAACTTACTACCTACCCTTTTTCACATGAACGCGTAGAGATATTAAAGTTGAAATTCATATCAAACACTTCTTAAATCTAATTGCCTCTAAACTGTGAGAAATTCTAAATCAACGCAAAAATTCAAAACGCTGAGGTAGGTACCTACCTATAATGCAAATATAGGAAAAATAAATAAATAAAAAATAATCATACCGCATATTTTGAAATTCGCCACTACTCGCAACGGAATCAAGTAAGTAATTTGATTTAATACGTCATAAATTGTAAACCGCTACGTTTGTACGGCGGAACCCTCGGTGTGCGAGCCCGACTCGCACTTGGCCGGTTTTTTTTCCACAAGAAATAGAGAAATAGTTTGCCAGAAAACTGGGTTAAATCTTAAGTAAAAAAATTGGCCAAGTGCGTGTCGTGCCACGCGCAGTGTAGGGTTCCTTAGTTGTCCGTAGTTATCACAATATATTTCAGAAGTAAGCAATTACTTCATCTAAAGTAACTTTTAATATTTTCTTCTAAGGAATTTTTATTAGGTATGAAATTTTATAATACATGAGTAAAACGACTATTACTCTTGAACTAACTGATCTATCTTAACCGCTATAGTTTTCCTTGAAAGTTCATAAAAAGCACTATAATCTTGAATTTTTCCAGATTTATCAAGCCAACAGTTTAGTTTTTAGCGGGGGGGAAAGTTTAAAGTGCCAATTTTTGTCCGAGTAGGACTCGGACAAAAATTGGCACTTTAAACTTTAACATTTTGCAAACGGATCCCTAAATCGAAAAATGGTCTTAGAAACCCCTAAGCCATTTTAAAAGACCTATCCAACGATACCCCACACGATGGGGTAGAAGACGAAAAAAAAATCATCCCCACTTTACATGTAGGGAGCTACCCTAAAAAAAATTTTTTTTTCAAAATTTTATTCTACCGTTTTGTCGGTGTGATTAATATACATACCTCTACAAGCTCCCTAGTGCCAATAGTTTCCAAGCAAAACCTCGAACAGAGACAGCCAGACATATCGAAACTATATTAAGGGTTCCTTGTCAGGACTAAAAAATGATATTTGTATGATGATAATGTCATTTTATTCTGTACAGTCTAAACAAATAAAACTAAAAATGCTTCCGTCTGCATGTGTGAATACTAAAATGCAGAATAAATGACGAAATTAAGAAAATTATAAAACAAGCTCTTTTTTTATCAAAATCGATTTTGCCAGATTATTAGTGATTTTGTAGAAAGGAACGATTAGACTAGGTACTTCTTTAAAAAAACAATGTGACCCTAGTACTAAACGCTCTCACTACACGTGTTTTCCTGGATCTATTCGTAATCAGTGGGCTTAGTGCGACTTTACACAATCGTCATCCGCTAGCGACTGCGTAAAAAATGACATACATTAAATGTTATGATGATTGTACAGCGTTCCTAGCAGATACTTTCAAGAACTAAAATCTTTAACTTTATAGATCTTTTTGATTCACTCGTTAGCGACAACGTTAAAAAAATGTTTCTCAGTTATATTACTCCAAAACTATTAAATTTCGGATTTTTTTTAATATCACGTGAGATTTGGGGGTGGGGGAGGGGGTCAGGCAAAATCTCACCAAATCTCACCAAGGGGGGCGGGGGGGTTGAAAAATAGCCAAAATTGTCTCACGTAATTTATGGACGCCCCCTTATTTGTTAGCCAAAATTAACTTTAAAACTGCTACCATATTTCTAAGATTTTGCTGTATAAAAAAAATATATGTTTTTAAGCCAGAATCAGCAGATTTATATTATTTGAACCTTTGAAACAAAGTATTGTTTTGAATACTACTGATAAAAGAACTATTATTATCATATTTTATTTTTTTTAAATGTGTTGATAAATGAAACAAAATGTGCACTGTAATGTAAATCATCATTGTTTTGTAGAAAGAAGGAGTTTAAACTTTTTTATCTAGTCTGAAAGAATTTTTTAGAAAATAGTTTTCTCCATAGTATTGTTTACTTTAACATTATAAAAGCTTTCCGCCCGCGGCTTCGCCCGCGTGGAATTTTGTCTGTCACAGAAAAACTTTATCGCGCGCGTCCCTGTCTCAAAAACCGGGATAAAAACTATCCTATGTCCTTTCCCGGGACTCAAACTATCTCTATGCCAAATTTCATCAAAATCGGTAGAGTAGTTTAGGCGTAAAAGCAAGAAGACAGACAGAGTTACTTTCGCATTTATAATATTAGTATAGATTTAGTTAAAATAAAGGTATAAGAAACAGTAATAATTAGAGATGTAACGTATAGTTGTTTGGCCGGATACTGATATCCGGCGAGCGGCGAGGTCGGGCGAGGTCAGGCGGCCGGATATCCGGCGCGCGCGGGGCCGGGTGGCCGGGTATCCGGCGGCCGGATATTCGGCCCATTGTCTCGCTGCAAGTCGTCACGAGCAGTCGAGTTTAGCTGTTTTAGCGTCGAGGTCTGTGCGGCGAACGCGATCAGATCAATTCGGGCGGATTCACTATTGTGTGATTTGCTGCTGTTTACTTGCTGCGTAATCTGACTGAACTGATTACCGTGACTGAATCATGTCAGCGAAAAAAAGATCGCCTTTTTGGCAATATTTCGACATTAACAGTGAAAATAATAAGTTTGCCGTTTGTATGTTGTGCCGGATTCAAATTTCTCGTGGTGGTGAAGGGAAAAAGGCAGGTACGTGAGTGTTATTTTTTGTTTACAGTAAAATTAATAAATTATTATTAGTTGAATAAAATATGAATTAAGTAACTACGCTTATTAATTAATACTACGATTGTTTTGAGATATAGTAACCCACCGGTTAATAGCGTGAATTTATGTTCGGTATCTTACTAATTTCAGCCTCTTATTTTCGATTAGACAGACACATTGTGATTTTTTCTTTTTGTATCTTTCCCCAGGTACTTCTGCCATGAGTAATCATTTGAAATCAAAACATCCAGAGAAGTTTTTATTATTGAAAAAATTTAAAGAAAATGATGGACCTACGACGCTCGTGGAGCCTGCCGTCCCAGGTGCAAGTTCGTCTTCGACATCGACAGAAAAGCAGCTAACTTTATCTGTATCATTTGAAAGAAAACTGCTTTCGGACGTGAATGAAAGAAAGGCGAAAAATTTTCATTATTTTATTGCAGAAATGATTGCACTAGATAATGAGCCGCTTTCTATGGTAGAAAGGGTCGGATTCACAAGACTCCTTCAACAAGCTTTACCCCATTATGAAATGCCAAGCCGCACTTATATGGCCCAAAATGTCTTACCCGATATCTACAACAGAATCTATGAAAAAATCAAAACAAATATTTCAAACGCTGCCGCAGTTTCTGTCACTTCTGATATATGGAGCTGTTTGCATAATAACTCCAGCTTCCTGAGGTTCACAGCTCATTGGTTGTCTCCAGAATTCCAGCTTCAACACGGAGTTCTTGCTATGAAACCGTTTTCAGGATCTCACTCAGAAGAAAACATAGCAAAAGAACTCAATGCTATCGCAGCTCGCTGGGATATTGACCAAAGCAAAGTCCATGTCCTCGTTCATGACAGCGGCGCTAACATGGTGAAAGGCGCTCGAGTGGCGGAGTACGATTATGTCAGATGTTTCATACATTCGCTTCAGAGGGTTGTGACTGAGTCATTAAAGGTCCAGTCTGATGTAATGGACATGATTGCCACAGGTAGACGAATCGTAACTCACTTCAATAATTCGGGTGTAGCAAAAGAAAAACTACTGGCGATTCAAAAGACGTTAAGATTACCAGAGCATCAATTAGTGCAGGATATCAATACTAGGTGGAATTCTACCTTCTATATGGCAGAACGCTTGCTAGAGCAAAAACGAGCTATCTCCCTTTATGTGATTGATCATGAGACACTCACTAATTTAACAACTCATCAGTGGTGCTTGATGGAGCAGTGCGTAAAACTTTTGAAGCCATTCGAAGAAATAACCAAAATCACAAGTGCTGGCCTCTCCTGCATATCCGAAGTTATACCGCATGTAGCTGCATTGAAAAAATACTTACAAAAGGATGAGACTGCACAACGAACAGCTTACTTGCCTCATATGAGGGCTTCCCTAAAAGCTGAATTGGAATCTATTTTTAGCTCTTTGGGAGAAGATCCGAACTACCTTATTGCAACTTTTTTAGACCCCAGATTTAAGACAAACTATTTCAGTACATTTGAAGCTGAAAGAGCGCGACAGACGATCTTATTGGGGTATATAAACAATACTTGCGACGAGTGTTCTAACAGTGGTAGTCTATCGCCGTCTCCAACGCCTGCTAAAAGAAATAGAGGAAATGAAACTTATTCGAATGTTACTCGGGAATCTCGCGACACCTTTTGGGATTGTTTCAATGAAGTGGCAAATGAAAACAATGGTCAGTGTCGCGATCAAGAGAAAAACCCAATTGCAAGCGAGATCGATTACTATTTGAAGACAGTTCGAATTGATCGCAGTCGCGATCCTTATGCTTGGTGGTCGATTAACTCGAAACAATATCCACATTTGACAAAGTTTGCCAAAGTGTACCTTTCAGCTCCTTGCAGCAGTGTTTTTAGTGAGAGGCTGTTTTCCGAAGCTGGCCTGCTTTACGAAAACAAACGAAATCACTTGTCAGCAAATGCTGAAAATTTAGTCTTCATTCACCATAATTTACCACTTGTAAATTTTGAGTATTAATTCTAACTATCCTCTTTGATAATAAGAACAACAAGAAGTATAAAATATTATGGTGCTTCAATGTCAGTATTATTTTAAACATTTCATTAATCTTGTTTTTTACGATTTTTAGTTTACTATAATGGTGATTGTTATAAATAAGTTAATAATGTTAGTTAAAGTTTTTGCTTCTCTGCAAGATTTTTGTAAGTTTAGTTTAAATATTTATTTATCATTAGAGTTAATATCTCAGAATTTAAATAAACGACGTCATAATTATAAGCCATTTTATTTATATTTACCTGACAAAGATTATGTAAAAACCTGATTAAAAAAAAATGTATTGCATTTCCCGTATCCGGCCGGATATTGAGTTATTGGCGGTCGCCCGCGACTTCGTACGCGTGGACCCCGTTTTACCCCCTTAGAGATGGGAGTTTCGTAAAATCCGTTCTTAGCGGATCCAAATTTCAAGTTTGTAGGTGTAATATTCTCTGAGATTTTGTGATTAATCAGTAAATAGTATTCACTTTTACACATATAGATTATCCAGTATTGGGCCGGATAGGCCGGATACCAGATAGTTAGCGGATATCCGTTTCATCTCCAATAATAATCATGAATTCACAGCAGTTGTAATTTCAACGAATCACCAACTAAATGTTAAAAGTAATAACAAACCTTTATGAAATTTTGAGCCCTTAAAATGTAAAGGTTTTCCATTGGTGGTGATGGTTTTTTCTCCCGTACATAAAGCTCGGAAGTTCTCCGCTGTCTTTGGCACCACATCGCTCCTCAGCTCTATTACAATACGCCCGGCTGTGGACAGTGAGATTGTTTGTAGTGAAGTAAGTAAATTAGAATTCTACAACAGGGTTACACCATCTTACTTTAGTGAACGTAAAAAGTCTGTCAAACTCCATACAAAAAACACTGGTGATAGTTATAGGTGGTGTAACTCTACATAACAATTAATTTAAAAAGAGAATCATTTATTTTAATGACAGTGTAATAGTAATAGACGGAGGTAAGTTTATTTATTCCAAGTCATGATGATAATGATCTTTTAATTACCAAACCTATTTGATAACATTAATATCTAGGTAAGATAATGTTAAACATTTTGCTTATTTTGCATTTTCACTTTTAAAACATATCCACATAGAAATTAAATTGAATGTAGAGCTAATTAACGCATAACCTGTAAAATGCAGTTCTTGTTTACATAATCAAATAATTTATACCTACATAGTTGCATTTGTGTCCTTGTAATCTAAGACCTATGATAAACATAATGCACTTCACGATATGCACACATAGCAATTATGGAAACTTTATGAAGTTTAACCGGAGATGTTTATAGGTAAATGTCTAATTTACTAACCGTATTCCCCATCTATTGAGATATCCAAAAAAACGAGAGGATTCCTTTGTTGTGAGTGAATCCCTGGTATCATTTTGATCAACATCGATAAAAAATAAATTAACACAACGTTCTAAATAAAAAGCACCATGTTTACGTTAAAGTAAAAGTGTAAATAAATGAATTAACAATATATAACCGATCGTCCATTGTAAAAATTGAACTAAAATATTTTTACAAAAAAATTAGCAAACAATCGGCGGTCGTCGACGAATGACATTTATAGTGTTGTAACAGTTTGTGGTGTACTAGAATATGTAGTTTCAATTGATACACTTTTAATCAGTAGTTTCAATTGAATATAATTACAAAACTGAAGTATTGAAATTAGAAAGGTACATAATCCCAATTATAATTTTTAACGTATATCTAATCAAGGCAGCACTTAGATTAAGAATACAAATTTTTTCAATATGGTTTTACACCGATATAGTTGCCTTATCCAAACACAATCCCAATCCGTCCTTCAGTTATCATCTCTCAATCTGTTTTTGATCAAATCTTGTTTACTTAGATAGTTAGCAGTTAGATAACTGCTGACGAACGAATTGGAATTGTTTAATTAAAGCGAGCGGGCGCTTTTGGATTTTCTATAAAAGAATGAAATTATATTTTACAATTAAAACTGTCACATTAATAAAATGAAGCTAATTATAAGCTTGTAATAAATCACGTCATGATTTTTATTTACTAAATAAAAACAAAAAACAGTTTCAATTGATTCTACCGTGATTGATTATCGTCAAACTGCTGCACCTCTCTATCGAAGCTTGACAACTCGATTTGTCAATACCACAGATTAGAGAGTATGTCGTCAATACTGTCAATTGCGTCATCATTGCTGGGTTATCTGTCAAAAAAAGTCTTACGTTTAATTTTTCGGATAATGTAGCTAATATTTACATAAAATCGCCTAAAATAGCATGTAAGTAAAATAAATACATGGATATGATACACATAGGTCACATTTGTTGTCCTACAACTCCTAAATATACTCTCTCGAATTTGCAATTAAGCATCCAAAACTGGTTTTTTCTTTCTATTTGCTGACTTGATAACCTGATTTGTCCAAACTTTCAGCTTCAAAATGTCTTCTTCGGCGATATACATCTTGGACGTGAAGGGCAAAGTGCTCATATCACGGAACTACCGCGGCGATGTGGACATGGGTGTCATTGACAAGTTCATGCCGTTACTCATGGAGAAGGAGGAAGAGGGCATGCTGACGCCCCTGCTGCAGACCAGCGAGTGTACGTTTGCCTACATCAAGACAAACAACCTGTACATTGTATCAACAACCAAGAAAAACGCTAACATTGCACTGGTTTTTGTATTTTTGTACAAGATTGTAGAAGTTATGGCTGAGTATTTCAAAGAACTCGAAGAGGAGAGTATTCGCGACAATTTTGTTGTGATCTACGAGTTGCTGGACGAGCTGATAGATTTTGGCTATCCACAAACTACTGATAGTAAGATTCTTCAAGAATACATCACTCAGGAAGGCCACAAGTTGGAAATGCAGCCGAGAATACCAATGGCGGTTACAAACGCTGTATCATGGCGGTCTGAAGGCATAAAATACAGGAAAAACGAAGTGTTCCTTGATGTGATTGAGTCTGTCAATTTGTTGGCCAATTCAAATGGCAATGTTTTGCGGAGTGAAATCGTTGGTGCAATTAAAATGAGAGTATATCTATCTGGTATGCCCGAACTGCGGCTTGGCTTGAATGATAAGGTTCTATTTGAAAGCACTGGAAGGGGCAAATCAAAATCTGTTGAACTTGAAGATGTCAAGTTTCACCAGTGTGTCAGACTGTCACGTTTTGAAAATGATCGGACAATTTCATTCATTCCACCTGATGGGGAATTTGAGTTAATGTCCTATAGATTAAACACACATGTGAAGCCTTTGATCTGGATCGAATCTGTGATTGAACGTCATGCCCACTCCAGGGTGGAATACATGATTAAAGCCAAGTCTCAATTCAAAAGACGTTCAACCGCTAATAATGTTGAGATCATCATTCCAGTGCCGGCTGATGCTGATTCTCCTAAGTTTAAAACCACAATTGGTAGTGTGAAATATACTCCAGAACAGAATGCCATTACTTGGTCTATCAAATCATTCCCAGGAGGCAAGGAGTACTTGATGAGAGCTCACTTTGGTTTGCCATCAGTAGAATGTGAGGAAGTGGATGGTAAGCCACCTATCCAAGTAAAGTTTGAAATCCCCTACTTCACTACATCTGGCATTCAAGTTAGATATCTCAAAATCATTGAGAAGAGCGGCTATCAAGCCCTGCCGTGGGTGCGATACATTACCCAGAATGGAGACTATCAGTTAAGGACAAACTAACACATTTAACACATTCCTTCTTTACTTAAGTTTGCACGATATGTTATCTGTTTGCAAGTTAAATCCATTGTCATTGTTGTAGGTATATTATTATAAGTAAAACATTATAGTATTATGTATTTAATATTTGACGCGCTATAATAAATAATATTCTCTAAAAACGGGTGTGTCACTTATCCTCACCATTATTAATTATGTATTGTTGTCCCATATAATGCTTATTTTATTTGTTCATTCTTCATTCATATTCATGCTGATGATAGTGTGGTGCAATCAGTATCATATTTCCATTCAAATTGACTTAAGCGTATGTATGGTACTCGTATGTGACGCCGATCACTGAGTCATGCGACAGGTGACGAGGTGAAGGGAGTAGAAGTGTTTGTGGGTATGGCTTTCACTGTATAGTAATCTCTTGGAGTATGTGTATTCTCTGATAGTAATAGTCATTTTGCGACAAACATGACATTTAGCTAATGTTATCAACAATCTTTGTTTAGCTACTAAATGAAAACGAAGTCAACAATAAATAAAATAATAGCAAAAAAAAATCATAGTCCTCCGTAGAAATTACATGCAATGGTTCTCGGTGAATCAGCATTGCTGTGCTAATTTAGCAGGCGTTTTATTTATGTTTTTCACAAGCCAGGCTATATTCCGGAGGCTTTACTTACTCTTTGTCTCTTTTATGACAAGTTTACTACCCTGCTAGTAACTTTGATATGAAATCACTTTGATTTAGTAACCGGCCATTGACCAATATCGGCGCAAAAATAATGGCGCTCTTCTCGCTATTCCTTCCCATTTTACAGTCCTCAATACATCTTTTATTTATTCTATTAAAAATAATTGAGGTACTTACATTTCAGTTATGCAATAAAGACTTACTTAAAAAGTTACAAGTAGGTACGTAGGCGTAGGGTAGTTACACGTCTTTTTAACTATTGCACAGAAACGCGCGTAAAGTGAGTAACTTTTAAATACTAAAAGCCCTCTAGCCAGAAACCGTCTCGGCCGGAAAATACTTAATTGAATTAATGCTACAGGTAGAGAGTTCACGAAGATTGCAATTACAATAACAAACTAATTGAGCAATCAATACTCTAGTGATTGCTTATCATTATCAAGAGTTTATCAATCCAGCTGTCAAAATTTCAGATACGAAGCAGATAAATGACTTCATAGTATTTTTTACTGTTTACAACGTGGAAGTATTTGCTTTTCAAGTTTTAAAGTAATGTTTTGTGTGTAAATATTAATACATTTTAGTTAATTAAAGTAAGCCTGAATAACTTTTAATAACTTTTACGTCCCATAAACAGACGAAACGTAAGTAAGTAAGCGAAGTTGCGGCGAGATAATATTTTATGACTAATTTTTGTAAATTTTATATTTCAGCTACAAAAATGTCTTCATCTGCAATATTTATTTTGGACGTTAAGGGAAAAGTCCTCATATCACGAAACTATCGTGGTGATGTGGATATGGAGGTCATCGATAAATTCATGCCGTTAGTTATGGAAAAAGAAGATGAAGGCATGTTGACTCCTCTTCTGCAGACCGAGGAGTGTACCTTTGCCTTCATCAAGACCAACAACCTGTACATCGTGTCTGCAACTAAGAAGAATGCTAACATCGCTCTTGTTTTTGCATTTTTGTACAAGCTTGTTGAAGTTTTTTCTGAATACTTTCAAGAACTTGAAGAGGAGAGCATTCGAGACAATTTTGTCGTCATCTACGAGCTGCTTGATGAACTGATAGATTTTGGCTATCCGCAGACTACGGACAGTACGATTCTTCAGGAGTACATAACGCAAGAAGGTCATAGACTAGAAATGCACCGAAAAATACCTACAGCAGTAACTAACGCAGTGTCGTGGCGATCTGAGGGTATACGATATAGGAAAAACGAAGTGTTTCTTGATGTTGTCGAGTCCGTTAATTTATTGGCGAATTCCCATGGAACCGTACTACGAAGTGAAATTGTTGGTGCAGTTAAAATGAAGGTCTATCTTTCAGGAATGCCTGAACTGCGCTTGGGCTTAAATGACAAAGTTTTGTTTGAGAATAGAAGAAGCCAAGCTAAATCAGTTGAGATTGAAGATGTCAAGTTCCACCAGTGTGTTAAGTTATCACGCTATGCAAACGATCGGACCATATCCTTTATTCCGCCTGATGGTGATTTTGAATTAATGTCTTATAGAATAAACACGCAAGTTAAACCTCTGATTTGGATTGAATCTATGATTGAGCGACATGCTCACTCCAGGGTTGAGTATATGATTAGAGCAAAGTCACAGTTCAAAAGACGCTCAACAGCTAATAATGTAGAGATTATTATTCCCGTACCAGCTGATGCTGATTCTCCAAGGTTCAAAACTACCACTGGCAGAGTGAAATATACCCCGGAAAACAATGCTATTACTTGGTATATCAAGGCATTTCCTGGTGGCAAGGAGTTCTTAATGAGAGCTCATTTTGGTTTGCCCTCAATACAAGGGGAAGAATTGGATGGGAGGCCACCCATACAAGTTAAATTTGAAATTCCCTACTTTACAACATCTGGCATGCAAGTCAGGTACCTTAAAATTATTGAGAAGAGTGGATATTTAGCTCTACCGTGGGTGCGGTATATCACTCAGAATGGAGACTATCAATTGAGGACAAATTAACTTGCTTTCTTGTTGTGCAGTTTACATTATCGTTATTTTATACTGAAATTAAAACATGCAATTAAGTTGTAGTGTTTTATTTTACTTTATGAGATAAAGTGGATCATCATTACTAACCTGCTTCGCAGTGTGATTGAGATACTGCTGCTGCTTCGGTTTCGGGTATATTCAGGGATGATGGACACTGTATAACCTTCAAGCATCAATCCTTTTTGTTTGATCTGGTTTGATCCTGGACATCCTGTTTATACACTTATAACGATTAACGGTATTTTAACGGTAATTAAATTTCCAATTTCTGAACGATAAATAAAATGTCATAACGCTTATCAGTTTGACATTGATTGATAAGCGGCGAGCTCGGTGATTGTTTGTTTACTTCTCATTTTCACGGCATTATAAATTAAAATGTTGGCAAAAAGAAGAAACTTTCTACAAAAAGCTGCCCTAAAAGGATGCAGATGCTGTTCTGAAATATTTCCTATCACCGAAACGAAGATAATTCGTAAGAAAAAGCCAAATAAGTCGGATAACCTCAACAGTGAAAAAGTTTTAGAAGTTAAAAATGTTTCCAAAGAATTTCGAGTCAATGAAGTGAATATTCAAATGATATCTAAAAACATTTATGAGCAGCTTTTTACAAGTGCTAGTCCAGCTTTAGATGCTAAGACGATTGAAAGGTACATAAACATTTTCTTGTCTGTTTGAAGCTTAGATTAATCTAAGTTCTGAGGTCCATACATTTGTATCGTGATAGGTGTAATAATTAGAAATAGCTACTATACATACTACATAATTATGCTTAACTAGCTTTCCGCCCGCGGCTTCGCCCGCGTGGAATTTTGTCTGTCACAGAAAAACTTTATCGCGCGCGTCCCTGTTTCAAAAACCGGGATAAAAACTATCCTATGTTCTTTCCCGGGACTCAAACTATCTCTATGCCAAATTTCATCAAAATCGGTTGCGAGGTTTAAGCGGGAAAGCGTAACAGACAGACAGACAGACAGACAGACAGACAGACAGACAGACAGAGTTACTTTCGCATTTATAATATTAGTTGGGATTACTAAATTAGTATTAGAGAATGCAACCATAATCACTTTCTATTGCCTGTTAATATGTTTCAAAACTTTTAGTTGCCAGAACAATCTCTTAAAGCATGGTATCAACTACAAAGAACACAGTCACATGCCCGACGTGGAGATAAAGCTGCCGAAGCTAGAAGGAAAGGATGTGGTGGAGCATTTCTACAACATTGGTGAGAGGCAGAGCGCTCCATATAGGGAGCTGTTAAGAAAACTGGCTAGTAGCAAACTGCCTCCAATGCCAAAGGTAAATGAGAAAAGATTAGAATTTTAAACTTGGCTTACTGTGTTGCAGTAAATGAAACAAGAAATTACTTTATGACAACAAAATTTAAGAAACAAGAAAGTAGATTATACAGTTATTAGTTTTATTTTTTTACCTGGACTTATTATTATTATTTTATTGTGTTTATGTTAAAAAAATGATAATATTTTTAACAGGAAAAATCATTAACTAAAATATTCAAATAAACTCAATCTTACTGTGATTTTCTTATTAGAAAATGCAATCTGCACTAAAGTTCTCATAGTATTGTAGTCTTTTAAAAATTCTAACTAGATTAAATAGAGTAATGTTTCATGGTCTTCACATGTACAACCAAAGTATCAAAATTAAACTAAAATTTCCAGAAATGGTCAAGAGCATTCGGCTGGAGTAAGTATGTGGGTGATGTGCCACACCCGGTGCCGTGTCCTTCGGATGACGCACTGGTGTTTGATGTGGAGGTCCTGATGAGTGCAGGGAAGAGGCCCACCCTGGCCTGTGCTGTGTCTACTGATGCCTGGTAATTGTAAACTTCTAGATACAATGAAAATACCTACTCATTCCCATTCTTCTAGCTAGGGAAACGATTTATTTATGATGTATCTAGTATTAACACAGAATAATAATAAGTACTACCACAGAATAATAATAAGTACTACGTACAGAAGTTTTACTTCGCGAAGGTATTTAAAAAAATGTATGCTCAATGTCATTAACAATATGGTGTAATTTAGCCTGTCTCAAGAGTCAAGCACCATTTTGTTGACAAACGTCAGTGATCGGCACTGCGCCGAAGCTATAGGGCTGACTTCGGTAAAATGATGTGACGTGAGGTGCCAAACTGCGGAAAATGGCGGAGGAAATACATGATTTAGCATGAATTATCATGAATAATATTAACTACTTATTTACCTCTCAGTGTCTTGAGGCAACTTAAAAAAATACATTCTGTGTTTTTATTATTATTTAGGCAGTTAAATACTGCACAGTATTTAGTACACCATTTTCTTCCATCATACACAAGAATACGCGTGCGTGAGTCAATGTTCGCTCGTATGTGAGGCCTTGTCGAATAGTATCCTGTAGGTGGGCCATCGTGCGTGTTTTGTTTTCGATGTAAACTCGCGGAGATGAACAGGCCTGGTACTACGTACAGAAGTTTTACTTCGCGAAGGTATTTAAAAAAATGTATGCTCAATGTCATTAACAATATGGTGTAATTTAGCTTGTCTCAAGAGTCAAGCAAGTTTGTCAGAAGTTTTGTTGACAAACGTCAATGATCGGTACTGCGCCGAAGCTATAGGGCTGACTTCGGTAAAATGATGTGACGTGAGGTGCCAATCTGCAGAAAATGGCGGAGGAAATACATGATTTAGCATGAATTATCATGAATAATATTAACTACTTATTTACCTCTCAGTGTCTTCAGGCAACTTAAAAAAGTACATTCTGTGTTTTTATTATTATTTAGGCAGTTAAATACTGCACAGTATTTAGTACACCATTTTCTTTATTTTTTTCCATCATACACAAGAATACGCGTGCGTGAGTCAATGTTCGCTCGTATGTGAGGCCTTGTCGAATACTTAGTACTCTTGTAGGGGGCAATCGTGCGTGTTTTGTTTTCGATGTAAACTCGCGGAGATGAACAGGCCTGGTATTAATGCTATTTTAAACCAAATCTAAGCTAAGTGTATATATACAAGCTGCATTTTCCTGAATACAGATAAATAAAATACATTTTAGATGAAATTAAAATATTGTAGAAATAAATGTTTGTATTTTTTGTGAAGTTTGTTACAACAAAAGTTTTGTCAATGTTGTGATAATATCATAGTATTTTAATGCAAAGTTAAAAATTGCAATTAAATGTAGCATGTATTTAGGTAGCAAATATTGTTTTTTAGGTATGGCTGGGTTAGTGAACCACTAGCCAATGGAGATCCTCACACACACTTCAGTAACGTCAACTACCATGACTTGATACCCTTGGAGACGGATGGCATGAAGCCATGTGGAGACTTGCAGAGACCCAGGATAGTGATAGGCCATAATGTGTCCTATGATAGGGCCAAAATCAAAGAGCAGTATTGGCTGCAAAAGACAGGTTGGTACATAAAATCTGTTAGATTATTGCTTGCTGTAAAGGGGAAAATAAGGGCAATACTACAGTGTATTAGTTTATATTTAAGCAAATTAACGGTTAAAGTTACCTGCTCACTTCTTGGGGAGTACTTATTAACCGATTGAGTCTCAGACGGCATTAATTAATGTCATAACAATTGATTATCTATTGTGTCTAGATTCGCGGAGCTTGGAGGATTAATAAACATTCTAGTGAGGTACCATGACCATCCAAAGATACCTTACGTTACGATGGATCTAGAAGACACGGATGTAATAATTCAAAATTCGTTCTTCCAGGAGTTCGCTTCATGGATACTATGTCGATGCATACTTGCGTGAGTGGCGTCACGAGTTACCAGCGGACCGTCCTCAAAGCCCGTAACAAAGAACCGCATCCCAGCGACGACGACTGGATCGAAATCAGTGCTTTAAACAATCTCAGCGAGGTACACAACTGTAGCTAATGCTTGTTTGCTTGTAATGTCACTAGTAGGATTGACGCCAAGGCTTAGGCCGTACTCCTTTAGATAAACTACCATTTTTGCATCATAAAAAGCAATTGTGACTACTCATATGACTGACTTGTTCTCATCTAGAGTGTGTGCACTGTAAAGCTCATAAGGTGCATAAAAGGTTAGTTACTTCATTGCGTTTACTCGTATTTGACTAATCTATAACTTGTTCTCACCTGCAGGTCCACAAACTGTACTGCGGCTCGCCAATCGATAAACAAACCCGGGACGTCTTCGTGGAAGGCACGATGGACGACGTGCACGAAAGCTTCCAGGATCTGATGCGGTACTGCGCGGGAGACGTGGTGGCGACGCACAGCGTCCTGAGGGAACTTCTCCCACTTTTCCTGGAGCGATTCCCGCACCCGGTCACCTTGGCAGGGATGCTGGAGTTAGGTGATTTGGGATATCGTTACCTTAGTATATCAAACAAATCTTGTTCTTTTTCTTATTACTTTCTTACGATCGTTAAGTAATGTGGGATGCAATGTCTGACTTACGTATAGCATTGGTTCCCAAACTTATTTGAGTAGCGCCCCCTTTCGACCATACAAATGCTTAGCGCTTTGGAAATGTGAGACTCCGCCAGAAGGTCGGGGCTTACCCACTGAAATCCGACAGTGCCAATGAAATGGAGCTACTGCGAGTAACTGTTCTAAAATTGGGCATTCGTCCGCGGCTTTGTCTCAGGCCTTTACATAGCGCAGTAGTCAATCAAGTCTTACAATAAATTCATTTTGCAGGCTCAGCGTATCTTCCAGTGAACTCCAACTGGCTTCAATACATCGACGCAGCAGAAACCGTCTTCGAAGACTTGAAGTTAGAATCTCGACAACTGCTATCCCAAAAGGCGGATGAAGCTTGTCACATGATGGCGAATGACGCTTACAAGAAAGATCTCTGGATGTGGGACCAAGACTGGTCGACGCAAAAGCTGAAATTAAAAAAGATTGCCAAAAAGAAAAAAGATAACACGCCATTTGAATTAGAAACAGTTGAAGATCTTGAAAAAAGGACTAAAAGTTATAAAAAAGAAGATTTTAATCTTTTGAACGAGGAATACATAGAGTATATCAAGAAAAAAACACAAGAATCAGAAACAATTGAAGTAAAAGAATTAAGTAAAAAGTTTGGATATCTGTATGCAATGGCAGAGTCGCTCCCAGTAAGGAGACCATATTTGCCTGGTTATCCTGCGTGGTATAGGAAGCTTTGCACAAAACCTGGCAAAGATCCTGATTGGACTCCAGGCGCTAACAATATTACGACTAGTATGCAGGTAAGTTATACCCAAAAAATTATGTTTATTCCTTTCAGCCAAATGTCGTCCACTGCTGGACAAAAGTCTCCCCTAAAAATTTCCACAACGACCGGTCCTGTGCTGCCCGTATCCAGGTTCTTCCCACGACCTTCACAAAATCGTCGGTCCACCTAGTAGGAGGCCTGCCCACGCTACGTCTTTCGGCCCGTGGTGTTTATAGTCATAAAATTGTAATGCATTGGAGTCATGCAGGGAACATTTTTAAGTCCTTCATGTACCTAATAATGTCAATAGAATTCTTGATAAATAAATTTCAAATTGCTGAAATCTTTCAACACAAATTCTTATTATAATGCCTTTATATTCAATCCTCAACAATCATTTACCTTGAGAGAGTGTATGTATAGTTTTGATATCTGTTTATTTATTCTACACCTACTTACTCTTTCTTACAGATAACTCCAAAACTCCTCCGTCTATCCTGGGAAGGGTATCCTCTCCACTACATTCAAGAAGAAGGGTGGGGCTTCCTGGTGCCCTTTAGCAGGACGCAGAAGGAGACAGAGGGAGAGCCCGTGTTGCCTCTAGAAGAACTGTTAGCGGTCTGTCCTATGGCGTTTTGTAAGCAGAGCGACATTGAAGCCAATGTGCATTTGTTACCAAAGACTGTTGAGGTTAGTTTTAAAAAGAAATGTTCTTCTTGTCATGTTGAGAACTAACCTACACAGTGTCAGACCAAATCTCTACTACAAGAGTGGCATTTTCAGTAGCATTCATTAAATCTTCCTGCGTACAGTTGTTTGGACACGCAAGGCACAACATCATGTGCTTCATTGACTTCATTGACTGGACAACCACACTTGCACTCCAAGTTTTAACCATCTGAGAATCCCCACCTGAACAGATTGTCCTTACTACGGCCGACCTGCGTCCGAAGAAATTACAGTTTTAGTTTACTTGTGTATTTTTTAGTTGTTAAAACGTTCAATTTTATTTGTAGGAGGATTTAGGCAGACGAGCCTACTATGCTCGGAAGAAATTCGACGAGCAAGCGGCGGCTAACCAGTACCATGGTTTAGGCGTATGGTGCGGCGTACAAATACAAGGTAGGTACTTATTCAATCATGGTGATAATCCATCGTACAATAGTCAAAGTACAACGCGATTGAGCTAACTGCGCACCTCTGGAATGCGACTCTCTCTTCCACTTACCACACCGTACCGTCCGTACCAGAGCGTCGATGTGACGTCACGGCAACCAGGTGCGCAGTTAACTCAATCGGGTTGTAAAGTTCGAATGGCATGTATTTAAACCGCAATGTATAATATAATTTGTTTGCAGGTTGCTGTCACTTCTTGCGACTACCGCACAAAGATGGGCCGAAGTACAAAGTGGGGAATCCCCTTGCAAAAGACTTCCTGGATATGTTCAGTCAGAATGTGTTGACTGCACAAGGGAACGAGGCGGAAAAGGTACCACAAAACACTACATTACCATGTATATCTTGTGACTTGTTGAGAGCTTTCAATTTGTTTAATGATCATTTGACTTTATTTAGATTTTTATTTTCAATTATGAACTTCTTGAGACTCTTAAGAGTTTTCTTACCCATTTGTATTAGGTTGCTGTGTGCAAATGAGAGCACATCAGTCTATTGCAAAATCGCCCCTTTTATAATAACATAAGATGCCACCCGCGTGAAATTTCGTTTGTTACATCGTCATAAATTGTAGCCTATATGTTATTCTGGGTTATAAACAATAATACTGTAAAGTTTCATCAAAACCCGTTCAGTAGTTTTTGCGTGAAAGAGTAACAAACATACATCCAAACTTTCGCATTTATAATATTAGTAGGATAGTAGGATGAGAGCACATCAGTCCATTGCAAAATCGCCCCTATTGTAACTACATAAAATGCCACTGTGTTAAACTTTATATGCCTATAGAAAAAAATCATTTTAGGTGCTCACCTTTGGGCGTATGATGTCGTACTGGCGGAACAACCGCGAGCGTATCATGAGCCAGCAAGTGGTGTGGTTGCCACAAGAACTGCTGCCGGCTCAACTGAGAGGCACGCGGCAGTACGGAGCCATTGTGCCACAAGTGGTTGTGTGCGGGACGCTTACTAGAAGGTAAGTAGTGGCATTGACAGAAGAGCCGTTGGTGGCTCAACTGATTGGCACACGGAATACTGGCGGAACAACCGCGAGCGTATCATGAGCCAGCAAGTGGTATGGTTGCCGCAAGAACTGCTGCCGGCTCAACTGAGAGGCACGCGGCAGTACGGAGCCATTGTGCCACAAGTGGTCGTGTGTGGGACGCTTACTAGAAGGTAAATAGTGGCATTGACAGAAGAGCCGTTGGTGGCTCAACTGATTGGCACATGGCTGTACGGTGTCATTTAGGGTTTTCTACAGGACGTTTAATAGATGTGAAGTGTAGTATGATGTACTGGCGGAACAACCGCGAGCGTATCATGAGCCAGCAAGTGGTATGGTTGCCACAAGAACTGCTGCCGGCTCAACTGAGAGGCACGCGGCAGTACGGAGCCATTGTGCCACAAGTGGTCGTGTGCGGGACGCTTACTAGAAGGTGAGGATATTGTGGAACTGCCAGATGAGCCGTAGGTGGCTCAACTGATTGGCACATGGCTGTATGGTGTCATTTTGGGTTTTCTACAGGATTTTTAATAGACGATGAAGTGTAATACGATGCACTGGCGGAACCGCGAGCGTATCATGAGCCAGCAAGTGGTATGGTTGCCGCAAGAACTGCTGCCGGCTCAACTGAGAGGCACGCGGCAGTACGGAGCCATTGTGCCGCAAGTGGTTATGTGTGGGACGCTTACTAGAAGGTGAGGATGTTGAGGCACTGCCAGAAGAGCCGTAGGTGGCTCAACTGATTGGCACATGGCTGTACGGTGTCATTTAGGGTTTTCTACAGGACGTTTAAAAGACGCGAAGTGTAGTATGATGTACTGGCGGAACCGCGAGCGTATCATGAGCCAGCAAGTAGTATGGTTGCCGCAAGAACTGCTGCCGGCTCAACTGAGAGGCACGCGGCAGTACGGAGCCATTGTGCCGCAAGTGGTCGTGTTTGGGACGCTTACTAGAAGGTAAGTAGTGGCATTGACAGAAGAGCCGTTGGTGGCTCAACTGATTGGCACACTGCTGTACGGTGTCATTTAGGGTTTTCTACAGGATGTTTAATAGACGTGAAGTGTAGTATGATGTACTGGCGGAACAACCGCGAGCGTATCATGAGCCAGCAAGTGGTTTGGTTGCCGCAAGAACTACGGCCGGCTCAACTGAGAGGCACGCGGCAGTATGGAGCCATTGTGCCGCAAGTGGTCGTGTGTGGGACACTTACTAGAAGGTGAGGATGTTGAGGCACTGCCAGAAGAGCCGTAGGTGGCTCAACTAATTGGCACATGGCTGTACGGTGTCATTTAGGGTTTTCTACAGGATGTTTAATAGACGTGAAGTGTAGTATGATGTCGTACTGGCGGAACAACCGCGAGCGTATCATGAGCCAGCAGGTAGTGTGGTTGCCGCAAGAACTGCTGCCGGCTCAACTGAGAGGCACACGGCAGTACGGAGCCATTGTACCGCATATGGTCGTGTGTGGGACGCTTACTAGAAGGTAAGTAGTGGCATTGACAGAAGAGCCATTGGTGGCTCAACTGATTGGCACACTTCTCTATGGTGTTATTTAGGGTTTTCTACAGAACGTTTAATAGATGTGAAGTGAAGTATGATGTACTGGCGGAACAACCGCGAGCGGATCATGAGCCAGCAAGTGATATGGTTGCCACAAGAACTGCTACCGGCTCAACTGAGAGGCACGCGGCAGTACGGAGCCATTGTACCGCAAGTGGTCGTGTGTGGGACGCTTACTAGAAGGTAAGTAGTGGCATTGACAGAAGAGCCGTTGGTGGCTCAACTGATTGGCACACGGCTGTACGATGTTATTTAGGGTTCTGCAGGACGTTTAATAGACGTTAAAGTGTAGTATGATGTACTGGCGGAACAACCGCGAGCGTATCATGAGCCAGCAAGTAGTGTGGCTGCCACAAGAACTGTTACCGGCTCAACTGAGAGGCACGCGGCAGTACGGAGCCATTGTGCCACAAGTGGTCGTGTGTGGGACGCTTACTAGAAGGTAAGTAGTGGCATTGACAGAAGAGCCATTGGTGGCTCAACTGATTGGCACATGGCTGTATGGTGTTATTTAGGGTTCTGCAGGACTTTTAATAGACGTTAAAGTGTAGTATGATGTACTGGCGGAACAACCGCGAGCGTATCATGAGCCAGCAAGTGGTATGGTTGCCGCAAGAACTGCTGCCGGCTCAACTGAGAGGCACGCGGCAGTACGGAGCCATTGTACCGCAAGTGGTCGTGTGTGGGACGCTTACTAGAAGGTAAGTAGTGGCATTGACAGAAGAGCCGTTGGTGGCTCAACTGATTGGCACACTGCTGTACGGTGTCATTTAGGGTTTTCTACAGGACGTTTAATAGACGTTAAAGTGTAGTATGATGTACTGGCGGAACAACCGCGAGCGTATCATGAGCCAGCAAGTAGTGTGGCTGCCACAAGAACTGCTGCCGGCTCAACTGAGAGGCACGCGGCAGTACGGAGCCATTGTGCCGCAAGTGGTCGTGTGCGGGACGCTTACTAGAAGGTAAGTAGTGGCATTGACAAAAGAGCCGTTGGTGGCTCAACTGATTGGCACACGGAATACTGGCGGAACAACCGCGAGCGTATCATGAGCCAGCAAGTAGTGTGGTTGCCGCAAGAACTGCTGCCGGCTCAACTGAGAGGCACGCGGCAGTACGGAGCCATTGTACCGCAAGTGGTCGTGTGTGGGACGCTTACTAGAAGGTAAGTAGTGGCATTGACAGAAGAGCCGTTGGTGGCTCAACTGATTGGCACACGGAATACTGGCGGAACAACCGCGAGCGTATCATGAGCCAGCAAGTAGTGTGGTTGCCGCAAGAACTGCTGCCGGCTCAACTGAGAGGCACGCGGCAGTACGGAGCCATTGTACCGCAAGTGGTCGTGTGTGGGACGCTTACTAGAAGGTAAGTAGTGGCATTGACAGAAGAGCCGTTGGTGGCTCAACTGATTGGCACACGGAATACTGGCGGAACAACCGCGAGCGTATCATGAGCCAGCAAGTGGTGTGGTTGCCGCAAGAACTGCTGCCGGCTCAACTGAGAGGCACGCGGCAGTACGGAGCCATTGTGCCACAAGTGGTCGTGTGTGGGACGCTTACTAGGAGGTAAGTAGTGGCATTGACAGAAGAGCCGTTGGTGGCTCAACTGATGGGCACACGGCGGTATGGTGTTATTTAGGGTTCTGCAGGACGTTTAATAGACGTTAAAGTGTAGTATGATGTACTGGCGGAACAACCGCGAGCGTATCATGAGCCAGCAAGTGGTATGGTTGCCACAAGAACTGCTGCCGGCTCAACTGAGAGGCACGCGGCAGTACGGAGCCATTGTGCCGCAAGTGGTTGTGTGCGGGACGCTTACTAGAAGGTAAGTAGTGGCATTGACAAAAGAGCCGTTGGTGGCCCAACTGATTGGCACACAGCATACTGGCGGAACAACCGCGAGCGTATCATGAGCCAGCAAGTGGTGTGGTTGCCGCAAGAACTGCTGCCGGCTCAACTGAGAGGCACGCGGCAGTACGGAGCCATTGTACCGCAAGTGGTCGTGTGCGGGAC
Organism: Ostrinia nubilalis; assembly: GCF_963855985.1. NCBI lineage: Eukaryota > Metazoa > Arthropoda > Insecta > Lepidoptera > Crambidae > Ostrinia > Ostrinia nubilalis. The sequence continues at coordinate 12,105,370 of NC_087106.1, forward strand.
GCTTTCTATAGTCTATCCAATATAGCTTGATTAGAATGACGGCTGTCAAACGAATGTGACTAGTGATGGGTATGTTTCGTACGGTTCACATAGATGTATCGATAAGTTTTCGAAAAAATGATATGAAAAAATGCACCCAATTTTTCTTCATATATCTTTATTCATAAAAATGACAATTATGATTTAAATTTAAAGACAGTAAAATTTAAAATTCATGTCAAGGGTGTACAACCTAAGTCGTAGTCATTATCATCAGTGTTCTTCAGTGGTTTTTTCCTCTCGCTAGAGGGCGGTGGGCATCTCTTCTAGAGCAACGGTGCTATGAATACCCAAAAAATTACCGGTGAATGATTTCCGATGTTTGATTATTTAAGAATGAAATGTTTTTTGGTTTTTAATAGTGAACATTTAGAAAAACGCATAACTTGACTTAAATATGTTAAAAAATGAGTTAGAAAAAAAAAATTGTTAAATATGTTAAAAAAATAGTTTTAATTTAATATGACATTTGTCGATATGTCCCAACACTAACATTTTTGTAACTCGAGATAACCTTGTAGAGACGTCGTTAATACTCTAGCTTGATTTTTATAATTTCGAATTACTACTTATTGGTGTAATTTAACGCTGCATTTACACGAAATTATCATTTTTATTGGAAGCACTGTCGTCGAAAATATTGTTTGTAGGTCAGACGTGAATTATTTCTTGTCCGCCAATATTTTGCTCTCATTGATCGCTACTACAAAGTTATGTCGTTACTTTTGATGACAGCTGTCATTCTAATCAAGCTATATTGGATAGACTATAGAAGGTAAGTAGTGCCATTGACAAAAGAGCCGTTGGTGGCTCAACTGATTGGCACACGGAATACTGGCGGAACAACCGCGAGCGTATCATGAGCCAGCAAGTGGTTTGGTTGCCGCAAGAACTGCTGCCGGCTCAACTGAGAGGCACGCGGCAGTACGGAGCGATAGTGCCGCAATTGGTCGTGTACGGGACGCTGACTAGAAGGTAAGTAGTGGCATTGACAGAAGAGCCGTTGGTGGCTCAAATTATTGGCACATGGCTGTACGGTGTCATTTAGGGTTTTTTACAGGACGTTTAATAGACGTTAAAGTATAGTATGATGTACTGGCGGAACCGCGAGCGTATAATGAGCCAGCAAGTGGTGTGGTTGCCACAAGAACTGCTGCCGGCTCAACTGAGGGGCACACGGCAGTACGGAGCCATTGTGCCACAAGTGGTCGTGTGCGGGACGCTTACTAGAAGGTAAGTAGTGGCATTGACAGAAGAGCCGTTAGTGGCTCAACTGATTGGCACACGGCTGTATGGTGTTATTTAGGGTTCTGCAGGACTTTTAATAGACGTTAAAGTGTAGTATGATGTACTGGCGGAACAACCGCGAGCGTATCATGAGCCAGCAAGTAGTGTGGTTGCCGCAAGAACTGCTGCCGGCTCAACTGAGAGGCACGCGGCAGTACGGAGCCATTGTGCCGCAAGTAGTCGTGTGTGGGACACTTACTAGAAGGTAAGTAGTGGCATTGACAGAGAGCCGTTGGTGGCTCAAATTATTGGCACATGGCGGTACGGTGTCATATAAGGTTTTCCACAGGACTTTTAATAGAGGTGAAGTGTAGTATCGACATACTACACTTCAACTCTATTAAGTTCTTGCGGCAACCACACCACTTGCTGGCTCATGATACGCTCGCGGTTGTTCCGCCAGTACGACTACTGGCGGAACAACCGCGAGCGTATCATGATCATGAGCCACCAAGTGGTGTGGTTGCCGCAAGAACTGCTGCCGGCTCAACTAAGGCGGAGCCATTGTGCCGCGTGTGGTTATGTGTGGGACGCTTACTAGAAGGTAAGAGTTGTAGTATGATGCCAAGGAGAGCCGGGTGGCTCGATTGATTTGTTAGAGTCTAGACAGGCGACTCGGCATGATAACAGAGAAAATGCCATCCGGTCGTGCAGTCCAATTGCAATCAATGTACAGTTTAATTGAGGCGTGGTTTGGCAACTGTATTCAAATTGCAATTTGGCAATTGGAGTGCGTGAATGAAGACCGTCGGTCATAACGTTCGGCCGTACTCGTGTGACACTGCGCAGCACAATGTCTTCATACATATTATTTTACATGGTTTGTCACAAACCACATGACAAACCGTTTGTCGCATGTCAGCGCTGGAGCAAGCGTAAAATGCATGAAAAGAAGCGAACCACTCCAATGCTTAGTTTTATAGTAAACTTTGGAACTTCTTGCTTAGTTTTGATCTGAAGCTAACCTCCCTTTAACAGAGCGAGCGAGCCGACGTGGATGACGGCGAGCAACGCGCAGGCGGAGCGCGTGGGCTCCGAACTGCGCGCCATGGTGCAGGCGCCGCCGGGGTACAAGTTTGTAGGCGCTGACGTTGACTCGCAGGTATTGTAATATTTAATTTATTATGATGTAATAAGGTTTAAATTACAATGATAATGTGTACGAGTATAATATTTAGTACATAACTTCTATACGTAATTAGGAACCACATATCTGAAATTAAGGGTGGTAATGGAACTAATTTTGTATGTCACACAGTAGTTTGATTTTAAAAATAGGTGGACATACGATCGAAAGTCATAATTTCACCGAAACAAAAATTGTTTTGGATAGCATTTTGAACGCTGATCAACATTTGTTATTATGCATTTTTCGATAAAACGAGCCTTTCATGCTTAAAAAAAATATGTCAAGAAAATTTGTACGGAGAAAAATCTTTTTTATTTTTTTCTGGCTACTGTTGCAAACTGTAGCGGTCAAACCTTATGTAGTCGTAAGTACCTATAGTGCCTAACATTACTACATAAATACTTTTTGCGGGCACGCGCGGCGAAGCGAGTAATGGACATGCAAAATTATAAATATTTTTATTTATTCATTATTGATTTTAATGCCCTTAAAGTAATTATTAATAGATAAATATACTTAGTCTAACTTACTACAGCCCCCTATTACCTCATTTCACGCTAAAACCTTTCAAACTAGAACCTAAGTTTGTAGGTACTAGGTAGTCTAAGTTGTTTTTATTGTCATTATAATATTCACTACTGGTCTACTGGTTATCGTTTAAGATAGATTAGGTAGATATCAACCCTTTACCTAGGTATATACCTACTTCTTGGCACTTATAATACCGACATACATGATTAAAAAAAGTCTTCAAGCAAGAACCCTTGACTTCAATGGTTATGAAAGATTTTTTAACTTTCGAGAGTAGTCCTGAATAGATCCTTAAATCATTTTGACTGTCATAATCAATTACAGTAGGTAGCGGGATAGTTTCAATTTTGATAGAACTGTAATTTCCAGTTTTTCTGTTGAATAGTCTTATACCTTCGCAAAAATATTCTTTTTTTTTGGCACCTTTAAAGAGGTGTAAGTTTCTTTCCCTTCGTCTTAAAAGATAACGTACATAACACCTTTATAAGTAGCCTCAAACATAAAGCATAAAGCATACCTTTACCCAATCAACGAACTGAGAAAAATCTGAAATCCGACATTTATCACCTTCTTCCATTCATGTCTTCAATTATTATCTTCGTTCGAAAAACAATCAAAAAAAGATATTTTAGCCTATTCACTTATCTTGATCAGAGTTTTCAAAATAATCAAAGTCACTCACATACTTACTTTTCCGAAAGAATCCAATAGGCAGGTTTGCAGTACACAAAAATGTTATCACATTATCTGCACCATGTATCAGTAGTTTTTGTGTACGTTAGCTGGCATATAAAACTATAGGTAGAGGTGTACATAATGGATCTGCAATAATGTGTGGCAATACGGCTCGGAAACGTGGCCTCTCAATATAGGCCTTATAAATAAGCTCAAAATTGCACAACGTGCTATGGAGAGGGCTATGCTCGGTGTTTCTTTACAAGATCGAATCAGAAATGAGGAGGAGATCCGTAAACGAACCGAAGTCGTTGACATAGCCCAACGGATTAGCAAGCTAAAGTGACAATGGGCAGGGCACATAGTACGCAGAACTAATGGCCGATGGGGCAGCAAGGTTCTGGAGTGGAGGCCACATACCGGAAAGCGCAGCGTAGGATGTCCACCCACAAGGTAGCAGGAAGGCGCTGGATGCAGGGCACCACCAAGCGGCCATTGTGGAAATCATTGGGGGAGGCCTATGTTCAGCAGTGGACGTTCTATGGTTGAAATGATGATGGATGACGAATAATGTGTAGAAGAGGGTTACGGATATTTCCATTTATGATGGAATTATTTGACTAACTGAATGGAGAGCCATAAAAATGTATTGTTTACTATATGGGTTGAAACCCTTACTGAACCCACTACCTACTGTAATCGATTATGACAGTCAAAATGATTTAAGGATCTATTCAGGACTACTCCAGAAAGTTAAAAAATCTTTCATAACCATTGAAGTCAAGGGTTCTTGCTTGAAGACTTTTTTTAATCATGTATGTCGGTATTATAAGTGCCAAGAAGTAGGTATATACCTAGGTAAAGGGTTGATATCTACCTAATCTATCTTAAACGATAACCAGTAGACCAGTAGTGAATATTATAATGACAATAAAAACAACTTAGACTACCTAGTACCTACAAACTTAGGTTCTAGTTTGAAAGGTTTTAGCGTGAAATGAGGTAATAGGGGGCTGTAGTAAGTTAGACTAAGTATATTTATCTATAATAATTACTTTAAGTGTATTAAAATCAATAATGAATAAATAAAAATATTTAAAATTTTGCATGTCCATTACTCGCTTCGCCGCGCGTGCCCGCAAAAAGTATTTATGCAGTAATGTTAGGCACCATAGGTACTTACGACTACATAAGGTTTGACCGCTACAGTTTGCAACAGTAGCCAGAAAAAAAATAAAAAAGATTTTTCTCCATACAAATTTTCTTGTGATATTTTTTTTAAGCATGAAAGGCTCGTTTTATCGAAAAATGCATAATGACAAATGTTGATCAGCATTCAAAATGCTATCCAAAACAATTTTTGTTTCGGTGAAATTATGACTTTCGATCGTATGTCCACCTTTTTTTAAAATCAAACTACTGTGTGTCAGTCTAACAGTCTAATTGAAATAAAAAATATTAATATCAATATAATAGCCCAACAGTGACGGTGACGGACTGGCTGACTCGAGAACCGAAGAACGCTTGTTCAAACCCCGCCGCTGATAAAAACGTTACACAACAAGCACAATATTAGCATACTACGAGGGGTTAACGGGACTATTAGTAATTTGTGCGCAATGTGCGTTACAAACAAGACAAAAAAAGTAGAGAACGGGAAAAGTCACTTTAGCCTTTTTTCTTTTTTCCTTTTTCAGCCTTTAGCCTACTGTGGTTTTAAATGCTAAAACCTTAACATTACTTACTTATCTTTTTTGTGAGCAGTATGAAATTCTACTTTTTTTAGATTGTATACAGGGTGTTAGGTAAATTGGTATATGAGCCGACACTAGCCCATGTTAACATGGGCATATAAATGGTATGGTGAAGTCAGAAAATTGATATCTTCATTTTAGTTATATTGTAATTTTCATACAAATCGGATTTTATAAAATTTATTTTGTATGAAAATTTAAAAAAATAAAATGATGCTGACTTCACCATACCATTTATATGCCCTTTTTAACATGGGCTAGTGTCGGCTCATATACCCATTTACCTAACATCCTGTATATGTATGTAGAAGACAATATCAATCGTTTCTCAGTCTTTTCTACCCATAACAGGAGCTCTGGATAGCAGCGTTACTCGGGGACAGTTCGCTAGGCCTGTGCGGAGGGACCGCCTTCGGCTGGGCCGTGCTAGCCGGAGACAAGTCTACTAAGACCGACCTGCACTCGCTGACCGCCGCCGCCGCCGCCATAACGCGCGACCACGCCAAGGTCATCAACTACGCGAGGATATACGGTGAGTACCATCCACAAGTACATACAGGAGCTCTGGATAGCAACGTTGTTTGACTAGGCCGTGCTAGCTGGAGAAAAATCTGCGAAGATCACACTAAGGTCATCTACTACGCAGGGATATACGGCGAGTACCACAAATATGGGAACTTTGGATAGCAGCATTACTCGGGGATAGTTCCCTGGCTTGTGCGGAGGCACCGCTTTTGGCTGGGCCGTGCTAGCCGGAGACTAGTCTACTAAGACGGACCGCCGCCGCCGCAGCCATATCGCGTGATCACGCTAAAGTCATCAACTACACGAGGATATACGGTGAGTACCAACAAGTACATACAAGAGCTTTGGATAGCAGCGCTATTTAACTAGGCCGTGCTAGCTGGAGAAAAGTCTGCGAAGATCACGCTAAGGTCATCTACTACGCAAGGATATACGGCGAGTACCACAAATATAGGAACTTTGGATAGCAGCGTTACTCGGGGACAGTTCGCTAGGCCTGTGCGGAGGCACTGCTTTCAGCTGGGCCGTGCTAGCCGGAGACAAGTCCACTAAGACAGACCTGCACTCGCTGTCCGCCGCCGCCGCACTATGGATCGAAATTGCGATTTATGGACATAGCGATTTTTTTCACAATTTCTATTTGAAAAAATTACCTATCGATAGGTTACGTTATTCTGATGAATAAATGCTGCACAAGTTTTTCTCTAAAACCAATAGTTTGGCTGGAAAAAAATATTTTCCATTTTCGTTGTATGGAATGAAACATAAAGTGGTCGATTTCGACTAAGCCTTGACAGATCTTGCTTTGAAACTACTTGAGCCTTGTTTTATGGCTTGTTGACTATAATCCTACGCAATCAGCGCGCGCCCAAAGTTGCCCGTTCATAAGTTATGAGGTTCTGAATTTTTTTAAAAAAGTAAGTAAAAGTGACTTTTTTTTGGAATATCTTTAAAAATTTAACGAAAATATAAAGATTATATACGTTAATAATGTGAATTAACCTTAAATTACTGCTAAAAACACATTTTAATAAAATTCAAAGGAATAAAATCAGCGATATTTTTTTCACAATTTCTGTTTGAAAAAAATACCTATCGATAGGGTATGTTATTCTGATGAATAAATATTATGAAACGTTTTTCTCTAAAACCAATAGTTTGGCTGGAAAAAAATATTTTCCATTTTCGTTGTATGGAATGAAACATAAAGTGGTCGATTTCGACTAAGCCTTGACAGATTTTGCTTTGAATCTACTTGAGCCTTGATCTATGGCTTGTTGACTATAATCCTACATTAACAGCGCGCGCACAAAGTTGCCCGTTCAGAAGTTATGAGGTTCCGAAAAATGAAAATTAAAGTAAGTAAAATTGACTTTTCTTTAGATAAGACGACAAGAGAAAGGTTAATTACATTACTAAAGTATAGAATTTTCATGTTTTAGTTGAATCTTTAAAGATATGTCCCAAAAAAAGATACTTTTACTTACTTTAATTTTCATTTTTCGGAACCTCATAACTTCTGAACGGGCAACTTTGTGCGTGCGGTGTTAATGTAGGATTATAGTCAACAAGCCATAGATCAAGACTCAAGTAGATTCAAAGCAAGATCTGTCAAGGCTTAGTCGAAATCGACCACTTTATGTTTCATTCCATACAACGAAAATGGAAAATATTTTTTTCCAGCCAAACTATTGGTTTTAGAGAAAAACGTTTCATAATATTTATTCATCAGAATAACATACCCTATCGATAGGTATTTTTTTCAAACAGAAATTGTGAAAAAAATATCGCTGATTTTATTCCTTTGAATTTTATTAAAATGTGTTTTTAGCAGTAATTTAAGGTTAATTCACATTATTAACGTATATAATCTTTATATTTTCGTTAAATTTTTAAAGATATTCCAAAAAAAGTCACTTTTACTTACTTTTTTAAAAAATTTCAGAACCTCATAACTTATGAACGGGCAACTTTGGGCGCGCGCTGATTGCGTAGGATTATAGTCAACAAGCCATAAAACAAGGCTCAAGTAGTTTCAAAGCAAGATCTGTCAAGGCTTAGTCGAAATCGACCACTTTATGATTCATTCCATACAACGAAAATGGAAAATATTTTTTTCCAGCCAAACTATTGGTTTTAGAGAAAAACTTGTGCAGCATTTATTCATCAGAATAACGTAACCTATCGCTAGGTAATTTTTTCAAATAGAAATTGTGAAAAAAATCGCTATGTCCATAAATCGCAATTTCGATCCATAGTGCGCCGCCGCTATCTCCCGCGACCACGCCAAGGTCATCAACTATGCAAGGATATACGGTAAGTGCCATCCACAAAGACATAATATTATAGGAGAAAGCTCCTGGATAGCAGTTCTGTTCCCTGGGCCGTGCTAGCCGGAGAAAAGTCTACTAAGACAGACCTGAACTCGCTGACCGCCGCTGTCGCCGCTATATCGCGCGACCACGCCAAGGTCATAACTAAGATTACATATTTTGTTCGTTCGTTTCAACCAAATCAATCAAAATGGACATTGTACTGGCTAAAACCTCTAACAAGGATTTCTACAACGGCCAGTCCTGAATTGCCTGTATCCAGGTGCTTCCCGCGACCTTCAATCACTTAAAAAATACTTAGGGATTGATGGTGAAAACGGCCATGAGTTTCTTTCTTCTCAGCTCTGCCAATACGTTGTCCCGAAGTGATGGTATGGAAAGTATTTATGACTGCTCTGAAAAAGACAGATTATAAATAAAATTAAATTGAATTTGTTAGCGGCTGGAGAAAAAACGGAAAATCGTGGTTTGTGTGAGCGTTCCTTGGCTTGTGTCCAGCCAGCGGCAGGCAGTAGTTAAATGAAATTATGAAATGAAATGCCCTGAATTTAAGAGTCCAAAAACGGCAGTATTTTGCTAGTTTTTAAAAAGAAGTAAGGGTTGGCAATTTGGCATACTACATTTTAACAAAGAGGTTAGGCCATACATACTTTAAAATTTTCTAAAAAAAAAGATAATAAAAAAATCAAGTCAGACCACATTTTATTTTTAAAACAATATTATTGACATATTTACTGCGGTAGTTCAAAACCCAAAAAGTTGGCCGCCCCCGGGTGGACTCGAACCACCAACCTTTCGGTTAACAGCCGAACGCGCTAACCGATTGCGCCACGAAGGCGATACGTGACTGTTTCAAAATATGAGACAGATAATATAAACACATACGGTAGGCATGAGACTAAAAACATCTAAAGATAACACTATCTATTTAATTATGTATTTATTCAGCTGGTTTTATTCAATTCTTAATTATTGTTGAACTTTATTTTAGACTAGCTCTTGCCCGCGTGAAATTATCTTTGTCACAGATCATTATAAATTATAGCATACATGTAATTCTGATGTGTAAATAATAATACCTACTGTAAAGTTCTTTCAAAATCCGTTTTGTAGTTTTTGCGTGAAAGAGTAAAAAATACATAGTTAGAGATAAACTTTCACATTTTATACTCATAATAGGAAAATTTGTATTTTGTACAAATTACATATTGAAAGTAACGATTAAAACTTTTAAATGACCAGTAGGCCTAAGATGCGCGCCGTGATAACTTTTATCGACGTCAAAATGTATGGGCAAAATCGATAAAATGGCGTGATACCCGCTTATCGCGGCGCGCATCTTAGGCCTACAGTTGTAGCTTAGAGCCTCCAAGTAGAAACCAAATGACTAGACGATGATGATGATGAATGACTTAAAGGTGCCGGTCAAAACTTCGCCGAAAGACTGCTGAAGCAATTCAACCCGACCATGACGATATCGGAGGCGAAGAGCAAAGCGGCCAAAATGTTCACCACCACCAAAGGCCGCCGCGTGTACTCGCTGAAGAAACAGTACATGGAAGGGTTCATATTGGATGAAGATGAGGAGTCCAAGGTCAGTGATGGATTTAAAAATGTAGAAAATAATAATTATTTATTGCTTTTGTTTTTTGTAGAGGTGTTATCTGTGAATAATATGTAATGTATTAAAAAAAAGTATATATGTATGTTTATATCCGTTGTTTAGTACTACATATAAGCAGAGTAAATACAAATGAGTAGGTCATCTTCATAGAAACGCCCGAGCGCGGTTTGTATGTGAGCGCGCCAATACGTATGCGGCGCGCACGCACACAATGACAAAATTTAGCGTGGATTAGCGGTGAGTTACCCCGAATTTTGTCAGTGTGTGCGTGCGCGCCGCATACGTATTGGCGCGCGCTCACATACAAACCGCGCTCGGTGCGTTTCTATGAAGATGACCTCTACTCATTTGTATTTACTCTGCTATTAGTACAAGCGTTGCTTAGTTTGGGACTAGAGGCGCAGTGTAAGATGATAAAAAAGAGAGATTAGTTAGGTATGAAGTTGTGTTTCTCTGTATTTACCACTTAAAATGGGGCTCCTGTGAGATGTGAGAGCGAGATAGCAGAATTGGATGCCTGATGAGAATGGAATGAGAGCTTTACAAGTATGGGATTGTTTTAGGGTTTCAAATCACTTTTGAAATACCTTAAAAAGGATTTTTGGCTGAAAATTTACGAATTTAAGCAAGTGTGCATCCCGTACTTGTCCAGTTTCTTATTTTTTTATTTCTATTTCTTCTTGAAAACATCAGTAACTTGTCAGTTTTTCGGTAAAAAAAAGTATTCTTCATCATCATCATAATTTCAGCCATAGGACGTCCACTGCTGAACATAGCCCTCTCCCAATCCCTCTCCTGTTTTAAGAAATTTCTTTTTAAATACCTTTTCTTTTTATTTAAAATAAGTAACTGTATAAACCTGTTTAATTAAAAAGGAGGTAGAAATGGCCGGCTACCAAGCGATGCGTCTCGCGAAGATGAGCGGCAAGCGCGTCGAGGACATGTTCGAGCGGCCTAAGTGGGTCGGCGGCACCGAGTCAGACATGTTCAACAAGCTGGAAGAAATTGCTGGTGAGATAATAAATATTAATCATCAATTAGAGTCCTATTGCAACTGAGATACCACAGCTGCACAGTGTTTAGCTTTGGTTCGTCAAACAAAATTAAATTGCCTTTATTTTAACCACATAAGATACCGCGACGCGGACGCCAGTACTAAGGTATTAAGGCTATCCTACATTATGGTGTCTTTCGAACATCGTCGTCTCACCAGCGCCTGCGCATTGTCGACACGGCGTTGACGACGTTTTTTCAACTCTCTCACCTCGCTGTTGTGTATATGTCCGAAAAAAACTTTGTGTGGGTGTCGCGGTGACCCTCGAAAGCGTGGGGTAGTTTGAGGTACCGTCGTCCATTCATCGTAAAGGTGGCGGTTCGAGCTGCGACTGAGATGGGAAACCGCAACCGCTACTTGCCTTAAGGTATCTGTCTCACTCGCGAACTGAAGCTCATACATTGCCTAAAGTCAAATAGAATTTGCGGTCTCACGTCTCGGTCGCTTGTTTCTGTCGCAGCGCGAACCGCCGCCTTAAGATAGCACAGTGTTTAGCATGTCTTTATCTCAAACATCTACAGAATCAGAGGCGCCTTCGACGGCCTTCCTTAGCGGGCGGCTGTCTCGGGCGCTGGAACACGCGCACGGGCGCTGGGGCTCCACGCGCCTCAACTGGGCCGTGCAGAGCGCCGCCGCAGACTTCCTGCACCTCATGCTGGCCAGCCTGGCGCACCTGGCGCCCCGGGCCAGGTACTATATGTAGCACAACAGCCACAGGCGCCGTCGACGGCCTTCCTTAGCGGGCGCTGTCTCGGGCGCTACAACACGCGCCTCAACTGGGCCGTGCAGAGCGCCGCCGCAGACTTCCTGCACCTCATGCTGGCCAGCCTGGCGCACCTGGCGCCCCGGGCCAGGTACTATATGTAGCACAACAGCCACAGGCGCCGTCGACGGCCTTCCTTAGCGGGCGCTGTCTCGGGCGCTACAACACGCGCCTCAACTGGGCCGTGCAGAGCGCCGCCGCAGACTTGCTGCACCTCATGCTGGCCAGCCTGGCGCACCTGGCGCCCCGGGCCAGGTACTATATGTAGCACAACAGCCACAGGCGCCGTCGACGGCCTTCCTTAGCGGGCGCTGTCTCGGGCGCTACAACACGCGCCTCAACTGGGCCGTGCAGAGCGCCGCCGCAGACTTCCTGCACCTCATGCTGGCCAGCCTGGCGCACCTGGCGCCCCGGGCCAGGTACTATATGTAGCACAACAGCCACAGGCGCCGTCGACGGCCTTCCTTAGCGGGCGCTGTCTCGGGCGCTACAACACGCGCCTCAACTGGGCCGTGCAGAGCGCCGCCGCAGACTTGCTGCACCTCATGCTGGCCAGCCTGGCGCACCTGGCGCCCCGGGCCAGGTACTATATGTAGCACAACAGCCACAGGCGCCGTCGACGGCCTTCCTTAGCGGGCGCTGTCTCGGGCGCTACAACACGCGCCTCAACTGGGCCGTGCAGAGCGCCGCCGCAGACTTCCTGCACCTCATGCTGGCCAGCCTGGCGCACCTGGCGCCCCGGGCCAGGTACTATATGTAGCACAACAGCCACAGGCGCCGTCGACGGCCTTCCTTAGCGGGCGCTGTCTCGGGCGCTACAACACGCGCCTCAACTGGGCCGTGCAGAGCGCCGCCGCAGACTTCCTGCACCTCATGCTGGCCAGCCTGGCGCACCTGGCGCCCCGGGCCAGGTACTATATGTAGCACAACAGCCACAGGCGCCGTCGACGGCCTTCCTTAGCGGGCGCTGTCTCGGGCGCTACAACACGCGCCTCAACTGGGCCGTGCAGAGCGCCGCCGCAGACTTGCTGCACCTCATGCTGGCCAGCCTGGCGCACCTGGCGCCCCGGGCCAGGTACTATATGTAGCACAACAGCCACAGGCGCCGTCGACGGCCTTCCTTAGCGGGCGCTGTCTCGGGCGCTACAACACGCGCCTCAACTGGGCCGTGCAGAGCGCCGCCGCAGACTTCCTGCACCTCATGCTGGCCAGCCTGGCGCACCTGGCGCCCCGGGCCAGGTACTATATGTAGCACAACAGCCACAGGCGCCGTCGACGGCCTTCCTTAGTGGGCGACTGTCGCGATGCGCAAAGCATTTCCTGACGCAAAAAAAAGGTACTGTCAGAGTTAGAAGAAGAAAAAGGCAATGGCACAGCTAGGGACTATCATAGCAACAGCTCCCCATTCTTAGATTTTAGTTGGGAAAACTGACTTCCGACAAGTTTTACTTCAACAATATTACGTTACTCTGACACTACATTGCTTCGAAAAACGGATTATAGGTTCTCGTACTTTTGTTGGATTTTTTTTTGTCTATCAAAACTAAACATTCAAATTCGTTCTTTGTTCTAGGTTTTGCCTGAGTTTCCATGACGAAGTACGATACCTAGTCCCCGACGAACATAAATACGAGGCTGCGTTGGCTCTGCAGATCACCAATCTCCTCACAAGGGCCTTTTGTTCCCAGAGGTTAGTTCTTCATTTGTTTTTTATGTTTATTTTCAATACAAAAAAACTTTAACCTTCGCAAACTTTATGGCCTGTAGCAATCTGTATCTAAAGTAGCTGAAAGTCATTTATTAACTTCTTATTACTTTATCGACCTCTCCCATTCCTGGGTAACAATAACATGAATTGATCTAGAGCTAGAAAGCATCAAGATCTTTTTTCGAAATGTATCAACCACACTTTTTATTGTTCTCAAGTCTCAGACCAAAAAATAATCTTGGTTTCCAGGGTAGGAATAAACGACCTACCACTATCTGTGGCGTTCTTCACATCGGTGGAAGTGGACCAAGTATTGCGGAAGGAAGCAACCCTGAGCTGCACCACGCCTTCAAACCCGCACGGGCTGGACAAGGGCTACGGGATACCGGACGGAGAGTCGTTGAACATATTTGAAATACTCGATAAGTGTAAAAGTAATAAAAAAGGTGATTAAAAAAATATCTTCTATTTTTTCGTCCTTCCTTCCAATAGCTTCCAAATAGATAATGTATTTTTTTTTTTAAATCCGCCATAATACACCCCTTATTTATTATTGCCAAAACCACTAAACCTAGATTTCGCGTTCGTATGTAGTAAAAAATATTAATAAATAAATAAAAATATGAATTATTTAATATCAATCGATTGAATCGATTTAATAAAATTTTAAAACATTCAATTTTTACCATAATCGATACTACTTGTACAACGCTACTAATGTGACAGTGACAGCTCACAATCACATCACATCTGTCCAGGGTGCGGAAACTTCCATACAACGGTCATCGAAGTGAAACTTGCTTCCAAACAGCGACATCGGTGGATAAATTCAAATACTTTTTAACTACGCTAAAACGCTCTAGATGTCGCTGCTCCTGTTTCCTTCATATTTACATTTTTTTCTTAATTAAAATATATTTGAGAATATTGTTAATTACAATGTGAAACTTTTTTTAAATGAAATTAATTTGTTTTAATTTAAAGCTGAACGGTGACATTTTTTGTTATAATTTACATAATAGAGTAGTAGAAATTACTATTTAACATATGGCAACTTTGTTTTTCCTCCAAAATGGCCGGTGTTGTTTTTGTTATGTTAAATGCATTCTTGTTTTCTTAGCCATCATTTAAGTGTTCTGTGGCCCTATTAAAGTATTGAAGAGTCGTCGAGTCAAATTCAAGTTCATTCCTTCGTACCTGCTGCTGTTCTGGTTCATCGGAGTTTTGTTCGTTCCTTCGTGAATCGCGAAGAAACTTTCTGTTATGTTCACAAGTGATCTGAGTTTTCTCAATGTGCAAATGCTTTTTTAGTGTTGTTGAAAACTGCGAAAAGACGCTTTTGGTGTATAATATTATGTGTGTTCATAAATAAAGTAAAATTATTAAATTCAAAAGTTTTTGTTTACTTATTTGCATTTCCATGTGCAATGTAGAATTTTTCCAAATCCATTGTTTTGAAAATAATACAATACGTACACCATAAAGATAAATATTTTCAAAATAATGGATTTGAAAAAATTCTACATTGTACATCATAAAAACAATAATTCTTTGAAGGTTATGAGGGCCTATGTGTGCGTGAACTGTGTGTATGTGTGCGTGGACTTTACGTATGTATGTGTGCGTGTACTATGTATGTATGTGAGCGTTACGTACGTAGGTTAAGTACAGGGAATTTAACACCAGGCTGTCAATTAGTAGGTTCAAAAATTTGACAGAGAGGGTTCTCTATTTCCTATGTATTACTTTTCTCTATGCATCTGTCAGTCAGTTGTCATTTTCATGCTCATCTGGCTGGTTGCTGTTTCTTGTTTTCATTTTCTGAGTGGTGCTTTTGGATAGAATACTACTTGTAAAATTAAATTTACATTCTCTTTCTTGTTAAAATATTAATGTGCAGTTAATATTTGTTTAGATATGTCTAAAGTAAATAAGAGGAAACATGTTATGAACGAGGCGCTGTGGGACGACTACGAGTTGCCCAACGAGAAACAAAGTGTTGTTAAAGTTTTGAAAAGTAAAGGAAATAATCTTCATGAGGTAAGTAAATGCGAATTATATCTTCCAATAATGTAACATTACATACAAAGTAATAATTGTGTGATTCTACATTGTTTTAAATACTTCCAACATAGCTCCCTAACCTTCAAAGTGTGTGATCCAAAATGTGGTATTATTTTTTCTCAATGAAAAAATACCACGTTTCACAAAATTCCACACATCTGTTAAAACAGCAACAATTTCAAACATAAAAACCCTATTCTTATTAGTAAAATAAGTTTGGTATCTATTCTTATTAGATTATTAATTTATAAAATGTTCTTGTCTTAGAAAAACGTTTGATTGGAACTATTTTCATTGATTGATTAATTATTCTGTTTAAATGTTACAGGTAACTACTCCAAGCGGCGAGGAATACCTAGTGTCAATGCCTACAAAGTTCCGGAAAAACATATGGGTGAAACGAGGAGACTACATTCTCATCGAGCCAATCGTAGAAGGTGACAAAGTTAAAGGAGAAATTGTGAAAATAATGAATAAGGACTCTATTAAATACTATAAAGAAAATAAAGTGTGGCCCAAGGAGTTTGACGATGATAAAAAAGTTGATGTGAAAACAGATGAAGACGATGATGATTTGTTCGTCAACACCAACAGAAAACACATGCCTGTGTATGACAGTGAGAGTGATAGTGACTCAAGTGATGATAATAATGACTCAAGTTGTGAAAGTGACTCTAATAGTGATAAAAGTGATGATAATGTTAAATAATAAAATTATTTTATAAAATATTTTGTTTTATTTATAAATTTTTCTTACAACTACAGAAGAGATCTAAATACTTTTCAACTAGTAATAATAGTGAGAATATCTAAAACCTATAATAATGTCTATATTTGTGTAGGTAACTTATTTATTATGTCAACATTGGAGTAATATATCAAAAAGTTAAAATTACAAACATAACAACACTATTTTTTATTAATTCATTCTAAATAGGTATTATGAATAACAAAAAAATCAATAAATAAATAAAAAAAATTGTACACACAGTACAGATTCAATTGTTCTCCCAAATTGTAAAATTATCAGAATACAAGTCTATAATATACAATTCAAAGTTAATTTTACTATAGTAACTTTTGTCAGGAATGAAGAAGTTATTATTTATATAAAATAGTGGAGTACTCTAGTCATAGGAACTAATGCTCCATCAGACTTAGGGCTATATTTCACCGGGACGCCATGGCGGCGCAACCAGTCGCCGCACATATGTACGTAGATTTCAATGATTTAGGCAGCCAAAAATGGATTTAATACAAAGTAGCAATAAAATGATATTTTGCTGAATTTTTTCTCCAAGTCTTCAAATGCTGTTAATTTAAAAAAGCGCGGGTTTCCGCGGCAAACTTTTTTGCAAATTTAAAGAACAATATGTAAAGTATTAAAAAATAAAGAAATTATTGCTTGGACAGACCCTGAAGTTAGTTAAACCACCAATTTAAAATAAATACAAAAAAATCTCATTTCTGATATAGCTATCTTTGAGAATTTTTAAATATATTTAGGAAAACAAAAACTAAGTAAATTACTGTCGAAAAACATAGGCTCTATCCTTAATTATCGCAATCCACCACTGTCATTCGAAAACAATGGTTTTGAAAATAAATATGCAATTTACAAAAGTTGTAAGTTTAAGAGCGCCCGAAAACAAATACATACACGTTAAGCGAACTATCGCATTCAGACTACTCTAGAGGGTAGATTTGCGCGATTTTTTCGTTGAACATTGAAAAAGGTACCTTGGTATTCCTGGAAGTGTGTACTACCCGCGTACATGGTTGATTTTTTAATAGATTGTTTTTGGAAAACAGGGTTTTGGCTGCCTAAATGATTGAAATCTACGTATGTGCGCCGCTACCAACAAAATGTATACAGCTTTGCGCAACCAAACAAACACCAGGTGAGTAACTCTCTATAGAGCCGTATACATTTTGTTGGTAATCGGCGACTGGTTGCGCCGCCATGGTGTCCCAGTGAAATATAGCCCTTTTTGTAGAGTATCACACTCAATTTCCAATCACTTGATATCTGCATCCACATCATCTGCCATAATGTACTCATAGATCCTTTTAATCAATTCCACAGATTTTACTTTGGCCCAGCCCTCAGTTTTAATGATCAATTTGGCTTGGCCATCCTTAATGAATTCTAACGTTAGCAATTTAAGTGTCTTAGCAGAGTGCAAGTCTGCTAACTGCAGGGTCTCAATGGCATTATCCACAGTTAGTTTCTTGTGCAGAGCCTCTTCACAAAGACTCTTGAGACGACTCAATTGGTAATAATCAGCTGCAGCCAGCAGTTTCTCTGGAATTTCATCCACTCTAGGGGCCTTGTCACTGTAAATAAACGTCAAGACTTCCCTGAGAACTTCTGACTCTAGAGGAGATTCTACTATATTAGTATAACACTCAGTAGTGTTGTGCTCAAAATGAGCCTTTAGGACAGCACTTCTGCTCGCCAGCACAGCCTTGTGGACTTTGTAGTCAATGCTCTCAGCAGATTTCATAATCACGTCAGAGAACAAGCCATTATTGAGCAGATTCTCGAAGTCGTTACTTAACTGAACCTCTGGGACGTGGGATCTGTCCACTTTTATGTCATTAGTCACCATAAATTGGAATTTTAGACGCAAACTGCCGTCGCTCAGTAGGAATATCTCGCGACCATCGTAACTGGCGATATCTCGCTTGAATAGCGTCGCTAGGAACTGCCACTTATTAGCTTGTACAGTGTGGTACTCCTTTATGACAATGGAACGTTCTTCAAACCGCTTTAGGCATATGGTGAGAACAGACTTTAAAAACACAGGCGTAGGGGACAAATAATATATCTCAATGATGTCATTATCGCGCCCAAGAAATAGCATTTTCAATTGGAATCGACCGTCTAATAAATCAGACGATGCATCTTTAGATTTTTCTGTACGAAACTCCCTCGTCGTTTTATTTTCCAATAGATTTATAAAGTTTGGCACAGTCCATATTATAGTATTTATTTTAGTTTGGCCTTCAGTACGTGTTGTATAGTTTATACTAGACATTTTTGTTAAGAAATTCTTGTTTTTCGTGTTTAAAAACACAATACAACACTCCAGAAGCAGAAGAACATAGAGAAAAGTAATACAGAAGAATCTGTGTCCACCACCTTCACAGATTGGTCTGGATCAGGGTGTGGAAACTTCCATACAACGGTCATCGAAGTGAAACTTGCTTCCAAACAGCGACATCGGTGAATAAATTCAAATACTTTTTAACTACCCTAAAACGCTCGAGATGTCGCTGCTCCTGTTTCCTTCATATTTTCATTTTTTTCTTAATTAAAATAATTATATTTGAGAATATTGTTAATTACAATGTGAAAACTTTTTTTAAATGACATTAATTTGTTTTAATTTAAAACTGAACATTGACATTTTTGTTATAATTTACATAATAGAGTAGTAGAAATTACTATTTAACATATGGCAACATTGTTTTTCCTCCAAAATGGCCGGTGTTGTTTTTGTTATGTTAAATGCATTCTTGTTTTCTTAGCCATCATTTAAGTTTTCTGTGGCCCTATTAAAGTATTGAAGAGTCGTCGAGTCAAATTCAAGTTCATTCCTTCGTACCTGCTGCTGTTCTGGTTCATCGGAGTTTTGTTCGTTCCTTCGTGAATCGCGAAGAAACTTTCTGTTATGTTCACAAGTGATCTGAGTTTTCTCAATGTGCAAATGCTTTTTTAGTGTTGTTGAAAACTTTGCGAAAAGACGCTTTTGGTGTATAATATTATGTGTGTTCATAAATAAAGTAAAATTATTAAATTCAAAAGTTTTTGTTTACTTATTTGCATTTCCATGTGCAATGTAGAATTTTGCCAAATCCATTGTTTTGAAAATAATACAATACGTACACCATAAAGATAAATATTTTCAAAATAATGGATTTGAAAAAATTCTACATTGTACATCATAAAAACAATAATTCTTTGAAGGTTATGAGGGCCTATGTGTGCGTGAACTGTGTGTATGTGTGCGTGGACTTTATGTATGTATGTGTGCGTGGACTATGTATGTATGTGAGCGTTACGTACGTAGGTTAAGTACAGGGAATTTAACACCAGGCTGTCAATTAGTAGGCTCAAAAATTTGACAGAGGGTTCTCTATTTCCTATGTATTACTTTTCTCTATGGTCTGGATCACAGATTAGAGAGGGTCTGAGCCCCGATTACGGTAATTTTTAACGTCAACAATCCAGACACGCTTCTCGATTCTGCGATACGATTGGTCGTTCAACAGCGTACGTCAGCTGTTTTGACCAATCGTATCGCAGAATCAGAAACGCGTCTGGATTGTAGACGTTATAAAAGTTACCGTAATCGGGGCTCTGGATTGGTCCACTTTACCACAGATGAGACAGGGACACTCACACTTCTTTGCCAATGTTTGACAAATCCTATTAAAGATGACCATAGAGTATAGTACTTATACCAAAAGATGACCCACGCTGAACTGTCCCACCAAACTCAATGACAGGGGGGCGCTACCATCGTTCAACTATATGGTTTCCAACATGGCAAAAATCGGAACCAGCGATCCGGTATTGACGGTGGCGCCCCGCTGTCAATGTCATGGATAGGACAATTCAGTATTTTGGAACTATATGTCAAAGTCAAGTTGGTCAAGTCAACTTCAAAACGTTTCAATTAATTATAGATGACCCACGCTGAACTGTCCCACCAAACTCAATGACAGGGGGGCGCTACCATCGTTCAACTATATGGTTTCCAACATGGCAAAAATCTGAACCAGCGATCCGGTAAGTAAAAGTATCCATAAGTGCCACTTGTGGTCTAAACTGAATAAATATTTTTTGATTTTGATTTTGATTTTGGTATAGACGGTGGCGCCCCACTGTCAATGTCATCGACAGGACAGTCCAGTATTTTGGAACTATACTCATCTCATTCATTCTTACTTTTTAGAATTATGTTTCTAACTTAGATTAATAAAACCTAGATGGATAGTCTTCATACAAACGCTTCGTCAAGAGTGAGGCAAAAATCTTATGTCATTAGTGTCAATTTTGTTGGGGAGTGTAGACAGTGTAGGCGATTTTCCCGAAAGTAGGGAAATTTTTAATACGTTTTTAATTATTTTATAACTAACAAAAACAAAACGCATCGTGTACTTACTTATTTATTGAATTCAAAGTACCTACATAATTACAATAAGATAAATCGTTTGAAAAGTCTCGATTTCATAAAAAAGGAAGTGTATTTGTACGGCGAACAATTGGGAAATAAATTTTCTTGTTACTGGTATCATTCCCGTATTTAATTTTTGAAAGCCAAATTCAAGCAAAATACGCGTCGAATCGTAGTACTTACTTATGAAATGTAACACTGGTCACTTTCTTTAGTTTTTCTGATGTATTTAGACACCCTTTCACAGCACAAACCGTCTTAATTAATTAAAAGTCGTCGGACGTGTTTACCAATTTTTCACTTTGACAGTTCATGTGACGTTTACGAGTAAGCCATTCTGGCTTACTAAAATCTGCCTCACCTTTCGTGCACTGACTATCTATCTAGGTTTTATTAATCTAAGGTTTCTAATCGCCTTTGTTCAATACATGAAGCTAAAGATAAAAATGGAGGGCAGAGTTGGAACAAAAACTTGAGTCAAATACCTACTTATATCTATCTCGCTCTCTGCGGCCCTACCTCTCTTTTTAGTGTGAACTGTATAGGTGTACCAGAATCTCATGGCAAATAGGGAAAATAAACTTTGTTGAGAGCAATACTGGGGAAATTGGAATAAACGATCTTGATACTGTTTAATTTTTTACTTTTATGACTAATATTAATGAACATGAAGTACGAATATACATTTTAGGTAGGTATGTCTTGGAAATTAAATAAATCGTCTGTGAGAAAAGAAATGTCTGAGAAATTAATTATTTAAATTACCTACATATTTTCGCGTGGAACTGAAACATAGGGGGTGCCGTTCTTTTTGTATATGGCCAGGTCTGGGTTATTAAAAAAAAAGGTTACAAAATTTTACTAAGAAAGAATCTTGAGTGACCCTAGCTGAAAAATTAAAAACTGCTAGATTTAAAAAAAATGAACTGGCTGGATCAGGGGTGATTTACTGTTTGTACTCCGAATGACTGTGTGAATACACCGATCAAAATGGCGTGAATAGTTATGTATGCGCAACTTTAGGGCCCTGTAACGTATTTATTTGTAGAGATATTTTCATGATTATTTCACAATTATTATTAGTTCTACTTATATTTATTTCAAGTTTATTTCAAAGAAAAAAATTGGAAACTTTTCCATTATTCAATCTTGCTTTATGAAATCTTTTTCAATTTTCTTTACATGGTCATAACATCTGCACCAATTTGTGAGATATACCTGAAAACCCCGATAAAGCAGCTATTAAGTAAGAATAATATAAAAAAACACAACCCTCCTTCTGACACAGTTGGGTAATAAACTAAATGTATCAAAACATTTCAGTCCAACTTACTGTCAACTCGACGACGCGCTTTAGAATCAAAGATCGACTTTGAATTATGCCTTATTTTACAATTCACATTGAAAACAATATGCCTTGCTTGAACTTTTTCGACTTTTTCCCAAAAATAACAAATAGTCAAGAAGAGATTACAAAAATTTTGCAGCGGCTGACAGATTTCATAATTTTCTTTGACAGGTGACAATTAAACCATAGACAATTGCCATATGAAAAACACACTTTTCCAATATTTTTGTTTGCCATGAGATTCTGGTACACCTATAGTATTGCTATCTTCTGATTTAAATCTCCTTGTAAATTCTTCGAAATAGCCAATTCACTAACCAAATCAGAAGTTAAACAAATAAATAATTAATATTTGAAACTAAGATTACCTAGTTAAATAAAAAATCACAAAATTGTCGGCCATTTAGGCTTAATGTGTTGGCGAATCAGGGAATTACAATCCCAATTCCTGGGTAATCGGTACCATGTGGCAACATCGGCCCAATCCGGCCCATCATGGCGGTTGTTTACTATTTTGTTTATTGAGCAGTTAATTTCGTTTGAGATTGTTTACAGGAAATAATCATTGTTTTATCACAAGAATTGGTGCAACATTTTGTAGTGCGTGGTTGCGGTAGTACGTGGTGTCCTGGAATTGACATAAGATTCCACGCGTAAGTCTTTATTTCGTGATTTCCGACATTGGATCATTGTAAACATTTTTCACATTTTTTACAGTAATTTCTTCCTAAAACGTTTTACCAGTAATTACACTTATCATTTTTAATGATACCTATGTCAAGAAATAAAGATTTTACATTGGTTTCATTGAATTTGAGCAATTTTATATTTTTTGTTTATTTAGAAAGAGCGAGTCTGCCCACAGAGAGCGAGATAGTGATACTTAGTTTGTGCTTCAAGTAGGTATTCGGAGTGTGGCCTCCATTTTTATCTGTAGCTTCATGTCAATAACCAAAGTTAAGAAAAAGAAAGTCATTTCTTCGATTTGACGTACACAGGCTGTTTTCTAGGTTTGTTCTAGAATTTAAAGTTTTTTAATTAAAATAATGTACACCAATCTTTCTTCTCACCTCTGACTTCACGTTATCAAGTATTGCAGCGTGTTGCACGCTGAACACAGTTGTTATACAGTGTGAGTCACGTTAAACTGCACATATGAAAATAGTTTAAACTAGACCTATTTTTATCGACAAAAAAGAGGTCAAAATTTTTTTGAGATTTTTTTTTAATTTTTTATAGAATTTTTTTTCTTTCAATTACTTATTGTAAAGAAAACGTAATAAATTTTAAACTAAGCGGTATATCCTGATAAAATAAAAACAGTAATAATGCTAAATAACAGGCGATACTAAAAAAAATACATAAAATACACAAAAAAGGCCTACAAATAATAAAAAATGATACCACAAGTTGTGGTCCACAACAGTAACTGCAGTAAATGGAATCGAGACCACCTTCGTAAACGCATAGTATCTGTCAGTCAGCAGTGGTCATGGACAATGGACGTCGATATTCCAATAATTTCTTCAATCGTAATTTTACGATTATTTTAGGCTTTATCTTCATATGTTAATTAAATTTTTTAACGCGGTATCTAATCTTTGAAGTCTGCATGATTGTGAATTAATCCGATAGTGTTTCAGTTCGTAATGTAATGAACGAACGTCTTCAATAAAGCGTAACCGTGAGTTTAGAGACATAAATTATTGTTTCGTTTGAATTTTTTGCGTCTTTGACAAATGTGATTTGGTGCTCGCAATGGAGGATTATAAATTTCTCTTCAAAGTTGTGTTGGTGGGTAATGCGGGCGTGGGCAAAACATGTTTAGTGCGTCGTTTCACTCAAGGACTTTTCCCACCTGGACAAGGTGCCACAATAGGTGTAGATTTCATGATCAAGACTGTGGAAGTGGACGGTGAGAAAGTGAAGGTGAGTCGGTCTAAAATTGTGAGCATTTTTGGTAATGTTGTTGCATCATTGAACTTGTTTTCCAATGTGCTCCATTCCATAGTTTACTGAAGCACATATGTTTCGATTTTGAATTTGAGAATACACAAGATGCTTGCTTTGTCAATAATAATTGCCCAGTACTTCAGTTCACATAACATTGTCTTTAATGTAGCATTTTTTATTTTGAAATCACAGCTTTTAGTGTACTATCTAATTGCTTCATTATTGACTTGTAAAGTAAACATGCACATGATTTTTTGTTTTACTTCATCCATAAATTATTGTGTGTAATTGGGCAGCAGTTAAATAAATTGCAGTTTTAACAGTCACTGATGATTTACTATTAATGCTTACAGTTTTTCTTTATGGACAAGAATGTTTTGATTCTCTCCTACTCTCTTTGTTTTGTTTAGTTTGTTCACAAATTAATAATCTATCCAGTTAATATGGACCTTTTATAATCAGTAGAGCTGAGGTTTTGAAATATTTAATATTTTTGTCATATTTTAAGTTAATGAATACTCATGGAAGAGTTGCAATAACATGAGTTTATTTGAGGGTAGAAAAATCTTGATCCCTGATACTTGAATTTACAAGGAGTTACAGGGAGAATAAAATTTTTTCTGTGAATAACAAATTATGAATATTTTATATTGCAGCTACAAATATGGGACACAGCAGGTCAGGAGCGGTTCAGATCAATCACCCAAAGCTACTACAGATCAGCGCACGCACTTATTTTGGTTTATGACATATCTTGCCAGCCCACATTTGACTGTCTGCCCGACTGGTTACGGGAGATTGAGGAGTATGCCAATAATAAAGTACTTAGGATATTAGTTGGTAAGTAAATTTAATTTCCTTTAGTTACAATGTGCCATTATTATAATTATACATGGTAGAGTTGGAAGTAACATTAAAAAATATGTTGTTAGTAAGAATCTAAACTATTTTTGTTAACTAACTGCTACAAGTCAGTATGTGCATAATAAACCAGTTCTGTTAATGTAAGTCTTCTGGTATAACAAAAATTATTGCTGATTGTTAATTTAACATGCACAAGTAAATATTTAATACATTTTAGTGTGATTAATAGTAATCATTTACCTTGCATGCAATCTTCAGGCTGCAATGCATTCCATATATTATAGGGTTGTCTACTTTATAAGGCCAATAATTTGATTGAATAATATATTGCTAAATTAAGGCATTTCATGTTTGACTGACATACATCCTGATATTACCTCTGCTTGAATTAATTGATGTAATTCACAATAATTATTATAGTTTACAAAATTGGCCAACTCTACTGAATAAGGAATTGAGAGAGCAGCAATTCTGAAATAGCCAGGACGATGAAACATTTTCATGTACTTATATTGC
The DNA here is from genome assembly GCF_963855985.1 of Ostrinia nubilalis. Taxonomy (NCBI): domain Eukaryota; kingdom Metazoa; phylum Arthropoda; class Insecta; order Lepidoptera; family Crambidae; genus Ostrinia; species Ostrinia nubilalis. Next base: position 12,130,723 of record NC_087106.1, read on the forward strand.
ATTTTCGAACTGAAAGGCTATACTTTTCTGATGTATGTACAGGCAACTGATATTTTTTATTATTTAACTAAGTTCAATCTTGAAATCAAAAGAAATAACAATTTTTCTTTGGTGTCTCACATCATTAAGAATATGTTATAAGATAACAATAGATTGTTTTTGTGCATCATACTGCTTGTTAAGCCTTGTTACTTAAGTCATTAAACTATATCCTAAACAAGGTTGCTACATCAAAACACATAATAGAATAGAAAAATACATGGTTGACATCAAATCAATAGTGGTTGTACATGTTTGAAGTCTTGCAATCCTAGAAATGAGGTTCTCTGGGTTAAAAAAATAAGAGTTTGAATTAGTCAATCAGTTAACTTTTCAAAAAAATACTCGACACGTAATTTTCACTTTTTCAAAGTACATAATGAAAATTGATATCATAAAGCACGGCGCTAAAGTTCAAAACAAGAGGCCCGCACGTCAAGAAGCGCTTATAAGTGTAGCACGGTGTGACATGACGCGGAACTTAAACGCACCATAAATTCGTAATTACTGGTTTGATTGACAATAAAAATATACTCGTCCAATATTTTTTGATAATATAATTTGACGCACTACAATTTTTTTTAGGGAACTAGCCTTTTTATCCAGTTCGATCGATACCGACTGTTAATGTGGTTTGTGGTTGGTAGTGTGTGTGTGGTGGTCAAGGTGAACCGACGACATCGTAAAGGTAGCAGGGAAGCGCTGGACGCAGGCCGCTGCCAATCGATCAACATGGAAAGCATTGGGGGAGGCCTATGTTCAGCAGTGGACGTCCTATGGCTGAAATGATGATGATGATGATGAATGTGGTTGTTTATCGGCAGGTAACAAAACAGACAGGGAAGACAGGGAGATCCCGAGGCACATCGGCGAGGACTTCGCGCAGCGCCACGGGATGTACTTCCTGGAGACGTCGGCCAAGGAGGCGGAGAATGTCGAGAGGCTGTTCATGGAGATCGCCGTCGAACTCATGGAGGTCAGTCACCATCACCATATTCTGAAACTTTTAGAAGAGAGTAGCACCTTTTGGCAGATGGCAAGGGCAACTGTGTTTCAATACCATATTCTTGTATGAAAAGACGAATTGTCTCAATTGGAAAGGGACTATTCCCACCTCTTGTTCCGACAGCTGCATCTCCTGTGTAGCCAGGATCTACAACTTGACCACCGCCAATAACAAAAACCCAACCAGTGAAGGTCAAGTTTGTCTCGGGGGACAATCAGGGGATTTTGATCGGACGGACCGCAATTAAAAGATTTGGATTAATTAATGGTGTTATATAGTAAAACAAAGTACACATAACAAAGTAATAATACCGATTGTATTTTGAGCGGAATTTTTCTTGACTTGCCCGACGCTTTTAATCAAATTGAAATCTTGTCATCTTTACATTTACCTTAATAAGAAAACTTTATTCCAGCAAGCGAAATGCAAGGAACTGCCAAAGTACGACGGCAGCCTGGGCCCCATCAACGGTAAGACCACGTCAGTCGGCGACAGCGGGTGCTGCCTCCGCTAAACAACGAATTTATCTTGATGATGTCGTGATTGTCATTCTTGCATTCTGAGACGCATTCAAACAAACGTAGGAAAAATGAAAAGTGAAGGTCCGTTTATATCTACAGATATTGCGCGTGCCAGACACGTGCCAAAATCGTTCAGACAAAATTTGGTGTCTGCGTGGCCGTGTAACGATAGATATAAAAACGTTAATAGATACGTATAAAAGAATATTATTTTGTCTGCTACGGCACGTGTCTGGCAAGCTCAATGTCTGTAGATATAAATGGACCATAATGGGAACTTGTAGACCAAGTTTTTAACAAAGCGGAAAGAAGAAGAGATAACTGATGAGTTTTAATAACCAATCACATTTCCGAACGAAGCTGAGCTCAAATCTGATTGGTTATTCAAAGACAACTCCTTTCCGCTTTGGTGGAAGCCGGGCCTTAGTGAGGACGATTTGTAGTGCCAGTATATCTTTTACATAATCAGTCGACCTTAATAATGCATGAGTGACTTTTTTTAACTATTTGTTCAAACGAATCTCAGAAGTTTGTATTATGCGTCTTAGAATACAAGTTCTATGAGTACCTAGTAATGTGTACTGCGCTGTGGTATTTTTATAGGGGATCATTTGTTATAGGATTTTATATGTAATTTCTTTAAGCTTTCAATTTCAAGTAGTTTGGCGTTAATTGAGTTGTCCGTTGTGTGAATCCTAAAACATTTTTCTTCACTTTTTCTTCCTTCTAGTTGTACTAAAGTATAAAACAGCGACGTGAAAAATAATGCAATTATTAGAAAAAAGAAAGGTTGTACTTGTTATAAAATAGTATATCGGAAGGAGCAATGAACCTATTACGTAAAATTAAAAATTAAGAACCAGTAGTACATACCAGTTTATAAACTTAAATTAGTGAGTAAGCATTAAATAAATGCTTTGTTAATCTTAGGAGGGATTAGTTGATCAATGATGTGACTTATGTGATTATCTTGCTCTTAAAATCTGACATCTAAAACGTAATGCTATACTATGAATTTAATAAAAATTTAAGTGGGATAAAATGCCTTTACATGTCAGTTTTAAGATCAGAAATGATGAATTACTGTATTAATCGGAGACTGAAAGTAAACGGCGATCTCTTTATAAAAATACCATGTTTATAGAAATTGTATTTAGTAGTATTTGAAATCATTCCACTCGCTTTAAGGGCTGTCGTGGCGTTGCAACATCGCAGTTATAAGTATTAAGCTTTTTCTAGAACTCATTTTTAAAATAGGTATCAATTTTGTTGGGTACCTGCACATTTTAAGCATTGTTTTCATTAGATGCATAGTGTTCAGATATTGGTGTAAGTCGCTATGAATAACTGCAAAAAGATTGTGGTTTTCATTTGAAATAATGAACATTCAAAGATATTATAATTTTATAATCTATTGACCGGCTAATCATTTGCTATTTATCTTATCCCTTTCGGTGTTTTATCGGTTTTTATCAAGTAAGTTCTAAGTTTTATAATTTTAGACGGGACTGCGTTCATGTCAATAATTAAATTTATATTCGTCTACTAGCTAGTGGGACCATAGCCGTAGTTCATCGTTTGCATATCAATAGTTGTAGAGATTTTGAGACCAATTTAGGCTACTTGTTTTTCTATAAGATGTGTAGTATTTGTACATAGATAGTTATGCATTGAAAGCAATCAAATGATAATGGGATATGTTGGATTCTGTTTGTGGTATTTTCAAAATAATGTAGTAGGTACTTTTAAATGCGTCCCGGCTTCCTAGAAACAGAATATAATTTAGCTATCCCAAAATTAGCAAGCGCTAATATCCCGTATGCGAAAGATTTTTTACGGAAGGACTTGTTTGGAGTGTCATGATAATCATTTAACATCAAACCAAACATGTAGTCCACCACCTACACAAAACGCTTCTAGAATACAAAGTTCCCATAGAAAACAACAGCGTGTCTTATATGGAGCGACGAGTGTCCTACCATAAATGGACATGATATAATTGACCATGCGCTTGCGCATACAAAACGCGCACGCGGTGTTGCAATGTCACGAATAAGTTAAAATTTGCTGTTGCAATTTTCGTTTTAATTAATTAAATTATACATCATTTAGTGTATTGCATAGGACGTAACAAATTGGCCATGTAAAATTCACGTCTCGCTCGCACACAGTCGTAAGGAGTGTGAGCAAACGAGAGGTGAGATAAAAGCCAAATTATATTTCCTAGACTACTTTAGTCGCCTCGTGGAATGGTTAGAGCATTAAAGAATACCAGCCTATATTTTTTGTAGTTCGAGTCAGTAATTTGACATGACCATCATGGTGACGACTAATTTTCTCACTTGATTTTGAATGTGAATGACTAAAGAAATACATTTCAAAATTGATTGAGAAATTAAGTATTTCAGAGTAGGATGATCTGATATTTTTTTATGAAAATATACCTATTGCTGACTCGAGTTATAAAATATCTGAGTTTAGGTTGTATGCTTACTGAGAGTATGAAGTTTCATTCCATCGTAGTGACGACACATAGGATTTGTCCCTTCGACCTCGATGCGTTCGACAATGTATAGTTGTTTAGTGAATAGAATAAGGGTTGAAGGGACGCCGCCTTACTATGAATGAATTAATTAGAGATGGGTTATACTAGGTAAATTTGATACTAGGTGCACCTATTCCAAGTATTTATTAATACGTGATCCAAATACCTGTTCCACTTAGTACGTAGTAATTTACCATACTTGACGCGACTAGTGCGGACTAATCCACGTATTATGACTTTAAAATACAATTTTCTTTGAAAAGATCCACTCGTAGTATTAATAATGCAATTTGAAATTGAATAATAATGTTTTTGCTGGTTGTTGATTGATTGATATCCTCCCTTCATACTTCAACAGGCTTAGGACTGTCAACTTAAAAGTTGGCGTATTTAAAAGATATCAATTTCATAAAAATATTTACATAATTTTTTCTATTTTTTATTTATGCAATTATCACGGACGCGTGACAACAAACCAAAACAAACCTGTCGGAAGAATAAAAACTGGTTTTTTACCGGCTAGTCAACAAGGAGTGAGCTGGATGAGAGAGAACAAAAATTAAAATATTCAAAACCTTACCTGTGTACAAATAGAGTTTAAATTACGTAATACATCAAACACCTATTCCTATCTCACACCTGCCTGCGCTCAAATTTGTTTGTCAGACAGAGACGGAGTGAATCTCTACGTTCGCACATAAGCTTAGCGAGAAATACGCGGTGAGCGTAATACACGACTACGGATTATGCAATAATAATCTCTATTACTTTGATAGTAGGGTCGGAAATCGTGTAATTTAAAAAATACTTAGTAGAAATACGCGGTGCGCGTAATACACGACTACGGATTATGCAATAATAACCTCTATTACTTTGACGGTAGGGTCGGAAATCGTGTAATTTAAAAAATACTAGGTGGATCAAGTATTTTAAAAATTGGAATAGGTGCCACTTAGTACTGTAAAATACCTAGTGTGTGGATCTGTTCTAGTAAATACGTCTCATCTCTAGAATTAATGGTATACAACGGAATTTAACTGTTAATGCGTGCGAATACTGATATACATTTTCTACACATGTAAATGTATAATATACTTACTCAAATTACATTTTACATTCAAGCCCAATTCCACAACCGGCCATTAATGGAAACAATTATTTATTATCGGCTAATGTTTTAATCAATAATTCAATATTGGTTTTAGTAACAACTCCACATTTTGACCCGATTCTAAAAAATAAATAGAAAATATTATTCAAGAATCAATATTTTTTTTTAATTGAATATATATTTTTATAATCTATTATGCCAGCATATCACTATCTTTTAGCACCAGCCTATATGTTATGTTGTCCTGAGCCCCGATTACGGTAATTTTTAACGTCTACAATCCAGACTCGTTTCTGATTCTGCAATACGATTGGTCAAAACAGCTGACGTACGCTGTTGAACGACCAATCGTATCGCAGAATCGAGAAGCGTGTCTGGATTGGAAACGTTAAAAGTTACCGTAATCGGGGCTCTGAAGTGGTGGTTAGGGTAGGGCCTGCTATTTGGGACGTGTATTAAGCGCCCTGTAAAGTTAATAAAAGATTTGTATTTCTATGTAATTGAGCAGTATGTGTGAAGAATGCGTCTCAGCATTCGCGCCAATGTATTTTTACCGTAACCTCTGCTTGCCTGTGAACTTTAAACATGTTAATGTTACTTACATATTTTGTTAAAACTGTTTTTAACGTTATGCCTTTCCAGTGGTTGTTTTTGATTAAATCATGGATGTTTGTAATGTGTTGTATTGTATGTATTGTTGGATTATTAATTCGAGGTTTCAAAATGTTTACCAATGTGATAAATTATTATTATCACTGAAATCAAAGTTTTAGAGGGTATACAAATATTAAATGGGAAATAAACTAGTATTTACTCATTGTTTTTTTATGTATCGATTTTTCATTACCGTGGTCGGTGGGCACTGTGTATCATCTACACATTTGAAATCTCGCATTAAAAATCCTCAAAGTATTTATAGTTATAAATAATCGTTGTCGAAATGATCATAATATGTAGTACATTATAATAAGTGTGCTTAGTTGGTCATTACATTCGAGGCGGGATTGCATTTGCAGCTGCCAAACGCGAGGGTGTAATTAATTACTGATGCGCACGCGTTGAAACGACGTTTTTCAACACATTTGTGAGGAAAATAATACTTTCCTTTACTTTTCTCAATTAATAATTGTCAAAAAATGGCGCGCAGATGTTTTCGCGCCTGTCATAATATAAGTTATTATACAGCGTACGTCATAATAAATGAGATGGCGCTGATGCTTGATCAGCCTAATGTAAGAAAAATATTCAAAAACAGATATAAATTCAATTATCCATTTTATTTAATAAAGGTATTCATTCAAAATATTTGCTACCTTTTTGACAAAAGCATCTAAAAATTTATTATTTTTAAAATATTTTCAATATCACACTACTTTTACGAGCAAGTGTGTTGAAAAACAGTGGAAATTATTCGTTTGGTCGAGTTTCCTTCATAAAACTGTTTGGTACCTAATTAAATAATAATAATTTGCATTGCCTGATTCTTCGTTTAATTTGTATTATAATAATTATTAAAATTATTAATGTTGATATTTGAATAGAATCACATTTTATTTATAATGATAATTAATTATACTTTCTTTTTTAATCTACCTACGTGATAGTATTTTGGTAAGCAAATTGTTAATTTTAAATTAGTGTTTAATTCGTATTTATTATTGTTTTTAGGTGTCTATTTTGGGAATTTATATTGTACGGTTTTCATCTTAGCATCACAATTAACTTTTAAAGCACTTTGATGTGAGATTGTTTTTATATTTTTTTATAGTTGAATTTCTTCATGTTGATTATTTTAATGTTGTGCAATACATTGTATATTTATTTTTTATGCTGTTGATACGCCTAGGCGCTGATTACCGACTTTTAGTTGGCCGATATTTGGGTCGGGCTTTTAATAAGTATGGGCATGTATGAAAGTGCGCACATTACACCGATTTGGTATCGGCCGATTCTTCATACAAATAAGAATCGGGCCCAACCATCGGCCAACTAAAAGTCGGTGGTCTGCGCTTAGGTTAGAGGCTCCTTGATAATCGCAAGAAGATACAATACAGATATCACCAAGGTACGGGAAATCTTGCTTAGAAATAAAATTAAATAAACTAGGAGCCCTAGACAAGTGTCACTTTTTGATCGCTCTGAAAGTCAAATACCTTTACAGAGCAAAGTAACTGCATAAATGCTGCAATGCATGAAATTATAAGTGTTAATTTAACAGCGTTTTGCCACTTGTTTGGGGGACAGATCTCATCGAGCCTTTAGTCTCAACATTTTCAAAATTATGCCATTATTTGTTGACTGTATTATGTGCAATGTAAGGAAGTAAGGCGTATTGAACAGTAGCTCCGGACTCTTATTGGATCTGAAAATATTACCTAGGTACCTTAATAAATGTTTTCTGATATAATGTAAAATTAATTCTCACCAAAGAAACGGAATTATTGTAATACTCGCATAAATAAATGATCACTTTGGATACTTTTGTCTGTTTTATTTCAATTTCACGTCTATCCATATTATTTCACTATAGATAATGGTCAGTAGGTATCTAGAGAGATGGATATTTTAATGGCAATATGTAGTAGTGTATCATCTACCAGTAGCATAGTAGAATTAAATATGCCAGGCACCTACCGGTACCATAGGATAGGATAGGGTGATGATCTCAGGGTGACGAATGTTTCAAGTGTTCAGGAGTCGATTTCAGTAAAGTAAACAGCTTCATAGATTTTTTAAAGATTCTGAATTCTTTGTTATTTATGATTTTGTGACTTATCAGAAAGTTTGATATTTTAAATATTTTCGATACTTATAATCTAATGTTTATGTAAAACATTTACGTCGAACGTATTGGTGTCGCGCTGAATATGCATAAAATCGAATCATACGATTTAAGTTTACTTATCGATAACTTCAGACCAAGGTCGATAACAGAATGTAATAAATTACTGGAGTTTATTTTACTGTTTTATTAAAAAGACAATTACTTTTAAGTCAATAAAATAACATGCATTATTCTATATATTTTTTTCTTGCCAATTTTATATCTAGTCAGGCCTGGCTCACTCCGCGCGGTACATCCGATAATTACCTACAGCGAAGCGCCCCGCCGGCGGGTATTATATCAGTCGAGTGTCACGCGCGCGCCCGTCGGGACTTGATGTTTTGCCTTTAATAAATAATATCTTTTGAATACAATTTATGATGTTTTAAGAATTTTATCGTTAAAATATTAACTATTACCTTTCCGTGTAGGTAAATGAAACGGAAGAGTAACATCGATACACCAAATTACGACAAGCTAGTTCTTTTACCATAATGCATACCCCAACAATATTCAGTAAAAAATAAATTGTTGCCAAAGTACAGCGAGTAACATTAGATTAAGTTTGTGCAAAGCCAAATACAAATATGATTTTCGGGTGATGCCTCTCGTTCTAGGATGTAGCCGTTTCGTGTTTGCGTAGTAAGTAGGTAGGTATGATGTCATTCTTTCTTCTGTGATAGTAGGTATGTTTAATTTATTTGTCTTATGTTAAAATAGGTATGAATGAAGACATTGTATTAAAATAAGTACTTTTTTATCCTAAGTAGGTATATTTAAAATGTTATTTTTACAAAGGTAAAATAACACTAATACTTACCTACATACGTACCTCATTACAAATACCTAAGTAGATTAATTCTATTTTTTCACTAGACAGCATAACAACCCTAGCAGCGTAAGAAGAGTTCAGAGGCACGCGATAGAAAGAGACAAAACTTGTAGGTGAATAAAATTGTAGGTACGTAGTGCTGTGCGAGCTGAATTCCACTGTATCGCGTCGTAGCAAGACTCGCATTTATTTAAATCGTCTTGCGGAGTAATCCTTCTGTACCTGTACTATTACTTATTCTGTGATCTAGTATAGCTTTCTGGAATTTAATAATCGAATAAAGTCAAATCGATTACACATACCTGTGTAACATTGACATTTCAGAAGTTTATCGATCGACGACACTAATGTCGCTTTGAAATGGCCGACGTTTAGGGGGAGTGTCTTGCGGAAATTGGGATTTTGGAATATTATTTACGCGATAACGTGAGTAAATGTTCGCAAATATCTAAATTAGTGATAAGCCACACAACTTATGTTAGCTCCCTCGCTAAAACCATCGATGCTGCTAATATAGGCCATTTCCGGTGGCTCAGCCGGCCAACTATTCAAAACAAAAGGTGTTTCTTTATTATCCAGTGTTTTTCCATTTGTGAGCTCTAAAGGTCATTGTTATTCCGTGTAATAATATCCAAAGTTACTCCAGATATAAAATCGATACATTTAGTCTGCTAAAATGATCGTTTCCGTCAGTTCCATTGAGATAACTTTAGTGTGATTCTACTTCGAGATATGAGTGTATCTCTACAGATATGAAATGAGCATTACATTTCCTGCTATATTCGGAATCGGAGTGTTTTCAGTCTTGACTGTAAAACCAAATTTCCTTTGTGTTAGAGGATATTCTTACCCATATCCTGTTTGCTTTGTGTTCCAGATAATTTATCACAGACTATATTCTTACATTCCAATAACAGAAGACTGATTAACTTTTTAAACCGTGGAGAAAAATGGCTTGGCGTTTTAAAGCCTCCAAATACAAAAATGCGGCACCAATCGTGCCTAAACCAGAGACTTGTATTAGAGATATTTGTGTCGGGTCATATCAGACTTATGGGAACAATATTTGCGCTTCGGCCGCCTTTATGGCGTTCAACTGGGAGCATGTGGGGTCCAGCATGGCCGTGCTGCCACTTGACGACTGCGGACGGAAAAGCAAGACCATGCCGCTGCTCCATGCACACTCCGATACCATAACCGACATGGAGTTCTCTCCATTCCATGATGGGTTACTGCTGACTGGATCCCAGGATTCCTTGGTGAGTGAATATAGTGTTCAAATTCAGCAAACTATGCAATATTGTTAGTAACCTAGATGCCCACTGAAGCATTGGAAGTAGATTTTGCCTTTCCAAAGCATATTTTCGCAAATGAGATACGAAAGAAATTAATTTGTTTCTCTAGCGCACTAGTGAGCAGTAATTTATTTCATTATTTGTATAATTTATTTTAGTAACATTTAGTTATGTAGTTTTATAATAAGTATTGGGATTGGTTGTGTTATTTACCTTGTTAGCTTTTGTAGGTACACAAATAGTAATGGCATCCAATTAGTTGTTGTCTATAAGTGCCACTAATTAGTGGTGGTGCGCTTATCTCTTGTAAGCTAATGAAAAATGAGTCATTTTGTTCCTGGATGCTTGCTTTCTTTTACACCAAACCAAAAAATGTGTATTATATCAATGAGTGAGTTTTACAGACTTATACAATTATATTTACTGTAACTTGTTACTTGGTTTTGTATTGTTGTATTGTACTACATATTTCTGTTTCATGGCACTTGTAGAAATATGTTTAACAAGACACAACTAGAATTTATTTCAAAGTAAAATCTGTCAATAATAACTAGGTTATTCCTTATAAAAAGTAGATCAATTGACAACTATTTGTTACTTTATAATTGGCTTTCTGAATTTTTTTTAAATAATTTAATTAGTAAATTAAATTAGTACAAAATAAGTTAAAATTGTTAAATTAGTACAAAATAAGTTAAAATTGATAAAAATTCAGGAGCATTGAGTTTCGCGTTTGACCTTGCTCCGAGTCTTGCCGATTTTTTTCGCCTCCTTTGCTACAATGCGCCGCCAAGTTTGCTTGGGGCGACCACGTTCGATGATGATGTATAAAATTTCTAGGTGAAAGTCTGGCACATCCCCCCAGAAGGGTTGAAAGAGTCTCTCTCAACCCCAGAGTGCACTCTATCCCAGAAGCAAAGGAGGGTTGAGAACGTTGGCTTCCACCCTGTGGCTGATGGGCTCATCCATGTTGCTTCAGGCCATGAACTGGCCCTGTGGGACTTGACTAAGCAAAAAGAAGCTTTTGGTGAGTAAAAATGAAAAGTTTTTTTTGTTTCTTATGTCTCTCTTAGAATGTCTTTCAGCATCTACAGCAAAATACAACAAACTAAAACTACCTGTATGAGTGTGGCAGGTAGATAACTGATGAAAAACATAGATAAATGTGTATTAACAGCTATGTATAATTGTGAGCATTTGTTTTTGTTGGCACTAACATTTTTAACAGATATTTATGTGTCATCTGTTTATTCAATTGGTCTATTGGTCCCTAAACTTTGATTTCCACCATATTGGGATGATTGGGTGTCATTATCAGTTGTAATTAATATCAGTGTTTTTTATTGACAACCACTAATATTCCACCTGCAGTAAATAGAGACCACGCAGAAGTCATCCAGTCTACGTCATGGAAAAAGGATGGCAGATTGCTAGCAACCTCGTGCAAGGACAAGAAAGTGCGCGTGATCGACCCGCGCGCTGCCAGCCCTATTCTGGAGGTGGCTAACAGCCACCAGAATATCAAGGACAGTAGGGTAGTCTGGCTCGGAGATCAGGACAGGATACTTACTACTGGTGAGTTTTTTGAGCATATTTAACCCTTAACTGGTATCGTAAATTGGACATACGTAACTGGTATCGTGGGGGCCGCGCGGCCCCCATTCTATGTTTGCTTCTAGCAAGCATGTTTTACCTATATACTTGAATAAATGCTCATAAATGATATATATCAGGCTTTTTCTATGTAATTCATTTAGTTTTTATTGTATTAAATCTTCTTACATTAATACTTCAAGACATTACATAATATAGTAACAACTTTTTACGTAATATTTTTTTAACGTTACAAATATCTATGAAACCTACGTTTAGAAAGTTATAACCAAAAATATTATTATTTTAATTAATCCATAATAATGTGAACTTAATAATAAATAACGTTTTAATGTAATGTTTAATAAAAATAATAAGCATTTTATAAAAATAAAAACATAAATATTATGTTTACAAACATTAGCAGGTACTGGTGGATTTTCAGACCACCAGATTTTTTCATAGTAGCTGGATTGACTAGGTCCTACAACATCTTCATTTTCACTCTCTGAAGAAAAAACTAGAAAATCAGAATCAATATCCTCATTATCGACCGAGTATTGGTGATTGGGTCTTCACAATGACCTATAATTTTATTATCACTATATCCTTCTTCTGATATGCTACTAATCACTAATTTGGAATCAAAAACTTCGTTCTAGGTATCTTCTATTGTTTTATCACTAATAAGCCATCATTACTGCAAAAAAACAAAAAACAAATAAAAATTGCCATGAAAAAAAAACTAACGTAACTGGTATTGTGGGGGCCGCGCGGACCCCAACACGTGCATATCTTCGTCCTGGTGAATGATGCATTGCTGAAACGCCTGCACCAGACGCGAGTAGCACCGAAATGAGAATACCAAAAATTTTGGCTGCCCACGATGCGTAGCTTCTTAGAAATCAAAGAAAACGTCATGCGTGGGGGCCGCGCGGCCCCCACGATACCAGTTAAGGGTTAAGGTGGAAGTATTCCATTCTTCTTCTTTTTGTCGTGTCGACAATAAACCTATACAGTGTCAGCCCAAAACTCCGCTACAAGAGTGGCGTTGTCAGTAGCATTCATTAAATCTTCCTGCGTGTAGTTGTTTGGGTATGCAGGGCATGACATTGTGTGCTTCATCAACTGTATTCCATTTTTGAATGATTTTAGCTGATGTTTTTGGTCTCATAGGAAAGGGTACTGTTTACGAGTTAGAGAATCACTAAAAAGAATTCATTGTAATTCATAATTTATGTGTTGTCTTCCATGGTAAAGTTTTCAAATAGACTTATTTTTAAACCATCATAATATCATATCACTGAGTAATTAGAACTTTTTGTTGAACAAGGAAAATATGCTATGCTAACCCCAAATGACCTGGGATAATAAAAGCTAATTAATATTTACAGAATAGTTTATCACAATGTACAAAGTGTCCAATAATTCATTAAAATTATTAATTAACAATTAAAATGTAAAATTACAATACAATAATAGTTCAGCAGAAAATGGGGTTCGAACCCACATTCTTTGGACCTCAAATCGGCCAGTCGAACTTATTAGAATGGAGTATTGGCTCCGTGCACGATTACAGCGCCAACTAGCGTCCACAACTTTGTGGGCTCTGTCACATTGACATTTAGGTCGTATATTTGTGAAAAAATATCGAAATGAAAAAATAACAAATATTTTCAACTAATAAATTGTTGTGATACCACGATTTGGGTGGAAAAAAGGTTTCGAAAACATTTTGGTCATTCAAATCAAATGAGGTAAGTCCAAAAAGTGTGTTTAATTTTGATTGTGTCAGGGTTTGTTTACTTCATTTATAGTTGTAGTTTTACAGTAAAACAAAAAGAAAAAGCTACTTTAACGGTTTCATTATATAACAGTAAATATATTTAAATGTTTCTGTATCGCTAGTAATAAATTAAATATCGTTTTCAGATCGAAATGAGTATCGTTTTGAAGACCGGGTTTGTGAGAGTTACAATATCAAATTCCAACCACAAACCGTATTTAAAGGAAAGTTGTTGGTATTGGCTGGACAAGTCCGAGATGTAGAAGAATTAAGAACAAAACAAGGGCAGAGTTCAATAATTCACGCTCTCATCATAAGGCAAACATCTGTGCACAACAACTACTGTGACTCATTTTTGTACTACCACGTTGTATAGTTTAGTTATTTCCAAATTGTAAACGGCTATTAAAACAGCCCTATCGAAATACAGTCCACTCTTTTATTTAAGTTCCCAGTAGGACCCTTTTCATGCGATTAATTAATGATATTAAAATGTATTATGTAGAATCGCTTTGCCATTGACAGATACATCTGATGACAGAGCTAACATTATTTCTACTTTTGACCACCATGAGCGCTGCGATAGATTATGTCCCCCCCACCTAGTACTTCGCACCCAGCGAATAGTATTTATAATAAAATTTTTCCATTTCCCAGGCTTCGACTCGGCCCGTCTTCGCCAGATCATGATTCGCGACATCCGTAACTTATCTCAGACCCAGAAAACTTTAGAACTGGACTGCTCCACCGGCATCCTCATGCCTCTCTTCGACGCTGATACCAACATGCTGTTCTTGGCTGGGAAAGGGGACACCACCATACTGTATATGGAGCTGACTGATCGGGAGCCGTACCTTATTGAGGGGCTGAGGCATTCTGGTGAGTATCTGCTTTGTTTTGATCTTTCAGGTTGTTAGAATAGTCAAGAAGAATTGGTATTATATTGGTCAACTTTTCAAGCAATTTAAGTTGTCTAATATAAGGCTGAGTTGCACCATCTAAGTTTAACCGTAACAATAACATTATCCGGTGCTTTTTGTATGGTGTTTGACAGATTTTTGACGTTTTGTCAAAGTTAAAGACAAGTAAGATGGTGAAACTCAGCCTAAGAGTTGACATAGACTTCTGCCATATTTGTAGAGATTATTGTCATATTGACGTAATCTCGCTGATACAAATTGTATTTTCGAAGTTGAACGCAATCTTTAGATACCCTGCATTTTGAACAGATATGTCTACGATTAGAGAATGAATTCTTTAGTTAGATCATCTTTCTCCCTCATACTCCCCAACCCGTCTCGCCGTAAGTGTAGGCCAAATCCTACATTTGCCTAAAGAGTGTTTTCCTTTTGTGGAGACAAAATTACCTGATATAATGATGATGACGATGATGTATGTTTGGTACAGCGTTGCCAGTTTTTTTTTTCGCCAAGTCGGGACTTTGTACTTTTTGAGTGAAAATAGCGGGACTCTTCCGTCCGTCAGAAGCGGGACATAGTAAAAAAACGTATATAATCAAAGGTTTTCAAATATTTATCTTTTTATTTGACTTAAAATTACGTTTACGTGACAATATAATTATAGCAAAAGTAGCCATAGAAATGTATTGTAACAAAAAAATAATATTTTAAATCAGATTTACTCTATCGTTAAATTCGTCTTTAGAATAAAAAAAGAATAAAATTAAAAATGTTTTATTCTTTAGAATAATATGGCGTTTCAAACAATAGTTTTGTGAAGTGAGTGTCTCTCTCCGAAAAGCGGGACCGAGCCTGTCCCGCGCGGGACATTTAAATTTGATTTAAAAATCGGGACGTCCCGCCAAAATCGGGACGTCTGGCAACGCTGGTTTGGTATGATCAATGATCATGTACGTCGTCTACAGGCGAGCAGACCAAGGGCGCGTGCCTAGTGCCGAAGCGTGCATTGCGCGTGATGGAGGGCGAAGTAAATCGTGTGCTGCAACTCACGGGCTCGTCCGTCGTGCCCATCATGTACCAGGTGCCTAGGAAGGTAAGAACTTGGTATACAGGGTGTTAGGTAAATGGGTATATGAGCCGACACTAGCCGATGTTAACATGACCATATAAATGGTATGGTGAAATCAGAAATTTGATATCACCATTTTAACTTTTTTAATTTTCATACAAAATAAATTTTATAAAATCCGATTTGTATGAAAATTAAAATAATTAAAATGAAGATATCAATTTTCTGACTTCCCTATACCATTTATATGCCCATGTTAACATGGGCTAGTGTCGGCTCATATACCCATTTACCTAACACCGTGTATTTAGCGATACACAAACAAAATCCTTGGAAATCCTTAGGGGAGGCCTTTGTCCAGCAGTGGACGTCTTTCGGATGAAACGAACGAATGAACGAACGAACAGATACAAAACCGTATTGAGACTTGTTTGTACCTCACACATCTACATACTGTTGTGTTAGCAACTCATTAGCCTAATTAGGTAGTTGATACCATTAGCCATTAATTTAAATAAGAAACTTCTCGTACAACTATTCAATTAGATTTTTTGACGTCGCTCGATAGTTGACGTCTTTAGAGAACCATATTTCGTCGAGTATAATACGTAACTTTCCTTACCGCTACTTTGGGATAACACTCCGTATGTAAGGGCCCTCGCCCACAGCGACTTTTTGCTTGCTGTCGTCGCTACTAACGCGCGTTAGTCGCATTTGAAACGCACTACAGAAGTGATGCCAACGCGCTACTAACGCGCTACAGCAGCGTGACTGCATCGCTACAAAAAGTCGCCGTAGGCGAGGGCCCTAAGAAAGAATTCTATTCAACCTTATACCAGGCCTGTTCATCTCCGCGAGTTTACATCGAAAACAAAACACGCACGATGGCCCACCTACCGGATACTATTCGATAAGGCCTCACATATTATGAGCGAACATTGACTCACGAACGCGTATTCTTGTGTATTATGGAAGAAAATAAAGAAAATGGTGTACTAAATACTGTGCAGTATTTAACTGCCTAAATAATAAAAACACAGAATGTACTTTTTTAAGTTGCCTCAAGACACTGAGAGCTAAGTAAGTAGTTAATATTATTCATGATAATTCATGCTAAATCATGTATTTCCTCCGCCATTTTCCGCAGTTTGGCACCTCACGTCACATCATTTTACCGAAGTCAGTCCTATAGCTTCGGCGCAGTGCCGATCACTGACGTTTGTCAACAAAATGGTGCTTGACTCTTGAGACAGGCTAAATTACACCATATTGTTATTGACATTGAGCATACATTTTTTTAAATACCTTTGCGAAGTAAAACTTCTGTACGTAGTACTTATTATTATTCTGTGCTTATACCAACAAAATCTTTGATTAAACATTTTAACTATGTTTACTTTTTTTACTATTTTATGGAACTTTTTAATTGAAACCTGACCTTTTTCTGGCAGAGCTACCGCGAATACCATGCAGACCTGTACCCTGACACAAGCGGGTGCATGACGTACCTGAGCGCGCCCATGTGGCTCGACAACCAGGACTACCCTGTGCCGAACATCTCGCTGCACCCCAACGCAAACAACTGTACCCAGGTTTGTACCTAATTGTACCCTCAATAACTGTACCCAGGTATGTACCTAGTTGTACCCCCAATAACTGTACCCAGGTGTGGACCTAGTTGTACCCCCAATAACTGTACCCAGTTATGGACCTAGTTGTACCCCCAATAACTGTACCCAGGTATGTACCTAGTTGTACCTCCTATGACTATAGTTTCGCAACTCACGAAGGCGAGTGAGCTTTACTTGTGGGTGTGCATGCACATAACGATAGTGTAATGAAAATAAATAAATAAAATAAATAAATATCCTTGGACATTTTACACTGCGCCTCTAAAACGCCTCCGTCAAAACTTTTGAAAAACGAACAGTAGCGAGCTCACACATGTAAAGCTCACTCGCCTTCGTGAATTGCAACAACTATACCCAAGTATGTACCTAGTAATAATAACCTCCACAACTGTACCCACACAAGTAACTAGTGTTACTCCAAGAACTGTACCTAGTACCCACACTTATACCCGACCGAAGGTAAGTCTGCGATGTTTGAATAGCAATATTTTTAATTCTAAGCGGAGTCTATTAAGGCGATTAGTGTCCTCAATCCGCGCCAAATGGGCATTTTGTAAAGCCTACTCCTCTTTTACTGCTGGACAGAAATAGTTGAAAAAAATATATGTTATACAACAGTTCAAGGACTACATTTGTGACGTTTGAATTTTCGCTACGTCTCTTTGTTTTGGATTAAAAAAATAAATACGGGACATCGATTTTTTACTTAAATTCCCTACTCCTCCAAAACGGCTATGTTAATTTAAAAGATTTTTGCACGAATAGATTGGGAATTCTTTAATCTTTAAATGACACGTTGCGTTTTTCAATCGAACATTACTTTCATTCATAAATTTTACTTTTGATAAATTCCGAACGTTTTGCTGTTGAGGGGGCCTTCGCGGGGTGCGGGCGGCAGTCGGCCGCTGGCCTTCAGACGGGGAGGTTGTGTCACTCGCTGCAAACTGACATTAGCGATCAAAATGAATTTTTTCTTTGGCTGAGTTGCACCACCTGACGTGACCTAACTTTGACCGTAGCTTTGGCGATAACCGGTGTTTTTTGTATGAAGTTAGACAGACTTTTGACGCTTGTCTAAGTTGAAGTAAGATGGTGCAACCCAGCTTTTGTTCGACAATAGATTTTATGTCAGAATTGTTCATAGAGTACGTGCAGTCAGACAATACAATTGAATTATGACGCGCTCAGACGCTATTTTCTACCTGAATAGAATCTATTAGTGTAAAAAAACTATAATTGACTCCAAAACAACTGCACTAGATAAATACAAGTAGAAAAATTATTACGTTATTTATTTACTAGGCCTTTGCAATCAGTATCCAAATTAGGAGCTAGTCAGAATCTGTAACTTAATCGATTTACGTGAAGAAAACAATTTATATTTTTCATACTTATTAGAATTAGATTTTAAATATGTTTCTTCGCGAAAATACCACAATTAAAAATAACACCTGTAACGCCCCTGGGTCTGCGGGTGTCTATGGGTGACGGTAATCATTTACCAACAGGTGATCCGTTTGCTCGTTTGCCTCCTGTCACATTAAAAAAAATTAAGATAAAGTGGTATTGAATTGTTCTATATAGAGCTTATTAAAAATTTGGATACTGATTACAAAATTAGCCATTTTCGGAGTCGGTGTCGGTCTCCTACCTTTTGGTGATTCGTTTTGGAGTTGGTTTTAATTTTTAGTGAAATTAATCTATTTCATGCCTTTAGTAGACTATAGGTACCCAGTAGACATTGTTGTTGCCACTGAAGGTGCATAGGTACTCAGTACATTGATACCAATATATTTTTCATGTTAAGTGCAAATAAACTTCCCTAAATTACCAAACCATGAAACGTACCTATATTATTAAAAAGTTTCGCAGATAAAAACTGAAATCCTCTTATAAGGTGATGAATTTTAGGAGCATGCCATGAAACCAAAATTATCTTTTTATTTATGATGGGGAATTTACTGCGGCGTAGTAGCAGAGATTTTCCGTTTGTAGATCGTAATAATTTCGAAGAATAGGGATGTTTCGTGGATAAAGCAAGAAAGTAGCAAGAGTTTGAATAAGTCCGTCGGTGAACTTACCAAAAAAAAACTCTAAATGTATTTTTCACTTTTTTAAACTTATGAAAATTTAAAGAGATGAAGCGCACCAAAGTTCAGAAGATGAGGCACATGACGTCAAGGCATGCTTAAAAATGAGGCGATTGGTGTCGTCACGCGGAATTTCATCGCATCATTATCTTCGTAATTACTTGTTTAATTGAAAAATAAAAATATCCTGTGTCCAATATTTTTTGATAATGTAAAATTGACGGACCAAAAGTCTTTTTTAAAGAAACTAGCCTATTCTGGCCATAGCCACATTCCAGCTCCATCATCAGACCCTGCAGTTTCCCTTAGAGAATTGAAGACTTATGATTTTCAAAGTAGCGTACCTACTTACATAACATTAGGTACTTGCTTATACAGGGTGTCCCAAAAACAATGGATAACCCTTCAACCATCGATAGGCCTCGCCATGGTCTCCCTAACGTCCAATTTTGACCCCAGTAAAAATATCACCGTTTTCAAGATTTTTAAGTTTTTGTGCATTTTTAGAAAATTGTAATGAAATTATTTAGGTATATAATACATAAATAAATACAAATCAAACGAGCCTAAACTCGATGGAATCGTTTATTCCCGGAGTTGCTATGGGGCCACTGGCATTCCAGCTCTACCATCAGATCAGCTCCATGTCATCACAATATTGCATTGTCACCCGAATTACATGTATATCCGAAATTTGAACTCAATCAATTGATGAAGGATTTCTAATAAAAAGACAAATACATTTTCAGTTTATTCTTCATAAGTGATAGACAAAAGCAGAAACATTTGCTTTTTTAGGCCATAGACAATACTAGGTACTAATGCGTTCCAATAGGGATGATGACTGGGTAATGAAATCGAAATTCTATTTAGTCCGTCAGACAGATAATTAGACTCATATTTTTTATTTTTTTCCATAATCGAATAATTACAATATTATATTGAGTTGAAATGTCGCGTGACGTCACATTTGAGTAAAAATTCTACTCAAGCGTGGCGTATCGCGCCATATTTTCAACTCGATGTAGCACTGTTATTATTTAATTATGAAAGAAAAAGAAAGTCGGGTTTGTTCTTTCGAGAACGACTGAACCGACAAAAGCATTAGAAAATTTACGAAAAATAAAATAAAATTTTATCCCGTACAAAATGTTCATGGATTTTGTTATTTTTATTAAATACCTTTACGCCTGAGTTAAATGACACCGACATCAAGGTTCATCAATTTAAGTTTAAAATAATAGGCAGTAATGTATGAAGAAAGAGCTTCTATTCTGTATCTACCTATGCCCGTGTATTTTTGATCGGTGTCAAATCGGAGTTTTTGGTGCGGGGTACGCGGGTGTTGCTCGCGGCGTGAAGGTCAAACGCCCAAGGTCATTGAGGACTCTAATCGCCTTAATAAGGTGTTTTTAGCTGGTGGAAATTTTGAAATGTTTTGCTATTAAACTGGTTTTATTATGTGTACAATTTACGCAATTTTTGCATGTATTTTGTTTTGTTGTAGTGTAAGTACATATTATTGTTTATATTATTTTCCTATAAATAGGTAATTGTTTATGTAGTAATGAGTAGCGCGATAAGTAATAATTGTTGTGATATAATTATTTTATTATTTTCCCCATACCCTGTTACATTGGACGTTGGTATAAGCTAACTAACACTGGATGGAAAAAAGTGTTTATTATTATACCGTTTATTTTTGTGTTTTTTAGTTGGTGTTGTATTTTTGTGTGGTTTTTTGTAGACTAGATTTTATGGGTGAGTGTGCTTTTTATTATGAATGAAGTGAGTATTTTATTTAACGTTTTTGTAAATTTATTTTATGCGGTTTGGGATTATTTTTGGTTTTACATTTGTTTTGATTATTCTAATAGTGTCAGGTAAAATGCAATGTTTTCTTTCAGGTGCACAGAGGTAATCTAGAAGAAGTGGTGAAAGCAGTCCTAGCGATGCCTCCTCCAAAGAAGATTGATACCAAAAAGGCGACCACGCCAGCGCAAATCGATGAACCTTCAAAACCAGTTCAAAAAGCCCAACCGACGCCTGAACCAAAAGACGAAGACCGCATTGACTTTGTCAACGTAAAAGACCTAATCAAAGGCATGGAGCGACAGAAGAATAAAGAACCAACCACAGACGTGAAAGAAACGAACGGCTTCCACAAGAAAATCACCGACAATGGGCACGATTACGAAAAAAAGACAGAAGATGTCGATACTGAAAAGAGTGACGCGAGCGATTGCACCGAAAAGACGGAGAAGACCGTTGAAAAGACTGAAAAGACCTTCGAAAAGACTGATAGCTCGGAGTCTACTGAGTCGTCTTTGTCGCGTAGTAATAGTTTGATTAACGGCGTTCAAGTGCCGAAGCCGCTGCCTCGTTCTTCGATATCTGAAGCAAGTTCTGTAGAAGACCATTCCGAGGTGCCCAAACCGAAGCCCCGGACCACTGCTGTGCCTATTTCTGGCTATAAGGTTGGATGTGTAGCCGTATTAGATTCAGTTTTTTTTAAGTGTGTTTTATTATTTGCATAGTTGGCTTAGTTTTTTTTGTCTAAATCCGTGTTAATCGATATTTATAGAGAATATTTTCGTTTGGATTTTTTCGTTACGCAAATGTTTTTCTCCTTTTTGGGTTGTTTTGCTAATTTGAGTTTTATTTCGGTATCTTTTATTTATTTTCTAGTCTTAAAATTGTTACAATCAAAATACGCCTTTTTATGTTATATTGAATTAAGGCATGCGTATACGCACGCAGACGAGGGGCTTTTGTCTTCAGAGGTTCTACTACGGGGAACTTTCCTCTGCGTGCATTAATTTTATAAAGCTTACAAGGGAACTATATCAATGGACAAATCGTACCTCTTGGATAATCCCTCGTTTGCGCTGGCCTTTATGCATATTTAAGATGGCTTATTTTGATATTTACTGTCATTTAAAGTGTTGTGTGTTTGACAGCCTCGTCTCGGTCCCAAGCCGTTCTCAGCGACGACTGGCAACGAGGAATTCTCTTTCGACAAGGTGTTCTCAGTGCCGGCTGTGCCTGGCCTTCCTAAATCTGACTCAGGTAAGTGCTTAGTCCGAGTATATGTGAGTTTTTAGTCGAGTAACAACTATGATTGGAAAAGGTGATTGATAATGACATTTTAACATTATCGATAGCATCTACATAATGTAAATCGTACGTACGAGAAATTATATTACATTGTTTAAATGAAATGCGAACGCACAACATGCCGTAAATGAAACCAGACAAGAGAATGGGTAGCTAATCCACAGAAGGCGCGGGAAACGGGAGGTTCCCCGCGTGACAAGTATAAACTTGTCTGTACTGTGCCACTGCGCATCGACCTCCGATATAACTTCCGATTAAAAATCAGAATGGAAATCAAAGATGTAAAGTCATTCGGAGTTCGAAATCGGAATCGCAAAATCAATCGAAAGTTCCGTACTTTCGAAATCGGAATCGTTAATTAACCTCTATTTCGATCTATGATAACAACAAACGTGAACTTTTATGCTATATTTCAGCAACGTCCCCTCTCTCGGGACCCACGGCCACTACTCCTGTATCCACTCCACCGGTCGTCAAAGAGCCTGTGGAGGAGAAAGAGAAGTCTCTTTCGCCTACTAGCGACGTAGACGTGGCTCCTAATAAAGGTAACCCAATCACTCAATATACAGACGACAGTACATCTGACTATATTTTTCTTGCAAACTAGCTTCTATTACAACAGCACAAGAACCTAGTGTTTAGCTTGAAGTGCCGTCTTCAACAGCACATCTGGTTAAAGAGTGTGGCGTCTTATTTAGTTGTATTAGCGGCTATTTTACAACGAAAAGTGCGTGTACGAATGTACTAAAATAGCTGTACATCATTCTGTAGCCTCTGCAGTTTTGTGATTGTTTTTTTTTTGTGTTTTGTAGAAGAATATACAAACGGAAAATCAGACACAAGCTTAGAAGAAGAAGTCAACTCTTCCGATTCGGGGTACCGACCAAAGACACCGAGCACTGCTGAGAGAAGAAAGCTCTTCGAGACTACTGAGTGAGTACTAACCAAGATCTCAGTGCCAGTGGATTTTTGAGTGAAATTGGTCCTTACAACCCGGCCGAGTTAACTGCGCACCGGCAGCTTAAACGGGACTATTCCCACCTCTCGTTCCCACCACTGCAACTCCTGTGTAGCCAGGATCTACAGCTTGACCGCCACAAAAACCCAACCAATGAAGGTCAAGTTTGTCCCGGGGGAAAGTTAAACTGTCATTGGACCCGCAACGAAATTAATCAGAAGAACATAGGAGGAGTTCGAAATTAAGGTTCGACTTCCCTCCATTGCAAAGCGGATGACAGGTGACAAACAAAGGTTTAAAACCTTTAAGAAAAGATTATGCACCACGGACAATAAATTAAATTAAGGGGGCCTATCTTATGAGCAATTAGCAACTACCTGCCAATAATATTTTTCACAAAATTGCTTAAAAGCACGGAAGTTTTTCCTTGTCGCGACAAGATCGGTGTAATAAATTGCGGAAACAGATGTATGTTGTATTGAATTAAGCATTATATCACGTTCATGTTTTCAAAGATCACACTCCCACAAGATATGATGGGCAGACTGCTCATGACTGACATCATCAGTGGAACACTCGCAAAAAGGAGACGGAACTAGTTTGAATTCGTGAAGTTTATGTTTAAAGTTGCCATGTCCCGTGATTAACTGCGACGAGCAATGGTCGATTTCTAACCATCGCCTAGTTAGACGTTCGCGTGCGCACCGGCAGCTATGACGTCACACGCTTTGGTACTGAGGGCGAACGCGGGGAGGTGTGCAGTTAATTCGATCGAGTTGTGACGTATTAGAAAAACGAACCATTTATTGAGCTAGCGAAGTTGACCTTTATCTCATTAGAATACGTACTATATTTTAAATTTAATGAGGCGGGTCGTTACATTCCCTCTAATATGGTCGAGTGAAGCGATGGCTGGTTCACTCGTCATGTCTGTGAACAGGCGCTGCTTTCGGGGACTGGTCAATCCAAGTTATTCAAATTTATGTATGCGAGTCATTTCTACTAGTACCTTAATATGTAAGTCTAGATATTAGCACGTCACTACCTTGTTTAATATACCACGCAATCTTGTATACCTACCCATTCTTATGATACACCATACAAGAATGCATGGTAAATTCAGTGAACTGCTCCTGAATCGAATGTACCTACTACTACTATTTCTATTTATTTATATTAACCGGCAGACAGTGGTGACTGAGTTTGTTGCGGCGCTTCTTCTCAGCACTTGCCAAATGTTGGTCTCGAAGCGCTGGTAGGGTAAAAAGATTATGAGACATGTAGAGGCTCCTTAAGAGCATATTTTATGACGATTTGTAAGAACTATTTATTAGTCTAAACAAATAAAGAAATTTTGACTTTGACTTTGACTTAAAATTGATTTTTTTTTCACAGTGGCAACAACCAATCCATAGCAGATCGTCGCCGCGCGTACGAGATGCGATCTGTGAGCGTTGCAGTCGAATCTGAGACCCCGCCCTCTCCCGCTCCGCTAAGGTAGGTGATACAAATGAAATAAAATGTCTATGTTTAGTAAATATGCTTCTAAGTATTAAGCACTATAATTCGGGCCGGCAGATATGTACCATCCTAGACTGCATCTGACTTAACACCAGGTGCGATTGCAGTGAAATACCTGCCTTGTTATGCATAAAAAAAAGAAAAAGCCCGTTTTCCACCACCACAGAGTAGAACCAAGGATGTCTAGCGGAGCGGTCTTTGTGTACATAAAATAGGATTGCTTTTTCACCTATAAAGAGTTCGGGAGTATTGATTTGATGAGCGAGCTTTTTTACTCTTTTTGCCCTCTTTGTCATTTATTTATTGTTTTTGTATTACGAGGTAAACGGATCATTAATGGGCTCGCTTGGGTGGAAAACCCTTATGGATTCAAAATCAAATCTCACAAGTACCTGCTATTTAATATTTTTTTGTGTGTCACAAACACGGTATTGTTTTCATGCAGCTAATAAAAACAAAATATTTCAGACGCAGAGACTCCTTGAAGTCCCGCAAGAGTCCCGACCGTGAAGACAAGAGAGCATCAGTCCCCAATGTTGCCACAAAGAGGACTTCTACTGTGTTCGGTAAGATTTTATATTTTCCATTTCACATTTAGATAGAATCATATTAGGCTCGATTTCATTTTAGAAATAGAAAAATAGAAAAACCTTTATTTGACACGACACACACAAATGAAAATGAACAAATAAAAGAAGAGAAAACACAAAAAAAAAACATTAAACAGACAAAATTACATTAAACAATACATAAATCTCGTGCCAAAAAGGCCCCCGCTCAGTATTAATCGAAACGCGCGTGTACGCGTGTCTCGACACTGGTTTTCAGCGGGTGCCTCTGTGCCATGGTGTGACGGTTCAATGACCCAAAACTAAAAACAAAAAAACTTAACTAAAAATTACACAGATAGAAAATTACATTTGATAGGAGGTCGCCACTATTAAACAGTTGTGTAGTGTGTACAAATGGAGGTGACATTTTCTGGAATTAAATATAGGATTTCTTAAAATAATCATCGTGAAAATAACTTTCTTTTAAAGAAAAAACTGGCGAAAATATTTCGCAGGTTTAGCAAGACTGCTATTTTTTGTTCCACAGGCAAAGTGTCAAAGTTCCGTCACTTGAAAGGCACGCCCGCCCACAAGTCACTGCATGTGGAGAACATCAAGAACATCAGCAGACAGGTTTCTGGCGAGTGCAATGGTTTCTATGGTAAGTTTTGAAGCAAACTATAAAGTGCAGTAGCAAATAGAATAAAAAGATAAATGGTACTTATTTTGATGATCCCCAACTCCTGGTATTAAAAAATACGAGTTTTTGCCTATTTGGAAATTGATTTTATTTTGAAACAGGATTCCAATTAGCAGCTTCCTACATACGTTTTTTGCAAATGCTCGTACCACAAAAAACGGTATACTATGTCGTGTGAACACATAAGTCCAGTTTTGCTGGGTCCAGTAATGCAGGGTGCAAAACTGGATTGCCGTTAGAAAGGGCTCTAACTCGTCTGACCAGTAAGCAGCCTTAATAAATTAGGGGTCGTGCTACTGTATAGTAGAGCCTAAACGCTGTAGGCCTAAGATGCGCGCAGCGATAAGCTTTTGTCGACTTCACGCGAAAATCCTATACATTTGTCGTCTAAATTAATCGAAAAGATTTTATCACGGCACCCATCTTAGCCCGTCTGATAAATAGTTTTTTTTTGTAGCTAACGGCGTCCATTGCGCCGTTCCTCTCAGCGGGGGCGGAGGCCGCGTGGGGATCATCACCATGCCCCTGGGGGCCACCCGCCGCGCGCGCGGTGCGCCCCCCCTGCCGGGGGGCATGGTGCCCCACGCGTTACTGCACCCCGCGCCGCTGCAGGACTGGGCGTGGGACCCGTTTGATGACGATCGCCTAATGGTCGCCTGCGACGACGGACTGGTGCGCGAGTGGATAATAGAGGAAGGCGGTGAGTGACGAGTAGCTTGGGCACTGTGTCTCTAGGTGGGGGTCATCGTGCCCCCTACCCTGGCGGTATGGTGCCCCACGCGTTACTGCACCCCGCGCCGCTGCAGGACTGGGCGTGGGACCCGTTTGATGACGATCGCCTCATGGTCGCTTGCGACGACGGGCTGGTGCGCGAGTGGATAATAGAGGAAGGCGGTAAGTGATGAGTAGTTAGTAGGCGTAGCTAGCGGCGGCTCTGTGTCTCTAGGTGGGGGCCGCGAGGGGGTCATGGTGCCCCCCTCCCCGGGGGCATAGTGCCCCACGCGTTACTGTACCTTGCGCCGCTGCAGGACTGGGCGTGGGACCCCTTCGATGACAACCGTCTCATTGTGGCATGGTGGGCTGGTGCGCGAGTGGATAATAGAAATAGAGGAAGGCGGTGAGTGACGAGTAGAAGAGTTAGGTAGTGTTGTTCCTTCGTTAGAGTTGGCATAGCAGCAGCTTATCATAAGTCTACACCTACATTGGTTGGAGTGGTGTATATGGCCAAGCTGCACATCATTAGTAAGGTCGATTATACATCACATGCGCTGGTTACTTGTACGTTTCTATAACCTGCTAATGTCATTTAATTCTGACTGCGAGACGTTTCAATATTTTAAAATGGGAGTAATTAAAATAACTCAAATAACATTAGTTAGATGTTCATTGTCCTCTTCCAAATATAAATTACATTCTCTCTAGCAGCCTTATCAAAAATCTGTTTTACATTGATTTCAATAAGCCACTATCAATCATCACCTTAATTTCTCCATCTCCATACCCTCCAGGTTTACTAGAATCATCCAACGAACCGGAGCGCACGTTCGCCGCTCACCCGGACAAGATCTACCTGATCCGTTTCCACCCGACGGCTTCCAACCTGTTGACCACCGCTGCTCATGACCTGACCATCAAGATTTGGGACCTGACCCCTGAGGTTCCAGTAGCGGCCATCACCTTGACTGGACATGGCGATCAGATATTCTCTATTGATTGGTCGCCGTGCGGGGAATACTTGGCTACTGTGTGCAGGGATGGATTGATCAGAGTGAGTGTCCCAATTAATTTAATATTCAAATCATTGTTTATTTTCTATTGTCACGTCAGGTTTTATGAGTCGCGTGAAAGCATGTTGGAAGAAGTAAAGAGTGATAACCAGATTTCTTATTTACTTACGGAAGTTACGGAGCTTCTTATTTCCTGCAAATTTTAAAAAGGCCTTTTTTCATTTTGCCATTTCTGAAGCAGTATAATTTCGATCGATCATATAAACATCAAAAAGGTTTCTTTTTCAATACCGATTAATACCTATAAATACACTTGTTCCTCCTGTGTTAACAAAAACCTTGTTGAAGAAGAGTCACGATATTTGAAGATTTCAAGTATTTGCCCTTGCTGGCAAGTTACTGGTTTAGGTCTATCTCGGAAATCCTGTACCATTTTGAATATTTACGAGTAAATATCGTCTCCAGATATACAAGCCGCGCGCATCGACGGAGCCTCTCCGCAGCGGGCCGGGTCCCGCGGGCAGCCGCGGCGCGCGCGTCGTGTGGGCTCTCAACGCCACGCACCTCGTCGTCACCGGGTTTGATAAGTGAGTTGTTGATGACGTCTTATTGTAGTTGTAATAGATTCTATTTTGCGACAGCAAGATGTTAAAAAAAATATTGTAAAAAAATTAGGGTTTTCGCGATTGAAAAATCCACCAGATGGCAATACGTAGACGCGAGGTCCAAATGCTGCGTGATTGTTGGAATTTGACATATCTGTCAATGTCATGTCAAAAATAACCAATCATGCAGCATTTGTACCTCGCGCCTACGTATTGCCATCTGCCGGATTTTTCAATCGCGAAAACCCTCATTAGATACGTAAAAAAAAGTTATATTTGCTCCTAATTATTGGAACTGTAACACGTATTAATAGTTGAATTGTGTAAAACAGTGTTTTACAACCATTTTCATGTTATGACCCCCCTAGTATCAAAAATATTTTGCGACCCACCGACTGTTCGTTTTTTTCATGCATTTTATAATGTTACAAAGATGTTTTAGGGACCGACTACGAGGTAGTTTTTTTACCTCTCGCGACCCCCTTAAAGAGGCTTCGCCAGGAGGTCGCGACCCACAGGTTGAAAATCACTGGTGTAAAACATCGGTCAAACCAATGTGTTCAGCCTGCATGTTCACATTGACGCGTCCTGTCATTGGCCGTGGCGTTCAATGCATTATTTTGACGTTTCTGATTTTAAGATTGCGGAATTTTTCAAGGAAAATATCTGGAACGTGAACGCGGCAGTGTGAATAACTTTTGTACGCTATCGTTGGCGCACCTTTAGAAGAATACAATCTAAACGTTCAGCGCTTGTAATCTTAATATTTCCACAGGGTGTCAGAGCGCCAGATATATCTGTACAAGGCGTCAGACTTGTCAGCCCCGATCTGCACGGTGGGACTTGACGTGTCGCCTGCGATCCTCCAGATACACATTGACCACGATTCAGGCACTCTCTTCTTGACTGGACGGGTAAGAATGTTCAAAATTGATTCCAACTTTGTGTATACGGCTTACAGAGTTTGAATTACAACGGTGAACGCGGCCATGACTCAAAATTAATAAAGAAATGATACAGGATTCGTCTATCTAGATGACGTTGTGGTGTTGTGTAAATTTCTTTGGTGACATGCAGTGTTATTCGTTCGTTCATTTTAGCCAAATATTGACCACTTTGGGTGTCACGAACTATTTGACGCTGATTGTAACTCCCGCGACCTTCACCAGATCGTTGATCCACCGAAATAGACGAAATAGTGGCGGGCCTGCCCACTCTAGTTTTTCTGGCCCAGTAGGCCTAAGATGCGCGCAGTGATAACTTTTATCGACGTCAAAATGTATGGGCAAAATCGATAAAATGGCGCGATAGCCGCTTATCGCGGCGCGCATCTTAGGCCTACTGGTCGCCAATCAAGAACTTTTCTGCCCCAACTGTGTTTCTGTGTTATTTATCTAACTACTTTTATTAATTTCGCTGTTACACTCAAGTCATTTACTGATATAAAAAATAATGTTATATTCAAACAGGGTGACTCCACAATCTACTGCTACGAAGTGACGTGTGAGCCCCCATACGTATGCGCGTTGTCGCATCACCGCGCCATGACTTTACATCAAGGTATCGCGTTCCTGCAGAAGAATATATGCGCTGTCGAAAAGGTAACGTATTATTTTGGTTTATCCCAATATTTATCGTTCGTTCGTTCCTTTCAGCCAAATGACGTCCACTGCTGGACAAAGGCCTCCCCCAAGGTTTTCCACAGTGAACCAATATTTAAACCTACATATAAACGCGAAAGGTGAAGTGAAAGTGAGTCTGAAAATTTTGCATGGAACCTCCATGCAAAATGAAAATTTTGCATGGAGGTTCCATTCCTTTGAGAACATAAGATGCTTACCACAGATCACAGAAACTAAAGGGAGTTGTGACAAGGGGCGGGGCCGGTGTCACAGCAATATGCCCAAAAACAGAACACATTGCTCGTGAAAGCAATGATGACGTCATAATGTAAACAACTTACATTGCTTGCGTAGTACTAAACGTTGAGTACTGATACCGCAGTGGATAATGAGCACATATTTTGATTTCTTTGTGAATTTCTAATGCGACACTAAGTTTCGCATTAGTTGGCATTTCTCAGCGCATTAGTTGGTATCTCTCTATATCTCTATAGTGCTTACTACGACGGGATTTTGCAAAATTCAACCCCTAAGGGGGTAAAACGGGGTCCGCGCGTACGAAGCCGCGGGCGGCCGCTAGTTTGTTAATAAACACCGGCTAGTGACCATTGGATTAACTGAATATTTTGGTATTGTTACAGGTTGAGTTCGCGAAAGCGTTGCGGCTTACAAATGGTACTATTGAACCATTATCATTCACGGTGCCTAGAATAAAGGTGAGGCTATTTTTAATTACACATGATCACTTTTTCTGATGAAGCAATAATTATCTATCTAATCACAGCTATCTAGTCGTGTGGTTTCGGCGGAGTAGATTAGGATCATCCCCACTCTTCCCATAAAGGAAAAAACCTTACAAGGTTCTGCATAGGTTATGTGTAATTTGCCACTTTTCTAAAATAATGTTAGATGTAGTTATAGACGTGCTATCAAATAGCACTTCATGATATCAATGACTATCATACAACTGGCGCTACTGGCGAGGACATTACAGAGGCGCCATTCAAGTGATTGCAATTACTTGAATGGCGAATTATGGTAGTTTTTCTACCGCGCTCATCAGTTGATGATATTGTCTTAGCCACTAGCGACTGACAGGATCTCACTTCAGTTACTAATGAGTAACTGAAGTGAACAGATGAGGTCAAATACGGTAGCACTCATTCAAATCACTTCTTACGCGTTGTAATTTAACACTTCGTATGGTTGCGTGCCCTGAATATTGTGGCGCGTGCCATCAATGGCACCCGAGTACGTGCCATTGGTTCGCCATCCCTGGTGTAGACCAAATCTTCAATCCTCCAAAAACTATAAACAATTTTGTCGGCCGTTTGGTGTAGTGGTTCAGAACGGACTACTATGCCGAGAGGTCCCGGGTTCGATTCCCGGCCGGGCAGAAATTGAAATGATGAATTTTAATTTCTGTGACGGGTCTGGGTGTGACTATGTATAATATTTATGTATTTAAAAAAAAAAAAGTATATAAGTAGTATATCCGTTAAGCTAGCACCCATAACACAAGCATTAAGTTGCTTACTTTGGGGCTAGCTGGCGCTGTGTGAAATTGTCCAAAGATTTATTATTTACTAGCTGACCCGGCGAACTTTGTTTCGCCTTAATGGCAATAAATAAGCAGACTTTTTTTTTATTTCGAACGGGATAAAAAGTATCCTATGTCCTTCTCCTGGCTCTAAACTACCTCCCTGACAATTTTCAGCTAAATCGGTTCAGCCGTTCTTGAGTTATAAGTGGAGTAACTAACACGACTTTCTTTTATATATATAGATTATTTTGTAATTTATGTTCACAGAGCGAGCTGTTCCAAGACGATCTGTTCCCACCGACGCTGGTGACGTGGGAGCCGTGGCAGAGCGGCGCGGACTGGCTGGCCGGCCGCCTCGTGTCGCCGCGCACCGTCAGCCTGCAGCCGCCCGGCATGGAGCCTCGTGAGTGTTATTCGTTTCAGCCAAATTTTTTTTTTTAAATTTATTTAACAACTTAAAGACAGTTACACATACACAATTTCACATACAATTACATAATACAGCATAAAATTATTTTGATATTGTTACATTAGCTTAAGGAAATAGTCCTTCAGCTTATATTTAATATTTTTAACAGTGATTTCTTTCACAAATTCGGGTGGCATGCTATTTATAATCCGGGGCAGTAGGTACTCGACTGTGCGTGCGCCGTACGCGTTGTTGGCGCGCGGCTGCCACAGCCGGTTTTTAGATATCGCTCGAGTGCATACAGGGTGGTCGACCCGAGTTTTAAAAGACTCATTAAAAAAGTGCTCTTTTAATAAGGTGCATTGTATTTGTGTATGGATCGGTAATATCTTACAGTATTAAAGAGGCCAGAGGCGTTGTCTTGGAATTTGATTTTAATTTTACCGGAAAACGCAGCGTGGGACGTCCACCCACAAGGTGGACCGACGACATCATAGAGGTAGCAGGGAAGCGCTGGACGCAGGCCGCTACCAATCGATCAACATGGAAAGCATTGGGGGAGGCCTATGTTCAGCAGTGGACGTCTCATGGCTGAAATGATGATGATGATGATGAATGGGTCGACGTGCACTACGGCTTTTGCGTGGCCCTGAAGAAGATAAATGGGGAAACTGCTCACACTAAGTCTTCCGGCCCGTGGTGGCCACTTGATCTATATCGATTTGTACCTCAAATGTAATAAAAAATTGAATGTCAAAGTACAAAATATGTGTTGTGTTGTGTAGTGTCCGCGCATACCACTGTATCACCGGTGGCCCGCGAACCACGTGAGGCGCAGAAACCGAAGCCCGACCTCATCCGCTCACACACGCCGCTCGACGCCAAGCAGAAGCAAGAAAACGTAAGTTTTTAGTCTGTCCCTTTCTCTATCTTACTCTTTAGCACGTGATGTTTGAAACTTGAACTTGTAAACATTTTCTCTCTATCACGTCGTGATGTTTCTCTTGACTATGTAGCCTCTTTCAGCTGGCACTCAAACAAAGGCTTTTTCAAGAAATGTGAATATGTAGAATGTAGTTGATTTTCGAATGGATAATTTACGTTTTTCCAAAGATAGAACGATCTAACGTGCTCTCCGGGCACGGAATCATAATATTGTTTATTATTTTCGAGCAATTTGGGTAATTTAAGCCAGTCATAGCCAAAGTAGAAACTAATAACAAAGTGATTTTACACTTTTCAATCCGAGAATCGACTCGGCAGAACCTCCTGAATCGAGAAAATCTAACACTCGACTATAGAGGCGTTACACGATTAAATGGCCACAGATAATAAAATAGTAATAATTCCCACAGATAATGAAGTCCATGAGCGCCAAAATGGCGGTGGATTTGAAATTGGAACAAGACAGCATGGAGGGCGTGGACGAAACGGAATGGGAGCAGTGAGGCCGGCGCGTGCAATTCCACTAGTTGTATCCTAATCGATTGTATACCGATTACCTTAGATTCGATGTATCGACTAACCATTGTCTCATTCGATGATCAAGTTAACAGATCAGATTTGAAATTGATTGCAGAAAGTTGAATAGAAAGTTCAGAAAAGTAATGATTCGCATGTTCGATTAGATATTATAATTTGGAAGGCTTTTAGAATACATTTCCTAACTCTTAAGACAGTGTGATTTAATATAAAGATATTCTTCTGATCTTAGTTAATTTAATCATCAAATGGACTGGTAATGCTGATTTTGAAACACATTTTTTGAAACTTAGATTTTGAGAAATGAGTTTAAAAATCAACTAAACTGTATAATACTTATTATTGTAATTTTGATATCAAACCGATATATTAGTCGATTTATATTTAAAACGATCGATTAGTTATTAGACCGGACAAGTAGGACCTGGTTGATATTAATAAAATATCGACTGCATTATCGATTTCGTAACGTTATACCGTTGTCGCGGGGCTTAAATCGATTGCCGTTTCGAATGATCTCTCGGTGGCTTCGTCCGTTAAGATTTTTTGTACGGAAAATCGGCAAATCTACTAACATATTTCCCGAAAGCGCCAACATAGATGTATCGTGGATTTTATGAAAGTATTTTTATACTTTTCGTACTATTATACGTCGAATATTATGTTTTTAAGGCGCACAATGCAATATCGTTAGTAGATACGCCAGAAATACAACTCAATATCTGAGATTCCATTTACACGATAAGATTTTGTAAAATTAAAAATAAGGACGCTTCATTCCATTTGTGTTGTACGAAATGTGTTCGTGAATACGGCCATTGAAAATTATTGTCCCAAGCTGTTCGAATGTTTCACACATTTTGACAATGCATCGTATTCGCTTCGATTCCATAGGCCTTACATAGTCCTAACATAAGCTCATGATTCGACCAAGCCATCTAACATTTACTTCACCTGGTTTATAAAAGTATTTAATTTATTACATTCCATCAAAACACTAAGTTATTGAAGCAATAAGTATTAAACTTTGTAGATACTCAAAATCACAGAACGAGGCTAATGAATACAGGTACGTAATACTCTTTAGTTTTCATAATTTTTACCAAGTTTTATGTGTTAGGTAAAATGCAATAATTTAATTGGTAAATCCCTCCGTCCTTCGACAATTTTATCAATTTTCCATGTGTAAATTAATAATTTATCAGGCTTTCTATCATATAGTGTAAATGACCTAATATGGTAGGTCATTTACACAATATTATGGTATTGTATGTTAAAATGATCTCTTTGGCTCTCTGCTTTAAATTTTAAAACGTCAGTATTTAGTTAGAATTTCATCTAATATTGTATTCTATACGTTTGACATTGTATTGGATGATATATTTATTTTGTTTGACAAAACATGATAACAGCAGTATGTATTTTAAATTCTCAGATACGTTGATGACCTAAAAATAAATACATTAGCTCTTTCCTAAAAAGAACTAAAAAATTCGCTGCACAAGTAGTCAATCATATAGGTAAATATTATCTTTAATTTAATTTAATTAATCAATACACAACCCTATACCCAATGAACACATATTTTATAGAACTTTTTCTCGAGTAATTTAAATAAATGTCGGTATAAAACTAGCTTACATTTAAATCCTAGTTGTGAAATAGGTACTGTATAGTATTCACAAGTATACATTTGGTGCGATTCTTGTATATTACCGATTATTTAACAGTCATTAAATTGTGTCTCAAGATAAACAATGTGCAAAGAACGACACACTGGGGGTCAATTTTATTTTATTAAAATTACCGCAATATATTTACGAATATATTATTATTTTTACACACAGCCTCACCTCGATTGTTGGAAGTCAAATGACCAATACGAATCGCGGAAATCTTTTTCGTATTCGATTGATTATTTTATTTCTATGATATTGGTAGGTATGCTGTAAATTGATACACTGTGTATCTAAAGTATCAGGCTGAAATGACGTTTAAACAAAAATTGTTGTTTTTGAAAATTGATATTATGTTACAAGCGATAGTAGCGATAGTAGGTATTAGCAACTTTCTCGTTATTGTTTACGCGTCACTTTAGCCTGAATTCAAACGACATATTATACACTAGCGGCCGCCCGCGACTTCGTACGCGTGGATCCCGTTTTACCCCCTTCATCTATCTTACGCGGTTTAGTATTATACATTAATATGCCTATTTATTATTTGTACGTTTGTTTCTAATTCAATACGGTTATGTTATAATAGACCCCTACAGAACCGTGATCTCGATTTTACGACCAAACTTAGCGTACGCAACCGTGCTCACTCGATGCTCACTTTTAATATTGTTTTACGACAGGCGAGGTTGGTTCACATATCTATGCAATAGTGGTTAAAGTT
The DNA here is from genome assembly GCF_963855985.1 of Ostrinia nubilalis. NCBI lineage: Eukaryota > Metazoa > Arthropoda > Insecta > Lepidoptera > Crambidae > Ostrinia > Ostrinia nubilalis. The sequence continues at coordinate 12,166,620 of NC_087106.1, forward strand.
GCTTAACTCAAAATCAATTCGAAAATTGAGAATTTTTGGCCCGTATTAACCGCATTCTACAAACTATGTTTCTACTATAGCTAAATTGTTTGATTGTAGTTCGATCTGTTCCGTAATTTAACCAATCAGTTAAAACATCGTTGGTGAATGTGGGCGTTAACCTCGCCTGTTACATTGTTCTCACACGCCATATAAATGCATTTATTTATAAACTTTGTATGTATTATAGATAGTGTTTGTACTTGTATTTGTATCATAAGGAAACATAGGGTACTCATACTTATTAGGGAATTGAGGTTAAAATGTAATCATTGTATCTATAGTGCTCATTAATACAGATGTTTTGGGATTATTGCAAGTATGTAGGATGAAAAATGGCCAGTTTTTCAATTTGTAAAATGATTATGTATAAAAAGATCAGTTGTTGACTGAAATATTTACTCAAAATTTTCAAATTTCCAATCTATATTTTTATCACTTACAATCGTGTTAATGTAAAAACATGATACATATTTAGAAAACCTCCAGCACCTTACATTAGTTCCTTCAAGTCTTCGTGAGGGTGTTCATTCACTGGGTGCATTCACGTGTAATGTAAGATTAGATTTTGAACTTTTCGTAGAAACATTACGCTGAAAATAGAGTCTTACAGATACAGGATACATTACACATGATTGCTCCAAGTGAATGGGCGCCTTATCATTGAACTCTTTATGTAAAAGTTATCGTTCATCCTACGTATTTGTAGTTATTCTAGAACACGTATAGATATGCTCGAGATTAGTACCGCTAGTGGATGCCATAAGACGACACGTTTTGCTCAAAACGCCAAAGAGTTTGTTTTCTTGTCAACATTTGAATTCTTTATTTACAAGTTGAAATATTTGAAAATTTAATGTAAATTTTTAGTGGACGTAGAATCGATTGGTGTCGAAATTAACCACTCGCTTAATTTCGGAGAGCTACGAGCTAGTTCATGATTAAATAACATCATGTATGGTACGTACAGACTTATCTTATGACGTATCTCTAAATTACAGTTTTTCAAATGACACGAATTGAGTGGTCTAAACAAACGTTCTCTCAATAGTCTCATGTAAATATTATACAAAGAAATGGCTCTCAAAATATTCTTTATAGTGGTGACACAAGCTATTTATACCTATCTCTATCGCACATTATTATACTGATAGAGGTGTCAAGTAATTACGAATGGAATCTCATAATTTAAAAAATAAATTGGATAAGTCCTTAGGTACATCAGTGGGGCTAAAAACCACGAACTCCGAAATATTGCCCTCTCGCTTACACTTATTAACGCGCGAGCAGGACGAAATGGAGTTTCAATCTTTCTAATTACTTAATATTACTAATAGTTGTAATTTTATTCGCTAGTCAAAAAGTTATCCTTTATAAAGTCTTAAATATGTCTAAATGTATTAAACATTATTATTTTATAGTTATGATTTGTGTAATTATTTTATTTAAGTCGTAACCAATTTGGTGTATAATACTACAATATCGAGAAGTATACTACAAACTCATTATAAAATGAAATGTAAGTTTTCTAAATGATTTAATCACGATGTAATTTAATTTAGCGGCGTATAAAGCACACGTATTCATATCAAGTATTGTCATTTGTCACCTAATCACTGTATTACAGTATATTTTAAGGGTACGCACCTTTGGTAACCAGTAAGTACTGAATTTTCGAGGAACGTGTAAAATGAGCGGATGAGATTTTTTTTGTATTCTAAAATGAATTATTTATATGAATGTTATGTGTAAATTTTAAATGAAGTTTGGAAATAGTCTGATAATAATAATATGCGCACATTTTATGGTATTTGGAACATTTATATGATGTCAAAATAATATGTTTTTGATCTAGAAAATTTCAAGATACCTAACGTTTTTGCAGTGATATTTTTGTTATTTGGTAATTTCACGGTTCCGAACACCATAAAAGTTCGTAAAAGCACAAAATAGATTTCAGCGTTGGCTTTCAAACAAACCACTCCCGCACCATAGTTGTGAAGTGACAATAAGTAATTCATTTCCAAACCCCACACCTCCTTTCATAATATACAATTTTATTGCATTTTTTTCGTGTTATTATTATTAATATATTTGGAAAAGCAGTGCCAATTATGCATTTAATATTTGTATACAAAATTGGCATAGTCAAAGTAATTTTATTACTAGGAAATCCATGAAGTCTGACCAAAAGTGAAACGTAGATTCCAAGTTAATGTATGCCACAAAAATGCGACCAAAAATTGCGATTTTTTATATTTAGCTTTTGCGTAAAATGATTGCTGCTGCCGGCGAAATTGGAAGAAACTAGAATACACGTGCAATCGTTACTGGTTTGGTTGCATCTCTGTGGCGATTTAACAGTGAGACCCTACCCAAAGGTTGTTTAATTGACAGGGTGTCATGTGATGACCATTTTGTGAGCATTTTGGTCTGGCTGCCGTAACAAACCAGAGTGTGACTATTTACCATTGGCCGCGTGTAACATAGATCCCCTGATTGTGTGAGTGCGTGTAATTTATGTATTTCGGATGTAGGACCTAGTGTAAGGCTCAATATTTGGAGATATTTTTATTTTGCATTTTTTTATTAAACTCTTGCTAAATTTTCAGGTGTCTTTATTTTTTATGCCTTCCACCTCTTGAGTAAGATCAATTAAGATGAGAGACAGTGAGTTTTTCCATTTTATTATTATGAAATCTCCTGTAAAATATGACAAAAATAAATGGATACAGAATACACAATACGTACAGATATATTGTGGGCTGTAGTATACTGCCTATACGAGGTTAATGACTGTCCTAATATTTGCGTTACCTAAACGCCTCAATAGAGCGGCTGAACGAAAAAAGGTTTGCTAATGCATTAACCTATATTGAAGTATATTTTTATAGGTCAGTGTAGTCAAGAGGCAGTGAACAAAGTGAATGATTGGTCAGTAGGACTTTTATCAAAACATCTCCAGCCGCGCTAGGATGAGTGAGATGATAAAATCTTATCGACTATTTTAGACAACAAATAAAAGGGCTTATAGCGTAAAATCGTCAAAATGCTGCGATAAAAGTTAATCGTGGTCACGTCACGTAGCATCTAGCATCCCCTCACCCCAAAAGTATAGGGTATATCACAACAATAGTTTGGCGTAATCAAGTCTCAAACTTCTTTGTAATTAATTAAATTTATTAATATATCATCGAAATTAGGAGCAATAGGGGCCTGTAATTGCTAGGTAAGTACGAGCCCAAGTAACACGCAATCTGTATATTCACTGAAGTTAAGATTGATTTACGTTTTAAAGTCAGACTATCACTTTAAATCAGTTTTGACTTAGTTTAAATGCTTTTGAGTAGAATGCGGTAAAATTTACAATGCATGAAGCTATTATATGGTCTAAAAAAATTAAGTTAATTGGCTTATAATCATACTAAAACATTAATTACTTTTAATATACAGCACCTTTAACAGCATTTACACTAACACAAAGGTTAAAACCGTATATTAGTAAATAAGAAAACCTAATGCATTAAATAAACGTTGTCGAAATATTCTATAGTGCATTCAGATATATTAACACATTTTACAGATTGGACGCATTTTTATGATCTTTTCTTATGCTTATTTACTGCTCAGCATTAGCCAAACATTTACTAAAGTTTTAGCTCTGTTATCTTCTTATTTTATTGTTACTTTAAAGCTTTTAGCACTATTTAGATAAATAAAAAAAATATTTTATTACTTTAGGTCATAATTTGGCCATAAAACCACGAGCCGTATGATTATATTCATTTGTGCGTTAGTAGGTCCTGTATATTCATTAGAAAATTTATGTCGAACGTGTCACGTTATTGACATGAATAAACAGTGGAAAAAGACTTAAGGCCGGGTTGCACCAACTTACTTTAACAAACGTCAAAAATCTGTCAAACCCCATACAAAAAACATCGGTTATCGTCATAGTTACGGTCAAAGTTAGGTGGTGCAACTCAGCCTAAGAGAACAGGTGGAGTAAAGAGAAAGATAAAGACGGAATATTCAAACTTTATATTTGGTTTAAGAAATGCAAAACGTGTTCCAAAAAATGATACACCTCATACACAAAATACAGTACAATCGGTTGTTGTGTGAGTCAAGAAGTTCCGTAGAACATTCCTTCATCCCTTTCGGTCGTTTGCACTATTTTAAAAGGCATCTGAAAAAAACAAATAAGCTTATTTATGACTTAATAGAGAAGTAGTTACCTGAAAACTAAATAATTACCCGTATAACGCATACCCTTAAAAAAGCGACTACAGCAACACTACTAACTAGTTACAAAAAGTTCCATTAAATTATTACTATTACAATGAGCGAAAAATAAGATAGGTAGCTATATCGTGTTTCATTACAAATTACATTTGTAGTGATAATGATTTTATACTTAACACTTGTCAAACTAGGTACCTACCTAATTGGAGACAGATAAAATTGAAAGACGTGGAGTAGGGGATCATGACGTGATTAAAGGATTCTAAATTATTGTTTCGGTACCCTGATTAACACTAAAGCAATCCATTTTTATGACGTTTAAACCTAATGAACATTATAACATACCTAAAAAGTGTTACAGTAATGCTAAAGATATCACTTAGATATTTTATATGTAGGTTGAATGACTTTACCATTTTCTTTTTACTATAATAAGACTGACAACATTAAAAGACACTAGTTGAAAGTTTAAAACATTAATATTATCTGACGCCATTTGCTTTCTGTTTTCTCTAACATAGAAAATAAAATTATAATACACATATGCATGAAATACTACTTATTATCCTTTTCTTACAAGCGGAGTATCGATAGAAGCAATTTTATAAGTTAAAATTAATCAAATCGTTAAAAAATCACAAAAAGTGTCATACGTCGATTATAAATTTGTCCCTATTTTATTAAAAAAAGGATTTCTGTGAGGGCGCGTGAATTATAAACCACAAACATTTATATATTTTCACATAAGACTAATACTCCCAGCTCATTTTCATTCTTGAAACAAAAAAAAATGATACTTACCTTATGATAAATTATTTTAAATAAAGACATTAAAACATCTCCTCACAACACCATTGCACTGCAATACTCTAAACGAAAAATAATCAAATCGGACAATAAAATGCGATAAGTTTTTTCGAATACTTTCAAACAAACAAAATAAAACGTTCAGCCTTAGAATAAAACGTAACTTTGGCATTGTAATTCTGAAAGCTGTTTCAAAGCTGTACTAACATCTAATAAAATGCTTTTTACATTAGAATATGCTGTCTAACAACTTTACTAATGTCTGTCTTCAATAACATTATAAGCGCTGGTTAGCAGCACTAATAATATTTAATAATGCTCAAAGCCGTATTATTTGGGGCCCAAATTGCGCTTACAAGACACTTATAGACTTTTATACGGCTGATATAGTGCTACATATGCTGCTCATATACTGCTCTGCACGTAGGTTCATGCTGTTGTACGCTTCTTATAATTGTGTTTTGTGTTACTTGGGAGTAAAGTATGAAGAAGATGCATACTAAATTCCTTTTCTTACTATCCAGGAAACCAAGCGAGCATGCGACGATGTCACGAGACGTGCAATCTAGCTGTAGTAATTGGGCCATCTGTGCCAGTTAGGGTTGTGCTAATATGTTCATCAAATCAACTTAGCATTTGTAACAATTCAGTCCTTTATTATAGTCTAGATTTAACTAAAGTCAGTAAATTACATTTCGTCGTGCCTCGTTCTACGATTTGATCGATTTAAAAGAGATGGTGTCATGAAGTAATAAAACTCCCAGTTACTAGTGTAGCTAGGACTGATAGACAAAAGCTCAAAAGTAACTTCCGTGGTATAAAATATTTTTAAGGATTCAGCAGTTCCATAATCCACAGGCACATGCAGGCGCGGATCCACCGTTGTGGGCACTGTGGGCATGCCCACAACCCTAATTTGCTTGTTTTAATTATCATCTATTATAAGATCGATAGGCTGATGATAAAAACGGCTGACTGATGACCCTTTAAAAAATCGAGCGTGATTTGGAACACAGCCGTTCCACTGAAACGCCGCCGCCACCGACCACTTGGCGCTACTAGCGTGCCTGCCCAAGTCCAGTTTGATTTGATGATGTAAAAAATATCAAATTAAAAAATTTGTTCAAAACATAGATAAGTCCATGATTGTTCATGAGTTAGTTCGTACTCCAATCCAACTCTCACTTTGCTCATTTTTGGTGGCCGTGCCCACAACCATTTTTGAGGGCTGGATCCGCGCCTGGGCACATGAAGCTGCTGGGAATAAGGGAGTTATTTCATAAAACTCCAGTATTGGAGTCGTTTCTAATCTCTGCCAGCCCTACGTTCATTGGAGCCAGGCCCGGTGCAAGCCACCGGCTTCGGCGATTGAAGAATCGCACCTCTGGGAAATGCTCGTCGAAGCCCTCGACGAAATTACTACCTACATAGTCGAACAGAAATACTGCCCGTTCCAACCTCGCGCTGGTAATGGATAAACTTCGCCGGCTGTGGTTCCGTAAGTTATGAACGCCAACTAGCACTAAGTTATGGTTCTAAATTAAACGTGCTCTTCTAGGGTAATAATTTTTGGCATCGCCTTTCTCTGCTCCAAGCTTTTGTATGAAAGAAGGAGTTTTATTACTTACCACGTCAATAGTACAAGTTTTTGGTGACTACTTTCTGCTAACTATTCCTTGGTTTAAATATCATTTATCTAAGTCAGTGGTTCTTAACCGGTGGTTCGCGGACCACCGGTGGTCCCTGGAGGCATTCAAAGTGGTTCACGAAGACATCGTAATAAACAAGTGACGTGACGTGATGAGTCAACACAACGTAAACGGCGCACAGTGGGCGAGAAATCGACCTCCCCTTTCATAGGATTTTGGAAAAAAAAGTGGTCCCTGACAAGACAGAAATTTGGTAAAATGGTCCCTCGTGACTTAAAGGTTAAGAACCACTGATCTAAGTAGTCAAATAGTAACCGCTGATGTTTCCTTCTTCGTCCGCGTGGGGGCGCAGTGATCGGTAGGCGTAATCCTCGGGGTCCAGCGGGTCAGTGCCAATGAGCTGACCTTGGGCCCACGATATATGAGAATCAATGGGCTTGGGAATTAGTGTGCGTGTCGGTGGAAATGAATGGAGATAACCTATGGATCAAGTAGAGTAGGTAGGTATAGAGCTTCATTCATATAGACTTGCTGGCGTGTATTCCTCACTCTGGTTCTTTTCAATATGCAATTTCTATTCATATTGTGAGTATTGAGTTATCTTTGTCATATAAGTAAATAAAGTATGTACCTACCCATTTCTTTCAGTTTTTTTCTTTTCAGGGAAGAAAGTCACAAGTGCGAAAATTGATGCTGTTATTACGATTTCACAATGTATAAAATTTTAAATTGCTTCGTTGATGAGCACGTGTTTCAGAGAGGGGGAAAAGTTGATCAAGTTCTTCTGAATTACGTGGATCAAATCTGTGCACTGATAATAAAATTACCCTTCATTCGTTGTGTTTTTCGTATTTTGCCGTCAACTGGCAGATTTGTAAAATTTACCCCATTCTTCTGAAAATATCTTCAAACTCTGGGAGCGAGAACCTCCAACTGTCCCAAGTTTGATTGGACTCTCCCAATTTGTATGTACTATCACATCTTTGACAACTTATTCAATCACTCACAAGTTCATTTCGCGAAAATAACAGCAAAGTAAGCATCTTATCTAATAAAAGTTCGTAATAAGCCGTGGCTAAGGCGAGAACTGTGGACAACCATACATGAAGAGATATTACAGTAGCTGTTACCTATTGCATCGTATTTTACGTTCGTACTTTATACAGTTTATGACACTGTATCTTTAAAATACTTATAAAGTATTTTTTAAGTATTATGTACCTACAATAAGGTTTTATGAAAAAAATACGCTTTTACAGTCTATGTATACGTTGTTCTGATGCAGACTCAACCTTATTGAAGAAAAAAAAAAGTCTGTATAATCTGTGGTCAGGTTCAGTGCGGCGCGAAAAAAATAAACCTACAGTGCGCGCGGTCAGTCGGAAATTAATGCTATGTTATATCTTAGCTAATTCACTAGCACATTTCGTGAAAATTACTTTTCTTAACCCTTCTCGTATCCATATCAATTGTGGTTCATCCAAGATAAAAGAAGTTGATCTGGCCGTAATCTGTCATAACGCGGTGCTGAAAAATGCAAAACTCTGAGTGGGGTGTGAAAGGCAGTTTAAATGAGTACGAGAGTGACACTCGGTTTGAGGCGGAGGCTATGAAACGAACGGACAGAAGGTGAGTGTAAACATCCATAATCAATAGTCAGTCAAGTAGTTCGTAGCACCCAAAGTACGTAGCCAAAAAGTTCGCAACATGTCTTTGTTACAATTTTATTAGAATAAGGTTGTGTTAAATCTGCTTTGGCCATTTTGGGTCTCACGAGCTATTTGACGCTCCTGAAATACACCGATTTACAAATTACTATAGTATAAAGTTATGACAATGTAATATTATTACTTCTACCGTTTTGTAGCAACGTATTTATTTATCTCAGCAAGGAAATGTAATCTAGTTAAAGAATGTCATTAATGCTTTATGTACCCGCACTTCCTATAAATATGTAGTTTGTTTGGGACATTTGCATGGATCAAGCAGACAGTGCATTTTGTAATTAACTAATATTATCATAAGTAAGCCTAAAAGAATCCATAATAATTTGTGCGTTTCGCAAAATTTTCCCACTTTAATATATCTTTTCATGGCTCTTTTTTCCGAGATATTGGGGCTATATCGTTGTTTAACGAGCTGCATTGTGACAGTAGACAGTGTTACGTTTATACGTTAACAACTGAACACATTTAACGATTATTTACTTGATATACTTTGCGAGCTTTGAGAACTGACAATACTTGTACTTGTACTTACAGATTTTAATATTGTTTTTGGATAAAAGTTACTTGATCAAATCTAATAAATTCAAAATTATTTTATACATTTAAGTACGTACCAACTTAGCACTTATCCTCGGACCGAACTCTACCACTGAACTATTCTGACCACAGATTCAGTCCCATAGATTACCCATAAAACCACATAAAATGCCCTACTTTTGAGATGCATTGTTTACAAACAGAATGGTGTCCAACACGCGTAGCGTATATGAATGCGATGAATTGTAAATCCCGCGGTCATCCGCACTGTCCCAAAATGTAGTTATACATTATAATATGCTCCGGTCACTTCCTGTCCCTATAATTATTCAGAACCATCTTCCTATGTAGTGGTTGCACAATGGACAACGGCGATAATTATTTAGTTGCCGTTCGGAGCCTTTATGCGGACCCATAAGCTGTGTCGTTTTGGAACATGGAGGGAATGGAGCTGGATGGAATTAAATATTTTATAATTGTAGTAGAAAAGAGATTTATTGCACACCATACCAAAATATAAATGTTAATTTGTAACATAATCACAGGTAGGTATTATCGCGATATGCGATCAGTAATAATAAAATATTATCTGGTTTTACAATTAATACAATTATACCTACTTACACCGCAAAAGTTAGATTTTATTTTATTAATGAAACGATTTGTGTTGAATGAAACGATTTTTTATGCTTGGTATATACGAGTAGATTATTTTAACTGCATGAACATATTAATTTTAATCCTTTTTTTTAATCTATTTTGTTTATCGTGTAGCTTTTACTAAACTTAAGCCAATGACTCTATAATATCTACTCGTATTTTCGTACCACTCGAGTTATTAATAATAATTGATAGAGTTTCTTTGTCGCTAACACAACAGTTTTCAATTGTCAAAATCGCGTGGAAATCACGACTGCCTATTCGTAAAGCAATTTGCGTGCTACCAACAAGATTGTGTAAAGCCATTAGTAAAATTATGTAAACTACTACAATGATTAATGAAACTTTCGAGTGAGTTATACTAGACATCACGTCAGGCGTTACCTACATGTTGATTACCCTTATTCCTTTAGGGATACGAGCCTGTTTTGATTAAACTGTCGCATCTGATGATTTCGATAATATAATTTTCATAAAATGTCACTCTGTTAATCTGCATGCACACGTTTTTCATTTTTATTAATAGGTAACTGGCCCGGCGAACTTCGTACCGCCAATAAAAAGTTGCCTTAACTTATCTATCTTATAGCCTAATGTTCATCAGGGATAATGTAAGGATTCTAATAGTGTAAGAATTTTTCAAATCGTTTTTAAAAAGTTTCGGAGCCTATTCAATACAAACAATCAAATCTTTCCTCTTCTATATTATTAGTGTAGATTCACGGAATACCATCAATGAGTATTCGGAATTACGTTTAAATATGAAGGTTGGGTACCTACCTTTATGGCGTGGATGCATGAAATGTCCACTCAGCCTGAAAAACCATTGTAGCTTTAATAAAGAATTAGCGGTAACCTTGGAGAGCTTGCACGCGACTCTACGTGTGCCGTGGTGGTGGTATTCGACGCGCGGCCGTGGTGGTGGGCCGATGTGGCAGTGGTGTGCGACAATGCTCTTCTGACGGAACGAAAAAGGTTAGTTTTGTTTTTTATTTTTAATTCGGCGGTAATAAAACCTTAATGTTTTTTAATCTGAAAAAAAGTTAGTGTTACATTTATTGGTGGTACAGATTAAGGTAAGTGGCAGCTTTTGTAGATAGTTGAAGGTTTTGTACTTTTGTGTAGTTAGTTGACTGTACAAACCTTGTTGTTGTTTTAATTATTTTTGGTAATTAATTTTCAAAATGTTGCATTTTATTGGTAATCATGTAAAAAAGACAGTCAAATACAATTGTTTCACGTAAATCATGAATTAAATGAAAATGAATTGTTGCATTTTTTGATCTAAGGGATCTAAAACCTAATTCTGCTTATTTCACAATTATGAATCGTGTATCATTTTATTTCATTATGTCAGATATCGTAGAAGACATAGTTAAGAAACAGAACATTAAACTTTTTGTAGCAAAATCGCATCTATTCTGTATAAATGCCGCAGTGTTTATCTTTATGTGGATATCCATAAAATCAAAAGCACTAGATATTCAATACTCAATAATACCGCAGTACTACCAGTAGGTTAGGCACTTTACTGTTATTTCAAACTATATTTTTATCCCCTAATAGCCTAGTACTTATGCCTAATGCGGGTTACGTGCCAAGTGCGGAGTGGTATCTATTCGACTGGTGTGACGTAGGTACTGCAGGCGTTCTCGGGTTAGGTAACTAGTCTAGTGCGTCAAACCCTCAATTTGGCTGGATTTGGCAGCTGTAGAGTTTAGGAACCTAATTGACGTAATTGGGATTTTATCAGACAGTTTTTGATAAAATGCTGAAAGGTTTTTTTTTGATATTTTTAATGTCTTATGAAGTCACGGAAGCCAGGTAAAGCAACAATGTTGGCAATAGTGACTAAATTTCTTGCGCTGCTTCTTCTCGGCACTGGCCATGGCCCATTTATTGTCCCGAAGCAGTGGTAGGGTTAATACTGTAACGTGTAAAAGTGCTTTTTATAAGCCTGTTTGCAAAAATAAATGTGTTTTATGAGTTTTAAACAAAAAATGTTTGCATTTAGATTTTAAATTGAAGTTTTATTGTTATGATTTATTCTAATATTATAGGTAGGTATCGGGGTTTCAGAAGGTATTCATTCTTATTATGTACCGTGTATAAAAGCTAATCTTAAACGTAGCTCGATAGAAACAATTGAATGTTTCGTTCCTCAAAATGCTCTTTCCGTTTACCAGTTACAAAATCCTTTGAAAATAGAGAGTTAAATTCGGAGATTGGCGAAAATCCCAATGAGTCGGATTTTCGCTGCTAAATCCGCAGAGGCGGACTAACACCGTTAGTCAGCGAGGCTTGTATGCATTAGAAGGGATACGTTGCATTTAAACAATAATTCTGTAGGTAGGTAGGTATTTACTTCTTTTTAGAACGGAAAACTGTTCTATTAATCAAAACAACTGGGTACTTAGTTGCTGGGACTTTCAGTCTCAAAACTAAGTAAAGCTGTACCTAGGTAATATAATGCGATTTTAGTTTTGCACAAAGAAATATTGACATGAGAGAATTTATGCCAAAAAGTTCCCCTTTCGTACGATACCTGTGAATTTTCTTAATAAGAGTGAAGTATAGGAGAGTTCCATCTCGGATTAAAAACACGAATCGGATACTTGATAGTAATAACAATTTGGAAAATAAGAAACTGTATTGGCATTTACAGAATTTACAGTTGAAACTTTGGTGCAGCAGCTAAAAGTTAATGATGGGAGAATATTCAGTTAACATTAAGGTTATTGAGGCGTTTACTAACTGCTGTAGTTTACAAAGTTTTCGTACAGAAATGTTTACCTACGTTACTGCATTTCTAGAAACCAGCTAGAGTTTCAATTTTAACCAGCTTTAAAACTCAAAGTTGGTGGTTAAAATACTGCTGGGGACATGTTAGTGCTGTGTGTTAGTGTAATGACTGGTAGAGAATGACGTATGGCATTAAGCTCGCCTTTTTGTACAGAACATTGTTGTGTGTGCAATAAAGTCTTTAAATAAATAAATAAATAAATAATGACCATGAGCTTTTATAACCGGAGTTACTAACTTTTAACGTAAATTCATAGTATGAATCGATTGTTAAGTATGTTTAAACCCATCAGCCGTTACATAGGGTCAGGTACAAGTAGGTACGCTTTGCTTAGTTTGAGACTAGGAAATTTACATCTACGAGTATCATGTCCCACTGCTGAGCGAATATCCTGCCAACCATCCTTGTCCAAAAAGTTCGAGTGAGGATAGAAATGGTAAAAACAGTGCTAAAATAGCTGGTAGACCCCGACGTTGTAGCTTATTGCAACAGAGGCAAAGGGACTAACTCCGTTAGCCAGCAGTTTGCATACATTTGGATGGGTCGCGTCTTGAGATACGGGCACATTTCCATATGGCTTCCAGGAATGATGCGAGCTCAAAGACTTGGAGTTATGTTGTGGGTTATTTGTCCTGGTTCAGTCATAATTTAGTCGCATAGTTAGGTGTTTGCACGGTTAAGCCCCTTATCAAAGTGTGAAGCTCTTATTTCATTGACTGAAATGTCTGAAACAAGTTTTATAGTTTTAAAATGCAAGTCTAGTATTAAAATGCAAGTTTAGTACTTTCAGGTACCGCCTACTCTCATGTCTGTTTGGCTCAAATGTTTAAAATTTCATTTTATAATTTATAGCTTTCCGCCCGCGGCTTCGCCCGCGTGGAATTTTGTCTGTCACAGAAAAACTTTATCGCGCGCGTCCCTGTTTCAAAAACCGGGATAAAAACTATCCTATGTTCTTTCCCGGGACTCAAACTATCTCTATGCCAAATTTCATCAAAATCGGTTGCGAGGTTTAAGCGGGAAAGCGTAACAGACAGACAGACAGACAGAGTTACTTTCGCATTTATAATATTAGTTGGGATTTATCACATTTTTTCCGTTTGGCTCAAAGTTTACCTGTAGAGGCATTCAGTTCATCTTTTGTATTAAAATACATGAGTACTAACAAAAAGTAAAAAACCCTTTGTATCCTGAGTGCACTGGTACATTTTTGTTTAATTTAATTCATAGTAAAATTCAGAGAAACTATATTTTTGTCAAAAAGGAATAAAATATTAATCTAAACTTACATGCTTATTACTACCCCAAATGCCTTTCGCCCAGCCAAAGCTCTACTTTCAAACAAAAACTTTACTACCCCACGTTTCCACGAACCGAAACGGTTCAAGGCCGCACTATTTCCGTGGGTAAAAGACAATATTGATTTTAGTATTTTTAGCCCTGTTGCTTGTGCAGTAAATATGCAGTTATGTCCAAGTAAGGTATTAATTATTTATCTGGAACGGCGGTATCGATTCAGTGTGTCCGTGTACTTCGGTGTGGTTGAAGGTGTTTATCGTTTTATTGCGACTTTGTGTGAACTATGGTGTATTTATTGTTGTTTTTCTCTATTCATTTTGGGCCAGGTTCGTTTTTAGTTAATTTTGAATTTAGAAAAGGTTAGCTTTTTTTTAGTCGCGAGTTGTTGTCATAGACAAAACATGATTAAAAACAATCACCCTACGCAACTAGTTTTTTAAACGCTACATATTGTATGGTAGAGCATATACTCAATATTGTTAGTTTTGAAGTAGTATAATTCACTTGTGTACTGTATGTGAGTAGTTACTGCCTTGCCTGGCTTGCCTATTCGGTAGAGTTGTTTATTTTGTCCGAAAATATGATAGTACCTACATTAGAACTGTTTTTCCTATTGTTACTACAAAAAGAAAAGAGGTCAAGGCTGTATATTTATTTAGTTAGATTCAGTAACTATGTACGAGTATGAGCGCTATTTTTCGTGGCCTCTTTTATTGCGTATATGTTAATGAATTAGTGCTTTCAAAAATCAGTGCCATAATAATTTTGTTAACTTTAAAGCTCTACCAAACCAATGAAACTTTTTCAAAATTATATTGTACAGATGTTTGAAGATAAGCAATACTACATCTTATATTGTGGCAATAGGTGCTATTTTTCAACAAAAAAATATAGTCTGATGAGCTGTTTTAATATGTTCTGTTATGTCTCTTCGTGCTTAATAAAACGTCCATCTATCTTTCCAGACACAGTCATGTTGATCCTCGCAGCCTTCGTGATGCACCTGGCGCTGTCCAAAGCCGAGGATGTCTGCACCACCTGCGTCAAGGTCAACACCACCTGCTACGAGGTCATGTACCTCTTCGACCTGCAAGCCAACTTCAGAACCCATATCGTCATCAATAAGATGGAACTACTCCATTCCGAAAACATCCTCTTCTACAGCTACGAACCAGAAATAGCAGATCCTGAGTATTATAAGGTTGCCTACATTGATATTGAAGACATAGATAATAATGGAATGGTCAATGACAACTCAACGACCCACAACTTCGGTACCTTTGCTATACATCAAGAAAAGTCGCTTGTATACTTAGGTGGTCGAGACGGAATCTTCACGTATGACCTTTCTAAAAAGCTCGCCTGGTACAGTTCTTTAGGAGACGAAATCCTAACGTTATTCTTCAGCAACAACCTGTATATTGTGAAGTCGAACGACTCCAGAATCATCGTCAAAAAAGGCGACACGTTCAACAGTGTTCTAGAATACATCCCCATCAAGAATTTCGTCATAAACAAGGATAATGTAATCGTATTTCTGAGCACGTTTGGTCTATTTCTGAATAAGAGAGAGGAGACTCATTGGTTGTCCAAAAATGCTTTCTTTAGAGGGCTGACAGTGGATTTAGATGGTGTGGTTTACACTTGGTGGATTGATGGGATTTACAAAGTGGATATTATGAGAAACCTGGGCGAGTCTAAAGTGGTGAAGGTTGCCCATATGAACCACATATCGGGGATGACTTTTGACAACGAGAACAATATTCTAATTTCTTTCGGAAAAGCGCTGTACAAGATGTCGGTGACAAACGCTACGTTGTGCTAAAGGTGGATAAGGTTGTGTCGACAAAGTACCTGTGATTTGATTATTGAGTACCTATAAGATAAGGCTGTGTACACACGATACGTTATGACTTGACTCTTAATTTTTTGATGAAAAAATTTATTCATTCACAACACTCAACACTATTTTCATGTTCCGCATTACGTCAAAGTAATTGCACTTAAAAAGTGATATTTTAACAATAAATATTGCTAATTATTGTCATCATAATATTATGTACGTATAAGTAAACGTAGAGGGATTTTTTTATGATGTAAAATAGCCAGGGAATTTCCCTAGCACAGTGCGGCGAAGTGTAGCGCACCGTATCCTGTGTACACGATTATTAATTTAATTTTTATGATTGCTACTTAATTAAGATTCACCAAAGATATTTATATTTATTACAATTAGAAATAGACTAAAGAGTTTGGCTTAAAACACAGCATTTGTAAGAATGGAGTTCATTTTAAAAGTTCTTGCACAAAATAATCTTTTAGTTGCTGAAAACTTAGCCCATATTTAAAAACGACGCTCATTTCACAAGACGGGCTTTAGAATTATTATGAGATTGTTATGCATATTATAATGTACACTAGATAATACTCATACTTAAATAATTATGATATAAGAATAAAAATATTTTTATCAAGTTTTGGGTTTACATACTTAAAAATTTAATAATTACCTACTTGCCTTAGTTGCCTCCCTCTTGTCATTTTTACAAACTACGGAATTGTCTTGACTTTAAACAGTTGTCAGCACTACCTGTGAAATAAAATCCGGACCAGAGGCATAAAACTAATAAAATCTTACGTCTCATTAAACAAAATGTCATTAAAAGTATCATTAATCCTTGTTACCCTTAAATTAAGCCGGTGTCATCAGGGGAGATGGATGACGCTCATATCCGCATGCACCGTACGTCATGCGCATTCTGTCAAGTATGACGGTGACGTAATGCGGTCTTATGTCATAATCATAATGATGCTGATGCCCTGATGTACGCAATATAAGCCCACATTTTTATTATGAGTAGGCGCTCTTAATGCAATAAATTGTTTATCATCCGACAGTTTTTATAGTGCGTAATTTGAGGATATTTCTATTACGATAAAATTGATAGATAATTCGGTATTTCCTAGTGGTAGAGTACAACTAGAGACCTTTTGGGTTTATAATGGGACACCATTAGATAAAGTTTATAGAATTGAATTTTTTCGATCCGAAGTTTCAGGGTTCAATTCCTAGCTGAGTTACACATGTAAAATCACTGTTGGACCAATTTAAAAACAACTGATGCTCACTGTTTTTTGTAAGTGAAACTTCTTCTCAGCGCTTTTCAGCTTTTCACATGGGTGCAAGCCTACTTCTGTTCACGCAAGTTAATGTGCTTAAAAAAGATTGAATTGAGGAGTGACTGCCTTACAGTTAACCACTGCAATTCCTGTATAGTCAGGATCTTCATTTTTGTCTCTAGTAAAACCCAACCAGTGAAGGTTGTTCAGTCTCGAGGGATAGCTTACTGTCTTCGAACCCGTAGCGAATTTAATCAGAAGATCATGGGAAGAGTTTATAATAATAATAATAATAACTTTATTTTTGTCCAAAACACAATCGTGATGTTAAATAAGGTACATGTTAAAAATTTATGTAGTACATTGGTAGGCGAGATTGACAACTACCCTCCGCGCTAGTAATAAAACACACACACAGCACGTCGTCCATGATAGCCACATAGCACAATCAAAACAGACAGTACACATTCGCTAGGTTTACTCGAATGTGTAATATTTATAAACAAATTAGTTATTGTGATAAAATAAAATATTGTGTCAACCAAATGATGCAGTTTATGAGCAAAAGGATATAATGATAATATAATTTAGGGTCTATGTATAGTATTTTTATCTAATTAAAATATTTGTAAGACGAAATAAATGCATATTATTTATTATATTTGAGTACGCCAAAGTAAAATACTTTTTTTTTTAGTATGATATTTTAATACTTAATAATATGATAACGTAATAATATACCTACCTACAAAATCGCCATTTTATATCATAGCGTACATAGAATAATATTAATAAAGTTTTATATAATGTAGATAATATAAAATATATAGTCAGTAATATGCCTCATATTTTCAATAATTTCTCTGTAGCTTCATAATCTAGTTTTAATAGTAGGGTTGTTATAATTTTTTTGCATGTTATGTACGTTACATCCCGAATAGAAGTAAAAGCAGAATTAATTTTGTTATACAGCCAAGGGCCCAGATAGGGTAAAAAATCGCGTGCGAACAAAGTTTTGAATTCCGGTACCTTAAAAACAGGAGGCACACGTCTCCTTGATATAATTGTAGGTTGTGGTAAACGATGTTGGTGTAGGATCGCAGCCTTTATGAACAACTGCCTTACCGTAAGTACCTCGAATTCCTGATAAAGTTTAGCCGTAGGATAACGGAAAGGTTTAAAATTGTAGAACTTTAATAACGGCCCTCTGTGCACGCTCTATGTTGATGAGATTAGATTTTTTGGCTCCGCCCCATGCCACTATACCATAGGTTAACAGTGATTGGCACAATGAGTAATATACGGTTTTGATAGTGTTTGGGTCTTTTATATGTCTAATTTTTTTAAAGATACAGATTAATTTTCGAATTCTTTTCCCGAGCGTGTCAATATGGCTTTTCCAATTGAGATTACTGTCTATAGTTATGCCCAGGTATTTTATTGATGACACCGGAGAAAGTTTCCCACAGTGACATGAAGTGCGGTCGGTACAACTATGTGCAGTTATAGAGAGATTCGTTGGTTGAGTATTGGCATAGATACTAAAAGTCATATATTTTGTCTTGTCTAAATTCAAAGTTAGAATATTGTTTTCAAGCCATTTCAAGACCATCTCAAAGCCGCTCTCACTCGATTCCCTAACCTCATCCCACGTTGATCCGTGGAACAGAAGCACAGTGTCATCAGCAAAAGATACTATGTTCGAGTTTTTTAGGACTGTTTGACTAAGATCATTCAAATATATCAAAAATAGCGTAGGACCAAGTACTGAACCTTGAGGTACGCCATAGTCAACAGTCAAATTATCACTCCGCACACCATCAATGCAGACACACTGAGTCCTCTCACGAAGATACGATTGAAATAAATTAAGCGGAATCCCTCGTACGCCTATACATTCCAATTTGCGAGTCAGGATGGGAATAGAGACAGTGTCGAACGCCTTAGCTAAATCTAGGAAAATAGCTATACACTTATTTTTTGTGTCCAGTTTATTAACAATGTGTTTAATTACGTTTTCAATTGCATCTGTGGTTGACATCTTTTCTCTAAACCCGAATTGGTTTGGGGAAAGCAATTTGTTGGTTTCCAGGTAATTGACCAGTCTAGTGTTAATTGCTTTCTCCAATATTTTTGCTAGGGTTGGGAGAAGTGAAATTGGCCTATAGTTCTTGGCACTGTCTCTATCTCCGGACTTATGGACAGGTACAACATCTGATCTCTTAAGCAGTCTAGGAAAAGTCCCGGTAGAGAAGCATAAGTTACAGATGTGGCATATCGGTGTCGCTAGGTGTTCAGCTCCCATCTTGAAAAAGATCGATGATATCCCATCCCAGCCCGTCGATGCAGTAGACTTTAGAGTTCGAATGATTTTTATAATCTCATAATCATCGGTTGGAAGCAACATAAACGATTTCAGTGGGCTAGAAGTATCTGTGATCGAAGCAGCTAATTCGGTTTGACTTTTGTTCAATTTTGAGATTATTTTATCAGCAAGGGTCCTTCCAACATCTCTAAAGTATCCATTTACGTGATTAACCGAGTCTAAAGGGGTCCCCTCTATAGATAGCAATTCTTTGGGAGACTTTGTGTCACTAACAGTGTTAGAAATTTGTCGTATGACTTCCCATGTTTTTTTAGCATTATTTTTGAATTTATTTATTTGAGACCTTTCGTATTCAGTTTTTATGTTGTGTAACAGACGATTGCAAAAGTTCCTGTATCTTGTATATGTTACTTTTAAAATAAGATTGTCAGGGTCTTTATTTGCTTTAAGGTGTAGTTTGTCTCTCCATTTAATACATCTGAGCAAGCCAGGTGTAATCCAAGGCCTGATAATAGTCTTCCTATTTCTTATTACACATTTTGTCGTGCAACGGGCTAAGACAGTTGACAAAATCTTTAGAAATTTACAAGTGGCCTCCTCAGGATCCGACTCCCGCATAACCTCCCCCCAGTCACATCCAGACAGCAGAATTGGTACCTTACCATAATCAGTTTTGATTATTGTTTTGCACCTATCATTTGCTTTTATTTTGCACTTTAGTGAAACTATTACAGGAGAGTGGTCAGTTATGGTGGGTTCACATACAAGTGTTACAGCTTCGTTACCAACAGATAGAAAGAAATGATCAAGACAGTTCAATCCACGTGTTGGCAGTGTATGACCCGGTAAAAGACCATGTATAGACATCTCAGTGAGGAAATTAGAAGATCTTGGATCATCACTTCCATCTTTTATGTCCACATTAAGATCGCCGGTCACAGCCAGCGTTTTGATATTTTTAAGTTCATATAGTGTCTCATGTAATGACTGTACAAAATTATCAACATTATGTACAGATGGGGATCTGTAAATAGCTACCAATGCGCAAATGTCACCAATCCTCACAACAAGTCCATCGGCATCAGCAAATTTAGGTTCATATACAGACGCCTGTATAGTTTCGCTTATATATATTACAACTCCACTATTTTGGTTTATGTATTTAGATGATGCAAAACGAGTATAGTGCGGAAGACTAGGCAAGTTAGGCGCATGAGGTAGCCAGCACTCCGTCAGAACGATAATATCGAATTTTATATTAAGTCTTGTTATATAAGTTATGAAGCCATCAAAATTACATGCTATGCTACGAATATTTTGAACCACTACGTTAAGCGCTCCAGAGTTCGGGTCTAGCAGGTTTCTACACATATCAGGATTGTCGACAGGAATCGCTCGACCAACACCGACATTGGTATCAATGTCAGTGCTGATAAAATTTATATCATTTGCCATTGTTCCTGCGAGATACTAAATAAACGGTAACTTTGTGTGGTATGCGTAAAGCGACCCGGTCTGACAATCCATGATAATATGACATTAATAAATGAGCACATAAGAAACCAAAACCACTGATTAAGCAAAAGAGGCAATAGTTATCAGCACTAAGATTTCGAGGTTCATAAGAGGCAATATACAGAGATAAATTAAATAGCAAATAATAATATGATATATAATATGAATGATAAAATAGGATAAATATTATATTATTGATAATACTTACTGCACATGCATTTACAGCACTAGTTGACACAATTTTCAGCGTAGCAAAACTTAACGATACATAAAAACCAGATAACAAAACACAATAATTAAGTAGAATAAGTCCTTCACTTGCCACCGGGCATAGTCAGTCCTGTTTGCCTTTGCCTGCAGCTTGCAGCTTGGCTTCTTCCAGGTCTTCCTGTCTAGTTACCACAATTGCAGGTTCACCTTCTGATTTTCTTAAGAGCACAACCCCTTTAGAGATCCAGCAGAACTTGAACAAACCATCCTTGACGAGTTTCTTAGCCGAGCTTAGTAGAATTTTTGTTCTTGGTGTTAGCATTTCAGAGACATAGATTGGCACTCTCAATGTGCTGAGACCCAGGTGGTTGGTATTCAGTTTATTATCTTTATTTTTATTATTAAATGTCTTAACAGCTTTCAATATCTTTATTTTTTGCTCAAATTCCGCTAGTTCCACGGTAATCGGCGCATTGTCGCTGCCTCTGCGATATACTTCCTTAACAGTGTCGTTATTGCTGCTGATATCGAGTGTCTTCATCATGTTTGTTACAATCTCGTGAAGATCTTCATTTTCCAATTTGGGGACATTCCTTATTTCGGTCGCTTTCTTGATTTGATTCCTTTGCATATCATTCAGTTGGTCTTCTAGTACGGTAATCCTGTTGCGGGCATTAGCGCAATCTGACTCAAGTGTTTTCACCCTATCTGATAGTTTTGCTTGCTGCACCTTATTTTCCTGCAGCATTTCGATACCTCTGGGCTCAAAGGTCGTAAAGGACAAAATACCGAAAATGAGTTATTTATACAGTTTTACTCAGAATTTAATTCTCTATCGATCTGTATATTTAGTTTGTCGAAATTCTCAAAAAAAGTGCCTTTACGACCCATCATTTTTGATAAGCTAAACAGAAATCATCGTGAAAATTGGGATGTAAATACCATTTGATTTTTTAGTACAGTTACCATGGTAGTAAAGAACAAGTAAACACAATTTTTTGGGCGTATAATGTACATGAAATATATCTATTGTCCTATACAACCTAAAATTTTCATACCAAAGTCTAAATAATTTGTCCTTTACGCCCTTAGATTATTAAACAAATATTTTAAAAATCTACAAAGAGAGGATATTAAAACAACTGAGTAGGTAAATTTTATAGACGTTTCTTATTGTATTTAAGTATGTGACTTAAGAACAAACGAAAGAACTGAAAAATCATCAAAAATATGTAATAAAACTATTTTAGAGTGTAACGTTTATGTGATTTGTACTTATAAAATGATTACATCTATCCACATCGGGTAAAGTAATGATGCTTTTTATTATTTCTCATATTTGAAGAAACTAGGTATTTGTCAGGTAAAAGATAATTAAAAGATGATTTAAGAAAATGAAAACATACTATAAAATAACGTATTACCTAATTAAGTTAGGATTGTCATCATACAAATTTAAACAATGAAAAAGCTAGATAAGAAAAAGAAGTCACCTTACTGTAGTACCACAAGGTGTCATTATTACCTGACTGCGCCAGAAGGAGGGTTATATTTTTTCGAGTGTATATATGTTTTGCATAAATCACACAAATGCTACGCTTCACAATTGTTTTTAATGATTTCCTAGTTATTTTGACTAACGCCCTTGGTCAAAACCACTTTTGAGTTTTGACTGTAACAATTATAATAAATAAGTATAGTTTCTAAAGTTATTTGGATCAGCTAATAAAGTATAACTACTAACTAGTAGGAAAAATATTTACGCTTAACATGGGAAAATATAGTGGCAATTGAGACTTAATGTACTAAAAAGCGTGAATGCACTTTTTTTCGAAGTTATATTTTATATTAAAAATAATTGGCTTTTATAAACGGTATTATGTAGTAGTAAAGTAAGTGGATGTACTTTACTGGAATGAAAAACTTCCTACTTGTAACATAATTTCAAGCTATTATGAATAACAATGTTTAATCTATTTAGAATTTAGAATAATTATAGTTTGGTTTTCGTTTGTCCTTAATAATTCTATCCTATCTGCATTGTCATAATACATACATAAGGTCAACTGGTTGACAGACTGCCCTATGGAATTAAGTCCGCCATTTGTAGTTTTTTGAAACAATAATAATGATTAAATAAATAAATTAAATTGGTTTCGGCTTTTCGTATAAAGTAGACATTATTATGAAGTTTTATTTAAAAACGTCATAATATATATTTTCTAAATTCGCTCTTATATCGGAAATGGTATATTCTAGTCCGAAGATATCAAAACATCTGCTTGCTTAAATAATAGTTTCATAAATTGTGTGCATTAAATTATGAAATTACGAAAAATCCTTTTATTTCATTTAAAATATTATAAATCATTAAAAATATGTGAAGAAATGGTATATTTCATATCAAACACCATAAAACATTAAATATTTAAGCTAAATTATCAATTTACCCTTGCATAATACCTTACCTGGATGTTCCGTTACGACCTAAGAATACCTATAAATCTCTGTAAATTGTCATTTATTACCTTGGTTTTGGAGTTTTGTAAAATAAAAATAGACTTACGTCCTGAGTAACTTGCCTAGGACGAATATTTGAGGGGCGTAAAGGTCTTTTTGTTGTAATTTTGAGGGCGTAAAGGAAATCTATCTCAGTAAATACAGCCATAGTCCAGTTTTTCAATACCTCTTCGGAAAATGCTGTGAATTCTAAGCACTTTCTTCCTAGGTCATATTTTAAAAGCTTAAAAAACAAAAAAGTTACTGTCGAATAAAAAAATAAAAAAACGTTTTTTGCTTCTCCTGAAAAGTCGTACTTTGTCCTTTACGACCTTTGAGCCCAGAGGTATCGATTTGTTCTATATCATTGTTACTTTGTATCAATTTAGCGTTCTGCTCAATCAAAGCTTCCATCGCCTTAGTTACGCTATCGAGTTTCCCTTCTTGACGTTTTTGGAATTCTTCAAACATTCCTTTAATCTCCATTCTGAAATCGTTAAGCTGTTCACCTTCCGGATGTTTTCTTTTTCTGGTATTTATTCTCGTCTCATCGTCTATGTCTTCGCTTGTGTCCAGGTTTGGTTGAGATGAAAATAGTCTGTTCGGGGGCGACCGTATTAGTGACATGGCTTATCTTCTTTATACTATGTCGTTACCAAACCAGTGAGTGAGTAGCGGTTACTGTCGACAGCGCCGAGTTGAACCGAGGATAACCGATGCGCAAACGCAGCGAGCACCGAGAATGTCGTAACGCGACTATTTTTCTTGGGGTAATTTGAACTTAATGCGTTGTCGGTGACGGTTTAAAATTGCTTGAGGCGACGCCGCAGAACTTGACACACGTCTGTCTTTTACGATGTCTGACGACGACTGAGTTTCAAATATAATATCAAAGTTACAGTAATATAAATGTTTACCTTTATGGTGTTTTCCCAGAGCTCTTACCTACGTCATGTCCGTGAACTGACTTAGGGGCCGTCCATAAATTACGTCATCGATTTTTTCAGATTTTAGACCCCCCCCCCCTACAATCATCCTAGCGTCATTTTTTAATGACCCCCCCCCCCCCTTCTCCCAAAATTGACGTCATTACCAGTTTGACAAAATTAAAACACTTGTAGAATCACCTTTTTTTTTTTTAATAGATAGAGTGATTCTTAAGGAAGGTTTATATGTATAATACACGTAAGTACCACGGGCGAAGTCGGGGCGGGCAGCTAGTATTATATGTAATCAGTAGCGTCGGAAGGGGGGGCGGGGGGGCGGTGGGGGCGGTCCGCCCCGGGTGCCAAGCATCAGGGGGTGACACAAGTCGCGCAGATTAGAAACCCCAAAAATCCTGGGGGGGTACCAGGGGGTGCCATAGGACTTGTGACGGGGGGGGGGGGGGGGGGGGGTGATCGCCCCTGGTGCCAACCTAGGTGTGCTGGAAAAAAATTCTTTTTAGAAATAATCTTTTTGTAGGTGAACAATAAACTATAAATAAATAAATAAGAATGACGTCAATTTCGAAACACCCCCCCCCCCCTATCTATCATTTACCGTCATCCGCAGACCAACCCCCCCCCCCCTAATTTAGAATGACGTAATATATGGACGGCCCCTTAGTCCAATTTATCCTCGGGTCCGATTACCGCAAATAGACTGTTATTATAACGCACTGAAATAGACTGGTCATATCAATTAAGGAACACAACCAATCAATTCCACAATTAACATTGAGCAAGGACAAGGTTGCCATAAACAGAACGAATTGTGTAAACAGAAATAGGTGGCTATATTTAGAAAAAAGAGACGACCGGGGATTTTCTTTTGATTTTATTAAAAGAGCGTGGGTCTCTGACAGAGCCGTATTTATTTTTGAGTAAATAATTGAAACAATTTTATTTTTGTATTTATGTTCATAAGACAAATATTTTTATCTAAGAAACAAATTCAACTCTGTTTCTTTTTGTTGAACACGACTCCGACTTAGTAGACTTAATAAGAATTTCCCAAGACTTATATTGTGACTAAAATAGCATTTATTACGATAAATACTGAAATAGTCTTGGTGATAATAACTTACGAGTATTTTGACGAAATTCTTTTAGTAAAATTCTCGGAAAAAGTACGATTGAATGTTGTCTCCGAGGTATAAGGTATAAGCTAAATAATAATTCATTCAGTGAAAAATCGCGTCTATATTTAGAAAATCTTCAACGTGTATTTTGGTCATTCATAAAATGATGAAAGTGATACAATTTATGGCTACTCCTTTAATGTTAATCAAAATTTTAAGACAGTCATTTATTTTAAGGTTCATTAGTTAACTAAGGATCAATAGAAAGTAGAGTTACCTAAAGCTCTTAAGAAGTCTATCGAAGACTATCCAGAAGCTGGTCAGCTCATTATAGTTCATAAGATTTGTTAGTCGATAAAACAGAGTTGAAAAAAAAAAGAATATAATGTAGTTGCAGTCTTCTTCAATTCGATCCCATAAGGAATAAAATTGACGTATTACTATTAAGTCTTGCGCTGCCCATATCCAGGTACTTCCTGCGATCTTCATCAGATTGTCGGTCCACCTAGTAGGGGGCCTGCCCACCCTGCGTCTTCCGGCCCGTGGTCGCTACTCGAGAATTTTTCCGTTCCAGCGGCCATCTAACGAACTATAGAAACCATTGGGGCAGGCCTTTGCCCAGCTGTGGAGGTCATTTGACTGAAACGACAATTCCTATAAGGGCACGTGTCTGAATGGCATCTGGTAATAATAATAAACACGTGCCCTACAACATACACCATAAAACGAGGCTCTGTAACCGTTAAAAAATTTCCGGTTATTTCATAATACGTCGTGATTGGCAGTCCTATTATTTCTCTTGCGGAGTATCCATCAATTTGATTATTTGGGACGCGGGGAAGAATATTAAAATGGCCCCGCATCGTTCTTCCCCTAATAAGGGGCGTGACGGTTCTTTTCATTTTCATGATAAAATATTCATGACTGCACATCGCGGTTTTTGATCCAAGTCCTTATTCATAAGACAAACAGAGGAGTAAGGGCGCGTGTTGACGAGCTGGTTTCTAAACTGGTGTTTCCGGTGTTTCTGGTTTTCTGGACCGATACGACCTGCAAGCTTTCAAGAAGAGAGCGTATCTTCACCTTAAAGGCCGGCAACGCACCTGTAACGCCCCTGAGACTGCGGGCTGCGGGTGTCTATGGGCGACGGTAATCACTTAAAATCAGGTGATCCGTCTGCTCGTTTGCCTCCTGTCACATAAAAAAAAAATACACGGTCCGTCGACAAAGCACGATCCATAACTCGAAAATAAGTATGGCGTACAAAAGTTTACCTT
Source organism: Ostrinia nubilalis (assembly GCF_963855985.1). Taxonomy (NCBI): domain Eukaryota; kingdom Metazoa; phylum Arthropoda; class Insecta; order Lepidoptera; family Crambidae; genus Ostrinia; species Ostrinia nubilalis. The sequence goes on from NC_087106.1 coordinate 12,193,395, forward strand.
TATTTTACCTTTACCTTTACTTTAGACGCGATACACACAAAAGCCGGACGGAAAAACGCGTCGTCGGCGCATTTAAAAAACGCCGTGTAGCTACTTAGGGCCTAAGTATTTAAAAACTCTACTATTTCCCTTCAGTTTCCAGCTCAGTAATTGCAACTTCAAGCTAATCAGGAAGAATCAAAGGTTGGAGAAACATTCGAAAGTCGCTGATATTAACATTTTAAACCTGTGCGTAAAATTAAGTGCTTAATGTAATGAATAAACCAATTAAATAAGGACAGTTCGGAATTTCAATTCGGCCGAGAGCTCTTCATTCCTTCCATATCGCATTATCATAAGTAATAAAAGTTTCGGACTGGTATTAAGTATAGTAAACGAGACTTTGTTAATCGCAATGAAAATTAAATAACTAAATCACTGTTAAAAGTTATCGTGTCGGAAAATTATATACGTTTCTTTAACCTTGGCACTTGCATGCTGGCACAGACTCCGAAAAAATCAACAGAAATTATTTGTCTACTTTTTGGTGCACATTTAATATTATATTTTTTTTTTGTGAATTTTTATTTTTGTAATTTGTCATAAAATGAGGAGAGGATTCACTATACGATAGTGCAGGAGTCGTAGATGGGGATCGAACTAGCGTTTTTCGAGTCTCGAATCGGCAGGCTGATGCCGACACCAATGGGCTTTTTTCGCCTAATTGCCATCGCTTTACCTAATACTCCTGCCCGTGTAAAATAACGACCGAAACTGCCCAAGCGTCATTCCGCTCCGCTGTGAAACGTCATAATCAGCGGGCGCCATCACCATTCCTCCAGAATTGCCAGTTGACATCGAAAATGCGATTCTATAGACATCCGATCGGTTCGGAATCGCGATTCTGATGGCACTCGATTGGAGTTTTAACGACGTGCTATATTTCGGCTTGGTTTCAGGAATTTTGTTTTTAAACACAGGGCACTTTTTACAATAAGTTATATTATTGGGAAAACATTGTTACACGCAAGAATAACCAAGCTTCAAGTAGGCACCTACCTATCATATTAAAGAAAATAATACGTAGAATGTGTTTGATGACCTTATTGCGGCCATTCTCAGATGAGCTAGTTTTTGCGTGTCCGGGCTGTTAAATCGTTAAAAATGACAAATTAGAGATATGCAAGTATTTTTATATGTTACTTAACAACCCTATCCAGTTGTGCATTAAATCATAGGCCTCTATTTTAAGTATTTGTGTCTAAATTAATTTCATGAAACCCTGTTCTCTAATTACCGTTACGCGTCCGCACACCGACTTAATGTTAAAAGTTGGCTGTAATTTTTATGTCGTAAAGATTTGGTTTACTCCATTCAACATTTTAAAGAGTATAAAAGATTGTCTTATGCATGGCAAAATATCTATTCAATAGAACCATTCTGTAAATAATTAGAATTAAAAAACTGCTTGTCCGAGCGAAAATTCTAATTCCCGTGACGTTTTTTGTTTTTGGGCACACAAGCCTAAATAATAATATTTGACACATCATTTACGCGCGCAGCGCGAGCCCTTAGTTAGTTCTATGACCTGTAAGCAAGTAGACGTCTATTGCGTTGGCGTACCGTCGATGAATTGCGTAAGAGTATAATTACCATATCTTTGGTTTTAAATTTTTCTATTTATCATGTCCTTATTTTTAAACTAGATTTTTGAAGGTGGATCCACGTTGTTGATTTAAATAGAATCAGTATTTTGGCCTCCATACGTTATAGTAAGACGGTATTTGCATACCCTGCAGATTTTGGAAATTTTGAAGAAAAACTATCGTTTTCTAATTTCCATGTACTAATTACCATATATTTATAATCACCGTTGTATGAAGTTATTACCTACAAATTGCACTCACGATTGAATAAGTATGATTATAAAATACCTAGACTTTCGCATAACAACTTTACGGACTTTTCTTCCAATCTGACATCAAACATTTTTATAACAAAGTCCCTGATAAATATAAAGAGCTACCGTACAATAAATTTAAAGGTATAGTTAAAGATCACATGCTTAAAAAAGCCTATTATACAACTCGAGATTTTCTTAATGATAAGTCATCCTGGGAGTAGGATTATGGTCCTCTCATGCTCGCACTAAAAAGAATTAAAATCGTGCTATGAAAAGTAATGTATAAACTAATCTAATTTTCTAAAATGTTATAGTGTCATGCTTCTCAATCTGGACTGTTACTTAGCTTTATTATTGTTTTTTTTTTCTCTAAGAGATAACTTGGTATTGTCATTCTCACTAAAATGTCTCTGGGGTGGTGGCGTAGTGAGGCGGGTCGTTACATTCCCTCTAATATGGTCGAGTGAAGCAATGGCTGGTTCACTCGTCATGTCTGTGAACAGGCGCTGCTTTCGGGGACTGGTCAATCCAAGTTATTCCAACTTATGTATGCGAGTCATTTCTACTAGTATTTGAGTATGTAATCTGTAAGTCTAGATATTAGCACGTCACTACCTTGTTTAATATGCCACGCAATTTTGTATACCCATTCTTATAAGATACACTATACAAGAATGTATGGTAAATTCAGTGAACTGCTCCTGAATCGAATGTACCTACTACTGCTATTTCTATTTATTTATATTAACCGGCAGACAGTGGTGACTGAGTTTGTTGCGGCGCTTCTTCTCAGCACTTGCCAAATGAGACATGTAGAGGCTCCTTAAGAGCAAAATGACGATTTGTAAGAACTATTTATTAGTCTAAACAAATAAAGAAATTTTGACTTTGACTTTGACAAAATTTTGAAAAGCTTTCGTTATAGTTACCTCGAAATAGATTCGATTTCATGACGAATGTTCAGCTTCAGTTGCTGCATGGTAGTTGGATTTTAGAGTATATTTTAACCCCTAAGGTAACCCCACAAAAAAAAGTTAGCTGGAGTGAAATCGGGGCTTCCTGATGGCCAGGAGATGTCCCCTGCGTGAAACATGTCTCGTACCAGATATTTATTTTTACTATTAATATAATTGATATTAACATGTTAAATCATTAATAATTCTAATATAATACCATTAAAATCTATCCATGTTAACTTTGCCCTAAGAATATGAGATTGTCCAACAGTTACACTTACCTAGCGTGATCACATTAAGAACAAAAGGGAACAAATGAACAGACAATGGGCCTTTTCAAGACGAGAGTGTTTAGGCACTTTGTACCATCCTAGACTGCATCCTACCTGCTTTGTTATGCATGCATAGAAAAAAAACTTCGTGATATGCAATGGATACTGGGCAGAAGAAGCTTGGAGAACAAACTAAATACAAATGCATCCTAAGACCCTTGTAGGCATCATGGCATCGACCGGTTTACAAAGTCCACTGAAGTGATACCAAACGTCAAAGAGGGTGTAGAAAATTCCTGTAAAGCTTACAAGGACTAGACCGTCATGATATCTATTTGCTGCATCCCTTCTAAATTCTGAGAATTCTGCATTCAGGCTCAGGAGAAAGCGAATAGCATCAATCTGAAAAATTATTGTAAAAGAATCGAGGTGACAAATCATGGGATATGCAGAGCTGGAACTGTCATTATTACAAATTCAATTTAATCTGATAATGGGTGATGGCTGATCACAGATAGATTAAAAAGAGGAAAAAACACTAATATCATTAATACATTTTTCGATATATGCATATCCAAAAAGTCAAATTTCCTGATCCATTATCTGTATCCATCGTTTGTACCACATTTAAAGCAAATTGCAAAATTCAGATTCTGATTCAGCTAAATGCTCTCATTTTAAATGTGACACATAGCCCCTTCTTGCTGAAACTAAGTGTTCCTGTTATAGCCTCGATTCTTGCAGTATACTGAAAATATAATGATACAATAAATAATAGAAATTAGTGTTCTTCTTTTTGCAAAGGGCTATTAAGAGTACCTACAGCTTTTTATATGACGCTATTATTTGTGTACAAATTTATCAATGCATGATGTTGTTTTTTTTGCTATTTTACATATATTTTCTAATTACCGTTAGATTAAGTATTAGCCTTATCTAATTACCGTGACCATAAAATTTTTGGATCTCATTTACGCGAAAACCGCTTTGAATAATTTGACACCTTTACGATTGTTAAATTCGTACTTTTCATGTGTTTTATATTTAAATGCGTTTAAGTCAATTAAGCCAAATTTCAAAAATAATATGGTAATTAGGCTGAGAACGCCTAATCGTGAGAATGACCGATTGATGTGATCGTAGGATAAAGCTAAAGTACTTAATTCTTCTTTTATGACTTGATCGGGAATCGAAGCGAATCTCTATAATGCGAGTCGACACGACGCACGACGTGATGTTCTTGGCACGAAAAGGAGAACTTCTCCTTTACTTCTCCTGGAGAAGTAATATGAAACAAGAAGATGTAACCAGTTCCACAACCAAATCTTAGATAGTAGTCAGTGTCAGGATTTTCAATGGTCATATTGTCTCTGATCACTTTTACAGTTGTAAATGAGAGGTCCTGTCGTGATGGAGACCTCTAGTCACAAACATGGCTGCCACGGGCACGTACATTCAAAGAGGGTGCTTCGGAGTGAATGGGGTATTAGGCCCAGAATGGCAGCCGGCAAGTAATTGAAAAGAAAAATCGCGCGGTGCGTTACATAAATGACATGGGTACAGTTGGTACAGTCATAATAATAGAGAAGAAATTATTTTATCGTTGGGGGAGGCCTATGTTCAGTAGTGGACGTCCTGTGGCTGAAATGATGATGATGATGAAATAATAGCCATTCAAGTGCCAGCAAATCGAGACACAATAGAAATCAATTGTTACCGCGGTCTCAAGCGACCACTTAGGGTTCCACGAGACTGAATTGAGACCATAATTAAATATGTTTAAAACCAGTTTCATTTAAGTATATATTGGTAGTTATTTGAAACCTTGGAAGAGGCCTTTGTCCTGCAGTGGACGTCATTTGGCTGAAACGAACAAACGATTTAGAAACCTGTCTCTTACACCCTGCAATAAAATATAAACCTTTTATTAAATACCAATTATCTAGCTGAAACTAAGCAAACAATTTAAATAAATATTTACGACTGGGGTTTCATAATGTCTGTGCTTGTGCTAATCACTAAAAAATGTGAGTTCGGTGCACTCTAGAAGACTTTGCAGTCGCAGTTAGAGACAAGGAGAATAAAGGAGATAATTAAACTTCCATTATTTGGTGGCTTTAACAGTACAAAGTGCCTTTACCAAACTATCGTCTGCATCTGTTACTAACGATTAACTACGTTTACAAAACCTATTCGAAGCTATCTTAACAAAACACAAGCCTGTTGTTTACTCGTTAAAAGTACATTTTTGTTGCTTAGCATTATTGCAAAACTTCATCAGGACCTGGGCCATTAAAACAAGGCTCTAAACTCGATTCAATCTCAGTCATAAATTCAACCAATAAAAAGCCTCAATGTATGCTATGATCAGCAGGTGGACGTCCTATGGCTGAAATGCTGATGATTCTTGAAATTCGACTTCAGAGTTTCGTGTCATAGGTACGCATAGGTCATGGCGAGCCTACCACCAGTACCTTGACTAGAATCACTGCATCTCAGATCACAATACCCAGTTATAGGGCAGCACACATTAGGACTTACAAAAGCGCGTTACAAAATGTGTAGTTTTATTTTGTCATAGGTATGCTAGTTTAGCAGTCGTGACTCTACCACCAGTACCTTGCTTAGAATCACTGCATCTCAGATCACAATACCCAGTTAGGGCAGCACACATTAGGACTCACAAAAGCGCGTTACAAAATGTGTAGTTTTATTTTGTCATATGCTCCTTTAGCAGTCGTGAGTCTACCACCAGTAACTTGCTTGGAATCACTGCATCTCAGATCACAATACCCAGTTAGGGCAGCACACATTGAGGCGCACAAAGGCGGGTTTGCCCGATGCCGGTCACGCGCGCAGAGAAAGGAATTCATTTGTAGCGAAAAGTTGGCCGATTGTGTCGCGGCGTGCGGCGCAAGAAAATTATAGAGCACCCCCAACTATTTATTTTCTTACGATTTGCGACGTTCATGGAGTATTATGAGGTGATGATCTATGGAGCGTGAAGTAGAGTTTGAAAATTTATTTAAAGTGTTTTTTTTCTACAGTTTTTGCAACTCACGAAGGCAAGTGAGCTTTACTTGTGTGTATACGTGTACATAACGCTAGTGTGATATCTACAAAACATTTGAAAAACGAACAGTAGCGAGCCACCACACATGTAAAGCTCACTCGCCTTCGTGAATTGCAACAACTATTATGTATAGTCCACCTACAGTAAAATTACCTACATATTATGTCAGATACAGAAGCTCAAAGTTGCACAGCGTGCTATGGAGAGGACTATGCTCGGTGTTTCTTTACGAGATCGAATCCGAAATGAGGAGATCCGTAAACGAACTAAAGTCGCTGACATAGTCCGACAGATTAGCAAGCTGAAGTGGCAGTGGGCAGGGCACATAGTACGCAGAACTGAAGGCCGATGGGGCAGCAAGGTTCTGGAATGGAGGCCGCGTACTGGAAAACGCGGCGTGGGACGTCCACCCACAAGGTGGACCGACGACCTGATAAAGGTAGCAGGCGCTGGATGCAGGCCGCTACCAACCGTGCGATGTGGAATTTATTGGGGGAGGCCTATGTTCAGCAGTGGACGTCCTGTGGCTGAAATGATGATGATGATGTAAGACACATTATATTCTATGAAAGGGTAGCTAGAAAATCCATACGAGCAAGTCCACATGCAGAAGTTGTTTTAGGTATTTCTATTGCTTTCGATTTATCTTTGTAATGGGTTCGATTTTTACAGACGATTCTCATTTTCAATTGTAATGCTTGTGTCCTTTAGAATCGTGGTTTTGTTTCCGATTTTACTGGCATTTTTCTCAACGGAACCAATAAATAACACCTTTTAGATATCTGTAACTGTGTTTTTATTTAGATTTGTCGCGTCACACCGCGCCGTAAATCCAGTTGTTCTATCGTGCAGTTTTTCAGCTGTTTTTTCAGTGCAGACATAAATTCAGTTGAATACCTAAGATAATTTTATCTAAACGGCGCAATTACTTAGGTTTAATAGGCATAATTTGTTCCAAAGCTGCGGAGAGCTTCAGTTGAGAATGTTATTCTTTACTCTTTGCACTTTAGCATTTTATAATTTAATTTTGTTTTTGTAAGATAACTTACGATTTATTTGTCTGCTCGCGTGTGTTAATGAATAAAATGATACATTAATAATTTATTTATTCACCTGTGTGTATTAAGAAAATATGGCATGTCTGTCTGGATAATGTACCTTTCAAATAATGAAAGAACAGATTAGATTTTATAGACCCATTCGTACTAGTATAAATGAAAAAATAAGTAGACAGCGTGTTCTCAAAGGTTCTCTAACATGAAAAAGTATCATCAGTACCTAGAAGGTTTATCTGGTTGTACTCATACTGTACTAATTCTATATATCTTAACGTTTTGAGGGTAGTTCAAAACCAGCCCTTAAACTTATCGGGACTTAAAAATAGCACCTTATTAATAACAGCCTGAAACAGCAAGATTAATGACCCGATCCGCGTCTAAAGTAATGACGCAATGACATGACGAATGACGCAGATGGCGCCATTACACGCTAATAACCGTCACTCTGACATTAATAATTATCACTTCAAACGCTTGCCGACATGTGTAACTAAACACTATTCCAATATGGCGTTACTAAGGAGCGCTTTGTATACAGGATGTCCTACAAAACGGCAGTTCTATTTCACAGAACAATACATAAACTACCAATTTCTATTCGAGCTTTTCATAAGATTCAGTCTGACTAAACTCATCGTCATCCGCCTACTTATGGAGTGAAGTCTTTAAATACATTAAACTCGTTTTTCAGATATTCTCTTAAAAAAACTGGAAAAATAATAGTTATGCTTATCTTCAGCATTCTTCTCCAGGATAATATGATTAACTAAAGCTAATCTTTTGGGCTATATCAATTATTTTTGCTCACTGTTAACTTATTATCCTTTAGAGAAATCACGAGTATGGACTATGCATATAGTCCACTGAAAAAGGTTTAATTACGAATATTCATAATCAAGTCGTAACTGTCATAACTCATATTTATGAACATATCGTACTTAAATTTTCTTTAATGAACGTTTTCAATATATTTCATACTCGTAAATGTTGTTTTTATAGTTAAAAAGGCTGTAAAAAATTTTATGTAATTGTTTTAACTTAAACTTAGGTACACCCTGTATGCTAATTGCTTTTATTATATGGATTGCTTGATATGTTTGTTTCATAATAGGTTTGTACTTATGATGAGAATGAGCATTTACAGGTAAATTATGGATCGTGATGTAATAATTATAACGTTCCTAAGATTATCATATTTAGGTATAGGCTCTTAAAGACGTATTTATTCCAGTATTTATAAAATTAAATGTAGATTTGTAGAGTCGTGTTTGCTGTTTTAATATATTAGAACTAATAAATAACTTTCAAGGTTTCACAGACATTGACTGAAGCTGAAGAATAAAAGTCGAACGTTCAAAAAGATGTTTTGTGCCTTTGTTGTTCTGAGCTATTGAAATTAGGCACTGTAAAGTTTAAACCAATGAAGTTATGGCTATTAATCTAAATATACCACGGACTGTCCAGCTTTACAATTTCCATCAGCTTGTTGCAGTCCGGTCATAACTCGCATGCAAATTAAGCCTGTATCGTTACAACGGCAAAGTTAGATGGAATACTATTTTGGCAAATCCGCAGTTTTGCGGAACTTCGCTTAATCGCCCTGCGGCAGCCTGCAGATATGCGAGCCATGTCCCACTGGGACGCCGGGACGTGGGGACATCTCTAGCAACGGTACTTCTTTTCTTTCATCATCATCATAATTTCAGCCATAGGACGTCCACTGCTGAACATAGGCCTCCCCCAATGCTTTCCATGTTGATCGATTGGTAGCGGCCTGCCCAGCGCTTCCCTGCTACCTTTATGATGTCGTCGGTCCACCTTGTGGATGGACGTCACACACTGCGTTTTCCGGTACGCGGCCCCCATACCAGAACCTTGCTGCCCCATTGGCCGCCAGTATGTCTTTTATTTTTTCTTCATTATGGAAATTCTTGGGAGAGGCCTTTGTCCATCAGTGGACGTCATTCGGCTGAAACGAAGAATGAAGATGGAAATGACCAGCAGGTATGTTTTAGTTTTATTTTTAACCAGAGGTCCCTAAACTTTTGGCCTCATGGACCACTTGCAATGTTTCTCGGTTTTGGCTGGACCCCCCTTGGTACATATTTTTGAGTAACATTGTAGTTCACAAAATAGCACAATCAACAAGGTCAGATGCTTTTTATTTATCAAAACAAGTGCATGATGCTAAAAGCCACTAAGTGGTAAGAAAGTCCTCTGTTACGTGGAGGCACCGAATGTAGAGTGCCTTCAACAAAATTACCAACTTTGAGACCATTAACTTTAATTACCATAAAAAAAATAGACCATACCTCAAAAACTAAATAATACAAAATTGACAGCCAAAATTTTAACCCATCACTTTGTTTTTCAGACTCTATACAACTACCATTGATGTAAATTTCCACCGCCGCGGCATCCCAGTGCGACATGCCTCAAGTGGGGCAGAAATAAAATGGTTTGTTGCAAACGTTTCCACCCGGCTTGTTTCATATTATTTTATTCCACAGTAGATACCTACTGTTCGCCTTTGGTAGTATTTTTTACAATACAGCTACCGTATTAGAGGTAGTAACTAAATTGAATTCAATGCTGAATTGATGTTCTGCTGAGAAGGAATTGACAGCGCAAAATTTTCATTTTATGTTTATTGTATTGCACTGATAGTCCAGTAGAATTAGCTTTTAAATCGGAAATAATTCCTACAAAAGATTTTATTGTTTTAATGGCTTCATTGGTTGCCCATTAAGACTCTCCTAAGTTTTCGACTTCGACGGAGTTGTGCTTAAGTGGTGGGGGCCCCCGAAAGGGGCATTTTTTCGGTTTTCCGGTTATACCGCGTAAAGGACTTACCCTATCAAAAAGTGGTCTTCATGACGGTTGAAGGGCACTTAATCCTGCATTGAATAATACCAAATTCATATGTTTTGGACAAACCGTTCTCGCGCTAAAGTTCGGCAAAGTAGAAAATATACGTATAATTAATGACCATCTCCATGTCCAATGGTTTGTTACCCACAGGCTTCCAAGTCTTGAAAAGGGCCACCTCAACCAGTGTAACCCTATCAAGGCTTACGAGCTTGATGCGCCTATCCTTGTTCGTCCCAGCCGTTCCTTAACTGCGGTTGCTGCACCTCTTCCTGGCACTCACCTGAACGACTCTGTGTTACCTACTGTGGCTGCCCCTCTTCCTTGTATCCTCCTGCATGACTACGTTGCCTAGCCGTATGCCTGGTCTAAGGTTCGACGCCAAAAATCAACAACAACAAGTTCATATTAAAACGCTGAAGAGTTTTTTGTTTGTTTGTTTGAACGCGCTAATCTTAAGAATTACTAGTTTGATTGAAATCATTATTTTTGTGTTGCATAGCTCATACATTGAGGAAGGCTATAGGATATATACAATCACTCTACGACTAATAGAGGCGAAGCAGTAAAGAAAAATGTTGCAAGCACGGGAAATAGTATTTAAACTATTTTCACTCGTACGAAGTTGATTTTGTGGCGTCGAACCTTGGACCAGGCATATGGCTAAGCAATGAAATCGTACAGGAGGGTACAAGGAAGAGGGGCAGCCACATTAGGTAACACAGAGTCGTTCAAGAGAGTGCCAGGAAGAGGTGCAGCAACCGCAGTTAAGGAACGGCTGGGACGAACAAGGATAAGCGAATCAAACTCGTGAGCCTTGTTAGGGTTACACTGGTTAAGGCGACCCTTTACAAGGCTTGGAAGCATGTGGGTAACAAGCCATTGGACGTGGAGAGGGTCATTAATTATACGTATATTTTCTACTTTGCCGAACTTTAGCGCGAGAACGGTTTGTCCAAAACATATGAATTTGGTCTTATTCAATGCAGGATTAAGTGCCCTTTAACCGTCATGAAGACCACTTTTCGATAGGGTAAGTCCTTTACGCTGTATAACCGGAAAACCGAAAAAACGCCCCTTTCGGGGGCCCCCACCACTTAAGCACAACTCCGTCGAAGTCGAAAACTTAGGAGAGTCTTAATGGGCAACCAATGAAGCCATTAAAGCAAAAAAATCTTTTGTAGGAATTATTTCCGATTTAATCAATTTTTGTGTTTAATTCTACTGGCCTATGATGGGTTTTCAATTTCTATGTATCTGACACCTCCATAGTCTAGTGCTTGGAGAGTTTGACGCTTTGGATCCATGGATAGTTTGTAAATGAAGGGTACAGGGGCAAAACAAGAAATGTCACAAAAACAAAAAGTTACGTAATGAACATTTATTTAAATTTTTTAAAGTTTAAAATATTCTTATGTGTCACTTAAAATTATAAACTACTAATATGAATACATATGACTATTACTTGTTTTTACGCTTTTTGTACAATTTCAAATAAAAATACGCGGGAAATCGAAAATATTGCCATCAAAAATATACTTTTGAATTTTTGCCTTGTTTTGCCCCTGTACCCTTCAAATGCATTTGTGTAACATACTTGTTATTAATTTTGAAATATTACAGTCAGCATCTTTTTGGCAACTTTGGGTGTCACGAACTATTTGACGCTGAGTGTACAAATATTTTGCAGATGTTAATGTTTCTGAGTCTTGCCACAAAGACGATACGTTTGCGACTTTGACTCTCCTGAGACTCATTTGGCCAATGAGTCGCCAAGTTATCATTGTAACTAAGCAAGTAAGTTTAGTGTAAGTATTTTATTTGTACTGCTATCTAGGATGTCTGTTACTTTAAAATTATGTTCCTTCCAAATTGAAATAATTTTGTTTATGAAATAATAAAGTATGTGAAAAACTAAAAATGATGAATTAATTATTTTAAAAATTTGCCAAATTTTCGTGATTATGAGTACTTAGTCATTAGAAATAAGTAGTTATTTCCTAGTATGAAATATAACTAATAGTGAGAAAAAACTGCTTTTCTATCTAGCCATTTTCCACGACCTTCACCAGACCGTCGGTCCACCGAGTGGAAGGCACTCACAGCTATCAGTTCTACAGCAATGTGTCTCGCCCATTTGCCACTTAAGCTACAACATCACTTAATTATTTGTGGAAATTAGTATGTAGTTACATTAGGATTTAATAAGCCTTAAAAACGCCTTGACTTAGCAAGAACGTAAGTGTTAAGTCACGGGACCGCGGTACAACTGGGAATTTACACAACCCGCATTCCGCTGCGGTCAAGCTGCCTTGCCTTGTGGTTGGGAGTAAGCTGGAGTTACAGAGCTTACGTGAGGTAAGCACCTAAGTAATGGTAAGTAGGTAAGTACAGAGAAAGCTAAACTATTTTTGTTGTTTAAGAAATAACTAAATAAAGTATAACTCCCTAATGAAAAGGAAATCTTAATGTGAGTAATTTTTTTTTTGGAATTTGAAATAATTAGTTCGGTTGAAGTTTAACTAACCTACCCTGGAGGTGAACAGTGAACTTAACTTTAAGCATTTCAACTCCGAAATTAAGCTGTTTCGATATAAATCACATTTTATAAAATCATACCTACTGGTCAGAAAGTTCAGAGGGCTTAGTGTGAGTTTTTACATCAAACGTCGTCACTAGTGAGCGCGTATCTAAATGGCTGAGTTGCACCACCTAACTTTAACGGTAACTATAACGATGACCGGTGCTTTTTGTATGGAGTTTGACAGATTTCTGACGTTTGTTAAAGTTAAAGTAAGATGGTGCAACCCAGCCTTAATGTCATTTTTTTACGCAGTCGACATCGAATGCGTTTGACGTAAACACACTACGCCCATTGAAACATGTAGGAAATTGTCGCAGTTCTACTAGGTCACAAATCTAATTTTATTGAAGTCGATAGCTCATAATTTTGTAGCATTATGACACCTATTACTATTACATAAGTGGCCACAATGTTCAGTTTGACGTGCCTTTATCCTTACTGCACACCAGTAATGTTATGGATATCCGTAACCGTAACCGAAACTTTCAGATATCCGAAATAAAAAAATATCCAAAACCGTAAACGTAACCGATTCAAAAGTTTCGGATAGTTTCGGATGTAGGCAGCTTAAATTGTTTTTTTATAGCATTATGTAAAGGCATAAACAGTCTGATTTACCTTTATAATGCCATCTAATATCAATTTTTATTTTTTAAATTACTTTTTATTCGATGTAAAGTGTGCGGCCATGAATAAAGCCTGTTGGACAACTATTGCAAATTGCATTCTAAAGCACTGACATCCGTAACCGTAACCGAAACTTTCGGATATCCAAAATAAAAAAATATCCGTAACTGAAACCGGTATAATATTATTCCTATATCCGTAACCGTATCCATAACCGAAACTACATATCCATAACATTCCTACTGCACACAATCCTATGCAGGTTTGTCCGGAAAAATTGCCTAGGCCTACGTACAAGCGCGGGCCGTCCATCTGGGCCTAGTCAGCCATAAATAGCGTTCCCTCAGGACTCCGGTAGTAAATAATCGCTGTCCCGAGCCATTGGCTCTTTGAAGAGCCTTTTCACGCTCGGCACATTGGCAAAATAGCCAGGCGTATTGCACAAACAAATCAAAAGGTAGAGTTAGGAGTTACTAGCAAAATGGTTAGTATTCGTAAACCAGTACTTTTTCAGGTCTTTTCAATGATGTGAATTGTTGAAGTTGTCTTTAGCTGTAATTTAAAAACTTTTTTTTTATATGTTTGTATTAATACCAGTCTACACACCAAATTCACCTGCCGACATGAGTCGTCAGATTTGACATATTCTCAAAGTCATAGAAAGTACTTATAAGTAGTCGACATGTTTTTTTTTCAAAAAAAGCCGCCGACACCAAGCTGCTAGGCTGTGGACCGGCTTAGTGTGTAGAGTCCCTAAGTATGACATGGTCTTTTCAAATAGGTGTTATCATTTACTCAATTATCTGCATTCTAAAGGGCATAGGTCCTAAAATAGTTCCCTGTGGTACCTACTTATTTAATTTTACCAAAGGGATCTCAAAATACCCCCGTTGACAATCTTTTGTGACTGTAAAGCAGGAGTGCAATCAATATCACCTATGATATCCCCATGACGTGTCAGATTATAAAGGTTCAAGTCCTAAAATAGTTCCCTGTGATATTCTTATTTATCGAAGTGCTCTCAAAATACACCCGTTAACAATCTTTTCTCAGTCACAAAAGCAGGATTGCAATTAATGACGTGTCAGATTGTAAAGGGTTAAGCCTAAAATAGTTCCCTGTGGTATACCCATTTCTCAAAGGCCTCTCAAAATACACCCTTGACAATATGTGTGACTGGTAAAGCAGGAGTGCAATCAATATCACCTGTGTCAGATTATAAAGGGTCAAGTCCTAAAATAGTTCCCTGTGGTACTCCCATTTGTCAAAGGGGTCTCAAACGCCTGTAGATAATTTTGTTTTGTGACTGTGAAACAGTAGTGCAATCAATATCACCTGAGATATCACCATGACGTGTCAGATTACAGGGTCAAGGGACAGAAAGGGTTGTTAATCTCCTCGTATGTTTCGGCAGGCATAAATCGCATTCCCTCAGGACTCCAGTAGTAAATAATCGCTGTCCCAACTCCCGAGTCATTGGGTCATCGAAGAGCTTAAAGGCGTTCGGCTATTTGGGATTTACGTAAGTAATTGTATCAAATTGAGGCTGTCTATTTTGTACCCAGATATTTTAAAATTTGTAGAGTTAAGAAGTCTATGGAATAAAACAAGACCCACTTGATAAGCAGTAAAATAAGGCAAGGTAGAAAAAAAAATGTATGTGTATGTCGAGTACAAGTAAATGTTCATGTTGGCATTTTCAGGCTTAGCTATGTGCGTATTCATATAAAATACAATACAAATGCTAAGAGTTTGTGAAAAATTCCCCTGAGTGAAGTAATATTTAAGCAGAATCACAGTCATACAAAATTACCATAAAATGTCACAAAGAAAACTTTATAAAATAGGACCATTAAAATAAAACAATACTCAGTCAACGTCGAAGATTAAGACATTGGAATGAAACAAAATAATTGAATTGAGGTCTGTATTCTTGGCAAATAGAATTTAAGGCCACCTTAATAGCTACGATAGGAAGAAGCATAAAGGGTAGGTCTAGTAATTCTGAACCCGGCAATTTATCTTCTTGGAAATTCCAATATTGCATAATCGGGCTGTGAATAGAGGAGCAATTTGCCTCGTTTTGGGCCTTAGTATTGGCAACTTCTCTGGATTGGACTCAATTCCAAATGTATTGATAGTGAATAGACGAACTACTAAACTGTTTCAATACAAAGCAGTTTACGCATATTCATAGCCTATTTGTAAAACCACATGGTAGAAGGACACTATTATATTATTTTTAGTCGTTTTCGTTTCAGCCAAATGACGTTCACTGCTGGACAAATGCCTCCCCTAAGGATTTCCATAACCCGGTTCTGCGCTGCCCACATCTAGGTTCTTCCAGCGACCTTCACCAGATCGTCGGTCTACCTAGTAGGGGGCCTGCCCACGCTACGTCTTTCGGCCCGTGGAGAACTAGTATTATTTTACTTGTCTAAAATTTCCCCAACTGCAATGCAGGTATCGACAAAGAAGAACAATAGTGTCAATTAAAAATAGAATGAATATAACCTATCCATTGAGACTGCCTCTCATTGAAACTTTTATTTCACTGAGCAAGTTCCGCGGAATTATTAAAGAAGTTCTACCGTTTTGTTCATTGAAGGATTATCGGGGTTTCTCGAGCAAAAACTATTAGGGCTGTAAAGTGGGAGATATCTTGTAATTGGAGCGGGTTTCGTTTGCATTTTTAAGAGAAAACTTTGAGATATCTCTTTTCAGTTTCTTTAAAAAGGTGATTCAGTGTTTTATGAATTCCCTTCAAATATTTGAAGAGATGCAAAAATATCAGGTTTAAGTAGGTAATCGTTTCCACCTTCGGCCTGATCGTCGCTGTCCTGTTATAATGGTTTGTATTTGAAGATGTTCTTACTTATTTTGTTTCTTAGTAGGTACTTACAGAAACTTTAAATCTTATGTTATTTGACAAGTAAAGAATGTAAATAATTATTTGATACTAGCTTTCCGCCCGCGGCTTCGCCCGCGTCGAATTTTGTCTGTCACAGAAAAACTTTATCGCGCGCGTCCCTGTTTCAAAAACTGGGATAAAAACTATCCTACGTCCTTTCCCGGGACTCAAACTATCTCTATTCCAAATTTCATCAAAATCGGTTCAGTAGTTTAGGCGTGAAAGAGAGACAGACAGACAGATAGAGTTACTTTCGCATTTATAATATAAGTATAGATTAACATGTAAGCAATTAATATCCGTTAACAGGTTATCAAGAGAAATGTACTTATTTGTGAAGTGACCCCCGATTTTCGTATTTGTTTCAAACAGTTTCAGAACATGGCCGCTGTTGCTTCTAAACTTGGTAATGGCGTAATTTCTCATTTGGGAAACACAAATAATGTTTTCGGGCTAATATCTAGTCCTGTAATGGCGATTTTATCGGACTCCACGTAATTTAGACTCGCCCTGTTCTGAAACGAAATTAGATTATTGTTGGATTTTTGTCCAATGAGGATCAGTACTGTTGTAGAAAATTCAATAAAACTAGTATCTACATTAATCTTTAAGACATAAGAAAGATATATCTTTTTGAATTATCCAAATCGGACCATTACTTACGAAGATATTAAGTAATAAACATAGGCCGTTTTTGCCGTTAAAAGTCAACGTACGCAAGGCCGCGTGACGTCACTATATCCGAATCGAGCGCAGCCGGCGTACTATTGGGATGGAAAATATTTTTTTCCGGCTAAACTATCAGTTTTAGAAAAAAACTTTTAATAACATTTATTCTTCAAAATAAAGTCACCTATCGACCAGTAATTTTTAAAAATAAAAATTGCGAAAAATAAGAATTGCTATGTCCAAAAACCACATTTTCATAGGATTCGATGCAATGCGGAGACGCGGTTGGGGTGAGTGTAACTTAATGATTGTTTGTATTGAACATAATAATACATAATATGATGCTAATACCCAGTTTCTGGCCTGGGGGGGGGATAAGTCATACCCAGCTTATAGCCTGGGGGGAGGGGCAAGCCTTACCCAGCTTCTGGCCTTGGTGGGAGGGGGGAGAGGCAAGTCATACCCAGTTTCTGGCCGGGGGGGGGGGGGGGGGGGGTAAGTAATATGGGCTGGGGGGAGGGGCTAGCCTTACCCAGCTTATGGCCTGGGGGGGGGGGGGGTCAAGTCATAAGTCGCGTGTAGTTACATCGAAATTATTTTCATAGCAATGTTTTGTAGCCTAGGCAGAGTGTATCTGCCTCAGCTATACCTTATTGTTAGAAGTAAATAAATTAATACTTATACATTTTTATATTTTACTTGGAAGAAGATATGACTCTAACAACACTTATGAACACTTTATTTGAATAAATCGCCAAATATACCACCGCGGAGACCCCAATCGCGTCTCTGCGTGCCATTGAATCGTATGAGCGTATGGATTTTTTGCGTTATTTTTCACAATTTCTATTTTTAAAAATTACCTATCGATAGCTTACTTTATTCTGATGAATAAATGTCATCACAAGTTTTTCTCTAAAACTGATAATTTGGCTAGAAAAAAATATTTTCTATCCACGCAGTACGCCGGCAGCGTTCGGATCGGATATAATGACGTCATCGTCCCCGCGCCGGGCGGTTAGTGAACTTTTTTAGTAATTTGGCCATAACTTCGTCAATTTTTGTCGTAGAACAAAAATTTTTGCACTGTGTATTAAGGATTTCTTAGCCCTATAAATCTGCATTCACAGCTAAAAATCGAAATGATCCTCATTAAATATTTCTTGACTGTCTTAAACTTATTAATCTGCAATAATTAATCTTCAGCTGTTAAGATTTCTTCAGATTGTAAGTAGTGAGAGAGAAGAAAAACAAGTATTTTAGGAGTCTACGATGTGAGTGAATCTTAATAAAAAACGTGCTTAGCTAAATAGAAAAATACATAAGGTATTTCAATGAGAAATAAGAACAATGGCTACAATTAACATGGAAAATGTTCCACCATCTAAGCTACATGCTAATTCTATCAGGTATTCAGGTGTAGGTTTGACAGCAATTATAGTGTGACTGGTGGGTGGGTCTACATTTACATAATGACTGTGGGTGGGCTTAGTTTAAGAACTTATCCTAACCTACATAGGTTATACTATACATACAACACAGGTAGGCTCATACATTAATAAGTATTTACATTACCTACCTAGTCAATCTAAAATAATAGGGTTAGAAAAACAATGGTCTTTTAAAGGTTTGATGGCGTAGGTAGCCAAAATATTTTAGTGGGCCGACTTACAAACCGAAAAAACTAGCAAAGGGATCAAATCAAATCGTTTATATATAAGCAAGTAGGCTTCCGAAGAGTCCTACTGCTTCGGAACAGTAATATAGGCCAGTGCTGAGAAGAAGCAGCGCAATCAAATTTCATACAGCTTATTTCTTTTTAATGTTTCCATAGGCCATAGAGTACCTACCGCTTTATAACGTTATTTTGTATGTTTACCTTTACAGCAAATACCGGTTATTCCGGTCCGTCCTGAAGGTAGAATCAAATAACCGGCAGGCGGATAACATAATCGGCTCCATTGCACGGCGGCTCTCGTAAATCAAGCTCGTTGAAACCGACCGAATATTGCGGCGGGTAAGCCTGCCATGCACGAGCGATTGTACGCGGATACTTTATTTTTTATTTTATTTATTTATTTTATTTAGTGGAAGTTTATTTTATTATTTTACTATGTTGGAAGGAATAAGGCTGTATGCTGTTTGATTCCTTTGGCTGAAATTAATTAAAAATTAGTGTGCCGAGAATTCTGTCATTAGCATTCGAAATTCAAAATTATGACGCGCTTGCTCGAAATGAATTAGGCTGAATTTATTTTACGCCTTGGACTACTTACTGATTTTAAAAATAAACTTTTGCGCAGACTTCAAATATAACAGATAAAAAATTTAAGAGATAAATATGACAGCTGAAGTACAAACAAAAAGTGTTAATTAAATTAAACATTTGAAGAAATTTTATTATTTCGATTAATTTGAGATAAAAATAAACCTTTTTATCATGCATGTAAATTAAATGTAATTTTATTTTAAGAACAGAATTAAAAGAATAATCTAAATTATGCTAGGCCGTATGTTCCTTTATTTCTTAGTCACGTTACTTTCTTTTTCATTTAAAATTTTCTACCCTCTTGTTGTTGATTTTAGTTTCTGGTTTCCATTTTCCGGGTTAGTCGTGATAAAAAACGTAAATATTAATTAAATCTGAATAATTGCTACTTACAGACAATAGTGAACTTTTTTGTGAGTTGCTTTTTCGGCAATAAACTGTCTATTGCATAATTTAAGTTGTTTCGCGATGTCACACATTGTCAGAAAAGAACAATTGATTGTGACCGGGTTTAGCACCGTGTTTGGACTTGATTGTACGAGTAATACGATAGGTAAATTATTAACATTAATGAACTTTGAAATTATGAACTTAAATTAATACCTATCTATAGACTAAGAACATTTGAACGTTCGAGCGTTCGTGTGTAGTGTTTGTAAAAATTGTGTGTGTGGTGTAGTGTGCAGCCCAGGAGATCTTGGAGCAGCTGGTGGGGGAAAATTCAAAATGGTTCCTGATAAACGTGAGTAGATTTTGAATGTAATTTCACAAAAGTGAAAATGTAATATTTGTTGAACTGGTTCAAGAAAATTAAACCGAGGTACATAATAAATTATCCTAGATGTCAGTTCTGAAACAAAGACCTCTCTCTTACCTAGACATAATATTTTCATGCGCTAAATTGACGTGCTGTCCAGAAGGTAAGCTGAAATATTACTCGCTAAGTTAACGATTGCTATCATTATTATAACCTCGTTTCATCGATTGTGTTGCTCTCCGGAAGGTAAGCTGAAACATTTTTCGCTAAGTTTACGATTGCTATCATAATTAACCTAGGCTCGTTCGTTTCATTGATTGATTGATTGAAGATTGACCGAATGTGCCGCGAGGCCCACGGTTGTGGTCGACAAACCAACACTGTCGTTTAGAGACCGACAAAGTGCTGTCATATTTACGTGGCACGCATTTTGTGTACGTGCTTTGAAGTTATTTCAGGCAACCAGCTCACTTTGTGACACAATTTTAATTCTGAATAGCTTGTATGTATTCGATTTTAATTAATTTAAATAGGTGTTAACGCCTTCATGAAATCTTCCTGCGTGAAGTTATTTGGGCACGCAGGGCACGACATCATGTGTTTCGTCGCGAAACGCGAAAGTTTAAAATTAATGATTGCAAACACTTATTTTGTAGTTTAAGTCTTTGCAACATAGTCGTTTGCGTTCGCCAAGCCTTATACCAGCCGGGCGAGGTGGGGAGAAACCGCGGGCGGTGCCTAGTTAAATCACATTATCTGCAAATTCAAATTCTTGCTCTTACAAAAGACGTAACGATGGAAAATATATTTTAAAGTAAATAATATTTTACTACTACGGTTATAGAGATAAAAACCCGACTGTGTTATCGAAGATTTCTGGCTTTTACCATCTTTTACCTTCAGAAGTGACAAGTCGTATCCATTGATATTTTGTATTTATGTTTATAGGACGAAAATTAGCTCATATTTTGAAATATTTATACCTATAACCTAGCTTTTGTTTAGTCGCCTCCAAGAAACATTTTTTCAGTTGGCTCTTTAGTTATTGATAACTGTAACTGAAGGTGTTACGTAATAAGAAAGGTAGGTACCTAGTAATGAATAACGTGTTACTTTTTAATATACACAGAAACCATTGAATTGCAGTCAATACTCTCATAAAAACTTACTTTATTTGCACGTTATGTAAAATAGGTATGTAGGTAAGTAATGTGTGTCAATTTATTTCAACCATATCGATACAAAATTAATTTTGAACCGTTTGTTAAGGTTCGGACAAACCAACGCGTGCAGCGATGGCGATGGCGATGGCGACCACTGCGCGTGCAAAAGTTGTTTCACACTGCCGCGACCGCGATGGCGATCACTGCGCGTGCAGGTTGTCACTGTCACCACAACTGTCACGCATATTGTCAATCACGCCTATTCGGAAAAATGGAAACTGAATTAAATTATTTGTTTGGAGCTTTTGATGCAATTGAGACAGTGGAAACACTTTTTCATTCAAGTTTATTCAGGCGGCCATATATTATAGAATGAGACAGGATTACATGCGGTATAGGTAGTAGGTATTGGTTACTCATAACGTCATAACCAAGCTATATTTCTGGCTTCGTTTGTAGTACCCTAACAATACCTTTTAATTAGATTTAAAGAAAGGTTTGATAGAAAGGAGGACTGCACTAAGGCTTTCTTGGCCTCAGTGGGGGAAATGAAACACAACGCGGACGGTTGATATCTGGTTTATTACTGTTATGCTATTGCTATATACAAGATTTACATAATGTACACAATTCAATGTGTCCAGTCCAATGTGCCGTCGGTGTAGAGTGAGTACGGTGCACGTTCGTTCAGGGTTCATGGGCCAGTCGGCTAGCATGTTGTAGGTCGCGGTCTCAGGTCGCGGTCGATGCTGACGTGCTCGTACAGTATCCTTGTGGGCAAGTAAGATTATAACCAATTCATCTTTCTCCTTGATGGAAAAAATTTGCCCCCGTTACCTTTTACCATTGTCGTTCTTATCGTTAAATCGCACAAAACTACACAGAACTCAACACAACATCTATCAAAATCAATTTTCATTTTCATTTTTGGTGCAACAGTCATCTTGACATTTACTTTTTTAAGGCAAAGGAAATTACATTATGCACCCAAACCACAGAGTACATAATAGTCCAAATATCTTTTTTGTCTTTAATAATAACCCAAAAATACAAAAAGACATCAGTTTTGATCAACTAGGTGTTTCTAGTGGCACTAAATTAATGACTGAGACGTTTGATGACTTTAATTTGGTTTTTAGAATTACTCTAGGGCATTTGAGAAAGCTGCAGACATGTACATTCTCAATTATTTTATTCTGCAGTTAATATCCCAATTTTATTTATGAAGTTGAAGAAGCAGGTTCTCGAGAAAACTAGAATAATTTGTTTATTACATGAAAATAAATTCTGATATTGATACTTTATTCTAAAACCTTTTTTATTATTCAAGTAGGTCAGACTAGTGGTATGTTATGAATAATTCATTTTTAATTGTGTAAAAACTTTTTAACAGATCCTACTTACTATTTATTACATCGATTTTAAAAAACAGAAACGCTTTTCACCTATTCGCATTTCGCCGCGATATCAAAATTTCTGAATAGATTTTTATTCTTGTAGTATAATTTTTGATCGCTAATTACAATTGTCTAAAAAATTCATAGTAGATTTACTTTCCTGTCTGTCTTCACTGTAAATAGGCTATTGAAATACATGCTACATCAAAATTTGCTACTGTTGTAAAAATCTGTTAAAATATATGCTAGTAACAAAATATACTACCGATATTACACGCTACAACAAAAAACGCTATCACGGTGAAATGCGAATAGGTGAAAAGCTACTTACAAGGATTTTTTGATTTCGAGGTATACGACTAACAAACGTTTTGAACTTGAACTGCCTTGACAGGTAGACATCACAATATAACTTACAAAAAAAATTTTGTAGGTACGTACAGTCAGCGTGAAATAGTTCGTGACACCCAAAGTGGCCAAAATGTTGATAACACAATCTATTCCAATGAGGGCTATTGTTTTAGCGCTCACCAGTTAGCGCCACTGTAGAGTAAGGTCCTGTCACTTGCTAGTCGCGAAGACAGTGGCGCCAACTTGTGAGCGCTAAAGTGGTAGGAGGACTATCGTATTTGCACTCATCAAGATGGCGTCACTGTAGAGTAAGGTCCTGTCAATCGCCAGGGGTGCCAACTGTTAAGTATAAAAACGATAGCCCTCATTGTAACAAAGACGTGTTGCAAACTTATTGGCAACTTTGGATGTCATGAACTATTTGACGTTGACTGTAGGCTACTATTTACTTAATACTCAGCACACACTTAATTAAAAAATCTTGCTTATTCGATGATAGCTTGTTTTGTTTAATAATTTAAAAACCATCGGATATAATTGCTGTGGGGCATTCTTTCCCCATACGTAGTCTATGTGGTTATACTTCCTTCTTTCCATCACGTGATCATATACTACGTTCGGCAGCGCGTCTCGCAGGATCGCCACGTCTTTCAAAGCCGAAAGCTTGTCGTTCCTCGCCGATATAAGCGCCACCGGCATCCGAACGTTCTTCAAATCGTAGTTCGGCGGCTCGGATGTCCCATATAGTAGCACATTACCTTCCTCGCCGTAGTCGTACTTAGAAAACCGCTTCTTCAGCGCTATTTGTACCAAATGATCGCCATTCTTTGTAGACGCAGTGTTAGGAAAATGACCAGAGATCACTGGAACAAATTCCCGTTCTAGTTCCTTCTGATCGAACCCAGCAAATGAGAACATGATAGTGATACATAAAGGATATCCTATATCCTTTGTCGTGCAAATAAATTCAAACAGCGCCACCGCTGTTGAATTTCTTGAGAATGCTTCCACAATACCCAATTCTTTAAAGAAGGGTTCTACCAAGGGCCAAAGTTTAATAGCCGTTGAAGTCAATGGCTTCGTATGGTGGAGGTAGCAGATCGGAGCTAAGGATATGAAGAGTTTTATTTTGTCGTTGTACTCTGGTTTTTCTGCTGCTAGGATGTAGAAGATCATAGTGCCCTGAGAATGTCCTATGGCCTTTAGCTGCGTTTGTCTTGTCTCGTGCAGAACGTAGTCGATCATGGCAGGGAGGTCGTATACGGCCATTTCATGCTGACTGTAGTTAAAGAACGCTTTTTTATCCGTTTCGGGGTTTAGGGTGAGATGCCCTCGGGCGTATTCGTTGCCTCTGGTGTTACCTGCCCACACGTCGTAGCCTTCTTCAGCTAATGCAATGGCCAAAGAGGTGTTGCCTCGTATGATGAAGGTGTCAGAAGAGTCCATGAAGCCGTGTTGGAGAAATATTGGTCTGGATTTGTTACCCACGACGTTAAACAATTTGAGGATATATCCGTCTTCCGTGACCACATCGTGCTCTACGCATTCGTGGCCATATTTATTTGCTAGTTGCGTGAAGTTCAGTTTTCCATCTTCGGGCAGGTGATCTCTGAGACTGCCTGCCGCACTCTGAATGATGATAAAAATCATTAACGTTATCTGCACAACGTGTACATGTGTTTTCAACATTTTTAATTTTTAGAACTGATATTCTATGAATAGAGTCACTGAATCACTTGCTTTCTTATCATAATATGTTATACGTAGTATATTTAGAAATTGCATTTGTCAACACCAAAATAGACCATTCAAGTGAAGTGAAAATTGACAATGCCAATATAATTTTTAGAGCATTTGTATGGCATGGTTAACATATTTTTATTCAAATTCGTAGTTTGATTTAAATCATCTTGATACTTGTATGTTCAGTTAAAATGAAGTATAAGAAAATCAAAAATAATGGATCTATTTTCAATAAATTATACTTTAGCCTTAGGCCCAGTGGTGTAGGTGTCGGACTGGTCGAATTTAGATTGGGGGTTCAAACCCCCGAACAATATAATAAGGAGTACGTAGGGTACGGAACCACAGATTACACCAGAGTGTAACATGGAGGACGTCTTTTAATTTAATCTTGTAGATTTTTCTTAGTAATATTACATAACTACCATTTAAGTACATAGAAAGTCATCAAGTGTCAAAAATGTTTGCCACGCTATATATTTAAGTAATAAACTAATTTTACTATGTTTTAAAGTAGAAATTATTCGTCTGATAACAAATTAACGATCAAACGCAAATGAAAACTATAAAAAATCAGTAATAAGTACTCGTGACTGACAATTATTTCAGTTTGGTTTGCGTCATAGTTCAGTAAGTTTTTCCTTGGGCCTCAAACTATAATCTTTCGTTTCATTTAAATCTGTTCAGTGGTTTAAGCCTGAAAGAGTACCTGACACATATATCCTCACAAAATTTCACGTTAATAATATTAGTACAGCCCTTTTAAGAGATATCGAACTCGAGTCGATGTCTCTCTGAAGGGATGCGCGAAGCCACAACAAGGGCTCTCGCGGAAGACCAGTTTCTTGACATGCCCTCACGAGCATGTCAGGATAAATGTTGAGCGGGAGAGCCTATTGACACAGTGGCCCACTATTTTTTATATGTACCTATATTCGTTTTGTGTTGTTATTGTTTATATTTGTGCTTACTGTGTTCAATAAATTCTATTTCTTTCTTTCTTTCTTAGTAGGTAGAGCATAGAGCTGATGGCCATTGGGAAAGAAAAGTTCTCTAGTATCGACTACGGGCCGGAAGACGCAGTGTGAGTAGGTGGACCGACGATATGATGAAGGTCGCGGGAAGTACCTGTATGCGGGCAGGACCGGTCGATATGTAAACACGTCCTAGAGGGATGCCTTTGTCCAACAGTGGACGTCATTGGGCTGAAACGTTCGAACGAATATTGTAGGAGAGAATGTATGTATGTAGTTCATACGATACGCCCGAAAAATGCTAACTGAAAGAGCCTTAATTCATATTTTCTCCCATCCAATGACGTGTTCATTAGCAAAGTTCAAGTGTCGGGTCGCCGAGTGAAAGCCACGTTTTTAATCAAGGCCTTAATGATCTCTTGAATGCTGGAATTTTGGTACTAGATCAAAACGTAGTTTGGTTTAGCCTCACGTCATATTAACACAGTAAGTGCGAGTGTTTAGCAAAAGGAAAAAAAAGATGCAGTCTGAAAAATACATAAGCATTCGTTGTGTCACGCAGTCGGATAATAAAAAAAGTTATTAGGTATTAATTTCATATTAAGCTGAAAAGAACGTAGGTGACATTAGTATTTCATTTTACATAGACTATTCTAATAATACAAGTAAAACGAAATTAAGAAAGTATTATGAAGAAAAGTTTATTAATTCGCCTACGAGGGACTTTAATAACGTCGAATATTGTCCTTATCACGTATTGAATTTTATTAACAAAACTTTTGCGGTCAAAGAGATTGGACATGGTCTATAATAGTGTCAGAGGCAAAATCTACGAGCATTTATGTACTTTTATCAAAAGCAGTCATGATCGAGTGTCCCAAGCATGGAAATTACTACAATGCCTAAAAGTGTGTTATTTTATTTTATTTTTTTAAATACCTATATCTACCCGTGCGAAACCGGGAAGGGCCACTAGTATGTAATTCCGTCCTAGTGGAAACCCTTGGGAGAGGCCTTTGTCCAGCAGTGGACGCGGCATCTGGCTGAAACAACGAAGTTCAAAGTGGCACATGAAGGGTTCCTTATAAGAGTATAATATAATATTGGCACCCTTTGGGTACGGAACAAAATAAATGGGAACACTCAAACCACAGGATCCACCGATAGATCTCAGAAACTCTGTAAGTTCTGTAACCCACTTTCCCCTTACCCTCTCTGTCACATCTATTTTCTGTCAAAGCAGTCATTTCACTTTACGCGAGTTCTATTCCAGTTTTCAAGTATTTCGCTAGAAATATTGGATTTAATTACGTAGCTCTGTCCTTAGTGCTGAGGGGAACGACAGCTTTCATTAGTGTGCATCCGACTTTATGTAGGTGCTATTCAGTGTTTTTGCCGTTAGTTTTTAATGGCAGCCATTTTAAGTTATATGCACGTATACACATTTTGATAATTTTGGATTAGGTCATAGAGACGATAGATTTTATTGATGTAGGTAAGTTACGCATATTTACTAGGCAAAAAAGGGCAGAAAAAGAATGAGACATGTATAGGCTCCTTAAGAGCATTTGACGATTTGTAAGTACTAATTTAATTAGTCTACACAAATAATATAAAGATAATTTTCATTTCGATTTTGGAATCCGGTTATAATAATGTGGATACATTACACATAAACCCGCACTTTAGGTACTCGTATCGTTGTAACTAAATTGGAAAAGACACTGTCTATTATATGGACTTGCTGAAGCTAGGAAAAAGGAAGGCATCCCTTTGTATTTATTAAGTAAAAAATAATACTATTAATCAGAATAATATAAGCTAGAACTATTATTTCGATGGTGAAGTGACAATACCTCCTAACTGCAATTATCTTTTTGGTTTTCAGGAGAAGCCTATTGTATTAAGAAAATCGATTTCTTGAGAAATGATAGTTAGGAGGTAGTCACTTCGCCGTCGATTTGCAGTACTACTTGTTTATAATTTACCTGAATTGTAAAATAAGTTTTTGAGAATGGCATTAGAGTATATTTTTTTCACTTTAAATATTCAAGAATTATGAAAACATCTAAAACTAAATTTTATAAGAATCAGATAATTCAGTTATTCATGTCATATGATAGGTAAACATTGTTTGCTTTGTCTCCTCTCTCGTTTATGTTAATATTACAAAAATATACGCAAATATTTAACCTGTCCAATGCATATTTTCCGAGGGCGTGTCACTTTTTGTTCCTAAAATGTCATTAGCAATTCGACCAAATGATTTATGGAAACCCGCCCCTGAGTTATGACCAAGATTCGTTATGGCGTAGTGTAGAAAAGGCCAGTAGTATACGAAGATATTGTTTACAATAAATGTGGTAAAGCCAGTCACTGAAAAGCACTGAAAAAACTACAAATATTCAGTACAATTCTGTCCTAAGCATCCATCCCATTCATCACCTTCACTTTATGGAATACTGGCTAAGGTCTAGACATAATTAATCAACACTCACATTAAAACATCTTAAAAGCATCTCCTGTGTTCTAATGTTTAACTTGTGAAAAGTTCCAGACTAGAAAATATTTGTCTGAAAATGCTGTAATATTCAAACAATTGCTTACACTTTTAATGTGCGAGCCAATCATACTTGATTAAATAAATGGGCCTACTGTTATCATTTGTTGTACCCACACAACATTCTTTGTTCTATTTATTTATCGCTTTGATTTGTTGAATAAGGGCATTCCACCGCGTTCCGCCAAGGATCACGGTGATATTTTGTTCCCTAATGGCAGTAGTTAGGGAGGCAGCTCATAAAATACACATTTTAGTATTATGCCCCCGTATAAAGGTAGAAATTTCGGCGTTGTCTTCTGTGTTTTAAAGCACTTACACCAATTGGACAAAAAGCTGCGGCCCAAGGTTAAAATATTCCAGCTATTTATTTAAAACGTTAGAAAAGTCTCTGGAGATGAAAGGTGTACTTTCTCATTTTTGTTCTGTTTTAGTTCTCCAGGTGAATTAACTGAAAATGTATACTTTTTCTTGTGAATTAATATCGCGTTCTTACGTAGGTAGGGTTCTTTTCCTCAAGTCATTGACCGTCAGTTGGGAAAGGGCATTTTTACGTAGTTTAGCGGCGGACAGGCGTGGTCATTTATTACGCACGTACGTGTTACTCACTCGTTAAGAGGCTGGAGTGACCGGCTAGGGCGGGATGGACGCCGAAAATTGCTTTTGGTTTTTTGGCCTAAAAGATACCGTAAAACTGATTTAAAAAGGAAGGGTATTTTAGATCACTTAACATTAAAACTTGAATGAAAAGGCTGACAAAGTTGATAGAGTTTATTTCCACTTTTCATTAGTAACTAGGGACTGGCTATAAACACATTGTTTCGAAGCTTTTTTCACCTACTATCGTACATGATAATATGTTAAGGCTTTACATGTTAATTAAGTACCTATTTGCATTCAATGAAAGTACAATTTCAATGGCTCTATGGTCCAATCATTAGTAGATGTTTCGGCCCATCCTGACTTTCGGCAGCACTTTCGGCTTTCGTTTCCAAGCGGTAGTGTTCTTTAAGATTGATGCGTCCCGCATCGGGTTTATTTCGGGAAATAAGATATCGGTTTTTATTCGGGCGTTGAAATGTATTATGTCTTGTTAGAGGTGAATGACCATGAGTAGACAATGGCCCATCAAGCTATACAATGTGGCATCTTATACAACTATCATCATCGTCATTTCAGCCACAGGACGTTTACTGCTGAAAGTAGGCCTCCAATGATTTTCAGATTAGCCGGTTGCTAGCGGCCCCTTTCCATTACCTTTAATAGGTTACCTGTGCACTGTGTGGATCTAGCTTTAAATAAATCCAACTTCCAAAAAAACCTGAAGTGATGGCAACTGTACATAATTTAAGTGAGATTATAAAAGTCTGCTTATGGAAAAGATGTACGAGCGTATCAACTAGAGTAAAAATTTCACTCACTGAGTTTTCAGTCAAGTATGCGAATGGGAAATTTTATTAACTGTACTCGTAGTCGGTTTCTCCGCTTTAGAACTATTTTTTTTTATATTAGGTAAAATTTTGTGATACTTTTTATAGTTGACGAGAAAGGAAAAGTAATATATCAAATTAAAAAGTATGTTAATTTAAAATGAGTTCTTAAAACGTTTCAAGTTTGCCCTTTGCTGGTATAATATTACGTGAACTGTGAAAGTGGAACGACAAGAGTTACTTTATGATCAGCATATTTTGTCAGGTAAATTATTTATATTTTTCCACTTACGACAATACTTTAGTAAAAGTTTATGTGGTTACCGCTTGAATTTTTCAGCAATGCTCTGTCACAGTGCCTAAAGAACTGCTAAGTTATACGAACGGAATGGCATAGATGCAGCTCTTAATTGAGTAGTGGAAAACTCGATGACGTTTGATTATTTTTTTAATTTACATAACTAAACTAAGCTTAGACAGAGGTCTAAAAAGAGCTTTATAAGTTTCCGTGCCTCCAAAAGGAAATACTTAAGGTCAAATTAAAATAAACTTCGTAATTTGTCTATCGATACTTTTTTTCAAGAAACTGTAGAGGCATTCAGTTGAAATTATAGGTATAAGTGTGAAAAATCAAGGTACCAACTTGATTTTTTCAGTGCAGTAAGTCGTAACTACAGAATTTATGTTGCATACAGCAATAATATACAAAGTCCATATAAATCTATAAGAATTGCCAAAAATAGTCCGGAAGACATAGGTGTATAATCCGTACAGAATCTGTACTTCACGTTATCATTAGGCGCTCAGTAGGTATATTTATTGCAATATTCTATTGTTTGCTTTCTACGTTTTCTCCGTTCGCATTATCTGAAACTCTGCAGTGGGCGACTTTGTGAAAGCACTTTAGTTGGTGCAGCCTGACAAAGTACTGGCGGCGCAACACTAAAAACTGCGCTACTTACCGACTCCCCAAACTGGCCACACACTAACATTTGGGTTCTAAACTAGGAGAAACTTTTTAGAAGTACTTACTCAACTGCTTTTCTATGAAGAGAACGTTTTTACTGATTTTATTTCGTCTAGAATCCTTATATGAATGTAGCATTACAGATACAGCTAATTTTGGTCGTCGTATTATCCAAATGACGTCCACTGCTGGACAAAGGCCTCGGCCTCCAAAGACTTCCACAACGATCCTGCGCTGCCCGCATCCAAGTATTTCCCGCGACCTTTACCAGATCGTCGGTTCATCTAGTGGGGGGGCCACCTATGTCTTCCGGACTATTTATGGCAATTGTTGTAAATCGTTGTAGTAACATGATAAAGCTTTTTAATAATGTCATTGATGTACCTATTTTACACACACTTTTTTACACCTTCAAAATAATGCTCATTAATTTTGAAATAAGGAAGTATATTTTCCAGTAAATCGAGAATATTGAGATATAATGTACAATATTACTTCAATGATCGAGAAATAAAATATGCACGAGTATTTTTAAATTCCACTCAATCTGTATTTATTACGTTTCCTGCGATTCATCCCTTTCGAGTTCAAGTAACATATAAATAAATACTGATGTTCATAATATAACATTTCTGTATTATCTTTCACTGTTTATTTCGTAAGTACCTATTTGTAAAGTATTTTGTTCATGCCAACCACATTTTTAATTAAACTATAAACGCGTCTTCGGCTTACTATCGAGAAAAAACCTAATGAAGACGAAGGAGGTAGTTTAACGTCGATACAGGCAATTTCAACGGCAATAAGTGCGCCCCTAAGTGGTATTGATGATGATATTTCTACGCAATAGTCCACGCAGAAGACCAGCTGAATTTATTTCTAAGTTGGAAGAATAAACACGTTGAGGTGGCGTTAAAAATGCATGCAGCTTTGGAAGGTTACATGCATCTTAATATTTAGGTACCTATAGTTGACAGTACATTAGACTTACGCCCGTTTTCACCATCAATCACTAATTTTTATGTGGACCCTATGGTAACACATAATAGGAATTTTGTTTTCATAGGGGTCACTTAGAAATTAGGGATTGTTGGTGAAAACGGGCATTATACATTTTCATTGTAAAGTAGCACCTATTGCAAATATTATGTAAGAACCCGCAGTGTTTTACTTCACGTGCTCTTGTCTGTATTTTTTAATGCCTAATGACCTCTTCTGTAGGCGACATTCATTATTGTTTTGTATAATACATCTTGTTATTGTATTATGGGTTACCTATAAGGGCAACTGACTTAAAGTAGGAATTCAACTGTAATTTTATGACTTTCTTTCTTTCAATTTGTGCGTAGGCCATTTTGAACATTGCCCCTTTTAGTGTAAAAAGACCTCGTTAGTCATTTCACACAGTGTTTGAGCCCAATGATATTAAAAGACCATAGCATTAACGATACTATAACTTAATTTTGGTGCTCCATCGGCCGATTACTTCTTGTTATTGTGTTATGAGGCGCCTACTATAGGTTTACAGCCCAGGTGCCAGTGTGAACTCTAAAGTATACCGTGAAAACGAATACGCGTAGGTTCATAAGTATAACTTACGAGCAGCTAGCTTATAACTTAAGGCCATAGAACTGTAAGGCCTTTAAGACACAAGTGAATAAATATTTTCTGGGCAAGCTCGCTCTATCATAGTAACATTCCTGGTGAGATGAGAGCATGTCCATACTGTAAAGAAAAATAACTATACCTACTATTTTTAACTAATTGCGAAGACTCGTAAGTTTCGTAGAGATGGAAGAAATGGGACTTTCCAGTCCAGTCTAACTCCAGATGCATATTACCATCCAATCTGAATTAGAGTTACAAAAGTTAGTAGCAGTGTTAGCAGTAGGTATTCCCTCTATTTTGAGCATACCATTATACTTAGTAGAAGAGTTTTAGATTTTTTCACTTAGTTCTCACTCGAATATCACTTGGTAAAAACAGCACTTAGTACGGCCCCGATCGGCCGACCCACGGTCATGTTTTGCCGCATTAAAATCGCATTACGGCCAATACTTTATATATGTAACTGCACCGCATTGCACATATAACTCTATTTACCCTTAATGGCGAATTGAGTCGGACCGGAGTGTTAAAATGTGATTTATATTTCAGGGCAGTGTATTCATTTGTACCCACAACATTGGTTGTGAGACAACACGGGGTGTATTGCTCTCCACGAGGAGAGTTCGAAGCTTTTTTTATTTTATGTATTTGGAAAACAAAACAGATAACATTCTTTAAGATTATTTCTATTTTTTTCATTTTACGTTATTTCCATATTCTTTAGTAGGTGGCAAACTAAGAGCTAAGCTAAGGCCGAGTTGCACTGCCTTACTTTAACTTTGACAAACGTCAAAATCTGTCAAACTCCATACAAAAAGCACCGGTTAATGTTATTGTTACGGTTTAATAAGGTGGTGCATCTCAGCCTAACTCAGTGTAGCTTAGCTCGCATAGCTGACGTAGTTTTCTATAGTTGTGTGCAGACTGTGAACTATGCAAATGCTATGGAAAACTAACTTAGCTCATGCTCTGACAACCCTGTAGTTCCCCCTGAAGTTTTTATTTTGTTCTGTCCTATAAATTCTATAAATTGACAATTTAGATTTAATTGATATTGGGTTTAAAAGTAAATTGCCCTCATTACAGGTCGCTTGGTGTTGACATTGGGATTCAAAGAATATCAGTATTTTCACTTTATTACCTTAAAAAAAAAACATTAAATAAATGTATACCAAATTTTATTTAATAAAAATAACAGCTTTAAAATAGTTTGACTTTCCATTCACTTAAAAAGGTGTCTTTAGAAGGTGTTCTTATTCTTAGAATCACTATCCTACTTAATTTATTTGAAGAACACTGAAATAGAAAAAAACTAAGTTTTAAGAAGACTTAAAATTTTATAAAGTTTAGCTTTCTTAAAATCATCTAAATCTTTTATGCCTTTCATGCTTATTTTGTTCAGTCAAAAGATTCAATAAGTTGATTTTATGAAACAGTAAAAAAAGAATTGGCAATTTCTTCTGCAAACAAATCCTTAAAGTCATGAATATTTGATGAACACCAAAGGTTGGAGTCACCTTTACATTTCATGACTGTGTGGGAGGGTACGAAATCCCATAGTTGATATAACCATAGCTATGGCATTTGCCCTGAACTTGTACGTTCCTAAGCCATCTTTTAAGCAAAATAGTTTTGCTATAATGTGGTTTGAATTGTTACAAGCGAGATCACAACCTTCTTTATAAAATAACTAGCTGTGTCTGCGACTTCATAATGCATGATTTAATTTGAGCAATTTTTCCCATTTTTGTAGCATTTTTCTTTATTGCTCTGCTTCTATTGGCTCTAGGGTGATGTTTATAGCTTAAAGCCTTCCTCGATAAATGAGCTATCCAACACAAAAAGAATCGGACCAGTAGTTCTTGATATTAGCGCGTTCAAGCAAACAAACTCTTCAGCTTTATAATAGTAGTATAGATTCACTTGTAGGCAATCTAACACTCGTACAGCTGAAATGTGATATGATTGAATTTGACTGTTTATTACAAAATTACTGAAAATGAAAACCTAACCACGAAAGAAACAAGATACAATAAATACTGCTTATTGGACATATCCCTTAAAAGGATTTCAATATATCGACTTACTCATCTATCTCTCTTACTCATAACAGCATCCCACGGTGTGGAAAAGAGACGCACATATGGAAATCGTTTGCAAATTCTTACTTATGGCATCGGATGTAAGCTCGTTACATCGGAATATTGTTCTCTGAAACAATGTGACCGGCATGAAAAATACAGGGAACTGAATTTAGGAATGTAAACCTTAAACCTTGATAATAAAGTTGTATTTAATTTTTTTCTATATTCTGCGCAGGGCTGGCTACAATATCATTAACTTATGACAATGTATTATTGCTAAAATACTTCTACGGTCAAATACAGGCTGAGTTGCACCACCTTATTTTAACCGTAACTATAACCATACAGTGTGTTTTGCATGACCTTTACAGACTTTTGACGTTTGTTAAAGTTGCCATAATGTGTATAAAAGTAGTAACAGTTGATTTTAAAGTATATAACTGTGTTTAATAGAATTCAGTGGTCTTCAAGAGCTACTTCTTGAAATTATTGGTTTAACTGTCAACTACTCAATTATTCCCGATTTCAGTCAGTTTCACTTACAATTTCGAATGACAGCCCTATGTAACAAATAACCCGTACGTCCTCAAAGCAAACAAACAACGGAGAAATTACGGGATTTAGGACGCGGATCCCGAATCCCGATCCCGCGTCGATAATGGCCGCCGAGCGCCGCCTAATCCCGGGCTAGCTGTGATTAGTTTATTATGACGCAATTACCAGGTATCACTGTTGTTGAATGTTAGCAAATCTAGGCAGCTCAGGATTAATCGGGGCTACCTGAGTACATGTTAGATTTAGGGCATTAATCTGTAGGATTTTGTCGCGAGGATTGTACGATTGGGAAAGGATAGCTTGTCAGGTACAAGCTGATATTTTATGATGTAATTAAGTTGATCAGATTATTACTAAGTTATGTTACCTTCAATAACTTACGACACAACGTCTCTCGAGTTAAACCGCGGAGGAGCGATTTCCTTCATTGCAACATCGCGTCGCAAGCGTTTGTATGAGAGCCGTAACGCGAGTTTCGCTATGTGTTTTATAGTGACCAAAACGCGTTGTTAGCTGTTTTTTTCTTCGGCCTTTGAGCGTAAACAACAAACCTATAACTATTATAATTATTATAACTACGTGTATGACAGAATGTCATAGACGTGCATCGCGAAATAAAGTTGGAAAGAGCAGTCGCCCGGCAAGCGGAGGGTCGTGGGTTCAATTCACGCCTTAGGCAGTTCAATTTTTTCAAGTTATATATAATTTTCAAAGTTGAAAAGTTGATAGTAAAATTGAGTCAACTCACTTACAAGTCTTACAACACAAGCGTTGTAATCCAGAGCAGCGCAATGTAATTTTTCAAACAGTTGCCAAGTCTCTCTACTTTTTACTTATGAGAAAACCCTTCCTGAGCCAACTGTTTGAATTACCCTGTAGGTATAGTTCTCTACTCTACAAAATCCGGATTTATTAAGATCACCCGTTTACACGTAGAGCCGATCCAGTCCTCAACTCTCGGAAACGATGATGTAGGTACTAAGGCTGGGTTGCACCATCGTACTATAACTTTTACAAACGTCAAAAATCGTCAAACTAAATACAAAAAAACACCGGTTATCGTCAAAGTTACGGTCAAGGTTAGGTGCAACTCAGCTTAAGTGATTGGTAGTATTGATCTAGTGCAGCACAATTCATTTTTGAAACAGTTGCCAAATCTCCTTACTTATACTTATGAGTAGAACTCATCGTCATTTGCCAACTCTTTAAAAAATTACCCTGTAGGTACAGTTCTCTAGAAACTTTGCAAATCCGGATTTATTAAGTTCATCCGTTTACATGTAGAGGTCCAGTCCTCAACTCGGAGCCGTTGACGTAAGTAATTGGTAGTCGATTCAGTTCGGATACAATTTAGGGTTGCCAGGTCCAAAAATACAAAAGTCGGACTTGGCGCCTAATTTGGCCGGTTTTACCCTAAAAGCCGGACATTTATGGCGTCGTTTATTCCGAAAAATCTTTTTTATGTGGTAGCAAATTCTTTTGTATTCTTTTTGGTGCGTGATGCCCTAAGCAATTGCTGAATTTCCTTATGGGTTAAGCCTACATTAGGTATATTTATGTTTTTATGCCAGTGTCTACTGCAAGCGTTTTTAAAAATTAGCAAATATGGCCCTGCAGCCACTTAACGAACGAACGAGGGCTATGCTTGGTGTTTCTTTACGAGATCGAATCAGTAATGAGGAGATCCGTAAACGAACTAAAGTCGCTGACATAGTCCGACGGATTAGCAAGCTGAAGTGGAAATGGGCAGGACACATAGTACGCAGAACTGACGGCTGATGGGGCAGCAAGGGTTTGGAGTGGAGGCCGCGTACCGGAAAACGCAGCGTGGGACGTCCACTCATAAGGCGGACCGACGACATCATAAAGGTAGCAGGAAGGCGCTGGACGCAGGCCGCTACCAACCGGGCAACATGGAAAGCATTGGAGGAGGCCTATGTTCAGAAGTGGACGTCCTATATGGCTGAGATGATGATGATGATGAGCCAATTGAAATGCCTAACAAGAGCCGGACAGGCCGGACACGTCCTTAAAAAGCCAAACAGTCCGGCTAAAGCCGGACACCTGGCAACCCTAGATACAGCCCCAAAACTTTGGGGTCGCTGTTATCTTAAAGCACGTGTTCCGAACACTCCAGCGGTCTCAATGGCGACTGTTGTTTAGTTTTAGCGGAATTAATTAGTAATTAATAA
This sequence comes from Ostrinia nubilalis, assembly GCF_963855985.1. Lineage (NCBI taxonomy): Eukaryota > Metazoa > Arthropoda > Insecta > Lepidoptera > Crambidae > Ostrinia > Ostrinia nubilalis. The sequence continues at coordinate 12,230,345 of NC_087106.1, forward strand.
CAATGTTATACGTTGTCTCATATCGTAACATCGGTTGGAAAGTTCGGTCGTGTGTTACGGTGCGTGCAGTACACACGTGCGAGTAATGTTTGATAGATATTGAGAGATTAATTATGATGTTTACGGTGCTAAAGTTATCTTGGAGTTAAGTGTGTTTAGTTATACATTTGCAAGCAACTTATCTGAGCATTAGGTAAACAGAGACTGAAATGTAAACCGCTGTTGTCTTTTTTTCCTAACATAATCCAGGTCTTCTCCTTATTTTTATAATTACACTTTTCAGCATTAATTTAATGATGATTTTCTTAATTTACTAACAAAATTCTAGTACTCTTCTTCAAATAAAACATTCTGCTTCTCTCATTCACATTTAGACGTACCTATACGGTACGTATACATGCTTTTATAAATCCAGAAAGGTTGAATATTATATTCAAGTAGGTACGCGTGATTTGTCAAAATACGAGTTATGTAGCTAGGTATTTTAGTTTTTACTTTCGGCTTTCTTATTGAGTTAAATTTGAATAAAGAACAGAGTGTATTATTTTGTTCCCTACCAAAGTAGGTCCTTACGACTCGCTTAATACACACTGGTTTTAATAATACTAATATTATTAATGTCGACTTTCACAAAATTCCCAGCATAATTTCCAAGATTAGAATTGTCAATTTAAGATACAAGTGGGTTCAACGACTTCCATCGTAACTTTTCTTCCTTATCTCTTGACCGTCCCCAAGTTATAAATTACCGTAATATTAATATTCAGCGTTACCTTGAGCATGTTTCGAATGAGGAACTTTTTACGAGTTCCAGAATCAATTAAAACTTGGTATAATTACGAATTCCGTTATTAATTTGAGTCTGTGTTTGACATTACGCACCGGAGTGAATAGTGACGCAACTGGAAAAATGAATAATTGGGCTGTGACTTCAACATGCACTTTTACCCGAATGCAAATTAACGTCAATAATCATGTGAATATCGTTCGTAAAAATCGTGTAGTTTTTAAAATAAAGTTTTTATAGGTATGATTATAATTTCTAATTTCATTATTTTATCAATTAATCTGAGTTGAAAATGTACATAAATGTTTGATAAAATATTTTCAAGGCCTTTTTTGATCGGTTTACAACCTGCATTCACTTAAAGACGTAAAAATAATGTTATTTCGCCTTCATTAGTTTATTTATTTTAGTAATTCTATACGTTTTTGTACAATTCGTATGTGATAATAGAGTATTGTAATCCTGTAATTCTCGACTTACGTCTTTATTCGCTTTGTATTTGACATTAGATATTTAAGGGCCGCTATTCCAGCATCGCGTTAATTATCTCGCGACGATTTATTTATGCTCCTATCATGGAGATTTATGCCTTCAGATGAGCTTTGAGCATTAAGACGTTACGTAATATTCGTACAAGGGACAAAGTTGAGGATGGTAGGGTTTTTGGGATAACACAATTAACTATGGATGGCAGGTGGGCGTAAAGTGGCGAAAGTTGAAAATTAAATTTATGTCCTTTTTCGAAAAGTGATCCTTTTAACTTTTTTTTTGCTTGAAAATTATTGTGTTTGTGATTTTTACTTATATCCGGTTGTCATATAATTTTCCTTTTCTTTCGTGTGACTTGCAGCACATGAGGCGACAATCTTGGTGATATGTCTGCATCATAGGTACAAAAAATCCTGCCCATACATGCAGATCACACTCTCTAACTAAGAGATATAATAAAGCGACTCATTTAAAAAAAAATGGGTAGATACTCGATAATCTACATTTTTAAATGGATCGCTTTCAGCTCATGGTGCGATATGCCTATACAAAAAAACCTACACTAAAACGTAGAAAAATAATTACTAATTACCTACTTATTTATTAGGACGAATTATTAATATTTATGTAGGTATACCATGATTGATACTTCTGGAGTCGGTGCCAAGATTATGAAACATGTAAAGTTTGCCTGCACCGACTCCAAAAGTATCAATCATGGTATACCTACATAAATATTAATAATTCGTCCTAATAAATAAGTAGGTAATTAGTAATTATTTTTCTACGTTTTAGTGTAGGTTTTTTGGAGTCGGTTTTATTTTTTTTTATAAAATTTTACTTATTTCTTGCTTTTTAGTTAACTAATTATTACCTTGATGTTACCACTGAAGGTAGGCAGTACACTGAGACCAAAAAAAATTGGTTCATAATCGGCGGAGATATTGCGTATAAAAAAGTTCATCCCCAATTTTCCACCCTTGGGGGTGAAATATTTTCTTCAAATTCGCATGAAACCACCCTTTTGATAATACCTATTCAACAAAAAAATAATCGTTCAAATTGGTTTATAATCGGCGGAGATATTGCGTATAAAAAAGTTCATCCCCAATTTTCCACCCTTGGGGGTTGTTTTTTTTATTATTAAATTTAAATGGGACCACCCTTGAGGTATTACCTATACGCCGAAAAAAGATTTGTTCAAATCGGTTCATAATTGGCGGAGTTATCGCGTAACAAACATAGAAAAAAAAAAAAAAAAAAAAAAAAAAAAACATACGGGTCGAATTGAGAACCTCCTTTTTTGAAGTCGGTTGAAAATAGGTCATCGCATTCATCGCCGCTTGAAGTGACACATTTGCACTGCAGTGGAGTGTGTAAAACTTTTACCATATTCTTGAATTTTCCTGAAAATGCACAAGAAAAATAGTTTAAAATTACAACACATCTGTCATCAAGCTTAAAACTTGGCAACTTGGCAGCGCGAATAAGCAACCACAACCGAGTTCTGGTACAAAACAAACGGCTCTCTGATTACAAAGCCAGAAAGTCGCTTTGCTAAAAAAGTAAACAGTAAATTGCAACATAAATTAGCTGGAAGAATCTGTAATTCACGCGGTGCCGGGAGAGAGGCTCGTTTGTCACAATCAGCTGGCGGAGGACCGCAGCCTTGGCGTTGGTACTTCGTATGGAAGTATGGTTACTTGGGAAGCCCTTTGACGGGAGTTAAACAGAAGTTCATTAAAAAAACATAGTGTACATCAGACTTAACATTTTTGTTGCAAACTCGCCTTTATTACAACTGTTTCATGAACTCGCAATGTTTGATGTGCCGACACAAGGAAAACTATTTACATACACTCAAGTGGAAATAAAAATGAAATAAACTCGATATCTATGGAATGTCCCTGTTTACATACGTATTTAACTTCACATGTAAAAATAAATTGCTAATTGTGTTGCTGTCTTTTATTTGTATTCTTTTGTATTGGATTGAGTAACTTCTATGCTTGCTACCTTTTCCAATTTCGGCTTGTCAAGTTTATCTAATTAATAGCATATAACTTTTTAAAATAAATTTCATTCAACATCTCAATCATTCACATCGTTGAAACGAAGCTGAAAAGCATCCCAATAAAGTCTTTCATACGCTACTTTGCATATGCAATAAGCGTCATAAAAACTGAACTAATTCCATAATAACCGTATTACCGTATCCTTATGACCGGTTTCCATTGTAGAGTGCAATAAAACGTGTTCGATGCGCAATCAAAAAGTTTGTATTCCCCGCGGAAGGAATAATCTGCGCTACGCACGGATTTCCGCGGCCCAATTGCTAATTGAGATAGCCACCAGTTGATAACGACCAGTTGGAAATAGCGACTAATTGGCATCACCAATAAGGTCGAATATTTTATCTATACTATACTAATATTAAATAAAGCTGAAGAGTTTGTTTGTTTGTTTACTTGAACGCGCTAATGTCAGGAACTACCAGTCCGATTTGAAAAATTCTTTCAGTGTTAGATAGCCCATTTATCGAGGAAAGCTATATAACATCACGCTACGAGTAATAGGTACAGAGCAAAAATGATTTTCACGCGTACGAAGTCGCGGGCACTGCTAGTTTAAAATATTCGGGACAGAAAGACTAGTAGATTAAGGGCCGTTAGTCGCATTTACAACGTACTACAGAACAGAAGTGATGCCAACGCGCTTCTAACGCGCTACAGCAACGCGACTGCAGCGCGACTGCATCGCTACTAAAAGTCACCGTGGGCGAGGGAGGGCCTTAAGATGAGCGCCTCAATATAATCAAACACATTTTATTGATTTTAGATGATAGGTCCCACAAATTTCATCGATATAGCATGCGTTCTAGGCCGACAGGAAATACCTAGCATTTAATGTACAACTACATAATTAGAAGTATTTTATAATTTTGCTCGTATGTCGTAGAAACTAGAATATGCTTATTGATAAAAATAATTTGTGGCAAAGTCATCACTGTTACAATTACAAAAGATTTCACATCCTGTGATCAAGTGTTTAGCTTGACATCCCATAGTCTGTTCGAATGTGGATCATAATGGCAAGTATCGCCATCGAAACGTAATTGAAACCGGAAATCACGAGGCTGAAACGCGCGAGAGAATTCAAAATGGCGCGCCAATTATTTCCGCTAGAGCATCGCAATTAATAAAAGTAGGCGCTGGTGTTTCATCTTCAGGGACTTGGTGGTTAATATTCATTTGTAGTTGTATGACTGTAAATTGTTTTCAGTAGTAATTATTTTAATAACATATTGTTTTGAGGCATCTACTTTTTCTCTCTGCAGTTTTTATCCCATTTTTCTTTCCCATTATGTTGTTTGGGACACAGGCCTAGTAGGTACGTGTGAATTTCATTCTTACAAAAAAATTTGATTGCAATCCCAAAAACTAGGATAAAAACTATCGTAAGTTTTTCCCTGTGTATCAATCTCTTTAAAAAAAAAAAAAAAAATCGGTTCTCTGGTTTAAGTGTGAAACAGTAGCAAACATCAATCAGTATCCATCCATTCATCAATTTTTACAAGCTTTCACGTTTATAATCATCATCATCATCATCATTTCAGCCACAGGACGTCCACTGCTACACTTAGGCCTCCCCCAATGATTTCCACAATGGCCGGTTGGTGGCGGGTTGCATCCAGCGCCTTCCCGCTACCTTTATGAGGTCGTCGGTCCACCTGGGTGGACATTCTATGTCACATTTATGATATTAGTAGTAAATACAAGTAGAATACCAAGACGTAGCGTGGGCAGGCCTCCCACTAGGTGGCCCGACGATCTGGTGAAGGTCGCGGGAGGCGCCTGGATGCGAGCGGCGCAGGACCGGTCTTTGTGGAAATCCTTGGGGGAGGCCTTTGTCCAGCAGTGGACGTCTTTCGGCTGAAACGAACGAACGAACAAGTAGAATAGGAGAGGATTCTTTGAAAGAGTCCTAGGTCTATCATAGACCGTCTATGCCGTCTATGTTAGCCTAATGTTACTCCTGGAACTGAATTCGTTTACGCTTCGAGCGGAGCTTTTGCTGCTATGTCAAGTCCGGCCTAAAAGCTTCGTGATGCTTTGAACTCAAGAGCAATCAAATAGAGACCGACCATTAGCACTGTCCAAAGCTCTGGCTGAAGATGCTTTGATATGGCTTCAATGGTTAAAATTCGATTCAGTAACATTTTCAACTATTTTCTAATTAATAAATAAATATCCTTCGTTTTACACTGCGCCTCTAGTCCCAAACTAAGCAAAGCTTGTACTATGGGTACTAGACAACGGATTTAAACTTAATTAATTTTTTTTTGTAACAAATTGGTATGTTCATGCACACAAATGTTTGTACTGAGCGGGAATCGAACCCGCGAGCTCTCGGCATAGTAGTCCGTTTCGAACCACTACACCAAACGGCCAACAGTTAGAAATTAGTTTTAAGAGATTTATAATATTTTTGTCTCTTTTCGTTATTTTTATTGTGGTGAATTTTTGTCTGTTTTCAATAATTCTGAAGTGTTAAAAAAAGCTGTGAAAAATAGAACTTTATTTTATTTTCTATTTCTACGCTTGCTACAAAACTGTTGACGAAGGGGCGAAAGTCTAGTTGACCAACGTGGAATACCTCCAAAATTGACAAATATTATAACACCTATTTAACTTGCCACCAATTAGTCATAATTCACCTCACCAAATAGCCAGGTAAACTTAATCAGGGATGTTGCGGATATGAAGTTTCGTTTATGGATACGGATATTGGAATAATATTATACCACTTTCGGTTACGGTTACGGATAGTAAATCATTTCGGATTATCCGAAAGTTTCGGATAATTTCGGTTACGGATATTAGAATTTAAAAAAGCCCACATAGCCACTTTATGAACTATGACGGTATCTATGATAAAGGCAAAACAGGCGGGTAATCAGAATGGTGCCAGGGTTTGCTAGACAAGTAACAAATATTAAAAATATTAAGATTTAAACTCCGTCTTTATCCGAAACTTTTGAATCGGTTTCGGTTACGGATATTTTTCGGATATTCGATAGTTTCGGTTACGGATATCCATTATAACATCCCTGAACATAATACAGCGTGGTCGCACTGGCGGGCCGGTCCAGGGAATTGGGGGTTCTGTTTAGCCTTTAATGCCGTTCCCGAAGGCTCCTTAATGGAACTTGTTTGTTACTTGCGTTACTTATTCCCGTTTTAACGTGTTGCTCAAACGGCAAATTGTGAGTTATGGCTGTTACTTTTACAGGTAGGATAGTGGAGCCACTATTATTTGGGAGTACAGTTGGAGAAACTTATTTATTTAACTAAAAGTCTGTATTATTTAAAAAATATACTTACTTTATAAGTCAAGTAGTTCAAAGCGCGTTTTTTACACATCCACAATATTATAATGAATATTAACATTTATAAATTACTATCTACACTAGATCTAGATACTGACTACTGAGTCGCTCACAAATTTTTTGGATGCTTGGAACAGCTTGGCTCAGTTTTTTTGACGTTTAAAAAAAATGTAAAATTAAATTATTACCCTTGGAGGAGTAAACCTTACCCTAAACCTTGGAGGAGGCCTTTGTCTAGCAGTGGACGTCATTTGGCTGAAACGAACGAACGAAATTATTACCCATAAAAATTGGATCATTGATACCTTTCATCAATAAATTCAAGGCATAATGCTTCTCCAATTATGTTCTTTCAAATATGGATGGAGGTGGGCAGATTGACGTGGTCTACACGGACTTCGAAAAGGCTTTCGACCGTGTGGACCACGTCATTCTCTTGAAGAAGCTACAGGATCTGGGAATACATGGCGATCTCCTTAGGTGGGTCAAGTCGTATTTGAATAATCGGTCGCAGGCTGTAGTGATGGGAGGTTACAGGTCAGATTTTGTGGGTGTACCCACTGGCATTCCCCAGGGTTCGCACCTGGGACCATTGTTTTACAACGTATACGTATATGATATTACAAATTGTTTCACATACACAAAACACCTAATGTATGCCGATGACAAAAAAATTTTTTATAAAATACAAAATGATCGTGACTGTATTTTAATGCAACCTGACTTGGACTCTTTATTCAACTATTATACGGAAAACAATATAACTGTCAATATAAATAAATGTGAATGTATTACTTTTACACGTAGGCGCAATCCAACAGTGTTCTCATATAATTTTAATGGCGTACCAATACGTAGATCAACGGTGGTAAGAGACTTGGGTGTTTATCTAGATGCAAAAATGCTAATGTCTGATCACATAGACAGGACTGCTAATAAAGCCTTCCAAAGCCTGGGCTTTGTCATGAGATCATGTAAGGCATTCTCCAGCGAGCATACCTTCAAAACTGTTTATTATGCTTACGTCCGCAGCGTTCTGGAGTACGCTAGTGCAATATGGTCTCCACAGTATGCTATACACAGGGATCGCTTGGAACGGATTCAAAAACTTTTTATTAAACACCTTAATTACCGTCTTCGTAAACCCACATTACCGACTTATAGTGACAACTGTAAACAGTATGGTTTACTGACCCTTGAGGATAGACGCAAATTGACTGATGCTTGCCTGTTGTACGACATAGTACACGGTGGGGTGGACTGCCCTGAGCTTGTGGAAGGAGTATCGTACTGCGTTCCGGCCCCCCGATCGCGCCGCCAACCACGTCCTCTTTTCAATGTACCGCACTGCAAGACGAGATACGCGAGCAATGCACCGCTATCACGTTTGCCGCGAGTGTATAACCAGTACTTCAGCGAGATTGACCTATTTACCTATAGCAAGGTAAAATTTAGGTTACAAGCCATTAAAGTGCTAAAAGATGCCTGATCAGTGGGTGGGCCAAACACACACACACACACACACACACGCGCACACACACACACACACACACGCGCGCACACACACACACACACACACACACACACACACACACACACACACACACACGAACACACAAGGAGCATAATGTGTATATGTTTTGTGTTTCATTTAATGTTTTAGTGTCAGCATAGTTTATTTTATTATTTTTAATTTATAGTTATGTGGTTATGTGGTTATCTAAACGATTCGACATTTCCAACTCAATATGATATTCTGTGGAAATCTGTAATTAGCTGTAAGTTTTATTCAATACTAATGTATAATATTACCATAATGTATCGCCGTTGATTTCCCAAATAAATAAAATAAAATAAAAAATAAAATAAAACTCAAAATAACACTTTATTTTAATTTTGAAACTCAATTCGGTTTCAATTAGCTTGGAAATGACATTTGAAGCGGCTTTTAAATGAATATTGATTGAGTTGGTGAATAGTTTATTATTTTTATGGGGAGTTGTGTTTTAAAAGCTCACAAAAAGTAGGAATGTAAATATAAATTCGTGGTATCCATTTCCAATACAATTAATAAAAGCCGAATAAATAAAACTGTTACTGGTTAAATTTTACCGTGTTTGACGTTCCCGAGGGAGTTATTATTTTTAACAAATCAAAAAGTAAGTAGAGTGTTCGTGCAAACTAGTTGTTTTATAATTTCTGACTAGTAACTACTCCCAAAGCTAGATTGTCATCAGTGTTTTGTTTTATTTGGTTCCCGTACACTTATTTGGTGTCGGGGCCGACTGTACGTGATAATGAGTTTCATTTTCATTCCAGTTTCACGATTCTAGTCGGAGCCATGTAATGTGAGCTCCAAATATTTACGAATTCAAAGCGTATTTTTTCTTTCATGATGGAATCAAGATCAACAAGTAATAACCGGCAATATCCTGTTGGAATTTAATTTGAAAAAGTAATAAGTGTTTAATTTATTTCTAATGAAAGCTATTGGATTTATAATTATATTATAAGTATTAGAATGTGAATTACGGGAAGGTACTTAATTTAAGTCTGTCTTTATAAGTATTAAGTTTGATACCTATATCACAAATATTTATTTTCTGGTCTCGAAGTTTGCTAGCTATTCTAATTGATTTTGAAAATAAATTCTAATTAGAAATCACACTTAATTAAAAATAAACTATCGGACAGTACACTCATAGGAAAAGATACTGAGAATTTAGAATAATATTGCACAAGAAAAGCGTTCGTTTCTGTTTAATTTCAGTTATGCAAACAAAAAATGTTTTAGCAATGCAAAAATGAAACTCTTATTTATAACTTTTCAGCAAAGTAAGCACGTACTTTATAGCTTTTTAAGCGTCTCTTTTTAGTTCCACAATATTCTTAAATGCGCTGGATAAAAATTAAAAGCATACTCCTTTGGCTTTCCGCCGCTTTGTAAGCGAAAACGAAACGAAATCGAACTTAACAGCGATGGGAGATGGGAGTACTTAAAACCGCGAACTAGAGTTGAAAAAGTTCATTCAAATGATGAAAGGATTCGGGTACAGTATCATTCGTTTATAAATAGGACTATTTACTTGTTTTACAAAAGATGATGATGATGAAGAAGATAATATTGAAAACAGGGCATGCACACAGTTTATGAGTTAATGAAGTTAGTAGTTGTGCGTTTACGAGTCTTGGTTCTATGTATAGTTTTAGTACCATAATTTATATCAATTTATTTCAATAACCATCATTGTTTGCGTCGACGCTGCTTCAGTAGTACAGATCAACAGCTTTCAAGTACCTACTACGATAGTGTAGTCGTTTATCGAGACTTAATCGATTTATAAATGGTTTAAGTTACCGTCCATCACTCTATTCCAAAGTTCAAAGGAGCAAACTAGGGTTTACTCATTCATGAGCTTCAAAATCATTCAATAGAGTATTTCAATGTTAGGAGTCGAGAAAAGTTGAAGTATTATGCTCGCTTCGATGACACAAATAAGCCAAAAAACTGTTATTACGTCTTTTGTGGCAATACGAAGTTCTCTCGTGTATTCAATGTTAAGTCACTGTGAAGCTGAACATTTGAACAAACCAAGAGATTAGTCGAAGCGACAAACGACGACGTATTCTGGAAAGAGCTTACGTACTTATGAAAGGACTTACTACGGAACAAATCTACTCATAGACTTGTTTCGACATAAATCTTAATGGTTAATCTAAGCTTATTACTTGTTGATATTCAATAGACAATAAACATTTACGCTATAAAGATCATCATCATCATCAGCCACAGGACGTACGCTGCTAAACATAGGCCTCCCCTAAATGATATCTGTACTGGCGAGTTGTTAGCTATGCCGAAGCCGATGGGGTCAATGGGGCAGTTAGGTTCTGGGAGGTCACGTACCGGCAAGCACAGCGTGGGACGTTCACCCATAAGATGAACAGGTGACCTTATAAAGGTTGCAGTGCAGGAAGGTGCTGGATGCGGTCAAATTTGACCTTCACTGGTTGGGGTTTTATTGGCGGTCAAGCTGTAGATCCTGGCTACACAGGAGTTGCAGCGTTGGGAAGGAGAGGTGGGAACAGTCCCGCAAGACTATTTGACTGTTGACTATAAATCAGTATTTTTTTTTTATCCACAACGAGGAAGCTCTTGGCCTGATGGTAAGTGATGATCAGGCCGAAGGTGGAAGCCAGCTTCACCCGGAATCCTCAACCACGGAGGACAGACCATAATCTTCTGAACTCTATGGAAAACATTAAGTACCAGATACCTAAATCATTTTCGATTCGATTCACCAAATCACCTTATATTTAGTCAATCGCGAACAGATACCCAACTCAATAAATCAGTCGTCCCGCCCGGGAGGCGCATTTGTTTCAACATCGGGCTAACTTAATTCCGTGTTATTCTTCGCTCCTTACATCGAGGTGCGAATTCTCACGGGCTCCAATAGTGTGGGAGATGGATAGTCTATCGATAGACGTGCAATCTCTCAGGCCGTCGGTCGTGTCAAGGAGTTTGGATAGGAGCGATTGTTTGGCTCAGGGCAAAATTAGAACTACCACGAAGTTTAGGATAGGGCTCTTTCAAAAAGACGTTTTGAGCAGAATGTCAGCCGTGCGTCTGCAAGAATAAGAAGTCTTGTCATAAAATTTTGTGTAGGTATGCGGTCTTGCAAACGACTGACTAACGTCCGGTTCAAAACGTTGTATTTGGTCTTTTACTTTACAGTGGACGTTGTCGATTTGACGAGTCGAATATTATCTACTTGAAGAAATACAAAAAAAAAGTATGTTTATTGTTTATATCCGTTGTCTAGTAGGTACCCATAGCACAAGCGTTGCTTAGTGGGACTAGAGGCGCAACGATGTAAAATGTCCAAGGATATTTATTTATTTATTATTATTTAAATTAGATAATGAGAACATGTCAAAAATTCTTAATGTTCAACATCTTTTTTTTTCCTCGTTATTCATATCCCTATTTTATCCATTGAGTTATAATGTACTACGTAGTAATATTACTTCAATGATTTTATCCTACTAAATCTTCTCTGTCCCTACTGCTACTCCACATGGTGTGGCTCAATAGACGGCCCCCTTGAAACACCTTAGCGGTGTCCCGCAGCGCCCGCGGGATTAGGGTCGGAGCAACACCACGCGTGTTACTGGTGTCAATCTGGCTTCACACTACATTCTTAGAGCACAGTGGAGCTTTAGGTGGAATCACACTATAAATGGGCTACGATAAGCTTCTTTGATTTAAAATACAGTTTTCTCTGTACTTTTTAATATGTTTGATGTTTGTTTTTGATTCCGAGTTTTGTTCGTTTCAGCTAAATGACGTCCACTGCTTTAAAAAGACTGAGTTTGTCACCTGGAAATCTTTGGGAAGACCATGTTAGCCATGGACTTCTTAGGGTTGAAGAAAAATTATTGGATATGGAAGAGAAAGCTTGGCGCAGATAAGCTCACTACTCCATAGTATTGAGCTTATCAACACCAAGCTTTTTCTCTGTCTCTGTAAGAACGTATAGTCTATGTCGTATAACGTGGTCTTTTACAAAAATACCTTTAATTTTATCTTAGCAGTGGAATAGTCGAGAAAAACCTCTCGATCGTCGATATTTTAGCAGCAATAACTTTAGAGTATTGAAAGATTTATATCACCGTTGATTTACGGCGGACACACGCGTGTTTTAGAGCGTCTTATTCGGGTCTAGATTTTGCTGAAAGATTTATTTCGGGGAATTGTAAAATTATACAGATGGAGCACAAATATCATGAATGGCACACATTTATTTTCTTTCGACGCAGAAAATAATGGAACGTTCTAGAAACGTTTTTGAAAACTATTTTTTGGTATGGAGAAAATATAATTTTTACTATTTCAATTTATGTTTCTAAAGGAATGGACTCACATCTTAATTTCTTAATTACACAGGAGTTACAGAGGTGATAACGGGAAATACCTGTACCACACGTTAATTAATGTAAATTAAATGTTTTGTTTTAATTATTTTTTACAAGATTTCGACCTCATTAAGCAGGTAAGTATTCCATCCTCTCTTTGACGTCGTTCGATCAATAAGTCCACAATAAAATCGTTAGCTGGCACATTAAAAGTGACGGCCCATAAATTTTTACTCGTCTGCATTTACTTGCCGTTATATGTTCTTGAAGTGTTATTCGCCGAAACAAATGCTGTATACTCACGATCGTAAATTGAAGAGTGGGACGCTGACGACGTTATTTATAAATGGACATAAACATGCTAAGCTTTATATTAGCTGCTTTATTAGCCAAGAAATATAATGTATATTGTCTTAGGCATAAGACTTAAGTCGGAAGCCTATTGTGGTTTCTCAAGTTTGATAATAGCCATAACTGGGCATTGTTAATCAAATAGTGAACTTCTTTGAATGATAAAGCGTCACAGCGGAATATTTTACAGAAGTTAACGTATTATCGTAAAACATAACCATAGCTGGCGTTGTAGTTAGATATCAATCACCTGGGTTAATAGCAGTATTATAGTGCTTATAAGATACACTATTAGCGTGAAATATTCAGTTATTATTTGACGATTGTATTGCACTCTTTTACACTACAAATCAACTTGTTTTTTCGTCTAAGACGATCTTTTCTTCATCAATGATTTTCATCAAAGTGAAATTAAATTATGCCTAGTGCCACGGACATACAGACACTATTACCAGCTAAACGTCGCCATATAGCGGTATAACAGTCATTTAATGCCGCTAGATGGCTCATTTGGCGGCCAACCGCTGTTATGTCGCTACATTACGACCAAAAATTACATTACACCGTTTTGTGTTATGTTGTGTGTGAGGCAAGAACTATTGGATGACGTGCTCATTAGGGGTAATGGTGAAGTAGCCTGATAATACGACGATGGGACGCAAAATGTTTTCACGGTTGTTGTTTTCTTGGCAAAGATTTTTTAATATTCGTTCCGTAGCTGCGTAGGTTGAAAATGCTGGCATACGTTATAGCACAACACTGACACTTTGCTATGGACGTTGTCAAATAAACAAATTAAATCCAAGTAAAAGATAAAGAATACCTCCTCTCACTCCTCGTTTTTTGAGTCGGTAAAAACAACTACAAGGGGCGAAATAGAGGATGATTTTTAAAGGAAATCTTGAGTAGGTATGTATTACATCTCCAAGGTCATAATCTTTCTATTTACCTCAATTAACCACAAAAAGTTCAGAATTGTAAGTCGTTACAAACAGACAGACAGAGTACTTTTTTGTATAATAATAGATATACACCTTCTTCAAATATCTTTTATCAAGACAGTGGTCTCATTTCACACGCTAATGAGTTATTAACCAAATCAGTTTAAGTCTTAACGTGTTTTAAAGTCTCCAGCTTCTGCTGTCCTCTAATTACAATAATTTGGTCCCGTATTTCCGCACCAAGACAAAATTGTGTCAGGATAAAAACGTTGCAAATGAAAATTAATCCGAACAGGCGTTATTAACGTCTTTCAAGACAAGAAAATGGGGGAATAAAACTGAATTGCGCTGAATTCAGTTCAGAGCGGCGGGTTTAAGCACTAAAACGTATTAATGATTGTTTTAGGGGCTTGTAAAATTTACTGGTGTCGAGACGAGTGTGCCTGCCACCTTCTATGTGTATAAAGGTGTTGTGGATGGATAATTAATTTTGGTTGCTGAAGCTTCTTTACGAGTACGAAGTAGCTTTTTTTCTGCGTTAACGTCTGTTACAAAAAACTTTTATCTAACTTCATGTCTTATTTACCTAATTTCTTACCATTAAATTTTTTCAGCCTATGGTATGTTCAGCAATGGACGTCCTATGGCTGAGATGATGATGATGATGATTTGAGTGGAAATTCAATATTTTTTACCGAAACCTGAAGTAAAAGTAATTAAAAAAAAAACGAATTACCTAAGGTGGGAATCGAACCCACAACTTCACGACGAAATTTAGTTTGAGATGTAAAAAATTTAAATAACCAAAATTGTTGGAAAAAGGTCATTCAACTGTGAAGGTAAATCCGCCTACAAAATTCGTAGTCTCATTTGCGTAGTAGACATTTATCGCCGTTACGCACCGTAGCACGTCGTAGACGAGAGGCGTCTACGCCGTAGCTGCTACGGATCTACGAAGAGATACATTTTGTCGTCGTATTTGGGAGACGAAGGTAGGTGCAGGCAACGGCATATGATAAGAACCGCATCTTATGGAGTTGCAATAGGTGCTATTTTGCTACAAAGAGTGTAGTAGTCTTACCTACTGATGTGCTGTCGACTGTACATATTATAATTTGTTAAACGTATGGGATGGATACGCAGAATTGCTAAAATCAAGTTGCAGTGGGCGGGGCACATAGCTAGCAGAGACAGATTTCTCGAGTGGCGACCACCGGAAGCCTCACACTAGGTGGACCGACGAACTGGTTAAGGTCGCGGGAAGAACCTGGAAATCCTTGGGGGAGGCCTTTGTCCAGCAGTGGACGTCATTTGGCTGAAACGACGACGTACTAATAGCACTGAACGGCTGAACTAATAGTGGAAATAGACGGCAGCGACGAAATGTCTGGAGTGCAACTAGTAGTTAAAATAGAAGACGGTAAGGAATTTGAGAAAAATATTCGGAGTTCTGAATATTCTTCATATCACCAACTTATACTTACCATGTTTTTATAGTTACTAAGGATCAATGCACAGCTACTTGATATCAATGTCACCAATCTATACTTAGTAAAGTGCTCATTAACAGTTGTCGCAAGAGGTTGTCACATTGATTTTGACAAAGCGTGCAACTTTTACCGTGATACCAACATGGAAATTGCAAAAATAAACGTTCACCATACACTATACGAGTACATACAAATTAATTCTTCCACGGTTCGTATAGAGCTCAGAATGTTAATTCACGATTTGGATGTTGACGTTTTAATTAAAGTTGTTCGTATTGATGAGCTCATTTACGTCCGGATATGGTTAACAGTCTACAGCATATCAACCTACCACAATGACTATATTGCAATGAAAGGACTTTATATCTTTAGTATAAGATTCACAATTAATTGTGAAAAATAGATATTTAGAGGTAAATTGACATTGAAATTTTTAGGCCGGCAACGCACCTGTAACGCCCCTGGGTCTGCGGGTGTCTATGGGCGACGGTAATCACTTACCATCAGGTGATCCGTCTGCTCGTTTGCCTCCTATCACATAAAAAAAAAAAAAAAAAAAAAAAAAAAAAAAAGAAATCGACTTTTAATATGCACAAATTCACGCTGGGGCAGGAAAGTTCTTGAGTGGCGACCACGAGCTGGAAGACGTAGCGTGGGCAGGCCTCCCACTAGGTGGACCGACGATCTGGTGAAGGTCGCGGGAAGTACCTGGATGCAAGCGGCGCAGGACCGGTCTTTGTGGAAATCCTTGGGGGAGGCCTTTGTCCAGCAGTGGACGTCTTTCGGCTGAAACGACGACGACGACGATGCACAAATGTAGAGTAGAACTTCAGCTTGGTTTCATAAATTAATATTTTACGGTAAACCACATATAAAACTTAAGTGTAGATTTAGGGAACCACGCTAACAGAGCCCAAATATTAAATAAACTAAGGCTGAGTTGCACCACCTAACTTTGACCGTAACTGTAACGATAACCGGTGTTTTTTGTATAGAGTTTGACAGATTTTTGACGTTTGTCAAAGTTAAAGTAGGATGGTGCAACCCAGCCATAGTATGATAAAAAATCACTCAAACAGAGATTGAAGTGTTCTATTCTCATCATTAATAATGTGACAGTATTATTTATTTGTAGTTGATAGTCTTTTTTGGCTCGGAAAAGATTAAGAAATGAAATAACTTAATAACAAGTGCAATGTTCAGAAACGCTACGTTAATTTCAATATTTTAATGATACGAACACGTCGTAAAAGTAAATTCGAGTGGAAAAGGAAATACACGTGTGTTTTGAGCCACTCCGACATTTTAATGAGTGGGAAGATTTATATGAAATGCCACGGCTTTTATTTCACGTGATTTTGGCTTAAAGTCCACATTACAGTGGCACAACCCAATAAGAGCAGTATAGTCGTTGGTTTTGTTTACCATAATAGTCCAGTGGTCGAGGAGGATCGAATAAAATTCCTCTTGAAATTAATAACAGCAATGTAGATCATTGTTGTCTGATGCACCTCAAATCCATGAAAACTTCAGTAAATTAATGAGTGAAGATTGACAAACCTCAATTGACTGGTAATTGCATGCATAGAAATTAAAAACCAAAGACAAATGTATCCAAGTTTGGTGAAGCTGATCAAATACCTTAGGCGATGACTACAGTTGCTACAGATAAAAGTTTCTTAGTAAGGCAATGATTTTGATTACACTTGTCATAGGCGTCTGAAATGGCTCGATTGAACTGACATTTTAACAGTGCGTAAGTCAAAAAATGCCTTTTACAGGAGAGTGGTCGGAAAAAAGCACGCGGTCTGTCTTCATCCAATGGCTTTCAAATGTTAAAACCGTCAAAGAATGACTTACGCACTGTTAGAACTTCACTGACCATTTGTATTTAAGTTCTGGCTCGGCTGTGGCCGTGGTTAACGACTCGAGCGGCGCTTAATTAAGGTGTAGGCCTGCAGCGATGCAATGACATGCGCTCATTGAGTGGGGGACGCACAGCTTCGGGACGAGTAATCCAGGTTTATATTTGTTGAAAGACTGGCCGGGTGGAAATAATTTCACCAGATAAAAAGTAAAAGCAATAAATGAACTTTGGACTTTAGGACTATGAAGCCATGGTAAATTATTTGAAGTCTTTTATGTTAGGTAACACAATTCTCCGTACAATTCTTGGTATCAGAGCGTTCTTCATATTTCTAAGAGAGTAATCTTTAAGATAGTTATCACCAGCAATAAAAAAACCTATTGCGATTGGTAAGGATTAAATATGGAATAACAAGAATTTTCTTTTTAATTTAATATTGTATTTACATAATTACAGGTGTGTAATAGTTGTTAATGCTTTGTGGACTTTTGATTTCAGTGATAGGTGTTATTCTATCACTACTATTCCTAGCATAATTTCTTAGAAATCTATTCGTACCTGCATTTACGGGAAATAATTATCTAAATGCACATCATTACAATGCTCTATTATCCAAACAATAATAGCCAGTATTATTGTTTGGATAATAGAGCCATTCTAATAGCAAGGAGTGGTGCACAAGGTATCTTAATCACTAGGCTTTAGAGTATATTGCCTCCTCTGAAAATACATAGATGTAGAAGGACATTGTGTACCCATAGTGTAGATGTGATTGTTCACAATCACGCCCGTATTCACAAACGATGCTTGCTTAAGTGAAGCAGCAAATCGAACGCACAACGTTGAATAGAGCTCTGTGATTGGTTTACGTGTCAACCAGTGAGTCCACGCGCACTGTGAGACCTAATGTTTGAGAATACAGGCGTAAATCTTTTAACAAGTCTGCCAGAAATTTGAATGGCTGACTGAATTATGATAAATCTTAGCCGCTAGGTATTTTTTTGGTAAATACAAGACAAAAGAGATTTTTTCTGTCGTAACTATAAGGTGCTATTAATGATAAAGCATTTGTAAAGTAAACAATCAGCGCTTCTACTCGTAATTTTCAGTTAAATTATGTCTGTCCATTAGTTATTGTCAGTTATTCTATTGTTTATTTTTGTGCTTCAATTTTTATGTTAAGTTAGCTTTGACATTGAAACGTAGAACCAATGAACATGGAAAATGATAATTTCACTCTCATTTGTGTATGTAAAAATTTGACGCACATAATTTATCAGCCAAATAAATGTTTTAATTCATGTATTTGATACTTGAACACTATATTTCACAGTGAGCAGGCACAAAGTAAATATTTATGAATTTTCCTAAGTATCGACATACCAACTACTAGGGACTATTCCCACCTCTCGTTCCCACCACTGCAACTCCTGTGTAGCCAGGATCTACAGCTTGACCGCCACAAAAACCCAACCAATGAAGGTCAAGTTTGTCCCGGGAGAAAGTTAAACTGTCATTGGACCCGTAACGAAATTAATCAGAAGAACATAGGAGGAGTTCGAAATTAAGGTTCGACTTCCCTCCATTGCAAAGCGGATGACAGGTGACAAACAAAGGTTTAAAACCTTTAAGAAAAGATTATGCACCACGGACAATAAATTAAATTAACATACCAACTACTAGTCAAATAATGGCTTATTTTCATATTACATACATTCGCGATGTTATAACAGTTGTAAACGTTAAATAATGTGGTTCAGAATGCGACTGTACAAATTGTAACATTTAACAAAATTGGACGAAAAGCGTATGAAGTGATTTGGCGGAAAATTAACTGCACGCAACGCATTCTGTGTGGTAATGCATTTAACTCTTTATTCAACAGTGTGTTTTATGAACGATGTGATTGGTGCGATTTTGCATTGACGTTAATTGCAATTTAAATCGCAAATATATTCATACTGCTTTTGTTAACCAAGAAAAATAATAAAATCATACCTAACCTTTTCTCGTACAAACTGATGGGTGAAAAACAAAAGAAAAACTGCGTGAATACAACGAACTTATCCAAGTCTTAAGTCGAAGCAGTAAAGTATAAATTACCTACGTAAACTGCGTTGAACCAAGTCGAAATTACTCAGGTAAACATTACCTTTCATAACGTTAGAACGGACGTAGTTCACGCGTCCTCATAAAAATTTAATAACCAAGGAAAATAAGCTTTTTGCAAAGAAACCGGCGTCGCTATATACCGCGTTAATAATTACAAACCCCAAAAACATAAATAAAAAGTTACACTACACGGTCCGTGAGTTCCGTGGGTGAGGTGCCGGGTTGACGCGAGTTGGTGAAAAGATTTGTGGGTCCGTATATTGATTTTGATGTAAAAAAGAATACCTACAGCACGCAGCAAAGTGAAACGGAGGACAAATGAAATTGTCTCAGGTATTTAAATTTTAATTTGAAGTACCTAGAAAGCTAGTAAACTAATAAAAAACTACTAGGTAACGTTCTTTTGTTTTTCTGTAGTTAAAAATTGTACACCTTCCCTTCATTTGTTTTTCAAACTCGGTTGTGTATCGGACGTTTAGGTGTTCTTTTTCATCTGATATTCATTTATTTCCGCTACGTTGTTCATTTGTTCGGTCATTTTTGCGCTAAAACGATGTGATGAAAAACATCCTACTTTTATGTGACTGTAGCTAAAATGTCATATTAAAAGATCCTTGTAGATACCCAAAACGTATATTCCACCTTCGACTAAGCGCCTATTTCTGTCCAATAGTCGGCGTAACGAAGGCAAACGAGTGCATTCGTTAGGCGGGCCCGTCGGAATATTCGCCTTTCAAAAGACACATTTCAATGCGTCCACACAGCCTTCGTTTGATAGCCTCGGACTAACAACTAGGTCAAAACTTGGTCTGCCTATATTGGAGGATATACGAGTACGTCATACGTCGTTTGTGTATGAATTTCACTTTATTAATCGATAGTATATCCAAGAAGTACGAAGGCAAAGAAGATTCCATTTCAATTGAAATAGAGAAATACGGGTCTCTCTGCAAGCCGTGAGTACCTCAATGCAACTCATATAAAAATGTCGCATTGAGACCCGTGTTTTATTGTGTTTTAAGATCGTTGATTATTTATTCTCTATTTAATAATAATTAACTAATTACATTTTTAATTCAATTGCTCAGTAGAGTTCCAGTAATGAACTTAATTGTGGGAAATTCCTTTTTGTTCTATTCTAGTAAGACTATAGATGTATGAAGTATTAATGCGTCATGACGCAGTCTATTTTTTCTGACAATAATCTCAAATCATTTCTCGCAAAGCAAACTTGCCTACTTTAATTCAATTCCCTCCCCCATAATTCGATTGCGGAACCCTAAAGCCCGTCAGGTGACACTGAGCGTCGGCGACTAATTACCATGAAAATTACCCCCCTACCCCCCAGCGAAATATTAAAGTCTGTGTCTGTGTTAGGCCCAGTCCACCAAGCCGGAGCGGTGGAGAGATGTGCGGCTAAGCTGGCAGGATATTTCCACCAAAGCGGAGCGGAGAAGAGCGGAGCGGTGCGGAGACGAGATGTGTGAGCTGTGCGTAGCTGTCAGCTGTCAGTCCATTACTAAAGCCTGGTCCGTGAGCACGTAATTACGCGCGAGTGATAAGGATGGGTAGCTTGGGGTCATTGGACAAAATTCTACGTGCTCACGGACCAGGCTTTATCTATGAAACACCGTACACATATTATTATCTCCGCACTGCTCCGCTATTCACCGCGCTGCCGCCGCTATCAAATTTGATAGAAAAACAAGTGCGCCACTTCTTCGCTCGATCCATATCCACCAAAGCAGAGCAGAGTGGAGATGTGCAAATAATGGAATCTGATTGGTTATTCAAAAAACTTCTTAGCTCCGCTCCGCACTGCTCTGCCTTGGTGGAAACCAGGTCTTAGACTTTTTGCTGCCGCTGAGTTTTTAGCCAGGTGGAATCCGCTTGTTTGATGCTGGGTGTGAAGGCCAAAGGATGACGTGTTGTGTAATAATTTAGGGCAGTGAGGGATGATTGTTGGGATTGTAAAGGTTTTTGGATGGAGGTAGAAATGCCAGCGTAGGTCTCGACCGTAACTAAAACTCAAAATTCTTTGCTGAGTGTACATTATGTTTGAAATATCTTTTAAAATAACTTGAAACTTTTATTAAGTATTCAAAGTATCTCTTTTTTAAATGTTGCTAAAGCGTTTAGAAGTGAGAGAAAGAAGAAGATTTTTTTTATTAAGTCCAAAATCCTTAATAAACATACATTATACATTAGTTTGTTTTATTTGAACCAAAATGGCAGCCACTCAGCATGTGTTATGCTAGGTTAGGACCTAGTGTAAGTGCTGCAATAAATCTCAGTATCTGCAGTTATTTGTCTTAATTAGAAAGCTTATTTAGGCACTTTGTTATAATAATCTAAACGATCGTAAAAAAATATCTAAATGATGGTGAAAACAGCATCAAAATCCCTTCCGTCGACGCTGAATTTTTGAGTAAAAATTGCTGTAAAAAATCGCAGTGAGTAACCGGTCCTGCACGATACAATTCATTTGCATATTGTATTTCAAATCTATTAGGATCGTATGAGTTTTCAACAATTTTATGCAGATTTGGTAATAAAACAGAAACCAACAAAAAATAAATAAAACTCCGCACTGAAATGGAAATGAATACAATGAGAACCATACAAGTCATTTATCTATTTCTGTTTCTATTTATTTGTGTATGGATAATGAATTTATTTACAATTTAAAGATTTTTACAATTCATTTACAAAATTAAGCGGCTCAAATTCCAGTTTTAACAGTGCTTTTGCGATATTTAACTAAAACTAAAAATGTACAAATACAAAATAAAATATTTTTATTGGCCTATTTCCTATCGTTATGCTAGTGGGTATAATATATTATGTACCTACCTACATATTTAGAAGAATAATTTACGATTCAAAATACACCTCTAAGACTGAAATCCTTCGATTAAAATTATTTATCATAAACGACGTAACTTTAAGGCTGGGTTGTACCATCTTACTTTAACTTTGACAAACGTAAAAAATCCGTCAAATTCCGTACAAAAATCACCGGTTATCGTTATAGTTACGGTCAAAGTTAGGTGGTGCAACTCAGATTAAGTAAAAATATTGTTCTTTAAATACGTCAGCTCATCGCAGCAGGTATATAAAATCGTCAAGAAAGACAAAGCTCGAACGAAATGATGGAGAGGACGCAATCTGACGAGGAAATTTCTAATTCAGTTTAGGCGTGTCCCTGATTCCTTTCGCCCTCGCTAAGGGTTGGCGACCCCTATCATTTGCTTTCTAGAACTGAAATCTAAACTTAAATCTTTATCTTATTTTTAGTACTGTCAAGGTCATATAGTTTGTGACACCCAAATGGCCAAAAAGTTGACACAACTTTAAACCAATTATAACATAGTTGTGTTGCGTACTTATTGGCTACCTACTTTAGGTCTCACGGACTATTTGACGCTGACTTTACTACGTCGACTGCTGGACTACGGTAATAATTATGATAGTATTACCGTGGCTGGACTATTGTGGTAAAACTAAAACAGACATACCTATAAAAAAACTTTCCCCTGGGAATGTTCCCGGGATGTCTAGAAGAGATTTCATCATAACGATAATGCCTAAATGTGACGTTAAGATTCTTAAGTTTAGCGTTTCATTCAGGCAAATTATGTCATTTTTAGTATTTCTTCCTCTATGAATTTTTCATAGAAATCCAGACACATTAAACATGATAGTAAACTATAATGGATACTAACATTTTTTTCTGCTAGTTCCTGTAGGAAGGGTCAACAATCCTTCGTCCCTTTTTAATATATTGCCCTTGTTATCGCATTAAGATTGAGAGAAAAGGGCCTCCCGTATAATTTCTGGCCATTTTTCCAGCCACCTCGACCTCCTGACCTTTTATTAGCAATTTTATGATCCTTCGAGCCGGATTAGACACTGCAACGTATTGTGGGTAGATAATAAAAATGTTATGGCCGGTAAAATTATGATGGAATTAGATATAGTGGGTTTACTGGTCGTTTTGCTCAAATCAAAGTGGCTCAATATGTGATTTTGGCACCTAGAATTTGAAATTTAATAACAGTTACTTTTTAACTTACATAATTTATACAACGTCTCAGTTGTCTATCAGGTTTGATACGTCGATAGGTACATATGATAAGTGAAAAATATCTTTTGTGATTATAGGATTAGCCTTTCGTGTTATGAGAATAAGATGGAATATCCATGAATAAGGTTATTTATATGTATAGCTCTAATCTAAACTATTTGAACGTGAAGTTTTCATAGAAAAGCTTCGAGATTCGAAATTTCCAAACTCCAGTCATGAAAAATATCAAAGCGTACAAAATATCAAAAATAAATCGTAGCAAGCAAAATGATTTTCCGCTAAGTAAACCTAAAAGAATCTATTTCAACAAAAATTAACTACGCCGTAAACGATCATACCTAAACATTCGAATCAAAGCGAGCGAGTAAGGTATCGGAATAGCTCTTCAAATGGCTCAAAGAACAGTGCTGGAAAAGTATCGAGTATCGATCAATTGAAAGCTCTGGTAATCATTTCTACTATTTATAACGATTGATTCCGAGACCGATCTTCAAATGTTACTTTGCAACTTCGAATATTCCAATTGTTACTTTTCACAAATTTGATTAAGTTACTTTTAGGATTTAAAGCCTTTATACAACTACTACTAACTACCAACTACTTTATACCAAAGTAACCGACATAGCTCGCAGAATTGCTAAAATCAAGTGGCAGTGGGCGGGGCACATAGCTCGTAGAGACGATGGCCGTTGGGGCAGGAAAGTTCTCGAGTGGCGACCACGGGCTGGAAGACGTAGCGTGGGCAGGCCTCCTACTAGGTGGACCGACGATCTGGTAAAGGTCGCGGGAAGAGCCTGGATGCGGGCAGCGCAGGACCGTTCATTGTGGAAAACCTTGGGGGAGGCCTTTGTCCAGCAGTGGACGTCATTTGGCTGAAAAGAAGAAGAAGAAGAAGAAGAATATTTGTCTAAGCAATTAAGTGTATATTTTGTATTTGACTCGGAACTTAAATTATTTAGGCCTAGGGTATGGCAAGTATGGCAACATTACTTTCAATAGTTTCAATAATAATGTTAGGTAAAAATCTGTATATTTTACAGTCCTAGTTACATATTGATAAATTATTTAGGCCTAGGGTATGGCAAGTATGGCAACATTACTTTCAATAGTTTCAATAATAATGTTAGGTAAAAATCTGTATATTTTACAGTCCTAGTTACATATTGATGGTCTGATTAGGACTCCTCGATAAATCTATCGATGCCTAATCAACGTCGCAACACTATCAAAGAGTCAAAAAAGCCAGAGAGTGCGGCTGTCAAACGGGACCTATTAGGAAATAAATTATATCGAGTCTGCGCCGAGCCCGGCCGACCACGAAATCAAATCAGGTGGGGTTTGCAAGTCAACACTAAGGATTTCCTCCAGGTGGCGTAGCGAGGCTTAGTTCTTTTCACTACATAGTATTCCGCGTCTGTTTGTTCGCGATAAAGTCAAAAAGTAATGAACGGATTTTCGTGCGGTTTTCATCAATAGATAGTGTAACTCAAGTTGTAAAGTTGTTATCCAGTTTTTGTAAGGAGGACGCGAAGGAACGTAAGATGTTTTTTGTGACAGAAACAAAGTCCTCTGTCACGTGTTTGTTTGCGGACAAACTAATTGACGGATTTTCATGCGGTTTTCACCAACAAATAGTAATTCATGAAGAAGGTTTAGGTACATAATTTGTACAGGAGACAGTACACAGAACAGTTTTTATCCACTTTTTGTAAGTGAGGATATGCTCTAATGAGTGGCAGGCGCTGGCAAATCCACGAGAAAAGCTAGTCTTATCTTAAAGAAGTCTTGCAACTAAAATTTTATCGGAGATAAATAAAATTCGCACAAAGAACAAATACATTTATATTCAAAGTATTTGAGCTGTTATGAAAAATACAAATCCTTTTTATGAAAGAATATTCAGACGTTTTCAGAGATTTACCTCATTATAACGGGGCTTAGTAATGGTTTGTTTTCTCTATGAAATCTTATAAGAACATTAATATTGAGAATCGAATGATATTGTTATCTTTATGTTTCATGATCTTGTTATGTCTTACATAACATAATGCCCTTAGGCTTATAGTTGTGTAATGCTATTTTAAAATACTTTAACGAAATTCTCGAACTTAGGGGGTGATTTAGTGTGGTAGTCACAAGATTATGTAGAAAAGGACAATCTAATACGCTTGTTTAGTTTTCCCAAAGAATAATATAGTTCTTTGTTTCTTATTATTACCTACTTATTTTAGTAATTTTGTCCCCTTTTGAACGTTTTTCTTGAGCTTGAATCGAGTTTTGAATAAGAACTAAATAAACAATTAATTAATAATTGAGTTCCGTTTCATAATATCATTCGCTTGTCAGTGTGCAAGCGGTCTTACGGTGCCCCGTAAAAGGACTGTCAAGGAAGAAGGGTGACCCCGCGACCTTATTACTGCCTCTGGCAGGTGACTAACGTGATCAGTCCATTTATAGTCCGCGCCGAGAGAATTGGCGATTGTTCTAACAAACAAAGCTTAATAACATTACAGTGTCTTTGTGTAAAACCGATATTTGATTGCAAAGTGAAGTAATAGAAAAGCTACTGAAAAGGTTCAAACTTTGTTTGAGTCAACTAAAATCGTCTAAAACTGAAATTAAACTAAAATTTAAACTAAAATTGTTTGAGTCCATTTTTATCATATTTCATTGCCAGTTTCTAAAACTAAAATTGTTTGAGTTCATTTTTATCATACCTACTTCATTGCCAGTTTCTTTTTGCATCAACCATCACGATTAGTTAGAAGATTGACTGTTTTGTAGAAATTGCATATAGTCATTCATTACCTTATCAGCTTGTCGTTGATTTTAGCGAGAGTAGTTCATGTGCGACTTGTAGATATACCTACATAGATGCCACAGTGTTTAGTTTGCTAGATATCGCGTCGTATGTAGTTAAATCGACTATATTTTTCCTAGAATTATGCTAGCTAGGGCTGCTGTTGCTATTAGGGCAGGAGTATCAATTGCCCCAACTCCCTTGACCCCAATAACTTGTTTTTAACGAAATATTACTAGCTTCTTTCAAGCTACACACAATTATACCGCCCATAATAAATATACAATGACAACATCCCAGAACATAGCTTTCCCATAATAAAGCAGAGCTATTTATGTGGAAACCTCTGTACCTCAAATAAGAGTGGCCATAATAAAAATTTATAGGCAATTTGCGAAAAGAAATACCGCCTACTTACGACGCAGTCTTTTGTGTTTCGCTAATGAAAGAATTTCTCCGGCGACTGGACGCTAGTGATGGGACTTGCTCAAAATTGCAGTTGAAAAAAGAAATAAAAAATTCTATGGCAAAAAAATAAAAATAAAATATACTTAGTATTTTAAAAATGTATTTCTCCGGGAACAGGGCGGTAGTGATGGGATTAGTTCAAAATTGCACTTGGAATAACAATTTTTTTTGTGAACAATTAAAAGATAGTGTATTTGAAAAACTTAGGTATCGTTGATTGTCCTGGCAGAATAAGACCCACCGGAGTTGTCTACGTTGCAATTACCTATAACTCTACTTAAAAAACATTCGGCTTGAATTACAAAAGCGACAAAGAATGAATTCAAACGATATGTACTTTTTAAAAACGATTTATGTACTTTTTAAACAGAAAATACAAGGTATAAATTTCATCATTTAAATTTGCGAATGCGTAGTCGTCTAAAAGTACGTTCCCGGAACATGTTTTAATTTCTCAGCAATTTATTATACACATCCAATTACATGTAAAACTTCCCGAAATTTCGTACATGAATTGAAATTCGTACGAAACGATAAACATTTTTAAGCTCTAATTTGTTAATGTGTTTCTGGAATTTTCATGAATAAATAGGTAATTTTTGTGTTTCTCGTAATTTTTCAGTGCTCTACAAGAGAGTCTCTACCTTTCTATGTAAACAGCAAAATAAAATCATTTTTCTGTTCACAAATGACTGAATACTTTTAATGAAGGCATGTTATATTCTTTGGTTCTATTTTATAAAATAAATAAATTTAACCTTGGAGTGTTGGGTTTATTATTTGTTAGAAATTAGTGATCTTGAAGTAACACAACTTCGAATTAGATTGCAGTGCACTGTGCTTTCAAACACGTTGGTTTGAATTTGCATTACGTAAATTCCGCTCGTAAGCATTTTTTCAAAGGTTTTCAATGCATAAATCTACATCACTATTGCTGTCGCTTACAAAAACATTTTTTATAAAACCACCTGCAAAGTAATACAATGGAAATCGTATTAGGTTAGGTATATTTTTAACGAGATTTCGAACGATTTGACGTTAGATTAAATAACATGAATTTATATTGTATTCTCTGCATATCGCGTGATGGTAGGATTAATTATTTTTATTTATTTATTTTGAAATTCATTCCAAATGGGCTAAATTGCATTAAAAAAAAACAACGATTGCTCATATTACAACTACGAGTAAATAAGATCTCAGTGTTAAGCTTTTTGTGCAGTGAATCGACTGAATTTCGTATGACAGACTTTTTTGACGTTTGTTAAAGTTAAAGTAAGATGGTGCAACCCAGCCTTAGCCTTTTTCGTGTGAAAGTTAAAAACTAGTTTTTACAATAATAGCGTGTTTTATTAAGAGCCCTGTACCCAACGAATCAATCTGCGGCATAAGGGCTATATTTCACCGGGACACCAGCATGGCGGCGCAACCAGTCGCCCGCTACCAACAAAACGTATACAGCTCTATAGAGAGTTACTCACCTGGTGTCCGTTTGGTTGCGCATAGCTGCATACATTTTGTTGGTAGCGGCGATTGGTTGCGCCGCCATGGTGTCCCAGTGAAATATAGCCCTAACGGCCCAGTCACACTTACCGATATCGCGCTAGACCGCGACCTTTGTGTATAAGCGGCAGCGTGCATACAAACGCTTGTATTAGGTAAACGAGCGTGGATGTGTAGTCACAATAAAGATAGAAGCAGTAAGTGCGGTCCATTAGAAGGTCAAGTCTTCCTGCTGAACTAGATCATGTTGGTGATTTTCACAAGTTAAACAAACTTAATTTCTGAATGTTTATCAAAAGGAAATTGTGTAACAGAAAAAAAACAATAACGCGAAATGTATTTTCAAAATGAAGTGTGATTAGATTTTGTTATGAATTTCAAATATTAGTATTAAAAAAAGGATTTTAAAATAAGTGAATAGACTAGATCTCAAGAAAATACGTAGCTTGACAAAATAAGCGACAGATAGATTTTTGTCGGGTCCTCTAGATTTACGACCAGCTGTGGTTTGAAATTATGATTTATATTGATGTGATTTGATGACGAATGTGAAATTATGATGTTGACTTGTAGCCCTTCAAGTACCCGCGGATCGAGACTTGGGTTTGATGGATTTAAAGGCAAACAACATTAATTTCGTGAGTCAACCATTTTCGATCCTTTGATCGTAACTTACCTTGTACCTGTTTGGTGCTTCTGTCCCTATCTATTTTATACCATGATCGACTCCAATGTTCTAGGTGGTTGTTACCCACGTTACACAGCCATTGGGTTGCGGTTAACTTAACCGGTTTACAGGAAGAAAACGCTTATGCGCCCATTAAAATTTATCGGCAATACCGCCGATGGTGTTACTGGTTGCTATGTTATTACGAGTATAGTGAACGTTTTTGTTATTATGTCACCGGGTTGTATTGTAAGTGCTGATACGATAAAGGTTAATGCACAAAGTTCACAATGTTATTTTTGTCGATTAAATTATAGTAAGACAAAATTCGTGGCGAATTTTCTTATATTTTGTTGTCTAGTTTTTTTAGTAACTTGAATAGTTTATGGTACCATTTGGTGTGTTGTTAAAATTGAATATGTAATGTTTGTGCCAGATAAAAACACGCATTTTTTCATTTCACATAAAAATCGTAAATTTTTGCTGGTTGTAAAACAGGAGTTTCAAAGCAGTGTTAGATGTTACCTACCTATTTATAAATGTACTTCTCTCCTTACCAGAAGAAAAGCACGAATTAAATAACAATACATTAACAGGATAAATTAACTTTATCGGTTTCTTTTATATCTGTTTGTATTCTTTTTATTTCTAAAAAGCAAAGAGCCAACCAATTCCTCGCAGCATTTCAAGTAATATATCCCCACCGTTGTATTTCCCCCGTATACCAGTTGTTAGCATACGTCCGCGCTCCGTCGTCACTCTATCTGTCGGGTGTTAGGTTCGGATCCGGCGTAGATGCCATCGGTCTCAGTAACAACGGCTTCGAAGTTTCTTATTTGATAGGGTTGCCACAGCAGAGATTTGGGTGAATGAATTTATAAATAGCTAAGTATTTAGTTCAACAGATTCGGTGGTGTTTAAGTGGAATGCGCACTCTAAAATTAATAATTTCAGGTATTCCTCGAAGCGCACCTAAACTAAATATTACATTAATTTGCTTAGTACTTACAACTAAAAGGCATAGTTTACATGGGCTACATTAGGTTCATTAGGTGCTAACTCTTAGCACAATAAATGGTGCGAATAGTTTAGGTGCGCTTTATAAGTGTGTTTGAAAATGGGTGCGTTTCGATAAGTACCTTATACAGTGCAAACTCTTATAACGTCACTCGATTTAACGACAAACTCCTTATATCGTCGATTTTGCGTGACCATGTTGGTTTACCTTGATTTCTGTTCGCTTTACCGTGTCACTCCATTTAACGTCTCGTAGGTATCGTTATTGTTTACACTGTATTTTGAAAGTTATGGGAAATAAAGATCTTCTCTTCTTCTTCTTATCGTGTCGACAACAAACCTATACAGTTCAAAACTCAGCTACAAGAGTGGCGTTGTCAGCAGCATTCATTAAATCCTCCTGAATGCAGTTGCTCGGGCACTCAGGGCACGACAAATGACAATAAAGATCTTTAAACGTATTTTTACGAATCAGGTTTAAACCTAGCAACCCTATATGCACCGGGTAGTGGGCGCGGCGCGATTTGTCCGGGGCTCAGCGCTGGAATATACGATCGCCTTCTTTACTCGTCACACGACTTCGTATCGAATCCGTATTAACCCTACCACTGCTTCAGGACAATAAATGGGCCAGTGCTAAGAAGTTATCAGCCTCTTTTTCAAGGGTTTACAGACTTTAATAGTTTACTAGTAATAGAGGCCGGTAGATCTATTCTCATAAATAAAACACTGGATACTTAACTTTCACAGTATATTGCCTTATTTTAGATACAATTCATCACTTCACAAAAGCGCGGGGAGTCGTCCCCGCGCGTCCCGCTATTCTGACGTTTGATTCTCGTGTGACATTGACATAACGTCAATGTCACTATGACAACAGCTCATTGGCTGTAACGATACCGTTATTTTAACGTTTTATATTTTTCACAATTAACACTAGTTATAAATATTTATGCGAGATAGGCAGTTAAGCATCCCAAACAATGTTATCTTTTAAATAATCATCGACTTTATAGTAGCCCTTTTTCATTAAGGACGCTGTTGTTTTAGCGTGTCACTCCATTTAACGTCTCGTAGTGATACAGAATTTACACTGTATTTTGAAAGTTATGCGAAATAAAGATTTTAAACGTATTTTTACGAATCAAGTTGGATTAAACCTAGCAACCCTATATGCACCGGGTAGTGGGCGCGGCGCGATTTGTCCGGGGCTCAGCGCTGGAATATACGATCGCCTTCTTTACTCGTCACACGACTTCGTATCGAATCCGTATTAACCCTACCACTGCTTCAGGACAATAAATGGGCCAGTGCTAAGAAGTTATCAGCCTCTTTTTCAAGGGTTTACAGACTTTAATAGTTTACTAGTAATAGAGGCCGGTAGATCTATTCTCATAAATAAAACACTGGATACTTAACTTTCACAGTATATTGCCTTATTTTAGATACAATTCATCACTTCACAAAAGCGCGGGGAGTCGTCCCCGCGCGTCCCGCTATTCTGACGTTTGATTCTCGTGTGACATTGACATAACGTCAATGTCACTATGACAACAGCTCATTGGCTGTAACGATACCGTTATTTTAACGTTTTATATTTTTCACAATTAACACTAGTTATAAATATTTATGCGAGATAGGCAGTTAAGCATCCCAAACAATGTTATCTTTTAAATAATCATCGACTTTATAGTAGCCCTTTTTCATTAAGGACGCTGTTGTTTTAGCGTGTCACTCCATTTAACGTCTCGTAGTGATACAGAATTTACACTGTATTTTGAAAGTTATGCGAAATAAAGATTTTAAACGTATTTTTACGAATCAAGTTGGATTAAACCTAGCAACCCTATATGCACCGGGTAGTGGGCGCGGCGCGATTTGTCCGGGGCTCAGCGCTGGAATACGATCGCCTTCTTTACTCGTCACACGACTTCGTATCGACTCCCTTGGAACCATTGCGATGCTGTTTACTTTATTACTGGGAAAATGGGTTTGTTCTATCTATGATATAGCGATTGTCTTCTTCTGTAAGAGTATTTTGTTCGGATTTTATATGGAAGTATATTAATTTAGTGATAATGCACTTCTTATTACTTAGTGTGTGATAAACATCGCATTGATGGTATTGGTCCTCTATTATGCCTTCATCTTGCTTACCTACGCTACATTTTGCTATTATTATAATGATCAAAGCATGCTTGTGACCCACTATTGTTCTAATGAATATGATCAATTCATTATTTATTTATGGTAGCGGCAAAAAATAGAAATGGTAACGGCTTGCATCCAGCGCGTCTCTTCTTTATAAGGTCATCTGTTTGCATATTAAGTAGGAAACTAATGCTCGTTTTCACCATCAATCCCTAATTTTTAAGTGACCCCTGAAAACCTTGTTATGTGTTACCCATAGGGGTCACTTAAAAATTAGGGATTGATGGTGAAAACGGGAATAAGGTACCTATTAGTAACCAGCCCATAAATATGGTTGTAACACATTTTTACGGCTTAAGACATTTATTTCTCAATACTGTAAATACATTCACTTAAATTGAGAAACACTGGTTATTTCGTACAATTTACCCATGTAAATTGTTATACACGGAGCGGATGATTCAATAAACAAATAAAATTGATCCATCTATCTATTATACTAAGAAATAAGATATCAGTGTGTCATTTGATGCCGTCGTAAGTTATTTACATATTTGCTACGGTTGTTACAGTTCAAAGTCTCAATATCCATCCAAAAACAAACCTAGCCTAAAACAATAACTCCAGAAATATAATTCACTCAGAAAATCTTCCAGCGTTTTCTCATAAAAGTTATTCCAGAGATACTTTCACACTCCAGTAAACATTATGAGAATTCTCCTATAACGTCTTCATTCGTAATGGTTCTTACACAAAGACGAATTTAGTTCCAGTTTTTACATGACTAACTCCGTGTTAACGTTTCAGATGTTTTTTTAGAGAAGCTTTGGGTGATTTAACTTAAAGGACATTTTCAAAATGTTTGACATTTACCTCTGGTAGAGAGGGTTGTGCTCTTGCAGTATAGACCAAATGACAAGGGTGATGAAGAAATTTAAAAATTACTTTATTGTATTGACCAAGCCACTACCATAAACGCAGCGTGGGACGTCCACCTACAAGGTGGACCGACGACATCGTAAAGGTAGCAGGGAAGCGCTGGACGCAGGCCGCTACCAATCGATCAACGTGGAAAGCATTAGGGGAGGCCTATGCTCAGCAGTGGACGTCCTATGGCTGAAATGATGATGATAGGTAGCTAACCAGGTATGTGTACGTTCATACCTGGGCTGGCTGGGGCAGAAAAGGTTCTCAAGTGAGCTGGAAGACGTAGTGAGGGCAGGCATCCCACTAGGTGGACCGACGATCTGGTGATGTGATTTTTCAATATGTGTGTCCCTCTTAGGAATTGAACCCAGAACGTCCAGATAAAGAGAGCCGAACTCTCCACTACTCCACGGAGACGTAATCGTATGTTGAACTCTACTACCCTATGTATTTATTAACATATTATAGGTTATTTCGAAATACGTTATGTAAATGCGTTACGAGTATGTCGATAAGGCAGCCCATAAATTGTCGTGTCCACCGCGTCAAATCCCCGGGGACTGTTAATGCCTGAGCAGACACGGCGTGGCGAGGGATGGCGGCTGAAACGGGTTTCGGAGGATCGCCCTTTGAAAGATTGTCTTTTAGACTTAGGTACTTCTAGGACGACAGCATATGAAGCTAATTGAGTATTTAGCTTCATAATATGCTGACTGAGTAGTTATGTATTTTAAGTAAACAACTTGAAAAAATAGAACTGCCTAAGGCGGGAACCAAACCCACGACATTTCGCTTGCCGGGCGACTGCTCTTTCAACTGAGTTACTTAGACACGGGTGTACCTGTACAAATTTTCAAGTGTGATACGATGTTGTAGAGTAAGAAACGACTCTAGTCGCTAAGAAATTTTAATAACTCAGTTATGTGGTTGTGACAAGGGCTATTTTGTAAATAAATGTGAAGTCTGACGTTCCTTTCACTGTGCTTATCACAGTTTTACTTTAGATTTTAATTCGTACCTCACACAGATGGTAGTTGACATCGCACGGGCAGAAAAATACTTAACTTCAATGATTTACACCATGATCTCGGGGCTGACACCCAATACTTCGTTACAGAGTGGATACACGAGAATTCTGTAAATGAAATGAAATGAATGTAGGAATGTAAAAGAAAACAAACTTTAATTTCAATTTTTTAATTTTGTTGAAACCTTCAAATAGTGAAACGGTAAAATAAACCGAACGAAAGGAATGAATGAAAGGTGCGAGGCTCGCTCTCTCTCGTCTCAACTACTATGGCGTGCAAATGTGCTCCGCTTATTAATTGGAGAATAAACGGTGTTTTTCACGAAACTTAAAGTTGAAGTTTCTCTCGAGAACCCCAGCCCTACATGTAAGTATATGAAGATCTGTATCTATGAAAAAAATTCAATACTCAACCGCCAACGTATTTTCTGCATCGTCAAACTCACAGGTCACACTCGATTCTCGAACTCAAAGGCACATGATGTATGCGGAGGCGATCGTCCGAGATTAGTTTAGCCGCCTCTCTGTCCCTCTTGATTCGATAAACGCGTTATGTTTTTGATAAACACAATCCTACGGGAATGTTAAGGAGGAGGGACGATCTCCGAGGATTTGGATATGGAAATCTAAAGGGTTTTTTGAGATATTTCATGATATTGTTTTATATTGAATCGTACTAGATTTCATGTGGATTTCGGTCTGCAAAGCCTTTTTATCCCGTTTTTATTCCCTAATGACTACAGTATAATGTTGTTATTTATCATAATGAAATGCAAAAATTAGTCAAGAAGAGCATACTTCGGAGAGGGCTATGCTCGGTGATTCTTTATGAGATCGAATCAGAAAAAAGAAGATCCGTAAACGAACTAAAGTCGCTGACATAGTCCGATGGAAAAGCCCCTCATAAAGGTAGCAGGAATGGATGCAGATCGCTACCACCTGGTCAATATGAAAATCATTGGGGGAGGCCTATCTTCAGCAGTGGACGTCCTATGACTGAAATGATGATGATGAATCAAGAATGAGTGAGTAGGTCAGTAAACGGCAGAATAACTTTTTCTTGCAAAATCACATTGCACATGTATACAGGGTGTTAGGTAAATGGGTATATGAGCCGACACTAGCCCATGTTAACATGGGCATATAAATGGTATGGTGAAGTCAGAAATTTGATATCATCATTTTATTTTTTTTAATTTTCATACAAAATAAATTTTATAAAATCCGATTTGTATGAAAATTAAAATGAATAAAATGAAGATATCAATTTTCTGACTTCACCATACCATTTATATGCCCATGTTAACATGGGCTAGTGTCGGCTCATATTACCCATTTACCTAACACCCTGTATAAGATGCCACAGTATTTAGCTTGATTTGCCGTCGTCTGTATGTATATAAGACTATTAGTCTATTCATTCATTATCTAGGATCGGCAAAATGAAACAATGTGTTGCTCTTGTAAAGTAGTGATATCATGGAGTGATATTTTCAACAATATTCTATCATCTATTCACACAGAAATTGTTTACGAATCACAACAGAGAAACGACATTTAAAGTTAATTCATCAGCTTGTCGATTCCTTTAAAATTATTATACATTTTCATCTTCTAAAATAATAAAATTTTCACTTTATTAACACCATGTCAGATGTCACATGTCACATGTCAACATGAAAAAGAAAAGTAGCTCTGCTCTCTGCCTAATTAAAAAAACAACTAAAGAGGATTTATTCTCTTATATCTCCCCCCCCTAGGTAGGAAAACTCCAACTTCTTATGACCTGTATTAATCTTGTATATTGATTGTGATATTTTTTCCTCAATTTTAAACGGTCCAATCCTTAGCTCATCCAATTTTTTCCTGTTTAATTTATGTCCATTTTCAACATATACCATATCACCTTTATTAAAATTAAAATGTTTTCTATCTCTGTCCATCACTCTCTTATTATATTCATGTGATAAAATAGATCTTTCAAATGCAATTTTTCTGTCCTTTACCCAATCATCTGTCTTTTTTCCTGATTTCAGTTCATTTGGTAGGAACGAGACATCTGTACCATCCAGCAGGTATCTCGGCGCAAAGCCAGTAACTGTATGTTCAGTATCATTATATTTACTCACACAGTTATGAGCAATTGTTGTCCATGCTGTTGTATTTGGTTTCTCATTAATCTTGCATCTTATTTTATTTACTAGTGTTTGGTTCAGCCTTTCGTTAAGTCCATTTGAAAACGGCGAATTAACTGCGGTGAAAAGCAGCGTAATTGACTTTCCACTTAAAAAATCCTTAAATTCCTTCGAGTTGATTCCAGGATATTGGTCTGTAAGAACCATGCCAATTTCATTACAATAAGGAACGTTATTTATCAGCTTTATAAAGTCTCTTGCGCTCTGTGTCTTCGACGTCACTATATACGCGTATCTAGTAAAGTGATCCACTAACAGGTGTAAGTATCTTTTCGTTGATCGAGACCCTCCAAATCCTCCTATCGTGTCTATTGACACAATTTCAAATGGTTTAGAAGCAGGACCTAAGTGCGACATTAAACCATACTTAACTTGTCCTCTTGTCTTATTTTTTATACATATTTCACACTTTTTGCATAAATCGCTAATATTCTTTGTTAAATTCCTCGCCGTATAAAACTTTCCTATTTTCTTTTGCATTTGTTTAATACCTATATGACACATATCTTCATGAATTTGTTTTATTAACTTCATACTGAATTCTTCTGATAGTATAATCTTCTCTTGTTTCTTTACTTTCTTAAAATATACGTTATGTTTGTGTAATAATGAGTCCTTATATTTTTGTATATCTTCATTCTCTTCTTGATCTATTATTATGTCATCTAATGTTATTATATTTATGACTTTTAATTGTTCATCTAAATCTTTATTTGCTTCTAAAACTGGGTTTTTGCTTAAACAATCTGCCTCTAAATTTTCTTTTCCAGGAGCATATCTTATCTTAAAATCATATTGTGACAGATAGTAAACTAAGTCCCCCAATTCTTCATCTGTTCTGGATTTAATATTCAGATTCTCTAACGGTTTGTGATCTGAATACACTATGAACGATTTACCTATTAGCCAGTACTGCCAGTATCTTATTGCTTCTTTAATGGCCAAACATTCTAAGTATACAGCCTTTTTTTTCTTTTGTGCCTCATTTAGTTTCTTCGAGAAGTATGCAACAGGCTTTTCTTTCCCGTCTGGCTGTATTTGCTTTAACACCGCTCCGATTCCTTCCAGTGATGCATCTGTATATATGTTTATCGGCAAGTCCTTATCATAGATTTCTAAGATTGGTTGTGAGCACAACAATTTTTTTATCTTCTCAAAAGCACTTTGACAGTCTGCTGTCCAGATGAACTTCTGATTTTTCCTCAGTAAATTATGAAGTGGTTCTAAAATGATCGAGCTGTTCGGTATATATTCTCGATAAAAATTTACTTTTCCTAGAAGTTGCCTGACATTTTTCTGAGTCTTCGGAGTTGGGAAATCCCTTAATGATGCTAGATTGTCTCTTACTGGTCGAACTGTGTTATTTTGTATTATATGCCCCAGATACTTTACGGAATTTGTAGCAAACATACATTTCGTAAATTTAAGTCTGAAACCTTCTTTTTTAATCGCATCTAACAACTGTGATAAATGTTTTATATGTTCAGAATAGGATTTTGAATAAACCAAGATGTCATCTATGAAATTGACAGTAAAATCTGTCAATTTATACTTCCTTAGTATATTACTTAATACCCTTTGAAATATCGCCGAAGATGTCTTCAAACCAAAAGGTAAGCATGTCCACTGGTAATGACCTTCTTGTGTCACAAACGCAGTCTTTTTTCTATCTTCGATTCGCAGAGGAATAGACCAGAATGCAGAATTTGTATCTAATGATGAAAAATACTTGCAGTTTCTTGTCTTTGTTACTAGGTCTTCAATTAGCGGAAATGGCTGAGCCTGAGGAACTACTATTTTGTTTAAATCTCTGAAATCAATACACAATCTGGTCTTCCTATTGTCTTCTTTTTTGAAAGCTAAAGTCACTGGTGCTGCAAATGGACTGTACGATTCCTCTATAAGGTTCCTTTGGAGTAATTTTCCTACTTGCTCCTCTATTTCTTTTTTATCCTCTATTGAACATCTATAAGGTCTCTTACAGCAATATTTATCAACAAGTAGGTCAATACGTGCTTCATAGTCTGTTACTGTTCCAATGTCGTATTTATCCTTTGCAAAGCACGTTTTATAAGACTATTAGTCTATTCATTCATTATCTAGGATCGGCAAAATGAAACAATGTGTTGCTCTTGTAAAGTAGTGATATCATGGAGTGATATTTTCAACAATATTCTATCATCTATTCACACAGAAATTGTTTACGAATCACAACAGAGAAACGACATTTAAAGTTAATTCATCAGCTTGTCGATTCCTTTAAAATTATTATACATTTTCATCTTCTAAAATAATAAAATTTTCACTTTATTAACACCATGTCAGATGTCACATGTCACATGTCAACATGAAAAAGAAAAGTAGCTCTGCTCTCTGCCTAATTAAAAAAACAACTAAAGAGGATTTATTCTCTTATATGTACATAGACTGTACATAATATCATGGGCACCAAAATACAGAAAAGAAAACAAACATGTCCGACAAAAGAAAGGAAAAAGCGTTCTGAAAGATAACATTATGTAGTCCATGATAATAAAATTCATTTCAAGTTCCATTACAGTTTTCGAGAGTTGTTATTCGAATGTTACCATGTAAAATCGAATGATTTATCGAATCGCACTCGGTAATCGCGAGCATTAATTCTTTTCTATCCTAGCCTTAGTTAATGACGCGTGAAACTTTTCAACTTTAGCGAAGCGTTAAAATTTACTCAAAATATGAACTTAGAGCGGATTTGTTAATTCATTTGAAACAACCAATTCACGCAATAAAAGTAAGATGAAGAGATGGTTGGATTTCAACCAGGAAAAAAAGAATAGTGATAGTTTTTTAGGAAAAAGGACGCGTACTCACTCACTATAGACTTTCTGTGAAATATCGAAATTTACGCGGAAAAAGTCGAGGGCAAAAGCTTTGACGTATTTTCGGAGAATACTGCTTTTTTCGAGTTGATTATTAACTTGTTGGAAATAAGAAAATATCCAAAAAAAGAGAAGTTAAATCTCTGATCAACAATCAATTTTAGTGTTAAAGTTAAAGTTAGGTAAGGCTCGTTTTTGTTTACTCCAGCAATGTGAGATGTTTAGGGCGAGTCATAATAAAGTTTTGTCACTATTGCTACTACATGGAACATGGAAAATATTGAGGGAGGCCTCTGTTCAGCAGAGGACGTCCTATGGCTGAAATGATGATGATGATGATGATTGCTACTACAGCCCAAATGTTGATGATAAAAAAATATAATAATGTTTACATAATCGCTTATCGATCTCAACTTAAGCTGCCTTGACATACTTTAGTCTTTAACGAAGTTTAGGCGGAACCCCGTTCATAGGCGAGCTTATCACGGGCTTAGGTATCAGCCATCTCTCTCTTTTTAGATACTAATTAGATATCGGCCATCTCTCTCTTTTCAAATACTGTTAATGGACTGCGGATTGGGTTTAAAATACCTACTTTTTGCCTTTGCGTCTCGGAAATAAATCTTTGTCGATCATAAAGATTTCATGATAAATGACCATAGAAAAGTTACAGAGAATATAGAGTAAGGGGAGTTCACAGTAGAGAAAAAGAGAGAGAGAGGGAGAATAGATTTAATACAAGTTGTTTATTTTCTGCAAATAGGCTTGTACGTCATTTACTTTCGTTCATTCGTTCATTTCAGCTTCATCGTCTATAGTTCAAATAAAAGGTCTTCTTCTTCTTCTTCTTTCTCGGTCCCTCACTGATGAGGATCGCGACCACAGATAGTGTTCCTCCACAGACTGCGGTCATAAGCTGTGTGGACCGCACGATGCAAACTCCCGCCCACCGTCTTCCTCACCGCGTCCGACCATCTCGTCGGTGCCCTGCCTCGAGCGCGTCTGCCTTCCATTTGTCCCA
The DNA here is from genome assembly GCF_963855985.1 of Ostrinia nubilalis. Classification (NCBI taxonomy): domain Eukaryota; kingdom Metazoa; phylum Arthropoda; class Insecta; order Lepidoptera; family Crambidae; genus Ostrinia; species Ostrinia nubilalis. The sequence goes on from NC_087106.1 coordinate 12,270,414, forward strand.
AGATAATTTGTTTCTCCAGACAATAAAAGGTCAGGTTGCATTAAAAACGCGTCTGTAAATCTCAAAAATTCGGGTTTCCAAGAAAATACCTAAATAAAGTACCTATAACAAAATATAGTTACTTTAAATAAGGCTTAATCACACAACGTGTTCGGAAGATGTATTAACTTTGGTAATGGTGCAGCGGGGAGCGTTTACCGAGTTGATAACTAATATTTAATGTAAACTCATTAAAACTCGCTTGGTTCAATCGACTACTAGCGGTTTAACTGGATGGCTGTCACACTGACGTTTGGTTTTTGAAACAATAGAATAACTAGTTTTTTTAGTTTTTTTAATACTTTACACATTTTGAGTTGTCAAAACGGGACTCTATAGATTTTGCATGTACTATCGGCCATATTAATTTCCAGCTACTAGTTTCCAGTATTGTCGTCTCGTTCTATCGCAAAGAATCATTTGATGAGAGCGAGAGAAAACGGAAACGGACTGTATAATTTGGTATCATCATTGTTTAATTTATCTCGGGGCCCAACTACACAGATGCACAGAATTACCAGACCTGCATTCATCAAAGGCTGGTCACAGGTAAATTATACTAGAACGGCGTGAGATGTAAATTATACTAGAACGGCGTGTGGCCATTCTCTGCCAATAAGTAGCTTATTTTTCACTAATCGCCTCATCTTTGGCTCAGTGAATACATTTTAATATAATCTTTTAAAAGTACTCTCTTTTAAATAAATAAGATTTTTATTTTCTGCAGTTTTCGTACTCGATGGAAACAATTATAATTATAGCTTATCCGTGTACCGGTGTAAGTGGCAGCCTCTCTTTATGGTCGGGGATTATTGGAATTACTGAATATTTAACAGCAATTATTCCAAGATCCAACGATACAAATATTTCCAAGAAATTCCCGTTTATTAAATAATTGGAACAGTTTGAGTTTATTTTGAGTAAATTATAAATTTACATTGCGCTGACTTTAGTCTTTAGGAAATAACAATTTATTTTTAGTATCTTAAAATAGTGTCAGCGACAGACAAACAACAGTGGTACAAAACTGTTGTTCAAATAATATTAAAACTCATAATATTTTTTCCTAATTATTTTTTTGTTGAGTTTGTATTCACAGTCTTCAATCGTCAAACAGCTTCGTACCATCCACAATTTGACTATCAGAGCTAACTTTAAGCACACCATTAATGAAAATATTGTGTACGTACAGTGTTTATTTGAAGTTCCACAATCCCTTTCACTCTTCTAGCACAGAACTATAACAATATTAGAACGTAGTTACCGTCACAATAGAATCAAGCATTCCTTTGATACTGAGTTTGCTTTACAGTACCACATCACTGTACATTGTTATAGTATAATAGAACAGTAGAATCTCTTCACAGTGGTGCCACATTGAGTTTCCCATCAAAACTTGACAATAATGAATATTATCAAGAATTCAGTCATGCGATAGTCATGTCTAATTTAAGACCATAAGAGCGCCACAAAGTGCAATCTTCCGCTTTTTATCCAGCTACTGCAAGCTATTATTAAAATAAACTTTCTTGGAAAATGGATTAGTATACTACAGTGCGATATAAGTACATAGGCTCAAGACTATAGTGACTTCTGCATAGGCTCAAGATTAAAAGATTTATTTATTTATTTATTTCATACTAGCTGACCCCGTGATCTCTGTTCCGCCTTAAAGGCAGTAAATAAGCAAATTTTGACCGTTTAGACCTACCCTGAACTACAACTAACATTTTAAAACCAAAATCAGCTCAATCGGCTCAGCCGTTCTCGAGTTTTAATCAGACTAACGAACAGCAATTCATTTTTATTTATATAGATTAGTATGTAGCCAATATCAGTGTTCATTAAGCTAAATGGTCTGATAGATGATTATTTAGAGAGTTTTTATAATGGTTAAATTCGCAAAATTCCTTTTTCTGAGTTTCTTCCGCCACTTCTTCTTAGCATCAGCCCATATGTTGTCTCGAAGTGGTGGTAGGGCAAGCTATAGTATAATTTGGGAAGTGTATAAGTGCCCTGGAAAAGGCCTAAGTACTTACTGAATAAAAGATTTGACTTTGACTCTGTGATAAAATTAAGCGATATGATGATGTCTTACTAATAACTTTGACTGTGGCAGTACAAAGCGAGCACACAGCTTGACAAACATTTGGCCAGTCTAAGGAGGTTCTATGCTCTAAGCGCGGGCGCGGTTTTAGCGGCACGAATCTGTTTCTTGCTGGAATTGATGTTAGATTTAAACTGAAACATAATTAATATGTACATACTTACGTATCTATTCTGAATATTAGGTACTTACGCGTTGGTACGTATCCCATAATTATGACGGTAGACGGACATTATACTGGCAGATATTTTTATTGGTTTGACAAAATCTGTCTGTATGTGATTACATCCTAGGTACCATAGAATTTTTTACATGAAAATTTAACATTAAACGTACGATACGAAATCCCTGTGATGAGGATATTTTTTTTTATACCTATTACCTCGGCATTGTAATGAAATATAGCGATTTCACATGTTTTCAGTAACTCCCGCCATGACTTTAAAGCCCAAAATGCAGAACTATCAAAACATATCTTTGTAAAAATACGAGAACACACTCACAATAAATATTTTTATTTAGCATGAAACTGAACGCACTGGTCAAACAATGTCCAGCGTCTATGTCGCTTCCTCCTTAAGCGGGCGGACGGTTTGCTCGGCACGACTCGCCTCGGTTAGCTTAGAGCTTTATAATAGCAAAGTGGCCGCATAATATTGTTTAGAATAGCTAGAATAATATTGTCTAGAAAAATATAAGGGCTATAATATAAAAACTTCTGAGCGCAGGCCGATTTGTTGTTCCGAAGACGTGGTAGAGCAAGCTGTATTTGGGACGTGTATATGTGCCTTGAAAAAGGCATACATTACTATTAAAGAATTTGAATTAACTCTGTATGCAGATGGCTGTATCTTGCGACCTTTCAGTAAAGTTGATTGTATGCTGTTATATTGAGTACTTAAAGGTCATATCAGACTTATCAGCTCGGAAAGGGGTCAACACCGTATTGCCTTTCGCGAACTGTCATCGTCTTTCGCGCGCTGTCAATCGCGAGGCGAGGCGTTTACGTTACGGTGCGGATAAGGTTGCGTTGCGGCATGGAGTTTCATACAAAGAATACTGACCGCCTCGAGTTGATACGGTTACGATTCCTTTCCTGGTTGATAAATGTGCGACGTCCTTAAGAGTTACTATAACCCAACGGTGTCAGGTCAGTGTCAGACTGCTGATTTGAGGGTCGATAGTTCAAACCCCGTTACTGTTGAACTTACTCCTAACACAAGCATAATACAGCTTTGCTGAAGTGGTTAACGGGACTTATAAGGATTTAATCACTCTGGATGTGGTAAAGATCAAAGTGAATGTTGCCCGCATAATGTACGATTACCTTGACCTGACCGCAAACCGCATCCAGTGTGACTATTCACAAACATTACCAATGAGGTCTCACAATGCGCGTGGACACACAGGGTGACACACGAACCAATCACAGAGCTCTACTCAACGCTGTGCGTCCGATTTGCTGTTTCACTTAAGCAAGCATCGGGTGTGATATTCTTTGTTAAGAAGAAAAAAATAGTTGGTCTAGAATTCGACTTAAGGTTTATTTTATTCTTATTAAAACACTTGTCTGGTTTTAAAAATGAAAAAGGCATACGTCAATAATATTGTTATTGTCGAGAATCAAAACGGCAAAGTAATAACAGCCACGGCGCCTTTCAATTGCACTGTTTGTCTGTGAATAGTTTATTGCAGGCCAAGTTCTTGGTAACTTTGAAAGTTAGCTTCTAACTTGGATCTACTTGCATTTTCTTACTAGGTAGTAAGTATTAATGAAAGTTGATGCCAAAGACTACTGGATAAGTTTTTCTGAACTGAGATATCGCTGGCTAAGTTATAGATATTTATCATTAATAAAATTCATTTAAGTAGTTGCGGTGTGAACTTTCATATTTGAGAAGCATATAAGTTTTAAAAACAGTAAGCTACTTGATATCTATACTAATATTATAAAGAAGAAGTCGCGGACATAGCTAGTTTAATTTATTTTTATTGCGTTGCGAGTAGTTAGCAATTTCAAAAAGTTTAAATACAGGGTTGAATACCCAACTTGGCGTAGTCACTACCAAGTCCCCAATATCTGTGCAAAATGGCGAGCTCAGTTTGAATTTAGGATTCAAATAGCGCCATTTCTTTGTGCTGAATGCTGATTGGCCAGCGCAAACGGACGCGACAGCATTCTATTTTGAAACTATTCTTATTTGTTGAATTTGATCTGTGACGTTTCTAAACGTTGATTAAATCTTTGGAGTCAGACAAGCTTTGGCATTCCGATCGCTGCAATCCGAGCTGGTAATCAATATCTTTGAGCATCTTGTTTGTTTTTTACTAAACGAGGTTTATTTGATTTTTATTGTCTATTGTAAAGCCGCTAAAGTAAATAAAATTAAACTTATGAATTATTTACACAATAACGTCTTAAAACGGACTTAATAACATGCTATATCTGGCTTTAGGTAAATACGAGTTGATGTAGATTTCAATGTGAAGTCATTAGAGAGTTTGTTTTGTTTTTTATACAGAGGGTTATGATATTCCAGAATAGAAGAACAGCTTGAAGATTAAAAAGATTACTCTTCGCGCTTAACCGACTGAGTTACTATTGCTCCGCTAAACCTGACTCATAAAAGCAGACATCAAGTTTGTCCCAGCCGCACGAAAGTGAAAATACGTCATCGTCATTTATGTTTTCACCAGCGCCATCTCTTGGTTGTGGTTGCAAAACCATCCGGCATTTGGGGCACAATTAACCGAGGCTCAAGTTTGAGCAGATTCGCAGCTAGGTAAAGCTTTCTAATTTAAGTTGGTGTTCTTTGCGAGCGGATTCTGTTGGCGGGGTTCAACTTGGCCTTAGACACTGCCGAAGGCACGGGAGGCAGCGGGAGCGGTAGCGTTTTTTGGATGTGCCAGATAACGTGTGAAGAAGGTTTTTTAAGTTGGCTGACGTAGAATCATATGGAAGTGCAATGGCTTTCAAACTTATGCATTGAAATAGGAGTAACTTTTTGGAAATTGCTATTTTGGTTGAGCATTATACGATATTTTATAATGTTATCACAAAAGGGAAATCCAAAAGCAGACAAACGCAACGTTATTGGTCGGATAATTTGACCAATATTGTGACGTCAAAGTCTATGTAAATGTCAAAAGCACTCGTAGTGGAAGTATTTTCAAGAGTATTTTTTCTTTTTTACAAAAAAATATTCCAACTGTTTTTATTATGACGTGTTTCAATTAAACCCTACATACGTTGTCTGACGCTTATTTCACGCCTGTATTCATAAACGATGCTTCCTTATGTGAAGCAGCAAATCGAACGCACAGCGTTGAATATAGCTCTGTGACTGGTTTGTGTGTCACCCTGTGCGTCCACGCGCACTGTGAGACCTCATAGTAGTAATGTTTGTGAATACGGGCGTCAGTGTCTTGGACCAATGTCAGACAGTCCGCTCCGCTTGCCAACTTAAAACTCACTTATTTTAACTTAACATTGACTTTCGGTACATTCGAAATCCTTGACTTTGACTAAGTTCTTTCTGTAATGAAGAAGCCAAGTTTTAAGAGCTTGTAAAGGTAATGGCATGGAAGATGGAGGTAAATAAGTGAAATTTAAGTGGAAGTAAGACGTCGTAAACTGCGACTATGGGACAAATGTAGGCACGAATATTGGGCCTCCTACTCGTCTGGCCAGCGTGGGAAGTGAAGGTCACGAAGTATACTTGAGAACACAGATCACAGAAACTAAAGGGAGATATGGTGACAAGCGGGCGGGGCCGATGTCGCAGCAATATGCCCAAAAACAGAACACATTGCTCATGATAACAATGATGACAGCAGCGACGTCATAATGTAAACAGTTTACATTGCTTGCGTAGTAGTAGTACTAAAGATTATTCGAACGTTGAATACTAATGAGCACATATTTTGATTACTTTGTGACGTGTGAATTTCTAATGCGACACTGATTTTCGAACTCAGCACATTAGTTGGCAAAATCAAATAAATCAAAATCAAAATTTTCTTTATTTGTCTAGACTAATTAAATTAGTATTTGCAAATCGTCAAATGCTCTTAAGAGCGTTTACGCCGTTTGGCGCAAAAACAGTACTTTTTCAACTCGTTACAATCATTAACCAGTAATACTACAAATATGTTATAGGCATAAATAGTTAGGCAATTTCGTCGTCTAAATAGTTAATTGAGAAAATATTGCGATTAGTTTAGTATTTAAGAATTCTATCAAGATAAGTCCACACAGGTTTTGTAAATTTCCACTTTAGCGTCAGTTTACAAGCTGAAATTTTTATAAAAATACTGTGAAAACGATTTAACAAACATTTATATCCTATAGCATAGATCCTTGGGCAAATAGTTATCTGAGAAAATTTTTAGATTTAAGCATTTTACAATAAGAAATCACAAATTAAAAGAACGTGAAATACCCAAAAATCAAAGTGATTTTTTCACCAATATTCTTCCTTTATTCAACATAAAAATAGCTTAATATAATAAAACAACATCTTCTTTAAAATATTTACTTTGAAACGATATTTAATTCATTGTTATTGTTTTGCTATAAACATTTGAAAACTATTAAAAAACGCCGCGCGCGAATCATTTCCAATGATGCCCCTTGAAACGCCGCGCTTCGCGTAAACGCTCTTAAGGAGCCTATACATGTCTCATTCTTTTTTTGCCCTACCAGCTCTTCGAGACAAACATTTGGCAAGTGCTGAGAAGAAGCGCCGCAACAAACTCAGTCACCACTGTCTGCCGGTTTAAAAATATATCATCAGGCATCTTTCTATATCTCTATGCTTGAGAAGGTCGTGCTGCAGTGGAGACTAAATGACCTGAGGATGAGTACTTATAAAGTTAAAGCTGTGTATATAGTTACATCGTTACGTTTTATTATGTCGTGTTTCATGACTGTCCTACCGGGAATAAAAAAATTGTTACTTGAACTTGGTTTGACACGCTTCTGCGTGTCTAGGTGAGCACGAGTAATGTTACCAATTTACTAGACTCATCTAGGGTCATTATTGTAAGTCTATTTTTTCTTTTGCACAACATATTCACACAACGGTCCAATCAGATCATAGATCTAGGCAAAGATAAATACCATCTATTGATTGAGCTCAATTATTACTATTAATTAAAGAACAGCTGTTCTCAATTTGTTTTTCATATTCCCAACGTCAATGCCTCATACTTCCGCGTTTTTACTGCCACACGTAACGATAGCCTGTAAAATATACGTTGCTATAAACTACGCCGTAAACATGAATTTCATAAAGCAACCGAATTCAATTTCGGCAAGGATAAATATTGAAATCGGAACAAAATCGTCTCGTAAAAATACCTCCATGACGATTTTTTATCGACTTTTGAAGCAGTAAAAATCGAATCCATTGTGGCGGATGTTGTGATTAAACGGATTGTTTTGTTTAAGGAAAATATTCAAATAGGATGGGATTCATTAAATATGGAAATATCAGTGCGGGGTTACAATTATCATTCGATGAACTAATTTATAAAACTGAAGTACAAAAATGGCACAATTTAAGCAGCGATTTCTTCTAGACACCACGGAGAAATTTGACGTCCAATTGCCTTCGTTGTATTTAACTAATTTGTAAGAATCCATGTCTAATCTTAAGGTTCAAAGGCAATAAATGCAGTTTTTATTTATTTGTTGGATGATTATTATTGTGCACATTCACTCATTGTTTTGCCTAAAACAAACATAGTATAACCAAGGTATTAAGTGGAAGAGTGATGAATGAGACATAAATGGTCCTGCTCTACTATCACTCATAACCTTTTTGTGTTCACCAAAGAGGTACCTTCCCTCCCGATCACTGATTCGCAAAATATTTATTTGGGATCTTGCATTTTATTTGCCATTTCCATCTCATTAATTTTTTCATATGCCCCAAAAACCGCGGACTCATTTCAAGTCACGTTCCAAAAGAATAAAGTACAGAAGCACCGTTCTGTAAAATGAAAAGTTTTCCAGGATAAAACGGACGCAGAAATTATGAAAAAAATTGTTGTCCTTCAGGATGAAATGGACGCAGAAATTATGAAAAAAATTGTTGTCCTTCAGGATGAAATGGACGCAGAAATTATGAAAAAAATTGTTGTCCTTCAGGATAAAATGGACGCAGAAATTTTAATTATGCCATCATCTTGCTTGGAGCAAGTGAGATAGATCGATGTGTGAAAATACGGGAAGAACGTTAAAATGTGTTCCCCGTAGCTTGTAACAGATTTGGCATATTCAAATTAAGATTTCACTCTGTAAAAAGATTAGTGCTGTACTTAAAACTGTGTTTAGGGCTGACAGTATGTAGGGTAGGGATTTCGACTACGAATTTATTGATATACGGCATGAATTCCAACTGTATCACGCGCGTCCCTGTTTCAAAAATCGGGATCAAAACTATCCTAATTTTCTTTCCCGAAACTCAAACTACATCTACACCAAATTTTATCAAAAGCGGCACAGTGGTTAAGGCGTGAAAGCTTAACAGACAGACAGAGTTACTATCGGATTTATATTATTAGTAGGGATAAAGCGAACCTACTGTATCAACTCCATTGCCAATGCGAAGTCGCAGCACGTCCCGCATCTGGTGCGGCTTCAAATATGCGGTAGGTAAACAAAGTTAGAGATATTCCACACAGCCGTGTCCCGTCACGGCGTGGTGAATATTAAAATGTTAAAACAGATTAACACCTACCAGTTTTGGTTTGGGACATGCAGGATTTCGTTAGGATTCACTGTGAAGTGTGAGGTGGGAATTTGTAGAGCTTAGTTGAGGTACGAGTAGTTTGTCCAAATGTTAGGTTTGTTAAATTGCTCAACTAGGTTGCTAGCTTTCGATGTGTTTTATTCAAAATGCTTTAAGTAAAAGGTGTAAGGGATTAGCAAAGCAATATATATTCAGACTAAGCTTCTTCTAAGTTGAACCCACTTGTAACACATGCATGTAATTTGTGCAATACAAATTATGAATATTCTTTATAGAAATACTTACGCCCGTATTTACAAACGATGCTTGCTTAAGTGAAGCAGCAAATCGAACGGATAGAGTTGAATAAAGATCTGTGATTGGTTCGTGTGACCCTGTGCGTCCACGCGCAATGTGAGACCTCATAGTAATGTTTGTGAATACGGCCGTTACTCGTTTAAGTAAGTATGAAACTTAGTAAAAGAAATGCAAACCAAAGTTATAACCCACGCAATAAGATTTTCTGTAGTCCATTATATTCCTAACTAGACGTTATCAGCCGTCGCCAGAAAATTCCAGAAAGAAATTCGGGACCTTGTCGCAGTTTTGCTGTCGTCAAATATTTAGTCCCGTTATATTTTATTGTAGACATTCACCAGAAGGGAGGACTGGAATAGGGAGGACTCTGGAATAGGGAGGGCGGTGCGCACTCAACAAGTTTATGCTAGATGACAAGGATATTTCGCGAAGTTGTCAAGTACCAAGGAAATATTTGATTTGATTTGAAATTGAATGACAGTCAACTGGAAATAAGGATAAGTTCCTGACACGAAAACTAGGCCATAAAATTCATAATTTATTTAATAGTGAAAAAAAATGTTGTAGTTAAGTTAGTCACTATAAATTATATAAATTTCTGGCCCTCTCGCTAGGGTGGGGAGTGTAGGCCAAAACCTTCATTTGCCACTGGTAAATTAGAGAGAGTCGTGCACCTGCAGCAGAGACAAAATAACGATGTAAAGATAATGAAAAACGAACTGGGTGTCTTCTTAACACTGTAACAAAAAGTCCGTAGCGAAAAACAAATTTCAAAGTTATAGGTGTCAACGCAACCCCAGTGTTGCCAAAAACCGCAATCGTACGGAAAAACCGTCCAAACTTGCATACAGCGCACATTTATTTCGGGCCACCTCTAACAATTTCACAGAAAGTTATTACTTCAGCAAAAAACCGGAAAAAACCGCGAAAACCTATTCACAGTACATGCACTTCCATTTCAATCTTTCAAATCACTATCGGGAACGCGTGAATTTTTCACTCAAAATCGAAAAAATCCCGGTCAAGTGCAAGTATTCGGAAAATCTGTGTTCCGTGAAATGGAAATAATAGTCGCAACGTCTTTTTCTCGTATGTAGGTACCTATATAAGTTATAATTTATTTTTTCTGAATTAAACCTTGTGAGAATCATCATCATTGGAAAATAATGTCCGTACTTTCAACTCTATTGATGGATGAAATGAGTTTAAGGAATGCGTGATGTAGATTGTAGGTACGTTTTGAGATACTGAGATAATGTTGATGATGGTGATCTAATAGCACCTCTGGTTTGCTATAAATTATCTCTTTTAGGTATTCATTTGTTTTCTACTGTGTATCATTATTTTTCAGTATCGTTCGTTTTATTCAAATGACGTCCACTGCTGGACAAAGCCTACCCCACGGTTTAGATATTTCCAAGGTTCACAAGCGGAACAGTTTCCCAAATAGTTTTCTAGAGAATTATTGTACTAATAAATCGCTTTTCGCACTTTATTTACGAGTGTGTTTATCAATCGCCTTAGAAAACAGTCGCAGTAAACTCGAACTTACGCAGAGTTTAAAGTTTCCAACTTGCCAGTGTTTTCTAAACGGTATACGGAACTGCGTCGACGCAATTATTTATTCTGTGACGGAACACTAAAAATCGGGCACTATAGCGCACTCGAGATAATAGTGCGGTGCTCGTATCAAACAACGATTGAACCGGGAATCTAATCTGGAAATGGAATCCGCCTGTGACGCTGGCGACACGTGCGCACCGGATTATACTGGATGGCACCGGTTTGAACCGGCGAGTTTTATAAAATAAGCCCGCTAACACCTGCACGTGGCCGAGTGAGACATACTTTAAGACCTCAGTCTTAAAGTATGCCAGCTGCAATTCTAGGATAGCTGTACTTATCACTCGGAAAAAATATAGAAAAGAAAATATGGAACTGGGAAATACATTACAACATGAAAATGGCTTACAAAACGTAAGCAAAGGTGAATAAATAGGTACTCAAGGGCTGATTTTACATATGTCAGATAACTTTAAGCTGAAAAATAAATTTAACACTTTGACAGTTTCAGTACGGGAAATCGGCTGATTTTTCAATCCTCGGATAACTTTGCGCTGAATGATAATTTGCTACATTGGTAGTTTCAGTAGGTACTTATGGGAAATAATTATGTCAAAATGACAAGTTTATTCTTCAGATAAAACATATCTGACGATTGAAAAATCTGCCTTAAATACTATTCAATGAACAGCATTTAAGGTACAACAGCTCGATGAAATACGAGAGTAGAGTACCACTTATCTGTCACTCACATTACACTAGTGCGAACAGTTAATCTTTTCATAATAATATAAATCGGTCATATTGTCTGTTTGTAAATAAAGTAAGTCGAATTGGTGACACAATTTTGAAAAAAATATGTTTTGACGTGCCCCTAGCGGCATTCGAGTAAAAAGTAAAGTGATAAACTGAAAATACATAGTATTAATAGGTAATACCGAACACGATATTGTTACAATAATTAGCAAGCACTAATATTGTTATATTTTATGTCGACGACGTACAACGACGATCCGTATCCGTATCCTTGGGGGAGGCCTTTGTCCAGCAGTGGACGTCATTTGGCTGAGTACCGTGGGTATACGGGGGGTATCGTCTATTTCAGCCAATGACGTCCACTGCTGGATAAAGGCCTCCCCGAAGCCGTATACCCATGGCACTGGGTCATCTGAAGCACTGATCACAAAAAACTCACTATAATTTTCTTTGAACACCCACACTACGAGTAGAAAGAAACCGCGGGCTAAGGCTAGTTGAGAAACTAGTGACGTTACGCGTCACTCGGATCACCAATCAGTTTCCGTTACAGTCTCGTGATTCCACCTAAATCACATTGAATGAACTCGAAGCCATAAATTACTGTATTCATATCACGATCCTTTTACGCGTAGAGAAAAACCGAGCAAAATAAATCATTTGGTGTGTGTGTGACGCGGACTTATGGGGTAGGGATGGCCCTTCGAATGATCGAACAATTATTTGACTTAAAGTTTACCTCTGTCTGGTTTTCCTAGCGTGTACCTAGGTACCCCTATTCTAGTGAATTATAGTTAATTTTAAGCCCCCTTTCTTGAACTAAAAGATGTTGTATGGACTTACTTTATCATGGTGGATTTTATAAAAAATAATCCATTTTTACCTCAATTTTACAAACAATACCACTATATCTGAAACGGAAAAGTAAGGTTACTTTCAGTGATTGTGACTACATAATATTATGTCATGTGATACTGGCCATAGAAATGTAAATAATCTACATTCAAATTTACAAATTATCATAAAAATGACCTAAATCTAAATTACTTTACCGTATTGACACATCAGTCGATATATCGACAATTATTGACAAGTTTCCATCGCCCCATCCCTAGCAAGGTGTGTCATTTTGAGCAATGACTGAAGTTCGAAGGAGTTCACAATCTCTGCCGCGGGCGGCTGACTGATGCTTGTAATGGTTTCACCCACTGTTTTCTTTGACGCCATAATTGTTAATCATCTTGATACTTGATTTTTCGAATTATATAAATGTAACAGACAGATGGTCACATGATTCTGAAATGTCAAGTAGCAGAAATAGGAACTAAAGAACCCAGTGTTGATAGTAGCGCCTTTCTGTAATGTCATAATTATGGTTGTCCACCGTGGCAAAAATTGGAACTAACAATCCTAATAATGGTAGCGCTCTCTTGACAATGTCATAGCTGGGACGGTTCAGTGTTGGACAACTAATAAGTAGGTATGTCAGTTAATTTATAGCCTGGCAAGTGCTAAGGTTAAGAAACGTTACAAATGCAGGCTGAATTTTTGAAATTTGTTCATAATTAAGATACCTAGTTCTGCAATGACAAACATGCAAAAAATACAATGGACAAATTACTAAATCCCGCTAACCCCTCGTGGTAAGCTAAAATATGCTTGTGTTACGAGTCACTACAATAGTTGAGTAGCGGCGGGGATCGAACCCGTATTCCTCGGATCACGAGTCGGCCAGTCCGACCCCTTCGCCGTTCTGCTTTCGTCGCTTTTTGAAATTATTAATTTGCTATTAATTTCAAGCATTAGGTAGGTACCTTAACAGATGTCAATTTAGAATAATCACGAATTAACTTCAAAATCTGACATCGAGCCGCAGATTTGTTAACGAAATTTAAATTCAAGTTATGTACTCCCTCCTCGCTTATTTCGAAATTCAGTCGATGATTTATTCAATTTAATTGTTCGGGCCCTCATGAACTTCGTCTGGGGTGAACGAAGAACTGACGCGAAACCATTTGGTAGTTTAATTCCGTTAGAAGTCAATCCCTATCTCATGTTTTAAGACAGCCCGAAATAATTTGGAGGGCTTGACGTCGATTGTGAAATCAAGGTTGTTTTTAAGGCATTTGAGAGAGGATCTATTCCTAATAGATGAGAAACTTAAATTCTACAATCAAGTCGTGAAAACTAACTTTCATACCAATGTTTTGACCTTAGCAGAGTGTTAGACACCAATCAATTGACGTACTTTTTATGAGCTGATGATGCTGATATTCAATGATGCTAAAGTTATTGACGTTACTGTTTAGCCAATTTATTTGAGTGAGTGAAACAAAACAAAATCTAAGTCTGAGTTGCACCACCTACTACGAGTATAACGATGACCGGTGTTTTTTGTATGGAGTTTGACAGATTTTTAACATTTTGTCAAAGTTGAAGTAAGATGGTGCAATCCAGCCTAAATGTTCAGTTGATTGAAAATTTCAATTAATTTAGACTGTGTTATTTTAGAAAAGTTTTACCTCATATTTTTTTGTGAATAGTGTCAAATAAAAATGCGCGTCGAGACATATGAAAAGGCGTAACTGAAACAAGCAAATATTTACGCAACCAACCACTCCCAAACAGATACCGTGTGATCATTAGTTTGCGTTTAGAAATGATATTAAAGCAAACACGCCATTAAAGTGATTCGAGTACGTTCCGCTCGGTTCGCAATTATCGCTCGTCTCTTAACACGATTCGAAGTCGAACGAGTCCCGCTCGCTGGTTCTTTCCAGTCCAATACTTCGTGCCTACGTTCATAAACGATCGAACTAACTGGCACATTTCCTCGAAACGTATCTCTCGTGCTTGGATTAAATGTGTATTTCAAGTGAACAAATTAGGAGTGGTTTTTCTAATACTACAATAACAACGACGCATGTCTTTCCACATCTTTTTCTCTACTCTTTTGGAAAAAGGACCAATTTATTGTTCTGAGAAATTGGATTATGGTCTGTTTTAGATCCTACGTAGTTTTCGTTTGGAAAAAGTTAGTTTTAGATAACAGTTAAGGCTGATTACTATAGCCTATCATGCTGTTCTAATATTAAGCTATAAGCATGAAGGAATTACAAATATTAACTTATCCTTAATACTTTCGTTTATAGAAGTTTCAATCAGTTAAAATCCTACACTAGGTGGACCGGTTATCGTGGTAATCTTTGGGGGAATTCTTTGTCTAGCAGGGGATATCTTTTGACTAAAGCGACGATGATACATGATAGTTTTGCGAATAGATCTAAAAAGACTCTACCATCGCCACTTCAGCGAAGCTTCCTCACGACTGTCAAATCATAAAGACACGACCTTTCTCGCCCACTGTTCGACAGAATCGCTATACACTTCCGCGATTAATTAAAAGGGGTGAGTTACAAAATGCGCCGACATAACGGCTCCGTCGGCCATTATTACATCCTCAGAAACCGTACAATTATATTTTACGTTCTCGTTCGGAAACGTTGCGCGGTGCCGTTAATGGCCACCGTTCAGAATATCAAGGCTTTTATAAGTCGCGCTAAGAAAATTGAGGCGAATACGTAGGCTCACACTGATGTTCGAACCTTAACTTCGAACGCCTCCTATATTCTTCGGATTAATTTCGTTGCGGGTCCAATGACAGTTTAACTTTCCCCGGGGCCTTCACTGGTTGGGTTTTTGAGGTCGGAATAGTAAAAAAAAAAAACCACAAAGAACACATTACACTTCACGTTTAAAAATATAACCTCGCTAGTTAAATGATTGCAAGCTAGACAGAAAGCACTTGTCACGCTTGACGCTCTACGCAAAACGTTAGCGCTGACAGCATCTCTTTGCTTGTGTCGATGTCCTCAACTCTTGTTGAGCGACCTATACTGAGGCTTCGTTTTTATATGAAATTTAAGTTGGTATCTTAAGTACAGTCGACAGCATAGGCTTTTTGCTGTAAAATGTATTTAATTGACATAGGATGTCACAGCGTTTACGTGATGTCATGTTTGTACGTAAAGGTTGATCGAGTAACTTGTTAAGTATTGTACTAATTGCAACCTTTTTTGGTGCCGTGGAAATGGATCTTCTTTAGGAAACTTAAAGCACATTTTCTGCCATTTTTCCGTTTTATAACTCGACACTGTCTACACTTGGAAAACTTGAGCGCACAATTCAAACGGACGTATAAGGGGTCGTTCCCACGGCAATCCAGTTTGGCAATCCAGTAATGCAGGATCCCGCAAAACTGGACTGTTATGTGAACACATTACAATGTGTGGTTGCAATTCGAACGGATCGGCGTTTTGCAGGACACTACATATGACGGGATGTTCGAGTCAACGTCACCAAATGGAATACTGCAAAAAACTGGAAACCCTAACATGAAATAACAAACTAGTCATCTTTCAGCATTAACACAGACGATACAAATTCTAATTTTAATCTTTATGTAAATTTTCAAAGGCTAACAACTCGTCCGTTTCGAAAACATGAAATAAATATTAATAGATAGTCCAAATAAACAATAAAATAGGTACTTATTCGAGTATAATAATATGTGCTGATTAATGTGTAATCTTGTATGTATTGAAATTCAGGTTTCAGGAATGTAAACCGCGTTACAAATTAACATTCAATACTCGATTACTTCACAATTCGATCAGTTACCGACTCGATAAATGCTTAGAACTTGAGTAATGAAAATCGTGTTCAACCGATTAACAATATTAACAATTATTACATTAGTTAAACGAACAGTTAAGCCCTCAATTGAACAATCGATTGAACTATGGTTACAGTGAAGTTTATAACTGCCAGTTAGCCAATTTGAGGATGGTTTGTGTACTTTGGATTAGTTTATCGAATCGATATAAAGTTCGCGTCGGGGTATTGATACATCAGAAGTTTGTAAAGAGTAACAATGAACGCAATATGAACAGAGTTTGAGTTTTTAATTTTAAGATATTTAGCTGAAGCTGAAAGTCATTTAATTAAATAGGTACTCGTATTATAAATAATACAAATTGGCTCCGAGAAAGTCCCAACATAAATTTTTAGTATTAACTTTAACTGCTAGTTAGACTTCTTTTAAGATAATTTATTTAACCAGCCCGGTCTACTTTACCGGTCCCTTTTTCAGTCGCTTTAGTTTTTATTGAATTGCCTTTTACATGATGCTTTGATATGCAATTTAAGTCTATTTGAATATTAAAAACTTACTTTACAAGATGTATAATTTTGTGTAGGTATCTTCAATAAGGAGTAAGTATATTTTAAACAACAAGCATAAATCGTCTGTAATTCCCAATATCCTTTCAAATCTATTAAATCAAAATAAGCGTCTATGAATATTAAAATTTGTTAGAGTCATTGACTAGTCAATCAAATATTTCCCTTAATTGATATAATAAACTTAACAGAATCGCTATACAGGGTGTGGTGCAGAATCGCTATAATGTATTATGCAGCCTAAGTTCTCACATAGGTACGTCATTAATGACGTATTTAGTGGAAATGCGCGAGTTTATCGTTTGTATCAACACCGCCAATAAGTTCCGTACATTTGGAACGGATTTTGAAGCGTAAATGAACCCTGTATGAAACTGATATTATGTGAACTGTATGAAACTGATATACCTAGAGTTTATAGGTGTTAGTTTTCCAAGAATTGAACTTTAGATGCGTCAGTTCTGAGTTCTATTTTAAAAATTGATCAAAATCAAATCAAAATCAAAAATATTTATTCAGTTTAGACCTCAAGTGGCACTTATGAACGTCAAAATGTAGTAAAAAATAAAAAAGAAAAGGTAGCCCTTATGGGGCACTTTACATGTCTCCTTATCTTTTGGGACCTACCAGCGCTTCGAGACAAATATAATATGGCAAGTGCTGAGAAGAAACGCCGGAACAAACTCAGTCACCACTAATTGCCAGGAATTATAATTATCTAACGGTAAGAAGAATAACCAAATTCAAGTACATCAAATATACTTACAAAATTACAATATAATTACTTTAAGACTGAGTTATGTTGTACCAAATTAATTTAACCGTAACCATAACAATAACCGGTGTTGTTATATGGAGTTTGAAGAATTTTGACGTTTATTAAAGTTAAAGTAAGATGGTGCAACTCGATCTTAATTGCCTATTAAATATCACTAATTTGGCATGTTGGATCTGTATTAGGAGACATGTAAGAGGCCCTTAAGAGTTTTCTTCTTAAACGAGGTACAAGACAAATTGTATTATAACTGAAATAGAAAATAATAATTCTTCTTCCATTTCATTGCACTCCTGAGAGCTCTATTTACCTTTAAAGTTATTCTCCCCAATGATTAGCTGTTCATTTTATGGCAACAAACTAACTGATCAGTACAGCTCTCCGCAAAGTGTAAATAAGTGGATTAAACTATCAAAGGATGGTTAATTCTCTATAGATCGATCATTAAACTTTAACGGGTGCAACTGGACAGACTCGGAGCAGTTTCGTGCTAACGTAGTTTAGTTAGAGTTTGTAGTTTATAGATTTTGAGCTAGTTGTAGTTTGTGGGATGAATTAAAATTAAACACTTTTAATTGGCTCTCTATGCAGCATTTTGAAGAATATGCTGGTGTTAATTACAAGTTTTTGTTGTTGCTCTACATAATTAACGAAGTATTTACAAACGATGCTTGCTTAAGTGAAGCAGCAAATCGAACGCACAGCGTTGAATTTCTGTGATTGGTTCGTGTGTCACCCTGTGCGTTCACGCGCACTGTGAGACCTCATAGTATTGTTTGTAAATACGGGCGTATGCCCCTACGTATGATATTATATTGCTTGAATAGTACAATAAGATTTTATTTTTAATAAGATAAAATTTTAGACAGTAAAAAATATGGTCTGAAGTACCGATGACTACTAGTTTGATGATCCGATGATCATGACTTCTGTAAAATTGTACTTTTTAAGCACACGCAAGCTCTTTATTGTTTTTAATTGTCCATTGCGGTATCATTTCGTACATTATTATAAGAATCACGCAATGGCATTTGGTCTTAATTCATCTGTTTTGATGTGTAATCACTTTGTCTAGTAGATATTAATTGCATTCATCCTAAGATATTTAGGCTGAGTTGCACCATCTTACTTTGACTTTAACAATCGTCAAAAATCTGTCAAACTCCATAAAATACATCGGTTATCGTTATAGTCACGGTTAAAGTTAGTGCAACTCAGTCTTAAATTGTGCTCATTATTAGAGACATTTTTAAATTGATTATCGAATTAAAGTCAAAGACGGCTGCACAAACTATCAGTTTTTGACTGTATTACCTTGTCAATTTTATAGGTCTGGCACTTAACTACCTAAATGGCAATGCCAGATTTTGTATGGAAGGTGGCGTCTTATTTTTTTCGCGCGGCCATCGACCAAACTTTGTTTTTTGATTACAAAATAGTGTAATAAACCAAACTTACTATGGCATGTATACCTCTAAACTCAGTCTGAACTGAGTTAACGAGCATTAGAAGTTTGATGATTTTCATAGGTAAGTACTAGATTTGCTTTTTGCGCGCAAGTTTTGTAAGAAATTGCAACAAAATATTGCGCTATTTTTTATTTATTTATTTATTTATTTATTTATTAAGGTACAGCAACAGATTGCAGATCATGGCTTAAAAATAAAGTGCATTGAACAAAGATTAACAATTAATTTGCACTCCGATTGTAGCTGAACACAACATTCGTTTTAGTCTAGCTTTGATTTAAGTGATACAGTAATAATTCTAATAAATACATGCATGTTAGTTTACAATTTGCACCTACACAATTTAAGAAAAGATGCACGAGAAAGTGAGAAAACATCTAGATCCTTGCTAATTTCATTGTAAGCTCTACACATTCGGAACACTGGATTGTTGTACGTTACATTATTCTGACATTTTGGCAGGGAAAAAAGTTTTTGCGTTCTTTTACTACCACCTATCTTAAGTGAAAAATGGCTCAACAGTTCACTGCAGTCACATTCGGAATTCAAGATCTTATAGAGCGTAGCCATGCCAGCAATGCCTCTCCTAGATTGAAGGGTGCTCACCCTAAAAAAGTCGAGTCTGGACTCGTAGGTACCCAGCCTACGCCTCAGACCGAATTTTGCACTCAGACAACGGAGGAAACGTCTCTGCACAGCCTCTATTCTATCTATGTGGACATCATAATATGGTGACCACACCACCGAGCAGTATTCCAAAACACTTCTGACCAAGGCGTAGAATAGTGTTAGTAGGTATGCTTGTTGACTGTCTAAAAGGTTTAATGGTCCTAAAAATAAATCCCATTATTTTATTAGCTTTAGATACTATATGGTCATAGTGCTTGGTAAATGTTAACTTACTGTCCAGAATAACCCCGAGATCCCTGACCACATCATTACGAGAGAGTGATATTGCGCTGATTCTGCTGCATACTGATGTCTGGAGACTTTAATGGATGGTATTGTTTGTTCACACATAAAATGTCACTATTTTGTTGCAATTTCTTACAAAACTTGCGCGCAAAAGCAAATCTAGTATGAAAATCATCAAACTTCTAATGCTCGTAACTCAGTTCAGACTGAGTTTAGAGGTGTACATGTCATAGTAAGTTTGGTTTATTACACTATTTTGTAATCAAAAAACAAGGTTTGGTCGATGGCCGCGCGAAAAAAAAAGACGCCAATTTCCGGCATTGTCTTTTGATGTTTCGCTCGTTTGACGTCCCAAAACACCCTCCCGTGCTACTACCAAAGGACATTGTCAGAAACGGCCTTAGATTCCTGGGCACAGCAGTAAAGTATCAAAATTAATCTCTTACTTTTTGAATACATAAATATTAATTAGATTGTAGCGGACACTTGAGGATTAGAAAATGAAATAATAAAAGTCTTTTATATGTATTCCATAATACTATGACGACATCCGGACATTTTAGGGCGTGGCCTGCTCCATATCCTATGAAGTTCCATAATTTGTGTCGATAAAATCTATGTAAAATCGGCACAAGGCAATGCCGTACTTCATTGTTATATAGGAATCCACGTAATAGTGATGTTGATTGCGGTCATCATAGACAATAAGATACCGATCTTGTAAATAAAATAAATCGTCCAAATTGCTACTTTTGATTTTAATTAAAAGTTAAAAATATATTGCACGATACTACAAGAAGCTATCTAATGTGTCCAAGTGGTCTAAAAGGTCATGAATAAAATAAAAAGAATTGTGATCATAATACTGATATTGACAATGACAACAATATGGGATCATTTTTAATATATCTGTAACAGTTTCAAAATCCGATGAAAAATCCAATGCCGTTTAAAGTGAGAGAAATGTCTAAAGTTCTATTGAAAGTTTTATTCGCTCAAAATGCTTATAACAATAATTGGTAATACATTTCAAATATTAAGTACCTTTATAATGTATCGATCGAACCAAAATGATGTCCTCTCAGCTTGGAAAGGGAAAACCCAGGATTGGGGCAGCGCTCCAGGCAATTTTCAGAACATTTCATAGGTGGTAGTAAATAATATTTATTTTATTATTAAAATTGAATATTTTGATATTGATAAAATTGAATATACCTTTCGATTCAAATACCGAATATTTTTCAATCGATAATAATTATCGAGAATTGTTAATAATATTCAATTAAAAGTTGTTCAATCCCTAGTCATGCATAGACTAAGATGGTAACCATGGAGATAGTTAGTTTGGTAAGTCACGTGTTAAATGTCAAGAGTGGAAAGTAAACATAGGATTCATGTTATTTATTTACGTGCAAAATGTAAGTAAGTAAATCATAAAAGTGGAACGCCGAGCTATTTCCAAAACCCGTCCAATATTATAATACAATTTGGCTGCGACAACTACAATACAGAACATCTCCCAAATCGATGTGCATACAATATTATAATACAATACTAGTAAGTAAGAGGTTATGATAACAATATTGCTATCAATAAGTTTATAGAATTGGTCCGCCAGGAATAATTGTTCTTACATAAAGATTTGTGTCATTTAGAACATAGAAAGTATTTTTTCGGCACTGTTGATCTAACGGCGAACAATGTATGGAGAACGAACATTGTCCTTTCCATACCTCAGCTACTGACTCAGTTAAGCACTAGACATAATAGTTCAAAATTTATATTTCAAATCGAACTCTACAATCGCTAAAATGGAATTTGGCTGGTATTCGTTAAAATATTATTGGCCATTTTAATAGCAAATTCAAATCTCCAAATTCAACAGTCCCAGGTTTGAAGGTTGTCTAATTGGGTTTTCCTCATTTTAAGTACACTTTTGATAAATGTTGGCGTTAAGCTCCGTTCACACTGACGCTTCAAGGGTCAATGTGTACATTCTCCGTCATTTTGTACGTAATTACCAGCTATTTACAAGGAAAAAAATCTGAATTATGACAAATTATGACAAAAAAAAAAAATTGTCTGCAGCTTCATGGCGAAATCGTTATAAATTAATTAAAAAAAGTTTTTTACGAATGGTTTTACTTCAATGTCTCAGCGGTCTACAGGGATCGAAGGTTGATAGGGGGTTAGAAGGGAGATAGGTGTTGTTGCCTTATTTGGTTTCCAAGTAT
Source organism: Ostrinia nubilalis (assembly GCF_963855985.1). Taxonomy (NCBI): domain Eukaryota; kingdom Metazoa; phylum Arthropoda; class Insecta; order Lepidoptera; family Crambidae; genus Ostrinia; species Ostrinia nubilalis. Next base: position 12,292,568 of record NC_087106.1, read on the forward strand.
TAAGTACGTCAAAAATATTTCTTAAAATCATGTTACATCAGTTGCAGAATCACGTTGCTCACGTACAATATTTCTACGCAATGCGTATTTTTTATCCTTTACTAGCTTTTCGCCCGCGGCTTCGCCCGCGTGGAATTTTGTCTGTCACAGAAAAACTTTATCGCGCGCGTCCCTCTTTCAAAAACCGGGATAAAAACTATCCTATGTTCTTTCCCGGGACTCAAACTATCTCTATGCCAAATTTCATCAAAATCGGTTGCGAGGTTTAAGCGGGAAAGCGTAACAGACAGACAGACAGACAGAGTTACTTTCGCATTTATAATATTAGTTGGGATAATAGTTGGGATAATAAAATAGAGCTAGTGTGAACGGACTTTTAGGATAACGGAACAAAAGTCCAATCCTTTGCCAAGAAAAATGCTTGCTATTTGTCTGAGTACAATTCATGACGTCATACCATAAAATTCTAATTACATGTAATTAGATGGAAGTCGGAACGCCCTGATAAGAGGTGGCTGCGGTCCAAATTGTTACTTTTACTTTAACCGGTTTTCGTGATTAATGTTGGGAATGTCAAAGAATGAATGTTTTGAAGGAAATAATGGGATCGGCGGTAGATGGGCCCGGTTGAATTTAATTTGTGCTATTTTTTGACCGTGGAATTTTTCAACTTAAAGCCCGTTTCTGAGGAGGAAGAGGGTTGCATTGTACCTATGTACAATCAACCTCAAAGGAGACTATGCGATTTTGTTGAGAAAAACACTTATTATGGATTCTACAAACCAAGCCCTTCGACAGCCCGGCGGCTTGGTGTCGGTGATTGTTTTTTTCAAAAGGATCATGTCGATGATTTGTACCTCCTTTCTATGACTTTGAACAACATGTCAAAAGTCGACTACTTTTGACTTTGGTGTGTAGACTGCTTGTACATGAGTTTTATATGTACTTGTATATGAGTTTTATATGTGCCGTCGCCCATACCATATTCAGATATTGGATTAGTAGACACTATCATAATACTTTTATTTATAAAATACAGTCATGATACCTGTAAATCTGTATGATGTCTGGGCGGTAAGTCTGAAAATCATTCTCACACAAACTTTTCTCAACGTAGCGTGATACGAATAAACTTGCACTGATATTTCGTAGCTAGACGTAAATAGACCAGCGTAGCCGAAATACCGACTGCATCGGATCCTTTTAGCGTCTCCATCGATAAATAAGCGTTATGAAACCGATATTAATCGATGAGGTATTTTGCTCGGCGCCGCCCCGACACGAAGATGTATGGCTGTGCTGCACCGATGACAAGCAAGGCGCGCTGTACACAGTTAAATAATGCAGTAATGCCGTGACTACACAGTGTGTAATGTCCCATTAGAGTTAGTTTTTACGACTTATTTTTGAAGTTATTACTTAAAATGGCATAGATAAATTTTTATTGCTAAATAATACTTGTTTAAGAGTATTATTTAGATTATTTTCAAGTTGTGTGTAATCGTAACAGAGAAAATGGACACAAAAAAGACTACACAATTAGTTTTCAACATAGTTTTGAAAGTTACTTTTTTGCATCTTTATTTATGCCCGTATTCACAAACGATGCTTGCTTAAGAGAAGACTTTGAGACTCATAGTAATGTTTGTAAATACGGGCGTTAGATTCGTTTTCGCATAAATATGAATCCTTATCATCTATGAGTACACTCCCTAAGAGTTGTATCCTGGATGGGAAATTGGCGAGCACACTCGAGGTATTGAATGTCCTGGCTGAATTTGAGGGATTGAAAATCTTGGGACATTGTCATGTGATTCCAGCCGGCTGCGAACGCGTCTGGAATAATGGCGTACCTTTACTTGATGTCGATGCTAGATGCAGCTTTTCTTGGAAATTATGTTAGTTATAAATAAATATGCAATTAAATAAGATAACCATAGAAGTAATGATGAAATACTGTCAAGTTTGATCAAAATCCGTTTTTGCGTGCTTTCAACTTCATTAATATTTAACTTTCACATTTAATTGGTCGTGCTAAGTGTAATATGACGTAGCTAGGTTATTTTGTACCTACTTCTTCTTTTTGTTATTTTCATATTTTGTACTTAATTTTCAGTATAGATTTCGTTTCAGCCAAATGACGTCCACTGCTGGACAAAGGCCTCCCCCAAGGTTTTCCACAATGAACGGTCCTGCGCTGCCCGCATCCAGGCTCTTCCCGCGACCTTTACCAGATCGTCGGTCCACCTAGTAGGAGGCTTGCCCACGCTACGTCTTCCAGCCCGTGGTCGCCACTCGATAGACAGTATAGATTACTGTGACTCTAATGTCACAACTTTGACGTAGCCCTTAAAATCAATTTATGTCACATAATTTATCCAAGTAACCTAATAAAATATTGGCAATTTGCAGGTGATATAATACCTGTATATCCCTCCCCACCGGTCCTCAAAGTAAATTAATTAGCGAATCTCAAATACTTATTCGGCTAATGAATTGCTGACGAACTTTTGGGAAATTATCTCGATGAATTAATGAAACACACGCAAAAGGGAACTTTCAATTTGCGCGTTAGAGTTAATTAAAATGAAGCCTTTTGAAGCGTTGAAGCAGTTGGAGGTGTGTTGGAGTGATTTTTGGAAACAGTACTTGGGTTATAAATAAGGTTAAGTTTGTGTCTGTTATATTTTTATCCACATCTCTATGGAGTTTAACACTATAAAAGTATTATAGAGCATTAATTAATATTACGAAAGGAATATATGAAGTTTTATATCCGAAAGTTTGATTACCCATTAAACTTTCATCCCTAAGGCTGGGTTGCACCATCTTAATTTAATTTTGACAAACGACAAAAATCTGTCAAACTCCTTACAAAAACACCGGTTATCGTTTATAGTTACGGTCAAAATTAGATGGTGGTGCAACTCATCCTCAGTATTAGCCTTATTTATGTTCATAACAAGGTTTTTAATTTAACCGCTATCGGCGCAATGATTTAGATATAAAGATGCAACGGGCACACGGACAATACTAATTTATACATGGCCTATTGTTTTTCATACAATTCATTGTTCATTTGGGCTAACCGCGCTACAGTATCGGACGTACAATCGCGAACAAAATAGAGCAATTTGTCTTGTTTTTTGTGTTCGCCGATGGGGCTACACACGCACCTGTTGTTCGGTGAACAACTTCAATGTTGTACCTAATTGCAATTTGATTGCTTCCTTTTTTGAACTTTTTTAAGTTGATACAATAATCAACTTAAGAATGAAAACAGATAATCAATTTTGATTACAACGACAGCTTTTGGTAGAGTCGGATTTACTTTAACTTTACCAAACGTCAAAAATCTTTTAAAATCCATACAAAAAAACACCGCTTATCGTTATAGTTACGGTTCAACTCAGCTTCGTGTCTGTCACAAATTGCTCTTGCTACATTAAATGTTATGGTCAGACGCGATCCTTAAAGAGTTTAAACAAAAAAATATAAAAACATTGTAGCTTTTAAGTGGCTCAAGGCCGGAGCAACTTGAACTTCCGTAAGTATAGCTTGAAATTCAATTAAAATTATCCATCTTATTATCTTTACATTGCTGCCGCATTACCAAAAACTGTCAATACCCACAATGTGCAGTGCAACATTTTTTCTATTAAACAATATGTTCGCCAAGTTTGCCAACCGCACCGCCCGTGTGTAGTCACAGCACGATAGCGTACCGAACAAAGAGAAAAAGGTTTTTGATTGTCGCCGCGGCATGAATATGCATCGATATGTATTATGTATCAAAGGGCCACTAACTCTAGGGCTCACCTTGCACAGCTTTTTCTATGCTTTTACGCTTTGCATTTTGGTGACAGAGCAAAAAAAGAGTTCGTCAAACAGCGCTCTCCGGCTGTCATTGTATTGACAATGCAGAGGTTTTGTTAGCAAACTTGATGTGGAAGGTTTTGGCTGTTCAACTCTGACTGTGTATTTATTTTTTATTTTTTGAGGGCAGCAAGTAGATGGATCACCTGATGGTATAGACATAGTGATTACTGACTCCCATGGACACCCGTAGTCCAATTGTGATTTTTGATTTTGAATTAATAATTTAGAACTGAGATGACCTTTCTTTGCAACGTTGTGATAGTTTTCTTTGCAAGAAAGTATTTTTTATTTTATTTTTAGTAAAACTACTAATTTGAAGTCCCTGTCATACCTTTGTTAAACTTCTGGTTACGCTTACATAATTAACGGATATGCATTACGTAACAGGCACCTATTAATAGAGCTATAACTTACGCGGGGTCCCTTAATGTATACCATATTAATGTACGGGATGGCTATCAATAATTCGGCAGGATGTAAGCAAAGACGCGGGTCAAGCCACTGGCGTTGACGATTTGAGAAAATGTACGAGTTTTATTTATTACTAGCGGCCGCCCGCGACTTTGTACGCGTGGATTCCGTTTTACCCCCTTAGGGGTGGAGTTTCGTAAAATCCTTTCTTAGCGGATGCCTACGTCGTAATATCTACCTGCCTGCCAAATTTCAGCCCGATCCGTCCAGTGGTTTGGGCTGTGCGTTGATTGATCACTATGTCAGTCAGTCAGTCAGTCACCTTTGAGTTATATGTATATTTAGACTTGGTGACTTAGCGAAATTCGTACCTCGTATGTTGATCAGAAATGATGTAGGAAAATGGTGAAAGAATTTTTCAAATCGGTCTAGTAGTTTACGAGCCTATTCAATAAAAACAATCAAATCTTTCCTTTAATATTATATTAGTGTAGATAGAGACTTTAATCAAAACGTCTAATAATGCTTCTTGTAAAGATTTTGTACGTTTTAGGCTAGGCTTTTTTTTTACCTAAAAAAGTGGTGGAAAAATCACCTGAAGTTGACATGACAAAATGGAAATACAAGACAAGTTACTAAAGAAAACAATATAGGTACTTTAGTGGGCTCCTTAAGTAGATATACTTTCAGTTCTATCAACCCCAGTCAAAGACCTTTTGCTGCTCAATGAATTTAATTTCTTTGCTGCGAATGTGAAAAATTCTAAGCATAATTGTTAAAAAAAAACAAAAATCAAACCACTAATAACAAAATCCCACCGTAAATAAACAATAACTTATTTATTTGGTATTCTACTTAATCAAATTAACTCAGAAAGTGTCAAACACCAAAACAAATTAGACTTTAATCTGATTAAATTTGATTTGATTTCGAGATCACGTTTTGGGTTGAATTTGACGAGAATTATTACGTGCTTTAACACAATCACAAACAACTGAATATTATTATTATTAATTCAGAATAATTAAAAAGCTCATATTTCAATCATCCATTTTTCAGATGGATGAAAAGCAATTGAGCTTTTGGGATTAATTTAATTTTTACTAGCTTTCCGCCCGCGGCTTCGCCCGCGTGGAATTTTGTCTGTCACAAAAAAACAATATCGCACGCGTATTTGCTCACCGTTTAGACCTACCCTGGACTACGACAAACATTTTAAAACTAAAATCAGCTCAATCGGCCCAGCCGTTCTCGAGTTTTAATCAGACTAACGAACATCAATTCATTTTTATTTATATAGATAGATAGAAGATACAAGATAGAAGATTATATAAAAGTGTCTTAGATCAACTCAAAATGATTTTTTTGCTGACTTCTATCTAAGAGTGGATTTCATCAATATACGAATTTAATAAAACTTAGTTTATGAGCTATCATTCTCTGAATAATTAAAACTATGAAATAGAGCGTTAGTCACTAGATAGCATTATGCAAATTATAGGTCTAGCTAGCACATAACTTAGTGCATAATAATATGGGAGCGACACGGGAGGGTGTTTTTTGTCACGCCAAATGTCAGCTATACTTCAGATTTGTATGCTCTGTCACGTCTTAATCCTACTTAATATTATAAATGCGAAAGTTTGGATGTCTGGATGTCTGGATGTCTGGATGTTTGTTACTCTTTCACGCAAAAACTACTGAACGGATTTTGATGAAACTTCACAGTATTAATGTTTATAACCCAGAATAACTTAAAGGCTATAAATTTACGACGATCTGTGACACACTGAATTTCACGCGGGTGAAGCCGCGGGCAATACATATATAAAAATCACCCCTCCCGTGCCGCAGACTGACTGAGTTAAGCGAAAATCTATAATAACAAAATAAAAAATCCGCTGATAGCTGGTGACGAAAACAATGCAAAAAAATTCGTTGTCTTAGCAACAGGAGGTTTTGAACTAAGTTCCTTAACTCGTTTAATTATGCGATTGGTGAGATCCGTAGGAGAACCAGAGTGACTGACATAGCCCGCAGAATCGTTAAAATCAAGTGGCAGTGGGCGGGGCACATAGCCCGCTGGGGCAGGAAAGTTCTTGAGTGGCGACCACGAGCCGGAAGACGTAGCGTGGGCAGGCCTCCCACTTGGTGGACCGACGATCTGGTCGCGGGAGGTGCCTGGATGCGAGCGGCGCAGGACCGGTCTTTGAGGAAATCCTTGGGGGACGCCTTTGTCCAGCAGTGGACGTCTTTCGGCTGAAACGAACGAACGAACGAACGAAATTCACCCTGTTGTTCATAACTTGCACCAAGATAATGGTGATTTCGATTTACGGTAATAGCTGTCGGTCGGTATGTAACTGGACGGCGGCGTCTCTCAGGTCACGTCGCGAGAGATTGATAACCTTAACACGAGTTCTTCTTGTGTTCTTCTTGACTGTGAAGCGAAGGCTTTGATCGATTGTCTTCTGTGCTTTATACGATGTTTACTGATAAGCTATGTATGCTGCATGTAGTGCAAAGCACTGATTGTTGGGATAACTCTACACAGGCATTACTAAGATGGTAAAATACGCTGGCTGGGACATCGAAAACAAGGTCAATTTAACGCTGCGAGAGACCACAATTGCTTTATTGTTATTTGTTACTGTTTATTTGTAAAAATCATTGTTTGGTAAGAAAAAGCGTGACATACTTACCATAAAACAAATTGACTTGTATAAAAATCTGATCAAATCTGGTGAATGTGTTCTATTCTATCTTATTATGTAACATCTAATGTACCACATTCTGCAAATAAATAATGTTCATTTTTCATTTTCTCATTTTCATTTTCAATCAAAACATTTTTCTGAAAATTAACATTATACCGTGAAAAGCTCAAAAGCTTAGGTTTAGGCTTATCTTCAAACAACTTTTTGCTTTTAACCGTCAGTCCTACAGTTACTATTTGGTACATAATCAAATACAACTCGGATATTTTGTTGTGTTGTTTCAGTATTTATTATTAGTCTAATATTGTTACCACCACTACGTGACTACACAACTATCTTTCTTACTAACTGATAAGATCAAACTCTCTGAGTAATTGATAGCCACTCAATTATACACGAAACCGGAAAATATCCCTAAACTTCTAATACCTCGCGTAATAATTTATTAACCAGTGATGAATCGAGTTCTAAGTTTGCTTCAGATCAACGACACCAAAAGATTTCAATATTTCATACCTTTATATCATTTTCACAATCGAAATCATTAAAACACCTGCGCGAAGCTCGTACAGCTTCCATCCTTCTTCCTGTCGCTCCATTTGTACAGTCAGACGAATAATCTTGCTCGCTCGATTCTCGTCCTTATCCCTAAGAGATAAGAATGCACAATTTCACAGGTTCCGTACGTTTCAGCAAGTTAAATGGCGTCGGCAGGTGTAACCCGCGCGGCCTAAATGCGCGCGGTCAAATACTGATGTACCTTTTTGATATGTTGCTTGGAGGGTACGTGTTACACCGGATTGTAATTATTGTAACAAGATATTGAGTTTGTTATAATTGGAAAATGGAATATGTAGTCGCAATAAGGAGTGCAAGTGCGGTTTTGTTCCCCAGTCGATGAAGCACATGATATCGTGCCCTGCGTCACCCTGCGTGCCCAAACAACTGCACGCAGGAAGATTTAATCAATGCTACTGACGACGCGACTCTTGTAGCGGAGTTTTGGGTTGATACTGTAGGTTGGTCGACACGACAAGAAGAAGAAGGTAGCTGATAATTTTTGGCGGTGATGAGTGCTTGAGGAAGTATACCTTTTGTATTACTCTACAAATCTGGACCCTGAGGCCCCACTAACTTGAGTGGTTTGATAGAATGCTGCCAGAAATCTTCAAAATTTGGATCTTTAGTTATTTCTAAGTGTACGTTTGTGATTTGGCTTTATGGAGCCATCTCTGGAAACGAAAAGGTCCGAAACAAATAAAGAAAAAAAATGAAAAGATTATTGGGTACTTCGGAGCTTTTCGGACATAAGCTCTCAATACAATTGAGCCATCACAGTCACCTGGCCGTTCAAGTTACCTCATTTAAAGCCTCTCTATTGACTAGTCAGAGTACTATGTGTACAACTATAGTGATTTTGAATTGAATGGTGTTAAGTACACCGTACTTGCTACAGTTCGGTGTGACCCACAGCCAACTATATTCCGTTATCCGTAGCTCCTGAGCTGTAATGGCGTTCATTCATTTTGAATACATTTATGATATCCAACCATAATTCGGGCTTAAACGGCTGCAGTATTGCGTGGGCTAGGCATTTGTTAATGTCGCACAATTAAAATGGGGGGAAGGGGGGAGGGCTTAATGGAGATCAATTTTGATCCCGCACCAGAATTTGTAGTCTTTCAGAGAGGGGATGATAAAATTTTGCTTTAAATTTTAACCTAAAAGGATAGAAAAATTGAATCAGTGTTTCATACTGTTGAATTAAAAATAGGTAGCGTTACACCAACGACAACAGTGATAGTATAATATGTGTTCCTGGATTCATGGGATCCAAAGTACATTATTTTTTATTTCGTTTTAATTTACAAATAGGTACTTATTATCTCATTCTTAAAAATATTTACGAGTAAGTAATATCCTTTCAGTCATCTGCCTTTCGCATTGAAACTGATGGAAGTCGATATAATATTTCTTCTGATTAAATTCCTAAGGGGTTCCAAGACAGTATAAGAGCTATCCTCCAAGACTACTAATCTTAATTGGTTGGTTTTCACTGGAGGTAAGGCTGTGTTTGATCGTGGCGTGGTGAAAAAGAGAGGAAGAAGTAGTTTCGTTTACCTTAGAAACCAAAAGACTACCCTCAATAGTGTCGATAATAAGGTTGATTCTGATTCACGCCTGAAAAAAGCTCAAGCCTCGACTTAATCTTAAGCAAAACATTGAAAGAAAGAAAGAAACATTTATTACGATGAACATCACTTAGTTAAGGACAGAGAACGTATACAGAAAAAAAGACAGAAATAGCACATAAATATTACAAGGAAATAAAAAGTGAACTGAGCAGTGCTACCCTGTCGCAACAGCGATGCCCATCGCAATGGGACTCCACTCAGCATAATAATAAGTATGCCGTGGCCCACGGTGGGGAAGGCCACGACGCTGTTTTCAGTGGGCCCCATGCCGAGTGGAAGTCACGGACACTAACCTAAACTGCATATCAACATCAACAAGGCCGTATAAATATAAATATACAGTGTGAGTCACAACAAAGTGCACACATGAAACCAGGTGAAACCAGACCCATTTTTATCGACAAAAAATAGGTAATTTTTTTATCATTGAAGCTTTTTATTATGAACATTAGTAGGTCAGTCTCAAGACAGAATCTAACACTGGGATTAATCGAGTTTTGACATTTATTTTATAACGAAAGTAACTAAATTTCTTCCGCCACTTCTTCTCAGCACCCGCCGATATGTTATCCCAAAGTGGTGGTAAGGTAAGCTATATTTGTTTCTGATATTGCACATCCACCTGCCCGGGGGACCAATGGGTTATGTGAGACTCTCCCTGCCAGATGGGCAGGTTCTCCAATGTCTTTATATTGGAACTTTTATAATTTAAGATTTTAAACATACGCGTTTCATTTCAACTAAAATAGTAAGACACTGGTCTTAACGCGACGTTTATTAATGTGACGTGTCTTACTCTTTAATAATTGTCCTGAAAAGAGGCCTATATACTAATAAAGAATTTAAATTTTATGGAACTTAATAATAATGTGGGTAACTATTGCCAATTTAGTGTAAAACTATCAAATGATGTGGAAATACATTCTATCCACGCGATTTCAATCACAATCAGTCATCAGGTTAACAGGCGCGACTCGCGGTCTGATTATAATCGCGTTCGAAGCACAATCACGTCGATAAATGTGTTTACTAGCATTGCAGTGGTTAAATATAGCTAAACAGCTAGCATTTAATAGCATAATACGTCATTACATTTATTATACTACGAAATTTTGTATAATTACCTATTTTTATAAGATACACCATTCAATGCAGATGCGTGGGAAATTCAGAGAACTGCTTCCGAACCAATAATACACCTAATACTGCTATTTCTATTTATTTATTTCAACCGGCAGACAGTGGTGACCGAGTTTGTTGCGGCGCTTCATTACTTGCCAAATGTTGGTCTCGAAGCGCTGGTAGGGTAAAAAGATTATGGGACGTGTAAAGGCTAGTTAAGAGCAAAACTTTATTTTTTATTAGTCTTTTATTTTTACTATTTAAATATTTGTCTAGAAATAAAAAGTGCAAATACAGAAATTTTTACTTTGACTTTGAATATAAACTCTCCACTCAGCAGAGAGCCTTTTTCACGCAAATTTGGTAAATATGATACAGGAATACCCTGAGATAGATATTTTAAAGCACTTGTATTTTCTAAGTCAGATCTATTTTTGTGGCTTCAACTGGTGACGACTCTACACACAAAATATTCGACGAGCTGTCTTTATTTCAAACTAGCTGACCCGGCGAACTTTGTTCCGCCTTAATGGCAAAAAATAAGCAGATTTTTTTTTATTTGAACGGGATAAAAAGTATCCTATGTCCTTCTCCTGACTCTAAACTACCTCCCTGACAATTTTCAGCTAAATCGGTTCAGCCGTTCTTGAGTTATAAGTGGAGTAACTAACACGACTTTCTTTTATATATACAGGGTGGAAACGATAAGTGATCTCACTCGATTATTTCTAAACTATACAAGATATCGAAAAACTGGTTACTGATCCTGAAAGTGCTTCACGAGCTCTATCCAACGGTACCAATAATAGGTTACAGAATAAACTGGAACTATCTGAAAATTCAATGTTTCCAGCTTCCATACTAAATGTATGCCAACCACACAATATTAGAAATGTAATTTATTTTTTGTTAAATATTAAACTTAAAAAGTTGGTTAAATAAACTCGTAACCTGCATCTTATTTAAAATTATTTCTGGAAAACATTACTTTTAGGCTTTACTTGCTATAATATTATCAAGAGATGAGTGCCATGACTGTGATAGTACTAAATGTATGGAAAGATGGAAACATTGAATTTTTGGATAGATCCAATTTATTCTGTAAGCATTGTTGCTACCGTTGGATAGAACTCGTGAAGCACTTTTAAGATCAGTAACTAGTTTTGAGATACCTTGTGTAGTTTTTAGTATTATGTAACTTTACCAAATGTATGGAAGCTGGAAACATTGAATTTTCGGATAGTTCCAGTTTATTCTGTAACCTATTATTGGTACCATTTGAAAGAGCTTGTGAAGCACTTTCAGGATCAGTAACCAGTTTTTCGATATCTTGTATAGTTTAGAAATAATCGAGTGAGATCACTTATCGTTTCTACCCTGTATAGATACCATATCATTTAAGCCTGCTTTATAAAGCTCGATCTTTATTAAAACTATCATGCCTGTACAGTTTTTCGGACATTTAAATAATGCTCTCACGTAAAGCGGATTTATTTTGATACCAAAAAATAAGCAATATTTTTCCACTTTTGTGTTATTCATTCTCTCTCATGTTATTTATAAACGAGAAGTTTTCTCTTTTATACTGTTAAAACAGACCTTGGTAAAACATAAAACATTTCATTTAAATTAATAAAATCAAACAAAAATCTACAAAAACGCGGAATTCTACAAACATGTATTCGACATAGCCACGATAGCCGAACGGTAATTTGTGAAATACAAATTGCTAAAATCTTTAAAAAAATGTATAAGGGCCGTTTTCCACCAAAACGGAGGCGTTCTAAGCAAACAATAGAATTTAATTATTAATAGTCCCATAGTCGTTCAATTTCAGTGGAAACGGTTAATAGAGCTCTGTTCCACTTTTGCTGAAAAAATGCCAGCTGTTGTGCGTGTCTCGCTTTGTCCCCGCTTTGGTGGAAAGCAGCCCTTAGTTTATTAGGTTACACACTCTACTACAGGCGTACACGTGCGAATAACCAGAAAAATATTCGTTCAAAACCAACAAAGTTTTCGGATAAAAGTTCGCGAACGTACATTATACTCGTAGGTTAGGGCAGGCGTAAAAAATAACCACCCGTGGCGGGCGGCGACGCGTAGTGGCGTGTCGGGCGGAACCCGCGATTTATCGCAGTTCGATGCCTGCCGGTGCCATTGGCGTTGCGAATGTTTATTCATTTTTCCATGAGCACTTGAACAGAGTGGAACAGTGAAGCCGTTTATAATCCGCCGCTGGAGAACAAATCATCGAAAATACAGCACATTTTTGAAGAGTTACGTAAACATAAATGATCACTGAAAATATCTAGGTACCTACTTTGAGTTTATGAAACATTATCAATTATCTCAACAGAAAATAATTTTTTTCACTTATTGAGAAATCGTGAAAATTTAAATCTATTTACGTGTGCTTTTTGAATAGAGCTTTCAAGTTAAAATGACGACGATACGATCCGTAACTTACTTTAAAAATAGATTTAAATATTTAAATATCACATTGAATTACCTAAGTGATGCATATTATAGCTTCTGGCTAAGAAGGTAATTTATTATGCTCTTAATGAAAAACTAGCTGTCTTGGCGAATATCGTACTGTCAATAAAAAGTTGTCTTAACATAATATTTAGAAAATCGCAATATTCATTTGTGAACGTATAAAATATTTTACTACATATTTGTTAAATTCAAATTCATGAATACTATGTAGTTTAGTACTGCAATTGTATAATTTACCAATAAACTAATTTCGATTGCATTCCAAGCGAAATAACTTTACATTTTTCTTCCTGAATTGATATTTTCTGAAGATCGAAGTAATTTATTGCAATCGGACAAAGAGTATAATTGTGTTACGCTCTGTGCTCGGAAGTTTTAATTGTCACCACAATCGAAGATACATAGTAGTGCCATTGTATGGTAGAAATTGAATATTCATCATCATCATCATTATTTCAGCCATAAGACGCCTACTGCTGAACATAGGCGTCCCCCAATGATTTCCACATTTCCCGGTTGGTAGCGCCCTGCATCCAGTGCCTTCCTGCTACTTTTATAAGGTCGTCGGTCCATCTTGCTGAGGTGAGGTGAGGAACTGAATACCTATTAAAATAAAATACTATATCTCAAATTGTCTGGCCAGTCAGTCAATCTATCTGAGGTCACTTTGGCCTTCACTGTTGGTTTTTATCGGCGGTCAGACTATAGATATTGGTGGATGGCTTCACAGGAGTTGCAGCAGCGGGATTGAGAAGTATTTTTGAAGGAAATTAAAATACATCTTTGTTAGTGATTATAGTTCGAAAAAAAAGGGTGTTTTAATTAATAAAGTATTTTTGTTTGCAGGTATAATCATCTTGCTGAAAAGTAAGGTAAGTACTAAACTACATTAGTTTTGTTTGCACCATTTGAGTTGAAAGCACACATTTGAAATACTGAACGTTTAAGTTTCAGTTTAGCAAACACGTTTAATCTCACTAAACCTTTCTCAGGGGATAGTGACAATTGTGTGGGCCCACTGCATCCATCTTTTAAAATAAGTTATACCCCCGAGCTACCCCGGGGGACGTTATTGGAACTATGCCATTTAATTTTTATATTAACACAAACGTGTGGCGATTTCCCGAAGGAGTTTTTGAGTTGAAAGTTTAAAATTGTGAAATACTTCTTCAGTGAAAAATTGTTTTGAAAGAATTTACGATCTTTTAAGCGCTTCGAAACGAAATTCACGTAGACAATTATGTTTATAATCATCGTAAACAGGACCCACAGGACCACCACGTCTTCTGAACATAAGCCTCCCCCCAATTGAAGTAATTGACAGCATACAATTAAAGATTATTTTTTGTCCCCTATTACATACAACTTAGGTAAGTTACTTGAGACATACAACTTAGGTAAGTTACTTGAGACATACAACTTAGGTAAGTTACTTGAGCATCACACAGTCAAAAGTTAACTTTGTAAATACTGTAGTTGTACTCAATTTCTCCGGTATGATGTTTTTAGAGTAGACTTATTTAGGTAATAAAAAATTAAAATAAGTAAAACTTTTTTTACTAAACATAGACACAGTTACGTACGTAGGATTCTAAGACACTCTTAAATATCAATATCGACCGGCGAAGCTTGTTTTCAAAGATAACCAAATGAAATTTCAATTCAAAACTAGTAAATCACAGATATGAATTCACAATGCTCATAATAAATAAGCTGCACAAACAGCAAACACTATCTCTTGCCGCAGCCGGGACGTCCCGATTTGCAACGGGACAAAAACCGGGACTGCAAGCCATGACCGATGTAGCTTGGCAAGGTTCTGTTGTTTGAATGAATTGAATAGGTGTCTGTTTATACAATAAGAATGAATAATCATCTTACAATAAAACAAACTAATTCTCCTCTTCAAGGCGAGAGTGAATAGGCACTAACAGGGCAGATATGTACCATCCTAGACTGCATCCCACTTAACATCAGGTGCGATTGTGGTCAAATACCTGCCTTGTTATGCATAAAAAAAATATTCTAATATGGTACGTGTAAATAAGTATAGAGAACAATAGTGTCTAGACAAACCTAAAGAGGATTTAGGACGCTATTTGGATCAAATATGTAATTGCTCAATAATGAATAATAAATAAATAATAAAATAATAATAAAGTAAGTTATTAATTCTTTCAAAATGGTTTAAAAGCTTCACGGCACAAAATCAGCGTTCAAAGTTCTTTACTATCTGATAAAAAAATCTTAGTCTGAATGCTTCGAATTTGATCCGCCTTGAGGAATAGGAAAAGTTGCGACAAAAGTCTAGCGTAAAAAATAAGTTACGTACCTACCTACTTGTTGAAATAATAATATATTAGATAAATACAAAGGTTTATAATAATAATGTCGGGTATTCATTTACTTGTCAAAACAACAACTTTGTAAAGTTGGACGCAATAGTGGCGTAGTTTTCATTTACTCAATAGTTTTATCTCATAGTTAATGTAACCACATGAACACAAAAGTAAATAATGTGTCTAGACTCAAATGTACTCACAAATGAACTTCTAAACGGCGATGATAAATGACATAATCTCAGACAAGCTTGCAATGCATAAGTTTTTACCCGACTGCGCCAGAAGGAGGGTTATGTTTTATGTTTTACTATTTGTCTTTATAGCGACTCTACGCCACTTTTTATTAAATGCTCAATGAGTAGAGTAAAAGCAGGAGATGTGTTTTGTGCAAAAGCCACACGAAAGGTGATGGAGCGTGCTATATTCAGAATATACCTACATGATCGAATCAGAAATGGTGAGAACAGCATTGCCAAACATAAGTGGCGATAAGTGGTGCATGTAGCTCGTGGAACTGATGGCCGTTGTAGCAGTAAAGCTCTCAGGTGGCGCCACTGGACTGCAATGTGTTGTAGGCAGATCTTCCACTCGGTTGGCTGACGATCTGGTGAAGGTCGCGGAAACTGCCTGGATGCAGGCAACTCAGGACCGCTCGTTGTGAAAATTTGGGGATTATTTTCAAATTCCCAAATTAGACAATTTGGACTTTGTCTAAAATTTAATTCGTTAGTTGAACATGCTTTGTGTCAGTTGATTACAATTATTAGATCGTAAGCATATACTAGTGCGATCTAATGTATATTCAAAGTGTGCCAGCAGTCGCACCAAGCAAGTTTAGTTTGCGATTGAAACTGTCAAGTGATGCGGCAGTAGCGCCACCTATAAACTTGGAACTGCTTGGAACTTGTTGTTTGTTTGCACCCTGTGGGTTGCTTTTGCTTCTAGCATTTGTTGTTTTCGTTGCGTGCCAGGTTGATTTGATAGAACGAAGAATTCTCACAACAATAATTCTTAGTTGTGATATGATACTAATTTTATTTAAATTTATAGACAAACGTATGCTATTTGCATCAGACTGATCTATTTTTATGACCAATTGTTTTGATTATTTACTTGTAATCTTTTAATTTGTCAAAAAGTCAAAGTTTATGGAAAAGTTGGAATAATTGTCAAAAATAATCTTTTTACCAACTTTGAATTAGTGTGAACTTGTTTCTTATGGACCTTTTAGCTTTGCGCAGTTGAGCAGACCTAATGTACGGATTTCATAGAACTTGATGTTCTATTCTACACTTTGATGTTGCCTTGGAAATCAGACTGAGGGTATTAAGCCAAGAGTTGAACTTAACAAATTAGTAATGCTGGGTTGCACCATCTTACTTTAACTATCAAACTCCATACAAAAAACACCGGTTATCGTCAAAGTTACGGTCAAAGTTAGGTGGTGCAACTCAGCCTAAGATTGTTTTGTAAACTAACATAAAAAACATTATATTGTTTCATATCTCCATAAAACTACTGACAATTGTTGACCAAGACAATTTTAAAGAGCTTTACCAAAGTCTTTTGAACCGACGTCATCAGATAAAACTTGCACACCCCTCACAGATAGCAAATCTGTTTTGTAGCCGCACGAATAGTCTGTACAATTGTACAAAATCGTTTGAACGAAGTAAATCGGATAAGCAGTTGTCTAGCATTGTCTAGCACTGTCTAGCACAAACAAGTGTCGCCAAAGTTGCCGATGTTATAACTTAAAGTTCACTTTAAGCTGTTTGGTTGCGTCCGAATTGTATTTTGGTGTTCTTTAGATCTTTAGTTAATGAAAAAGTTGTTTACGAAGACATAAGTCACAAAATGGATAGATTGTGATCCCTTTAAAATGTTTAAAACAACATTTTGGGACTTTATCTATGATTTCTATTATTCTGTCGGATTATGTACAAACGAAGTTTAAACACAATTGAGTTCTAAACATAGATTGCTTTAATTTGGATACTATGAAAAGCTTCTTCGCTGGCAGTACGTTAGCAGTCTTAAAAAATATGTTTCGGGATTCAAAATGGCAGAAAATCTCACAAATTAATCTATTCAACGATTACTCATAAAGATAGACTTGTCTCTTTAGTAGTAAATAAAGAAACAAACACAACTCTACAAATAATAAATAATAATATCAGTATCAAAGAAAACTACAACTAATAATATGGTTTTAATGTAGCTAATGGCTAGTTTCTCCGTCATTAGTTTTAAACAGGTGCAAAGGGAATAGTAAATCAGTTGTTGCGGAGAGCAAACATTATCCTTGATTAAGATTAAACTTGTATTTAACTGGGAAACTGCAATATTACAACGAGTGTTGGTTGAGTAGGCTTACTTTACTAGAAGGTTGAGTAGGTGAGGCGTGTACTGGGTGCTGTTATACACTTGTTTAGAATTCTTCAATAATAAATAAAAATAATTTAAGTCCAACTAAAGGTAAGTACCATCAGTTCACTTGAACAAAAGTCGTTCTATCCCCGTCACTGGGCTAATACCGGCTCCAGGATAAAACAGAAAAATTCTGCCACAGTTGTTTCTTCTTCTTGTCGTGTCGACAACAAACCTACACAGCGTCAGCCCAAAACTCCGCCACAAGAATGGCGTTGTCAGTAGAATTCATTAAATCTTCCTGTGTGCAGTTGTTTGGGAACGCAGGGCACGACATCATGTGCTTCGTCGACTGGGGAACAAAACACACTTGCACTCCAAGTTTGAGCCATCCAAGAATCTCCACCTGAACAGATTGTCCTTACGGCCGACGTGCGTCCGAAGTCTATATTTTAAATACTTCCAGTTAGGCCAGGATTTGTTGATTGAAAGGCTATCTTAACAACTTTCTGTGGAACGTTTAAAAACTAGCTCTTGATTAGTTCACTGTAAATGGTAGAAATATGCGAGTCATATTAAGGCTAACTTTAACTTTGTTAAATTTGTTATTTATTGATTTAGTTTTTCAGTCCCTTTCAAAATAAGCGGACCCACTGCATCTTTTTCTGCTTTAGCAATACTTCGCAGAGAGGGAAATAATTAAATACTGCTGTTAAACTTATCTCCTTAACTTAATATTTGAATAAACGCTAAGAAACGATAGCAGCTGGATTCATATTTGTTTTCATTTATGTGGAAATTGAGATTTTTTTCATTTTATAAAAATACTCGTGTTTACTGTAAGCTAACCAGTAGTACGAAGCAAAATAATTAAACATATTCTTTACTTTGTGAGTTTGTTTATTTAGTTCTAAATACTTTGTATGTAACCTCTAGTTTATGTTTAATGTAAGGCTTTATGAGTTATTAATAGTGTATTTGATCGGGTTATTAGTCGATTCGCACGAATGTGCGAAACGTTCCCTTATTGTTTTAGAAGGCGATTCACCCGGATGTATGTATTTACTAGCTTTCCGCCCGCAGCTTCGCCCGCGTAGAATTTTGTCTTTCACAGAAAAACTTTATCACGCGCGTTCCTGTTTTAAAAACCGGGATAAAAACTATCCTATGTCCTTTCCCGGGACTCAAACTATCTCTATGCCAAATTTCATCAAAATCGGTTCAGTGGTTTTGGCGTGAAAGAGAGACAGACAGACAGAGTTACTTTCGCATTTATAATATTATATTAGTATAGATTTATTGCGAGGACATACCTAATTAGCAAACTGACGGTTTTCGTCTTAACGTCAACAGTTAATCCTTGGACATGATAAAAATATTCTGTTTAAATTGTTTAGTAGAATAACGACTGGTTACATAGCTAATCTAGGTACATGTGCCTACCAATTTATTAAAAAACCACGTGTCTGAAAAGCAAGTAGTGATCTGACCAACTGTTGGTACAATTTAAAATTAAACCGTTTTTTAAACTTGTGTGTAAGGTACAAAGTGTATTTTTCAATTTCAAATAGGAACCACCGGTGTTCTTGCAAACAAAACAAAACAAAAGAGCAACTCACAATCAGAGAGAGCAAACATCTGCAGGGTTGCTAGCTTCAAAAACAAAAAGGAAACAATTGAATTAATCTCAAAGTACAGACAATAAGACATCAGACTATACATTGTTGTTGCAAAACCGTCTTTATTACGACGGTATAAGATACCTTTGTGTTTAACTTGATGCACTGTCATCGAACCTACCAGAAAGCATTATACAATAATTATACAACAGACAACGGGCTTACTGCAATAATTATTATTGTGGAGAGGTTTATTCTGCATTCGACTGTGAGAGCTCTATGCGGTTACTTGATGGTTAGGTGTTAGGTTATTAACTACGTCGACTGTTACATGATTTTGAAGGCATATCGGCTTATGTCGGCAGGGTATTATCCATCAATAGTTTATTACCAAGACTCCTTGCTTGTTATTATGTTGAAGGATTATTATGAGAAGGAGCTATTCACCTAAATGTAAAAATAGGATTCTATAACATAACTAAAATCCGTAAAATCAGTAAAATTTCATTTCGATAAATTTATGGGAGATGCTGTTATGACACTGCACTAAAAACTTTTGAAACTTTGCTGACGCCAAAAATCTTCACCTTAGTTAAAATTTATGAAAGTTTTTAAACTGAGGTGGCAAGTGGCAACCCTAGTGCGGAGCGGACTTCGATAGTTTGTCTTGTCACACTTGATTGAAGAATAATGTGCCAACAGAAAATTGTTTATTCTTTAGTTTCAAATAATTTCAAATTAGATTCGACCTACTTCCTGCATAAAAGCTTATTTAAAATGTATACTGGTTTTGGATCTAAGTTGAATCGAAATGCCTGAAGACAATCTAAATACTTTATTTTATTTCCATAACGACCGGTTTGTAACGGCTTGCACGCAGCGCCTTCTTGCTAACTTTATGAGGTCGTCGGTCCAACTTCACCACCAACGGTGACTGATATAGCCCGCAGAATCGCTAAAGTCAAGTGGCAGTGCCAGTGGGCGGGGCACATAGCTCGTAGAGCTGATGGCCGCTGGGGCAGGAAAGTTCTTGGAGTGGCGACCACGAGCCGGAAGACGTAGCGTGGGCAGGCCTCCCACTAGATGGACTGACGATCTGGTGAAGGTCGCGGGAGGTGCCTGGATGCGAGCGGCACAGGACCGGTCTTTGTGGAAATCCTTGGGGGAGGCCTTTGGTCCAGCAGTTGACGTCTTTCTGCTGAAACGAAAGAACGAACGGCCAACTTGTGGGTGGACTTTCTACGCTGTTCTTTCCGGTACGTGGCGTCCAAAAGTTTAGTCTGTCTCATTTCTCAAAAAAATAAAGATTCCTGGTAAATAATGTGAAAATGTTCCATGTGTGGTAATGTCGAATCCTTCATACAAAACGGTAAGTTAACCAGCCTTTATTAAGCTTTAGTAGCAATAAAGTAAGCAACAAAGCACTAAAGCCCACCCATAACTAGGAGTGGCCCATCTAAGCAGCTCGATTCGTCTTACAGCGTTTTGCTCGCGACGTTGCAAGTTGTTCGAACGGATGTATAAGTCAAGTGCAGTGACATCTCGTTGCGCAAAATATCGCATAATTTCCTACAGAAAAGGCTTATACCTAACGTATAGTGATGTAGATGTTCCCTTATATTTTGTTGAAATCACACCTATTAAAACTAGTTATATGAGCTTACTAGCTTCCTATGAAAAGGAAATTGGATACCTCAAAATTATACCGATATCTTGGCTGACCCATGGATACAGGGTAGGTACATGAGCCGACACTAGCCCATGTTAACATGGCCTTATAAATGGTATGGTGAAGATTTATTTTAATTTTCATACAAATCGGATTTTATAAAATTTATTTTGTATGATTATTAAAAAAATAAAGTGATGAATCAAATTATTGACTTCACCATACCGTTTTTATGCCCATGTTAACATCCTGTATATTAGCTTAATTTGCTGTTGAGAAAAAGTAGAAATAAAATGCTCGATTGACGATTGAATGAAATGATTAAATTTTTTTGTGAAATACTTTTATACTACTCCAGAGGGTCTTATGGGAAAAGTCTTTCTCTATCTTGCTTGTCTCACTCAAAATAGTGGTATATTTCAACAACAATGCAATTTGTTTTAAATCAAATTACCATTGATTTTATTTATACTATGGTTTTGTCGTAGCTCGATAGATGTTTGTACCAATATGATTAATATTGTATGCCTTTCTATTAAACCATGACTAATACATTTATTTATTCATGTAATTTACCGATATGAATTTCAGATTTCGATATTTCATCGAGATAAAATCAACCAAATCGATTACCAACTGCATAGCACACCACTAGCCTTTAAAATATGTTTAAATTTTATTTCGAATTTTCAGAGTAAACGTTATAAAGCAAATAAGAATCAAGAGAGAAACTCATTTGAATGTGAAATGTGAATTCACTGAATCATTTACATGATGCTGCAAAGCAAACGAGCCCCTTGAAATCTTCAGAGCTTCTTTTGGTATATTAAAAGACTTTTAAAAAGAATGACATTTAAAAGAAAATTACTTAACGCAACTTATTCTTGAAACTTTACATTAAAAACCAAATTGTTAAAACAAGTTTTTCTAGTGTCAATGCGCGGTCCTTGAACTGTAATGACGTAGGCTAGGGGCTCTATGAGAGTCGGCGAACGTATGCGAACGTGAGTAATATTCGGCTCGTGATAGAACATAGATGATCGGCAATTTGTACTACCTTTATTACCTCCATATTTAGCTAGACCAGTAGATTTGTTACTAATTAAAAGAAAACTTACTCTCCCAAAAATATGGAAAGTAATCGTTCGAAACTAAGTAAGCCCTACTGACTATCCTTAGGTAAGGCCTATGTCATTGAGAATGCGATGCTATATCTAAAGATGAGTGAAGGCGCGTTTTTCACAAACATGAGAAATAAAATAAATAAATATCCTTGGACATTTTTACACTGCGCTTCTAGTCCCAAACTAAGCAAAGCTTGTACTATGGGTACTAGACAACAGATGTAAACATACTTAAATACTTTTTTTTTTTGTAAATACATACATATTATACATAGAAAACACCCACATTAAAAGATAGGTTTAATATCTCTCGGGTGCTGATTTTGATGAATATTTGTCTAACACAGAAAGCTATTGCATTTGAGTACCAGGATCACCAGAAAGCTGTGTGGTCCCGGCGTACACGGCAACTAACGGATGTACGAGTATATTATGTGAACATCAGGTCATCCCAATCTCTGGTCAGTGCGAGGAGTGTAGGTCAAATCTTTCATTTGCCTCTGGTAAATTACAGAAGGCAGAGGAGACTAAATTATGTACCTGATGATGGTGACCAGTAGGCCTAAGATGCGCGCCGTGATAACTTTTATCGACGTCAAAATGTATGGGGAAAATCGATAAAATGGCGTGATAACCGCTTATCGCGGCGCGCATCTTAGGCCTACTGAATCACCCCTATGGATCGTACAAGATCATAGACGTGCTGTATCGTGATAGTGATGATGATCATCCCTTGGATCGTACAGAATTTTCACAAATAGGTCCTGAAGCGTTAAAAGAATTTATAAATAAACTCGCTAGCTTTCGCCTCGCCCTGCTTCCACATCCACCGAGTTCATAATCGAGCTTTGAATGGCTGCCGATAATGTAGTGCAATTAATCATCGGAACTAAATTGATGGATGGCTAAAAGAACCCCGTAAACAGCCCCCGGAGAATTTTTGATGAATACGAATTTCTCTTCACGGATATCGGAAAAATGTGGGTAAACAATAGGAGAGGGATCCACAGCGATAATGACTTGGTGGGAATTAAGTACTTCAATCTCGGAGGTGTTCGGAGGCTGTAAAATGGTTTTGATTACTTTTGAGGTATTAATCTTAGCGGGATCGATTCCTGATATTGTTTAAAAACAAGTTTACTACTAGCTGCGCCCGTGTGAATTTGAGTGTGTGACAGAAATACTTTTTCGCCCAAGTGATTCCTTTTCAAAAGCCGGGACAAAACTATACTATGTTTTTCTATGGGTCCTAAACTATCTCTAAACTTACCGAATTTCATTTAAATCGCTTCAGTAATTAAAGAGTAAAAAGGTAACAGAAGATAAGTCCTTTCAAACTTATTAGTTTTTATTACTCGTCTTACAATATTTTATTCTGCGAAACTCCAATGGTGGCAGATCCATCCACAATCGAGTGCTATACATATCTGTCTGAATTTTTCGAGAAATATACAATTTTTCTACGTCATGATTTTGGTAACACCATAAAGATCAAATTCATTCGATGGTAAAATGTTACACGCAAATAATTGTCCAATTTCAATATAAAAAGAGAATTTTGCTCAGTCAATAAATTCGTGATTTCACGAAATTCCACCAAATGCAGCCAATTCTTTGGTTAAACAAACTGAGCCGTCGCTTATTCTTTACAAGTCTTTTAAAAAGACGATTCCGTTCTGGTTAGTGTTGTCTGAATATCGATATTTTTGATATCGGTTTTTTGAAGGTTCTAATCCGTAATTGGGTCTAAATTATTTAATCTGTCACATTTAACTTGAACTGAGTTATGATAAGATTTTGCTCAAATGGTAAGATCTCTAAAATGGTAGTAGAGATTCTTTTTTTCATGATAAACTTAGGAAGCTATGTTTGTTTCAGTACGATCTAATCTTATGTATATAGGGGACCATTCCTTACTCTCTGAACTGAGAATGGAATACAATTGTGAATATGAATCAAAAGATGCAGCAATCTTTTTAGCATTACATTGACTTTGAAACCTATCGACTTTTATCAAATGCATGAGTTGCAGCACTAAAGAGGGCGCTTTTAGGCGATTGAATCGTCAAGGAGGCGTCGGGGTCCGTTTGTTATTCCAAGATCCCTGTTTCATTGACCGACATTTGACGCGGCGACGGCCGTGCTCAAACACTTTTATTTATTTAACATCGCCAATGTCGTGGCCAATCGATAGGATATTGAATACAACTTACAGTTTTTTCAGGAACAATATGTCGTAGCAGCAAATATCATTAAAGACTTTTATTTGCCCACTTCGGTCTGCGGTCAATGCCCAGATATTTTTTTTACTGAAAAACAACATTATCTATGTCATATTTTGATCCTTTTTTGATAGGACATTGCAGAATAAACACAACCTGTTGCTTAAATCAAGTATTATGTCGCATAAAATAATTTAAAGCATGATTCAAGTTTAAGTGATACAAAATTTTGATGCTGAAGTGATAGGGTAAATTGCCGTAGTGTTTAATTGATGGGCTGTTACTACATATTTTATTTATTTATCAGGCTATTACAATTTCATACCTCTGTTTAGTCATACACCGGTCTTTAACTTTGCCAAGCTGTCCCTTAAACGACGCATCACCAAGTTTATTTCAGACTTTATTTTCCTCTTCCACCATTTTCCGGTCAGAACCAGCCAATCAGGCGATGTTTCACTATCAGCTGTCTCTTTCCCTCCCCCAGGACATTTGTAAAAACAATCCCCAGTGCGGCCCTAATGTTGTTTTAAGAAAGTAAGCGCCGCAAATCGCTTGTCGACCCACAGGTGACACCTGATTGATAGTTTTCCTTCATGCTTATGGGTACGAAAATAGCTCGTCTTATTCTCAATTAGAAATGTTGTGGTTTTAACGCTGTAGCACAACGCTTCATTGAATAGGTACATAATGAATTGAATAGTCTAAAATGTTTTACAAATAAAAAAAATCGTTACTGCTGGTGCTGCGTTCTCTCTGAGCTTAAATAAATGTTTAAAAATTAATACATGTTTTGAACAAAACATTATTTACTCTAAAAAAACTGTAATTCAATTTTTTGTGTTGAAAATAATTTTCAATAAATAATTAATACGAAAATGCAGTTTTTACGTTAGTAAGTAAGAACCATATAACGTTAACCAGTTTTCATGTTTTGTTTGTTATGGATATGGATGGGAAGGGCAGATTGAGCTAGTAAAAAATTAACGAAACGAAAAATTGGATAATCAGAAAAAAGTAGGTAATTTATATTTTACAAATAGGCTTTTTAAAAAGCGCTTTTACTGTAAATACACAATGTTCTTGAAGAGCCCAGCATTGGTATTTTTAAATACAAAACTTTATCACACTTTACGGTGTTTTTAAGCATCAAAGCGTTCCGTACCCGTTCACTAGCATGTCTGCGGGTTTAATGCGTAAAGGCATTCCTTGCCAGTGAACCATGAATGCCTCAAATCGCTTGAGCATCGCGGCAGGTGAACACCCTCTTGATTGATGGGTTTCTTCCCTCCTGGATAGGGCTACCAAATATTTGGGAAGTCTAGATAAAAGTTAGACATGTTCGAAATAGGCCAAACACAATTGCCACAAAATAATTCAAGATAAATACTCTGGGTAGATATATTTAACTGAAGAACAAACTTGTCATTTTACATATTTCCCATACAAATAAAAAAAAACTGAAACTGTCACTGTGTCAAATTTATTCTTCAGTGAAAAGTTATCAGACTGTTGAAAAATCAGCCCTAAGTTTGTTAGCAAACTTTGTTAAGTGGTAAAGTATTAACTTATCGGAATACAGAACATCAAGTTAATGTTTGTAGCAACTCATTTTTAAGTATAAGTAAGTAGCTGAAGGAGTAACCAAAAACGAAAAGCAACAAAAAGTAAAGTGCCACATAAATGAATATTGCTTTAAGCTCATGCAAAAAAAAATTTCACATATTTTGTCTAAACAAAACGATATTCTTCTAACTAAAGTAACGTTAATTTAACACTATAAAAATATTTTGCGCTGCATTGTATTTTCTTCTCTGATCTGAGGTTTCGCTTACACCATCATCAGGAGGCACCATTTATGGCAAACTGATGGCCAACCCTTACAAACGCTTGGAAATCTTGGATAGAAACATTGTGGCTTAAAAATATACCACCATAACGTCCTTACGCCTCATGAAAAAGGATGGCGTATGCCTATATTTGATGAGATCTCTGCCTACCCCGCAGATACAAGCAAGTATGTTCTTTGTATCTTCGATATAAAGAGTGATTTCGCCTGAAAGTCAAAAGTTATTCTTCGTGACGTTGCTTGATAAATGTTAGGCAAAGGAGAAAGACAAATTTTGTATCGTGTCCTTACGCTATTAACCAAAATTTGGCTCGAAGCGCGTATTTTATATGAAATCCTATCTCGTTCATAAATTCTGACATCAGTTTATAAATATATAAATAGAATGTGATTTTGGTATACAAGGTGTAAAAAATACCCTGACTGGAATTCGAAAGGTTTGGAATTTGGTGCACAAAAAATATTTTTGAAATATTGGTTTTAATATAGCCAAAATAATAACAACTATGTTTTCATACCAAATATTATTTTAACACTTTCAATTATGTTATAAATATAAAATCGTTATTAATTGGTGTTCCAACTTTAGCTAGGTACTTAATTATTATAATTAAAAGTAAACGTAGAACTAATAAAAATAATAAACTCAAACAAAAAGCGATTTCGTTAGGTAAGGATATTTCCTCAATTTCCTTGCTGATAACTATAGCTGGCCTTAAAAACTTTCTCCGGTTTTTTCCGATAAAATATGCTAATGATAAGATATTTCCCAAGAAAGCAGACACGTATTGTATAACTTAAAACGAAGAAGCGAGGTGGTCCTTGAACCTTGAACTCTTTGGAATGCAGGTTCTACTGGCTGAATCGTGTTTTTTATTCGATTTTGTTATGCTTCAAATACACCAACATGTGCAGATCGCCATGGCCGGCGCAATCAAAGGCCATTGACAGGTCGCGTGAACTGTCATGGGTCGCGCGACCTGTCATTGGCCTTTGATCGCGCCGGTGATGGCGATCTGCACGCGTTGGTGTGCTTGAAGCTTTAGAGGGTAAGATAAAATACACTGGTCATCACAAAAATCGACCCTCCCGCGACAAGCACTTTCAAACGTATGCATCCCCACTTCCAACCAATATTGGCACCATTTAAAAGCCTACTTCTAAGCTTCATTTCATTAAAGGAAAGATTTTTACGCAAAAAATGTGTCTGTAGAAGAATCCAGAGTCACTTCTTCAAAAAATGGGTAGTTACGCTTGAGCCAACTTTTAAGTCTAATGGCTATAAAACTGTTAAGTCGGGATTAATCGCTATCCATCTGTTAAAGAGGACACGTGAGATCATTATTTGGTTTTATAATTATAAAAATTGGTCTAATTGATCCCAGAGGTGAGCCCAAAGTGAGGTCTTTTTTCAAGTCACATTAATTATTGTATATGTTAATTATATTAAGAAATTAAATGTGTTTTTCTTTAAGGATATTTATTGAGCTTTCAAATAACACCAATATTGTTGGGGTACCATGATTGTGTCAGTAGAAACGAGTTTTCCTGTAAAACGTAGGTGGGCCGATTTTTGTGATGACCAGTATAGATGGTATATCAAAGTCAAAATCAAAGTCGTCAAAGTTCTTTGATTGTAAAAAAGCGTGATAAATCCAAGTTCGCTATAGCCAGTTTTAATTTCAAATTGCACCTCTTTTGACAAATGATCGCAACTTTTATTCCACAAAGCAGTATCAAGCAAAAAGATTCGCATCGTAAAGTGGTTATATGAAGCGAATACGTCGAGCAAAAAAGGGACAATTCTTTTTCACTGTTTTGCAGACCCTGCATGAATACTAAAATCTGTGTGCTGAGCTAAAGTGGCGTATTTTATCCTGTAAAATAAGAATTTTAGAGCGGTTAAAAATGTGGCAAAACCGTAATTTGGTCCCGTGCTGCTTTAAAATTACAATGCGATGCATTCATATCAAGTCGCTAAACACAGTTATTGTTTTCGGGATTTATGTCTAAAAACGTTTGTGTGGGAGAATTTATCTCAGCAATTTATCGCATTATCTATAATGTTTATGTGATCTACCTTTTTCAGTTTAGAAGCGCAGCTAATGTTCTAAAACCGCGTGTCGACGGCACGCGAAAAAACCTTTTTATTCATGAGACACACATAGATCGACCTAATCCCAATACAATCGAGTAGGTTAGTAGTTAGTAGTAGGTAGGATGAGTAGACTTTCTTTGAAAACACACTTCTTTTCCGAACCTTTTTTTTTTCAAATATTTAATAGTTTTCAGCTGAATTGCCAAACTAACTTCCTGCAACTGAAAGTACTCTTTGAAATTAAAAGACCACTTATTCATTAATAGAGACTTTTTGACCTAAAATGTAGGTTGTAGTACTTTTTATGCCACGATATTTTACGTGTCTGTGTCATGAAAAAAGCTTAATTTAAAAGCTCAGTCTTACGCCTGCATTAAAGTGAAAGATATGTTAGCTTTGAATACTCGTATGACAAATTCAAAGTTCAACTTGAAAGTCTGAAGTTTGAGCGCTTTTAAAAAACTTGTTACCGACGCATTTTAAGCTAAAAGCTTCAAAAACTGACTGTGCTAGTTGAATGCAATTGATGAGAGTTACGAGTATGTTATGATTTTTAAATGGGTTGTAGTTAGATAAATATGAAGTTATTAATATTAAGTGAGACTCATACTTTACTTAGCTCTCCATAAGATCTCACCCAAAAGTAAACATACCAAGTCATTGCCAAAAGTAAAAGAAGAAAAAGTAAGATCTTACAAGTTTTTACAGAGAAAGATTGCGAGATTTTGTTGCATTTTAATGGGACTTTGAATGGTCTTTTTGGTATCCTGAAAAAGTCCCGAATTCCCTTTAATATAATAGTAATGATTTCAGTTAAAAAAGTAACTGGTACACCTAGTAGTACAACTTAGATTAATTGAAATTTCGACCAGCTATCCTCTGCAATGGGACTATTCCCACCTCTCTTTCCCATCACTGCAACTCCTGTGTAGCCAGGATCTACAGCTCGACCGCCAATAAAACCCAACCAGTGAAGGTCAAGTTTGTCCCGGGGGAAAGTTAAACTGTCATTGGACCCGCAACGAAATTAATCAGAAAAACATAGGAGGAATTCGAAGTTAAGGTTCGACTTCCCTCCGTTGCAAAGTGGATGACAGGTGACAAACAAAGGTTTAGTAACCTTTATGAAAAGATAATATGCACCACGGACAATAAACATTAAGGCGGTTATCACACTGCGCCGCGCTCCGCCGCGGTCCGCGTGATTTCATATAAAAAATCCCACTCGCAGACGCGTTGTCAGTGTGTTGTGCCGCGCGTGTTTTCTATACAAACTGAGGTACTTGTATACAATGATTAAATCTGTCGTCCCGAGTACCGCGGCGGAGCGCGGCGCAGTGTGATAATCACCTATTTAAGGGGGCCTATCTTATGAGCTATTAGCTACCTGCCAATAATATTTACACAAAATCGCTTAAAAGCACAGAAAATCCTCTGCAACAGAATTGTGCTTTTCAGCCTGTCTTTTAAGCCTAGCTAGGCTTAGCCCTTTGAAGTGGGCATCTGAATATTGAAATGTTTGTAGACGAGTCCAGTTGCTTTTCCATGGAAATTGTTCCAGGTTCCATATTCCAAAGCCAGGTAAACTGTTAATGATGTTTGTAATCAATCCCTAACCAAAGCCTAAGCTCTGCACTGATTTGATATTACTGTAATTATACACTATACAAGCTTTTGCCCGCGACTTCGCCCGCGTGAAATTTAGTTTGTCACAGATCTTTAATTAATTAATTTATAGCCTATGTTATTTTGATGTATAGAAAATACTGAAGTTTCATCAAAATCTGTGCAATAGTTTTTGCGCGTAAGCGTAACAAACATCAACATACTCACATACTTTCGCTTTAGGATCATTGTAACATACAAAGAAAAGATTGGTGGATTTTGTTACTCAAATTAGAATGTTCTTTTCATAAAATAATTTATTCATCTAAAGTTTGATGAAGTACGAGTTTTATCTGAGTATAAGGCTGAATTGCACCACCTAACTTTGACCGTGACTACAACGTTAACCGCTGTTTTTTGTATGGAATTTGACAGATTTTTGACGTTTGTTAAAGTCAAAGTAAGATGGTGCAACCCAGCCTTAGTCTACGTAAAGTAATAATGTCACCAGGAAAATGTATCACAAGCTTTTAAACGTATCTAGGTCGCAAACACAAAGTTATCATCACACCCACCCTCTCACAATCCGTCAAAATGTGACCGTAATGACCCCTATTCATACCCGAACCTATTCGACCACCGGGACCGTAGACCACTTATAATATCTGTCAATAAAACCTGGACTTTTTTTTAACCACCTCTCTGGTCTAGTGGTAATTACGACCACCTGCTTCAGATCCAGACGTCCCGGGTTTGATTCCCAAAGGTTGCAACATTTTCCGCTCAGTTTGGTTGGTATGGGCTTGAACCACCTGCTTCAGATCTAGATGCGTCTTCCCGGGTTTGATTTCCAGTGGGTACACATTTTTCTGCTCAGTTTGGTTGATGTTAGGGTTTGATCTTAGTCCACCTGGCTATAAATATCGCTGCCACTATCTTATCGAAGTCTGTCGCTACGACAATACCTAATATTAACAGCATTGTTGCAGTCCGGCAGTTGGATGTAGCTAGTTCCTCTGTGGTCGAGGGTTCCGGGAAAAGTTCGCTTTCACCTTCGGCCTGATCATTACTTTTTAACAGGTAAGATACAGGCCAAGAGCTTCCTTGGAATTATAAAAAATACACTCAAATAACGTTGACTTATTGTTAGTGTGTAAGACACAGGTTTAACTATTTTATAAAGCTCATCGCAGCAGCTTTTTAAGCGGTGTCTGTAGAACACGGTGCTCTACGAACACAATAAATCCAGGAAGCTACCGATAGCACAAAAACACTGTTCAATTATTCCCAAGGCGACCAATTCACTTAAAACAAGCACTTTTTCGAACAAGAGTCGTGGATGTCGCACACCATGATTTACGGTGGACCTGAATTTATCTTAGACCCTCGGGGATGCTATTATCGAGAAATTATTTCGGTATGACTATTAATGTTTTTTTGGGATGGCAACATAATTTTGAATGGTTATAGAGGTCGCAAAGGAAGTACGTTATATTTTTTCTATTCACAAATAATTGATGAAATATCTACAGGGTGGAAACGATAAGTGATCTCACTCGATTATTTCTAAACTATGCAAGATATCCAAAAACTAGTTGCTGATCCTGAAAGTGCTTCATGAGCTCTATCAAACGGTACAATAATAGGTTAAAGAATAAAATGAATCTTTCCGAAAATTCAATGTTTCCGGCTTCCATACATTTGGTACAACCTCATAATATTAAAAACTACAAAAGATATCGTAAAACTGGTTACTAATCCTAAAAGTGCTTCACGAGCTCTATCCAATGGTATCAATATTAAGTTACAGAATAAACTGAATCTATCTAAAAATTCAATGTTTCCATCTTCCATACATTTAGTACTATCACAGATATGATACTCATCTCTTGATAATATTATAGCAAATTTTATAGCAAGTGAAGCCTAAAACTAATGTTGTCCATAAATAATTTTAAATAAGAATGCAATTTACGAGTTCATTTAAAGTTTAAAAAAAATTACACTTCTAATATTGAGTGGTTGGCATACATTTAGTATGGTAGCTGGAAACCTTGAATTTTCGGATAGATCTCGTTTATACTTTAACCTTTTATTGGTACCGTTTGAAAGAGCTCGTGAAGCACTTTCAGGATCAGTAACCAGTTTTTCGATATCTTGTATAGTTTTGAAATAATCGAGTGAGATCACTTATCGTTTCCACCCTGTATAGAGGGTGTTAGGTAAATGGGTATAAATGAGCTGACACTAGCCCATGTTAACATGGTCATATAAATGGTATGGTGAAGTCAGAAAATTGATATCTTCATTTTACCATACCATTTATATGCCCATGTTAATATGGGCTAGTGTCGGCTCATATACCCATTTACCTAACACCCCGTAGAATGGTATAGATGCTACGAGTATGTTAGGAAATTATGAAAAATGGAAGCGTAACGGCAACCGATCCAGTGTTACAGGAGTATTTTGACATGGTGGCTGACAGTAAAATCAATTGCTTTTTGGATAAAGTTGCTCAAAAAATTGCTCAGAAAATAATAACAATATAGTCGTTGTTGAATATCAGTGTAAATAAGGACGTGAATCACACACATATTATTAGTACAACAATACCCCTAATTACAATGGCCACGGTATGTGAATACGCCGAATTCCATCCCGGTATGTGATAGATTTAAAATAGTGATGACACAGTATCGATAGTTTTTCCATCGATTCCATGTCGAAACCTACAACGTTATTTGATAATTAGATAGAGAGAAAATATTGGCAAGAAAAAAGATGATGACTTTTCAAAAATAAAGGAATGTTTTCTTTGAGTATAATTTTCTATCTACAGTATTAAGGGTACTTTCCATCCAGGCGGCATTACAAAATTCCACCCTGTATACAATGTAGGTTGGTATCATTATTTGAGATTATTCCTAGAGATACTTATTTTTATTAAACCTTATTTGAGTCATTCCTATGTTCAGCAGTGGTCGTCTTGTGGCTGAAATGATGATGATGATGATAAAACCTTATTTTGACAAGTTTGATAGCGAACACTGCGAAAAACAGTAGCATTATTTTATGATTTTACTCATTATTTATTACTTTTAGATATCGATAACATGCTATTATTATTTACAT
Source organism: Ostrinia nubilalis (assembly GCF_963855985.1). Classification (NCBI taxonomy): domain Eukaryota; kingdom Metazoa; phylum Arthropoda; class Insecta; order Lepidoptera; family Crambidae; genus Ostrinia; species Ostrinia nubilalis. The sequence continues at coordinate 12,325,424 of NC_087106.1, forward strand.
TATATTCAATGACGTCCCTAATTTTGGCTAAATTACGCAATCAAATTAGCCACTGAGGTTTGGATTGACCGACCGCATACTTTATTGGACCGTAATTTATGTCAAAAAGTCACTCAATAAAATTAACTACCTACTTAGATACCGAAATATTTTAAATTCCTTTTTTTATCAACACTCATGCTGCTTCATGTCAAGTCTAGAAAAAGAGAATCATTTCAAGTCATATGCTTCAACTTTCAAGTTACCTGTTTTATATCTGAAATTGGTTACATTTTGATCTCAATTCTTTTGAAAAATCAGCGATCATGTGTGAGATTGTTTAGTTCAATGAACTTAGATCTAGTTATTACCTCAGGCAATGCTCTTATATTATGACGTGGAAGGGCATGCTCTGGCACATTTGAAATCTAGCTGACTTTTGAAGTCCAAAAAACACTTCCGTGCCGCTCTCATACCTCAGGTACTGAATGAGTTAAGTGCTAGATCTATAGGATCTCATTTTCAAATATCTGCTGCTTTGGTACGTTAATTAGTTTTATAGCCCAAGTTTCATTCGTTCGTTTCAGCCGAAAGACGTCCACTGCTGGACAAAGGCCCAAGGATTTCCACTAAAACCGGTCCTGCGCCGCATCCAGACCTTCACCAGATCGTCGGCCCACCTAGTGGGAGGCCTGTACAAGCTACGTCTTCCAGCTCGTAGTCGCCACTCAAGAACTTTCCTGCCCCAGCGGCCATCAGCTCTACGAGCTATCCCCGAGCTATCTACGAGGTACCCCGCCCACTGTCACTTGATTTTAGCGATTCTGCGTGCTATGTCAGTCACTATGGTTCTCTTACGGATCTCCTCATTTCTGATTCGATCACGCAAGGAAACCGAACATAGCACGCTCCATGAGCTTGTGCCTTCTTATGAGGCCCATAGTAAGCGACCACGTCCAACTTTTCCTTTACCTAATTACTACCACGTAATTTAAAGTGGAAACCCAACTTCAGAGCTAAGTAGTGACTAAGTATGAATGACAGGCAGAATACCGTTTAGTTCAGTAAACAAACCGATGGAAGTCTAGAACCACGGCCTCAGTTGTCATAGTTTCAGTCGAAACGCGTTTCAGTTAACGAGTTCTGACGACTTGAAACTTGTTTGTGATCTTCAACCGAGGCTGCGTTCTGAAATGTGGATTTCAGAAGTTGCTTCTGGGAAATTAGGAAATGAGTTTAAAAATGGAGGTAATGTCTGAAAATTCATTGTGAAAAAAAGTTGGACGGTTTTATTAGTCTATCTACACTATATTATAAGGAGGAAAGATTTGATTGTTTGCATTGAACACACTACGTCTTCCGGCCCGTGGTCGCCACTCGAGAACTGTTCTGCTCCAGCGGCCATCATCATCATAGAGCTATGAGAAATAGTTATTTAACATTATTTTTCCGAAGTCTCGTGGCTATAATGCTCCTACAGCTACAATGGCTTAACACAGCACAAACTAACGTCATAACTCACCAGTTATGCATTGCTTATGTAAACAACAGTTTGGGAAATTGACAAATCTAAGTAGTTTAGCTTGGAAAGCTTATTTATGGAACTAGTTTTAGAATTAGTCTAAACTATACGTGTAAACATTTTAACTACAATAGACAATCGCATATTGGTACGCTGGAAGATTTAATTAATCAATACTCTCCTTTCAAAGATGCGATGTTCAATTGTTTATATCTGTCGTACACCGCTTCAGAAACAATATGGCAATATGACACACAATAGTTCTGTCATGGAAGTTTTGAACCTAACTCTAGGAATATTGTCACAACACCTCACCTCAAAGGCTTTTGCGACCTTTTTCTGGTTGTGCCGTTGTTAATACATCGGCCATACAATGCAATCCTGCAGGTGTACCTACACTTGTTAGCTTTTTGTTGGTCTTGATGGCTATGATCCAGGCCTAGAAAAGTGTGTAAAGATATGGATAACTATTGTAGTTACTCACCATGAGACTTATGATATAAGGACAGTTTTTTCTTGTGAAAAAATATGGTAGCTGCTAAGTTGAATTTTTACAGGCATTTTAACGTGTAGGTATGCTTAAAGAAATGATAGTGCATTGGTGTAGGAAGTTATTATTTTATTGGCCAGAGAGAGATCAATTAATTTAGGAATAAGGAATTTTTTTCATAAATCTGTCTGAAAAGACACTGAACAAAGTAATTATTACAATAAGCACCTAAAACTGCAACGTCTACGGTTTTAAAACCATAAGCACCGCAAACTCCCAGATATGTAAATGTTCTGTCAGCTTACAGTGGAGTTTAAAATTACAGTCATTTGGAACTTTAAATCCTAGATTCCTGCTGGAATAAAAACTTAAATGAGTGAAGACGTGCCTAGCACAAGTTAAAACCATTAGCATTCTTACCCTTACATACTCACATACTTACATTGCACATGATGTCGTGCCCTGCGTGCCCAAACAACTGCACGCAGGAAGATTTAATGAAGGCTACTGACAACGCTACACTTGTAGCGGAGTTTTGGGCTGACGCTGTGTAGGTTTATTGTCGACACGACAAGAAGAACATTGCAAAAAAACGTTGACTATGGTTGAAGTATTATCATGAAAGCTGACGTTGTAGTATGGTATGCGACCATCAAACTAAGCAGCAGGCAATGAATGTAAGTGTGGCAAAGAGCCATCCGTCTGCTTATTACTTACTTGCTACCACGGGTGGTTTAGTTTTCGACTTTTCGGCGATACCAGAGAGGGAGAAGGCCTACACTTCCCACTCTAGCGAGATTGGGGAGTCAAGAATCATTATGTTTGCATATTTATTATTTTATCACATTTTACATGCATTTCGTCTCTACGACCTATGTGCCCCGCCCACTGCCACTTGATTTTAGCAATTCTGCGTGCTATGTCGGTCACTTTGGTTCTCCTGCGGATCTCCTCATTTCTGATTCGTCGGGGCAGAAAAAATCTCAAGTGGCGACCACGGGCTGGAAGACGTAGCGTGGGCAGGCCTCCTACCAGGTGGACCGACGATCTGGTAAAGGTCGCGGGAAGAACCTGGATACGGACAGCGCAGGATCGTTCATTGTGGAAAACCTTGGGGGAGGTCCTTGTCCAGCAGTGGACGTCATTTGACTGAAACGAATGAACGAAGAATCAGGATGGTCTGCCAGAACCACAGTCGACACCACATTGTGTTGCAAAATAACAATAACAAAGTAACAATATTAAGATGCCGCAGTTTATCTTGACGTGCTGTCGTCTGTACTTACCGCTCATAACTTACACCACCCGCAGTTTCCCGGAGGCGGGTTCGGAACAGCTAGCGCAGAATGTGCCGGCCTAGCTTGCACAATTACACGTGGCGCGTCACCGGTGTCACGCGATATTTTGTACTTCAAAGGACTAGTGACAGGGGTAGTATTTTCATGTTAAGCTGAATAAAAGCCTAAAGAATAAAAGTCATTGCAGGAATGGGGAAGGCCTTAGTCCAGCAGTAGACCATTGGTTGATGAAACGAACGAGTTAGTCTGGTAGATTTTTTTGTAAGTTTATAAAGATTTGGCTTACATCTGTGGCGGTGGAATGCAATTCTGCTGATGATGATGATGATAAATAGTTCTGTAAATAGAGTTTAATTGCATCTTGCCATTTTACAAGACTACCTATAAAAAAAAATTTGAAATCTTACTTCTTAGTCTTAGCGCAGGCTTTGGTCTATGATGCTCGTTAAGCTCAATAGCTAGGTAGGTAGGTACTTATTGTGGCATCATATAGGTAGTTTTAATATATAGCTTTACAACAAAATAAATGTACTTATAGTCCAGTCAATGAATGCCTTAACGACGGTGTAGAGAGAAATCCGTGGAACACAATTTCTGACCTCGGGACTTTATTTAGCCTAGTTAGGTGGTGAACATAGCAAAAGTCCCCGCCCTTAGCCCTTGAGCCGGCGGGGAGAGGGGGGTTTAAAGGTGCCACTTTTCGGTTTTTCGCTTAATCCTCGGAAACTATGCGTCCTAGTGACATGACTACTTTGAACCAAAAAAAGCATATTCAATTTGCTACAGGTGAGATGGACAAGTTTTTCTATAAATTGTATAGTTTTCGCGGCATCTGCTCTAGAAGGTCTGTAATATTGGAAATTTTATTTTTGTCTTACATGTTCCCATCAGGAGAAAATCGACTAAATCAACATTGAGCAATCATTCTAGATATGCGGGAGCATGTTAAGCCTAGTTCCTGCGAGGGGACTACACCGTGCGTATATTTAGACGAATCACTTTAAGCCACTTTTGACTCCCCATCACTCAAAAACTACAGTGCATTAACACTTCAAATTTGGCTCATGTGTTGAGACTTGCAAGATATACGTCAGTTTCAAATTTCATAAATATGCCTCAAACGGTTCTTTAGGTATTGACGTTCAAAAATCGATATTTATAGCACTGAAATCTAACTATCACATGTGAAATGTTAAAATTTACTGGTTTTTTATTTGTTCCTTTGTATTTACATAACTACCTTTCTGGATGCCAAATTTGAACCTTTGAGGTCATCTGGAAGTGGTTAAAATTTGGTCTATAGGTCAGACATGTAAATTTTTGGACGTCAATATCTAAAGAACCATTTGAGGCATATTTATGAAATTTGAAACTGATGTATATCTTGCAAGTCTCAACACATGAGCCAAATTTGAAGTGTTAATGCACAGTAGTTTTTGAGTGATGAGGAGTCAAAAGTGGCTCAAAGTGATTCGTCTAAATATACGCACGGTGTAGTCCCCTCGCAGGAACTAGGCTTAACATGCTCCCGCATGTCTAGAATGATTGCTCAATGTTGATTTAGTCGATTTTCTCCTGATGGGAACATGTAAGTCAAAAATAAAATTTCCAATATTACAGACCTTCTAGAGCAGATGCCGCGAAAACTATACAATTTATAGAAAAACTTGTCTATCTCACCTGTAGCAAATTGAATATGCTTTTTTTGGTTCAAAGTAGTCATGTCACTAGGACGCATAGTTTCCGAGGATTAAGCGAAAAACCGAAAAGTGGCACCTTTAAACCGCCCTCTCCCCGCCGGCTCAAGGGCTAAGGGCGGGGACTTTTGCTATGTTCACCTCCTAACTAGTCTAAATAAAGTCCTGAAGTCAGAAATTGTGTTCTACAGTTTTCCATCTATAATGCTTTATTGACTGGACTATTACTGTGCTACTGTGCATGTAATGACAATATACGATCAATAATAACATTAAATTCAACACAGGTCCTTTTAAATTTCCTTGCAGTCCATTAATCTCTCGCAAGTCCGTACGAGAGCGACCTACATCCAGTGCTGCAACTTGCAACCTTTATTACGTTATTCATCCATCAGCCGATAGAGTATTGCAGTGGCTATCGCGTGGTCTCTACATTTTCTGAATAATTTGAAACATTTCACACAATATTACTATGTGGACTAATATCTGGGCCTCTTCAAGGTGAGAGGTATTATCAAATCAATAAAAAGATATCTTGAGTACTTTTTTAGAAGTTGCTGAAAGACAATAATAAGGTACAGAGCTCTCATCTCCTTAAAGAGCTCTCTACCAGCGTACCAGCCCTCAGAGACAAATATTAAAGCAAATTCTGAGAAGATGCAATTATCGTGCCAAATATGTTTTTGTAAAACAATCTAACACTGATCTATTGATCAGTATTAATAAAATGAGATAATAATTTTATTTATTAGGATAACCACATACACTGATAAAATTAATTTAAAGATAGCTTGTACATTACTTTTTGCATACAGGAATAAGTAGAGCCGAAAACATGTTTTAAATTTTTACATGTACAGTAATAAATAAAACTGGTCTGGATGTCATGATGTCTGGATGTCATGATGTCTGGATTTTTTGTTACTCTTTCACGCAAAAACGAGTAAACGTATTTTGCTGAAACTTTACAGTATTATTGTTTATTATTGTTTATAACCCAGATTAATATTTATAGGCTATAATTTATGACTATATGTGACCAACTAAATTTCAATAAATAAATAAGACGTGGGTAAAAAGCCCCATCTATCGTCATTGGTTAAAATATACAGCGCTTGAAAAAAATTTTGACGTTCGTAAATTATTCCTGCCATCTATCAACATCATCGTTCGCGGGCGGCCGCTAGTAGTTATTACAAATATTGAAATTGTTTGGATAGTACATCCTTTATGGCTGGCTATGAACTATGAACGACGCAAGTTATGACTTGCCCACTAACAAAGCGCAGTCGACGAAGTCTTGAAATTAATTCCTGTTTTTACAAAGGGTGGCTATTATTGAATCACTCGTTTAATGCGATATTCTACTGTACAAACTAATAAGGCTAAGAACACAAAACAAGTGCACGAAACGTGTCTTTTAGCTATAATATTAACATCGTCGTCATCGTTTCAGCCGAAAGACGTCCACTGCTGGACAAAGGCCTCCCCAAGGATTTCCACAAAGACCGGTCCTGCGCCGCTGCGTCTTTCCATTCTATACATAGCCAGAACGCAAGGGTGTGAAACTAATCGAGTATAGTTTGGATGTGACTTTTTTTACTAAGCTCCTCCAAACTATACACGACCAGTACGCATACGCTGCGTACTGCTCGCGTATACTTTGTAGTGACTTAGGTCAATTATCTTACTCCAAAATATACATCGTCAGTACGCATACGGACTAATCATGTATGTATTGTAATAAGTTCGCGATTACAATGTATACGCGAGTACTTAGTTGCATGCTCGTCATTTTGACTTATTTACCTCTCTTTCTATTACATATTAATTCATAACTGCGTGTCTACTTTAAACATTGAATCAATTTCGACACGTGCCATTGTTTTGATAAAGAGCTTTTTGGTGTTTCATATTCTGCCATAGAAAAGATATTTGTTTTGGGGCTGAATAACTCTGAAATTAAGAATTATGTATGTGAAAATGATTTTTGTTCTTGAGATAAAAGCTTATAAATAAAAATGAATATCCCTGGACATTTTACACTGCGCTTCTAGTCCCAAACTAAGCAAAGCTTGTACTATGGGTACTAGATAACGGATATAAACATATTTAAATACTTTTTTTGTAAATACATACTTATTATACATAGAAGACACCCAGTCCAATACAAACAAATATCAAAATATGTTCATGCACACAAATTAATGTTTGTACTGTGCGGGAATCGAACCCGCTACCTCCGGAACAGTTATCCGTTTCGAACCACTACACCGAACGGTCGACAATTAATTTTAGTTAATAATGCACGTTTAACTTTCTTCATTCACTCTCACTAATAAATAATTGTTATTTAATTTGAAATCTACCTAATCAATTTAATTTCAGAAACCACTTACATTAGTGTTATAAATCTAGATTTATTATAATAATATGTAGATTCAGTAAAATAATAATATTTTATGTAAAAATTAATTAATTTAAAAATGGCATCACCGTACGTGATCTACATAGGTAGTTCTTATTTCTAATCTCGAGGACAAAGCACGAGCATAATATCTAATAAATGTAATAATTTTAAATATAATTCCATATTTTATTAAATCAAATAAACTAAACACACTCTAGTCAACTGTAAGTGGTGTAGTATAGTTTGGAGCGAAGACGGAATCCATCCACGACACAAACTATACACGATCAGTACGCAAAATTCGTGTATAGTTTGTAGTGACCGACTTACAAAGAGACACTCCAAAATATACACGAGCAGTTTCCTATGGGTGCGTTCTGGCCATGTATAGAACGGAAAGACGCTGCGCCGCTCGCATCCAGGCACCTCCCGCGACCTTCACCAGATCGTCGGTCCACATAATATTAACACATGGACAAAATTAACTGGCCTTTATCAATTAAGCCTTGCGAATTAAAGTAAATAATAAATTATTTACCTCCATGCGTTTCATACCTGCCTTGTTATGCATAAAAAATGGACGGCCTAAATCTATACTTACTTATATTATAAAGCTGAAGAGTTTGTTTGTTAGTTTACTTGAACGCGTTAATCTCCGGAACTACTGGTCAGATTTGAAAAAATCTTGCAGTATTAGATAGTCCATTTATCGAGGAAGGCTATAGGCTATACAACATCACGCTACGATTAATAGGAGCAGAGTAACAATGAAAAATGTTGCGAAAACGGGTTTTCACGCGTACGTAGTCGCGGACACAGCTAGTAGATAATTATTATAAAAGCCTATCCAAAGCACACGTTTACCTACATCAGTAACAGTGGCTAGTCAATGCTTAAGGCCTCAGCCTCGAACTTAGCGGGCAGCGGGGCGGGAGCGGCGGCGGCGCGGCAGCGGCAGGATCTTATGCGTGAAATCAAATAGACCGGTTCTCGAAAACAGCGGCGCGGCAGCGGCGCCGGAGCGGGCAACGAGCGGGCAGCGGCGAGGGAGCGGGTAACGAGCGGGCAGCGCACTCCTTCTTTTGCCCACAATAAATCGAGCGTTAGGAATAAATTTGAATCGAAATAAAATTGTCGCCGTTGTTCAGACATTTCGTTTGCGAATAAAAACAAATATCTCGACAATACAAACCCCGAACACAACACTTCGCCGCTAAAGCGCCGCGCGAGCTGCCCGCTGGTTTCGAGAACGGGTCTGCGTTGCCCGCCCCGCTCCCGCGCCGCCGCCGCCGCCGCCCCGCTGCCCGCTAAGTTCGAGGCTGAGGCCTAAAAGCCAAATAATTTTAGCTCGAATCGACTGACTGACATTGGTCATTAATTCTCTACAGTGTGTCCTAAGCTTACTGTGTAACGTGATTTCGTGTGCCTGAATCATTGCGAACACTATTTATTTGCAGACCCCTGGGGCTCATTATGGTTGAGCGAAGCGATGGCTGGCAGGATGTGTGAATAGGTGTGGCCTTTGGGGATTAGCGGACTAGTAATGCATGAGCTTTAAAATGGACGTAGATGTACATGCAATACTGAATGAAGAGTAACATACTCGTACCTTACATCTAAAAATATTTATGTGGGTAATCAAAGTAATTTGATCAACAATAATTATTGAATCTACTCGTAAATAACGTGTTTATAACCTTAAGTACTCTACTATGGTGTGTAGTGGTTTTTAAGACATTTTAAAGAGTATTCCCAATATGTTTTTTATTTTTATTTTTCATCTTATAACATTTGTTTAAGATATTTCGAGTGCATCGAATTATATGGCAAATAAGTAGTTCGTGCGATTCCAGAATAAGCCCCACGGGCCAGAGTTCAAAAATAAAACTAGCCTCGAATGAAATATGGGAGGATCAGAAGAAGTTCCAAAATGAACGAACTTCGCCAAGAAGTAGAAATGTATGTTTGTTTGCAAGTTTGCAACGTGATGGTTAATTGTAAGATTTAATTACCAAACTCTCGCAAAATTTCAGTTCAGTCAACTAATGGGAGTAGCTAATTGCTTTAAAATAACTTATTACGGAGCATTTATAATTTTGTTAACCGTTTCGGAATTTGAAGCAAAAGTTGGACTACGAAAACGGAATTTGAGTAAAACTATTGTTATTTCACTACAGTTATTCTTGCCATGTAAATTATTTGTGAATAGAATTTTCTTAGCAATAAGTGACATTCTTTGGAAATTACATTTTTTTTTTTTTTTTTTTTTAGATCTTAATTACATCTACTCTACGAGTACATTATTTAGATCTACATAATGTTTTAATACGAAAGAAATATGAAATACATTTTCATTTCAGTTGCCCAACTGGTGAGCTGCGCGCGAGCGTCTGCGCGAGTAAACGCATATTTGTTCGATCCGTGTTTATCTGCCTCAAACGTGTGTAAAAGTCTCGAGTTGCACAGTGAAGTTACGCCATCTTGAAGCTTGAGCTGCGAACTTTAAAGTGAGGTGTTCTGTTCTCAAATCGCTCGATTTTTACGCGAGTTCTGAGCCAAATTAGTTCAAAAGTAAATCTATAACGGCCGTGAACGTGACCTACCTCAACAAGGACACTGGTAACGCTCAGCTGTTGACTGCACCCGACTTGTACCGATTGACCGCCGAGCGCGCCCGAGGTTCTGACGCATCGATCGACTCCGGCGCGAGACCCGAGTAGCCGACACAATATTCCGTCCCGATCAACTACGGAGGTTGCCGAATCGATAAGGTCAGTGACCGCTGTTGTAAACTAGATATCGGCTACTATGGCAACGAAATCTATCGTATGTGCGGGATGTCGCAACGAAATTACAAGCAGGAGATATTTAATCTGCAGTATTTGCACTCTGCCGTATGATATTATATGCGCCAATGTGGCTGAAAAGCTGTTTTATAACATGACCAAGGAACATAAAAACGTGTGGAAATGCCCACAATGTATTTGTAAGCAGCCCAAAGTGGGCAACGTAAACACACCACTAAGCACTGCCCATTGTTCCAAAAGGACTGCACGTACCGAGAAACTGAAGGACGCCGTTCCTGTGTCGTGTGACGTCAGTGGCTTTGCCCGTATTGACAGCCCATCGGGGGGCCCTGAGTACGTAAACACAAAGCGGGGCAGTAAAACAAATACTTTTGAGGAGTCATTGGCGGATGATACTTATTGTCTTGATAGCATTCGGTTAATAATGCGAGAGGAACTTCTTAGGGCCTTGGATGAACGCCTGCCAGAACTTACTAGCAAAATTGTCAAGGAGCTGACTGCACCAATGTGTCAGGCGATCACTGAGTTGACCGAAAAAGTTGGAAAGTTGGAATCAAAGGTACATTTATTGGAAAATAAAATTACAAATACTGTTGCTGTAGCCGCTCCTGTGCCTATGAGGACCGGAAAACCACCTTCTGTCGCCGGGCGAAGCCGCGTCGGGGCCACGTCTGCCCCTCTGAAGGCAACAGGGCAGCACTTACCAACTGGGAGAGACTCCAATCAAGTCGCTGCGCAAGTTACTTCGGCGGAGCCTACGGATGTTGCTTCTGGCACACTTCCATTGAGCCAAGGCGACGAGGTTTGGACAGAGGTAACTAGAAGACCCATTCGCGTGTCTCGCGTTACACGTGGTACTGCCAGCCCTGGTTCAACCGGGCTTGAACCATCTGAGCGTCGCCGATTTGTGCACCTGTTTTACGTGAAGGCTGGCACCACTGAGGCGCAGGTGCGCGAACATTTGACGTCAGTTTGTGGAGCGGACGTGTGCACCGTAGAAGTACTACAGCCTAGGGGCGACTATGCGTCATTCAAGCTGAGTGTTCCATCAAGACTGGCCGATACTGTCATGTCTCCTGCAAACTGGGCAGAAGATATTTGTGTTAAGCCCTGGAGGCAGAATTTTCGTTCCAAACCCAAGGATAACTAAGCGTCAAGTATTAAATCTAGGCGTATATTATCAGAACGTTAGAGGCCTTAGAAGTAAAACTGAGACCTTTTATAATAATATTTGTTCATCAAGCGGTTTTGACTTAATTGCATTAACGGAAACATTTCTTAATAGCTCAGTTGTCAATTCTGAATTGTTTCCTCAGGGATATCTCGTATTCAGGAAAGATCGATTAGGAGATGCTGGCTGGGGGGGAGTTATGCTTGCTGTAAGTGAAACATGCTCAGCTAAATTAGTTACTGACCTTGATGGCCTCACTTGTGATAAAGAATTGCTTTTTGTCTTAGTTAACCGCAAAAATATTAAAATTTTGGTCTGTGTAGTATACTTACCACCTAATTGTAGTGAAGAGCAATATTTGAATGTTTTGTCGTGTATAGAAAACGCTACGTGTAAATACTCTGCTTTAAATCTTTTAATATTGGGCGATTTTAATTTATACTCATGTAATAACTCTGTAAGAAGGCAATTTGAATGTTTTTTGAATTTTTGTAACTTACGTCAACTTAACCCAGTTCTAAATTGTAATGGTCGCGCCTTAGATCTAGTGCTGTCCAATTTGAGGCCTGAGGAGCTGGTGGTGTCTGGTGATGTCGAGCCACTGGTGCCGCCGGACACCCAACACCCACCTCTTGAGATCACTCTAACCATGCCCTGTGGCTCGTTCCCTTGTGGCGCTAGTAATACCGTCCCACTACATACCTGCCCTGCGCCCGAGTGGGATTTCCGTAAAGCCGATTTTCCCAAACTCTATGATGACATCTGTAACATTGACTGGACCCACATGCTAGCGCAAACAAACGTTGATTATGCCACAGAATGTATGTACGATGTGCTCGGGAAGGTTTTAGCCAGTAGTGTACCATTAAAAAATCATAAAAGGTCTCCTCTGAGGTACTACCCTCCGTGGTATACACCAGAGATAAAATACAAATTAAAAATAAAATACTTCCATCACCGTAAATATAAACAATTAGGATTGCAATTTAATCTTGAGGTATTTCAATATTATAGGAGTCATATAAAGACACTCATTCGCGAAGCGTACCTAAGATATAAGCAATCAATTGAAGCCGGTATAAGATCAGACCCAAAAAAATTCTGGAAGTTCGTTGGCGAAAGACGTGCGAGCGGGCGGCAGTATTATAACGATTATCAATATCAAGGTGTCACTATTGCTGGCCAGGATGTAGCTTCTACGTTTGCAAAATATTTCCATTCAGTGTTTTCGAAGGACACTCCGTTGCTTGACGCGGACGCCGCGTCCGCTGTTTGCGGTGCCGGAGGTCAATGTGATTCGGCGAGAATAAATGTTTATCGCATAACTTTAGCTGACTTAAAGTATGCTGTACGTCGACTAAAACCCACGTCCGCCGTTGGTCCTGACCGTTTGCCCGCTTTTCTTGTTAGGGATTGCGCCACGGCTCTTGAGTTGCCTTTGCTCCATTTGTTCAATCTCTGCATAGGAAGCTGTAGCTACCCTCTGCAGTGGAAGGTATCCAGGGTAACCCCTGTTTCAAAGAGTGGACAATCGAACGATATCGCTGATTTTAGACCCATAGCTGTTTTGTCAACCTTCGCAAAAATATTTGAGTCAATACTTAATAGACAGATAACTCAACAGCTGAAGGTTTATTTTGACGAATCCCAGCATGGCTTTAGGTCAGCACGATCGACAACTACAAACCATATAGTATTCCTCGACTACATAGTGCCTGGATTGGACCAACATCTGCAGGTTGACGCGGCTTATTTTGATTTTAGGAAAGCGTTCGATGTGGTTAATAACGACGTTCTCTTAAATAAGCTCTCTCTGGTTGGTTTTACTCCGAAGTTGTTGCATTTCTTTGCCAACTATCTTAAAGATCGCAGACAGTACGTTCAAATGAACGGCCAACAATCTGAAGAGTACTATACAAGGTCGGGAGTGAGTCAGGGCAGTACTCTTGGGCCGACCCTGTTTCTGATCATGATAAATGATCTACCCAAAAGGCTCCGACACGCTAATTGCCTAATGTTTGCAGATGATTTAAAACTCTACTTGAAAGTTAGCGAGGAAAGGGATTGCGTATTACTGCAGCAGGACATTCAAGCTGTGCTTGAGTGGAGTGTAGAAAATAAATTGGACCTAAACGTATCTAAGAGCAAAGTTATTACTTTCTCAAGACTTCATGATACCTTGTTTTACTCATATGCCTTAGGAGATCGGCCTCTGGAGAGGGTAACCCAGATCAGAGACTTGGGTTTGATGATGGACACTGCACTGAATTTTCGCGAGCATATTGTTGCAACTTGCAAAAGTGCTAACAGAGTGTTGGGGTTCATAATGAGGACAGCGTCTCAGTTTAGAACTGTTGGTCTGGCTGTGATGCTATATAACGCTTACGTCCGTAGCAAGTTGGAGTATGGGGCAGTGGTCTGGTCTCCTCGAGAGAAAAAGTATTCAGAAATGTTAGAGAAAGTCCAACGTAAGTTTTCCAGATATCTTTACAAACGAACTTTTGGGTATTACCCGTTTCTGTTTCCCTCCCTTTTTGTATCTGGCATGGTTGGTCTTGATACTCTTGAGCTGAGGCGTAAAGTGTCGGTAGCAATTCACTACTACTTATTGCTGCGTAGCAAAATAGAAAATCCTGTCGTGCTTCGTAGTATTAGTTTATTTGTTCCAAATAATTACACACGTACGGGTCGTCGTCAGCACCGCCTGTTCTGTGCCCCCGATGGCCTGCGCACACTGCATGCTAACAACACACCGACTCCCAGGGCACTCTGTCTTTTGAACATGTTTACGCAAACCGTCCAAGACGTCGACATCTTTGCCAACTCCTTAGAATGTTTTGTAAAAAAATTAAGATTGTATTTGTCTACTAACCATAAATAGATATAAGTACTTACTAACATTAAATGTAATTTCAAATTGGCAATGTGAGCGCTTTGGATATAAATCTGTAAGCTCACTTGCATGTTAATTAAATAAATAAATAAATAAATAAATAAATAAATAAATAAATAAATAAAGCTGTAGTGGAGTCCACCTTAGGTAAGTGTTTTAATCTTGTCTGGGTTAGTTAGTTGTTAGTTAAATTAAGTCTCTTTTACTTGTACTCGTAGGTCGCCGCTACGAAATGTTTTGTTAACATACAAACTAAAAAGATGTTACCACTAACAGCTTTCATTCATTAATCACATAGGTACATAGCAAGCCAACTCAAAAAAATTAATAAACAAAAATGATCATTAAATAGCCCGAAAAACAAACACTGCCTTGCTCTCAGAATAATAGTACGAAAGTGTAAACCGATAGCACTTCAACAAAAAATCGTATACATTTTGATCAAGTTGTATCAGCAACATTTTGACTAGCGCTATTTTAACAGCAGATAAAACAGTAGTTAGTGGACAGTTATAATGAGTTCCCAAAATAATCCCATGAATAATATTAAGCTCAACGGTCCCACAAATCTGCCCTTGATGAATTTTTAATATGCAAAACAGGTGGTTGCTGCGCGTCATATGTTTCGGTCTAGACAAACTCTAATTTATAGTGTCGGACCACAAGATAAATGAACGAAGTAGCATTTGTTCTTTAGCTTTTCTTACAACTTACACTGGGTACCTACTTGGATTAAAAATGGAATTAATCAAGATTTTGACGACAAGCAATTATTCTTGATATTCCTTTTCCTAGGGTTCGTAGTTTTGTAGTGTTTGTATAGGAAACAAAGCTTAGCACTCAAGTAGCACTAAAAATGACATACTTCGAGTGTTGATCGAATTAATATTGTGTAACATCTTAAATGTAAATATCAATCAATGTAATTGATGTTATGTGTGTGAGAGATAAATAAAAAAATTATTATTATTTATTATAATAGTTTGGCCAATCACATGGAGGCTGCAATCTTAAAGGTAGATGCCAAAACTAAATTTGTATTCAGTTATAGTTAGAGTTATTTAAGTAAACGAATCGCAGGCCAAAAATGTATTATTCAATGCGTAGGTTTTAATAAAGAGAGACGTGTTAAGGTTTACAGTTCCCAAAAGTTATGTTAATATGCTTCGCTATTACCTAATTCTTGAAGATCGATCAACAGCTTAATTTTTACTATGCAGGCTGAACCTACCTTCTATACCTCTTTTATCATACGCAAACTAAAACATAGGCTAAATAACCCAGCCATTAATTACCTATGTAGTCAGCAGCGGCTCTTATTTGTATGCAAATGCACGCCACTCTGCATTGGTCTCCAAAATTACATGCGGTGTGGCCACGACCACTACAAGTGTGTGGGTAGATGTGACTGGATGAGCCAGTTCTTAAAAATTATTTGAATAAAATTATGCCCGTTTTCACCATCAATCCCTAATTTCTATGTGCCTATGAAAACAAAATGCCTGTTAAGTGTTACCATAGGTGTCACCTAAAAATTAGGGATTGATGGTGAAAAAGAAGACCCTTTTACGCAGCACGTCAACGGGTACACTCGTGGGCGGTGTGGGTATTTTTTATTTATTTTATTTTTTTGACTTAAGTAAGGGTCATAATGGGACATCACGTCAACTACAAACGTGAGAGGTGTGGGTAGATATGACTGGATGGGGTAGTTCTTAGAATATTAATAAGAATTTTCTAGCAATTTAGGCTTAATACCCTTGATGTCAGGACGATTAATGTGACGTAAAGTTTTGGCAATAAAAAAAGAATCCCAACTAATATTATAAATGCGAAAGTAACTCTGTCTGTCTGTCTGTCTGTCTGTCTGTTACGCTTTCCCGCTTAAACCTCGCAACCGATTTTGATGAAATTTGGCATAGAGATAGTTTGAGTCCCGGGAAAGAACATAGGATAGTTTTTATCCCGGTTTTTGAAACAGGGACGCGCGCGATAAAGTTTTTCTGTGACAGACAAAATTCCACGCGGGCGAAGCCGCGGGCGGAAAGCTAGTATGAAATAATAGGAAGGTGCCTAAAATACACAAAAAAGTCCTTTAACGTAGCCCCTTTTTAGGACACCTTTGAACGTCCTAAATAAACTTAATTAATAGTGTTAGCAATCAGGCTTCCATTTTATTAATAACATTTGAAATTACCTACATTGTATAGTTGTTCAACGAATATTTTGCCTTAGACAGTCCTGTGTTGAAAGCAGGCGCCAATCTGTCGCCGGCGGCCATCGGAGCGTGACGCGTGCGGCGCTTGTTTTATCAATTTTGTAAATTTCTGTACGAAGAGAAATATAGTATTGATTGGATCCTGTGGGTGTTATTTCCGGAGTTGACCTGAATTTCTAATAATTCAGAAGTGGTAAGAACGTTGGAGAAAACCAAGTGGTATGTACACTATTTTATTATTATATTTTCGTACCATAAATACGGTTTGCTTCTAAATCCTCGTTTTTTTTATACAATATTGCATACTGAATTCGTTTGTATTTCGTTAAGAATTATTGATCTTAATCAAGCATACATCAAACATAACAATATCTACCTACCTGTTCGCCCAGTACCTAAGTATAATAATAAGTAAGTCGGTAAAATAGGAATTCAATGCGAGGTAAAATACTCAAAATAATGTCTGGCTAGTAACATTAGGTACTAATATTGATTAGCGGTAAAACTCATTTGTAGAATAATAGATTTATTTTTGCTATGTTGTGCAATAAAATATAATGCCTACAATGTAACAAAACGTACTTACTGATTTGTGTTCCTGGAACAAGAACATGACTGTATTGGTTTTGTTCCGAAACAGACAGTAAACATCATAGTTGGAAATTATTTATTATTATTTTATGCAATTAAACACCAATACTCGGGCGAAGTGTTTTATCAGGTAGGCAATAATTCTAAGTCTTTTGTATAGTAACTCACGGTAAATCAATTAATAAAAATGGATGCCTTTTTCTTTAATACTCAAATCAATACATTAAATTGATAACCAATCCATTTGATAATTAAGTAAAAAAAAAAAAACATTGCAAACACATTACATACGTACCTATGCTATACTTTGTGGACAACCTCATTTTCTTTTACTTGTTTTATTTATTGTTTTCTTATTTCATTATGTTTGATAACTATCAACAACGCAATGGTTAAGAGCAGTCACCCGGCAAGCGAAAAGTCGCGAGTTCGATTCCCGGCTTAGGCAGTTCGTTTGCAATTATAATAAAGTATATTTTTACAGTGGTAGTGATTTAAAATTTATAGACAGTTACTTTCAAATAAACTGGTCACCTACTTCATTCATTAACTATTTTTCTTCTTTGTTTCTTCCTTACTAACCTCACCTCTTACATTTAATTAACAAATCACATTATTATTACTAAAATGATTGAATAAACAAAGCTCCACTGCAACAGACCGACTTTATTGAAATTATGTCTTCGTCGGAGATCTCTCGTTATACACCACCTTTAGATAATCGGAAAAATACGAGGCCGTCCCGCTGTAGGGATCGTCGTGATCGCCCTCTGCGGAGGCTACGGTCTGAAACTTCTCCGAAAAATAGGGACCGACGAAAACGTGAAACGTACCGCAGTAGATCGCGTCGTCGGCGACCCTCCACTGAGAGCTCCGATAGTAGTTCCTCTCAATCTAGCCCGCGAAGGCGGCGGAGACGGACACCTTCGACTGATCGTCGACGATATTCTACTAGTACGACTACGGGTTCAGTGGAAAGTACTGACTATTCTAGCCACGATTCACGCGTTCAACTCGGAAAAAGAAAACGTCAGCGATCCAGTACTTCCACATCGGGAAGTCTATCGTCTGGATTGAACTCGGAAAGACCATCACGTCAAAGGTACCGTTTGAGAAAATCTCAGAAGAGACGGCGTTACTCAAGATCTCAAACGTCTAGAGACTATGGGGTACTCAAGAAATTTGCTCGTTTGTTCGGTAAGGCTGATCAGCACTTCGAAGGGGCACAACATGTAATCCCTGAATTTAACCCGGATGCAAACGACCAGTCAGCCGTTAACTGGGTACGTAAAGTAAACGAAACTGCCAGAATTTATAAATGGAGTGACAAACAAATAATTTTCTATGCAATTCCAAAATTAGCTGGCCACGCTAAGAAATGGTACCAAGGTTTGAGTACTATTAACTTGAGTTGGCGAGAATGGCAAAAGAAAATTGTTAAAGCTTTCCCCGACGATCGCAACTATGCTGATCGACTTTCGGAAATGTTGGAAAGGAGAAGTAGAAGGGAGGAATCACTAGAAGACTATTACCATGACAAGGCAAGATTGGTGAAAATGTGTGGTATAGAAGGACGTAATGCAGTTGATTGTATAATTAACGGCATATTTGATTTTAACATACGTCTCAATGCCCAAGGCTCAAGTTTTAAAAGACCTTCTCAACTACTGAAATATCTCCGCCGAATTTCTAAGAAAAACAACGTACTCCGCAAAGCTAATCAATTAAATAGGTATGAACAAAATACGAAGGCTGGAGAAAAACTATTGAATGCGGGAAGTCAGAAAGCAACTATTGTTACCAATCGCGAAGGTTTTAGGCAAATTCAATGCTTCAACTGTCTCGAAGTAGGTCACACCTCGCGCACGTGTACAAAACCTAGAAAACGGTGTGATAAGTGCTCTCGTTTTGGACATGACAGCCTTAAATGTGAATTAATTAATAATATCCGGGATAGAACCAATATTAATATCAAAGACAGTTCAGACAGTAAAGTGGAGCCCGTGAAGAAAGTTTTAAAAATTACACCTGGAGACTCGACAAATGGCAAGTATTTTAAATCTGTAACATTAAATAATATAAAGCGGTCGGCATACATTGACTTTGGAAGTCAATGTACATTAGTACGTAAGAGCGTAGCAGAGGAATCTTATTTACCACTAATTAAATCAGGGTTACCCGTTATTAAAGGATTTGCTTCAGGAAGTGTGGTGCCCCTTGGCAAAAGCACTGTTAATATCGTAGTTGATGCTGTAGAAGCAGATGTCGAAATCTACGTGGTCGAAGATGATTTATTAGATACTGACGTTTTAATCGGACAATCTTTGACTGAATTACCAACAGTTGTAGCTTACAAAACTAATTCTACCTTAAACTTATACTGTGATGATTCAGAGGCAGAAAGAATAAGTCTTTACTGCTGTCAGGGAGTAACATTGCAAGTAGGGATGAACACTGTAAGTATACGAACCGATGAAGAATATACAGGATCATTATTCGTACCAGGAAGTATCTGTATGAAGCCCGATAATCAGTATGTTCTATTGCAAGGGGTGTACCAACTTCATAATAGTAGGGGTCAACTTGTGGTTATAAACTCTTCAAAAAACCCTCTTTGTTTCAAAAATAATAAGTTACTGGCTCGAGCTATAAAATTTCCACAGAATCGCGTACTTTCTTCAGGTGCACTATCATTTGACGTCAACAAAGTAAACTTAGATAATGAACCAGTTACATCGCAACCTAAAACCAAATGTCCAATTACGTTAGACATGATAAACATCGGACCAGGAATCAGTGAATCTGAAAAAGATCGTCTGGTTCAATTGTTGAATACCTTTAGAGATTGCTTCGCATTGACTCCATGCGAGCTTGGTCTTACCAACATAACCGAGATGACTATTAGGTTAAACGACTCTACACCTGTCACTTATAAGCCATATCGACTACCGTTTAGCGAACGGGCTAAAGTAAGGGAAATAGTAGGTGACCTGCTGTCGAATGGGGTTATAAGAGAATCTCAGTCAGCGTACTCTAGCCCAATTGTCCTAGTAAAGAAGAAAAATGGTGAGTCTCGCCTGTGCGTCGATTACAGGGCACTGAACAAAAAGACTATTAAAGATAGCTACCCCATGCCAGTCATTGATGATCAATTGGACCGATTAAGTGGAAAATCACTTTTCACTAGTCTAGATCTTGCATCAGGCTATCATCAAATCCCTGTGGCTGAAGACTCACGTCACATAACAGGTTTCGTAACTCCCGATGGGCATTACGAGTATACTCGAATGCCCTTTGGCCTCGTGAATGCACCGGCTGTATTTCAAAGCATGATTAATAAAGCCCTTGGTGCAAAACGCTTTGATTTAGCCATACCTTATCTCGATGATCTTTTATGCACAGCCAGTACTACAGATGAAATGTTTGATAAGCTTGAATCCATTTTTCAACTACTAAAAGACGCTAACCTTACGCTAAACCTAAAAAAATGCTTCTTTTTCCAATCTAAGCTTGATTACTTAGGATTTGAAATATCAGAAGAAGGCCTTAAGCCCGGTAGTACAAAGATACAGGCTGTACAAGAGTTTCCCCGTCCAAGCAATGTACACCAGGTAAGACAATTTGTCGGACTGGCAAGTTTTTTCCGACGATTTGTTTATAATTTTGCTTGCATTGCTAAGCCCCTAACGAAACTGACTAAGGCAGATGTGCCGTGGGTATGGGGTGAGGAACAAGAGGCAGCATTTCTCGATATTAAGTCGAAGCTCATTACAAGACCAGTGCTAGCATTATACAATGCTGAGTTTATTACAGAGGTGCATTGTGACGCTAGTAAGGTGGGCGTAGGCGGAATACTTTTACAGAAACCTAACGAAGAGTCACCACTGCGGCCAGTCGCGTACTTTAGTCGGCAGACCACCAAAGAAGAAGAGTTCTGGCACTCATATGAATTAGAAACCATGGCCGTTGTGATGTCGCTGAGAAGGTTTCGTGTTTATTTGATTGGCATCGAATTTAAAGTCATTACTGACTGCAACGCCTTACGCTCCACGTTGACGAAACGTGATTTGTTGCCAAAGGTTGCTAGATGGTGGCTTATCCTCCAAGAATATAATTTCTCCATTGAGTACAGACCAGGTCACAGTATGCAGCATGTGGATGCGCTAAGCCGGAATCCGGCCCCTATCTTGGAACAAGAAGAAATTGAAATTTTGAATATTACCACAAAAGATTGGCTTCAAACCGTTCAGATGTCAGACTCAAATTTAAAAAATATTAAGAATATCTTAGAGACAGGTGATAATGATCTTAAGGACATTCAATTAAATTATGTAATACGCGATAATAAAATCTACAGGAAAGTCGGAAATAAATTAAAATGGGTTGTACCAAATTCTGCTCGTTGGAGAATATGTCAAATGAATCATGATGAAGCGGGTCACTTTTCTTTCGAGAAAACTTTGGAAAAAATTAAGTCCGATTATTGGTTCCCAAAAATGAACCGCTTTGTCAAGAAGTATGTCAAGGCATGTATAAATTGCGCATATAACAAGGAATTGGCTGGAAAGAAAAGTGGCTCACTACATCCGATACCTAAAATCAAGGCAATTTTCCACACTATTCACTTGGATCATCTAGGTCCATTTGTGAAAAGCAAACGTGGGAATTGCTATATTCTGGGAATTATTGATGCATTTAGTAAATTCATTTTTATAAAGGGTGTAAGAAACACAAAATCTAAATCCACGATTAAGGTGCTAGAAGATATTTTCTCGGTATTTGGACAACCTAAAGTAATTATCTCAGATCAGGGCACAAGTTTCACCTCTGGAGAGTTTAAAAATTTCACGAGTGCTATTGGAACCAAGCACGTATGTAATGCCGTGGCAACGCCGCGAGCGAACGGACAGATTGAAAGGTACAATCGCACTATTTTGAACTCTCTGGCGGCAATGAACCACGGTCGAGATGAAAAGGACTGGGATGCTCAATTAGGTAGACTACAGTGGAGTTTAAATAATACAGTCAATAAAAGTACAGGAAAGTCTCCTGCTGAAGTTGTGTTCGGACAAAAGACAATAGGACATTCAGAGGGAATAATAAAAGGGGCCTTAGATCAAACTGAACAGATGACAGATATAGAAAGAGAAGAACTTAGAAAAACGGTACAAGATACTATACATGATAATCAAGAAAAGATGAAGAAATTATTTGATAAGAATAGAGCATCAACAAAAATATTTCAAGAAGGTGATTTGGTAATGATACCAAACAATAACCCTGATAAAGGTAAAAGCAAAAAGCTAGCCCCTAAGTTCAAAGGCCCTTTTAGGGTTTCAGGTGTTTTGGAGAAGGATAGATATGAAGTATCAAATATTGTAGGACACTCGAACCGTAAATATAAAAATATATTCCCTGCTGATCATTTGAAACCATGGATCAGTGTTGATATGAATACTTCTAATTTGGTTAGTGATGCTGGCTCGAATAGCGATGAGTCTTCTTCGGAGTAAATAACTTTATACATGATTTTTCTTATAATTTACAATTAGCATGCTATAACCTCCTTTCCTATCCTGACATTTACAGCCCAGGTGCTTTCTGAAACATTTTGAGAGGATCAACTAAAGATGGTTTAGCCGATGCACGCTGATGCGAGTATCTAGGTTCTCGTATATGAACCTTCCACTCGTGCAGAGGATACACGATTTCAAGTGATAAGTCTATGTTAACCCCTTGTTGTGGTACTGCTACATTTCTAATATGAAAATGATCATCTTAATTTCCAAGCGTGAATGATTAATTCGTGATTGAGTGTATATCATTATTATTTTGGTGAAGTAAAAATGTGGTGCCCCAGTGTGGCAAATATGAAATGAATGCCCCAGTGTGGCAAATGTGATGAGTGCCCCAGTGTGGCAAATATGTGATGTCCCCAGTGTGGTAAATAAATATGTGATGCCCCAGTGTGGTAATTTTAAGTGATGTGAAATAAATAAATGTCCCCAGTGTGATAAATATGTGATGCCCCAGTGTGGCAAATGTGACGCCCCCAGTGTGGCAAATGGTGAAAAGTGTTGTGATTGCCCCTAGTGTGGCACTGAACTATCAACTAAAACTGTCCTAAGTTAAATAAATAATTATACGTATATAAAATCAATTACCGAGTGATATTTGATTGTTATTAAGTTTACTTAACTAAGCAGCATAAACTAATGAAATTGTTTTTGTTGTACATACTTAATACTTATATAGGAATTATATTGTTTTTGTTATAGTTACATACATAGGAATTATATTGTTTTGTCATACATAATGATATGAAATTGAATTATACAAAATGAGGCTAATTTTGGAAAGTAAACATAATTAACAGTGGTAATCAAAGTATTTCTAAAGATACACAAAATATTTACAATAATAATTATACAAAATCTAATAATATACAAAATATTACAATTATTAGGTATTGTCTTAATCAAATTAACGAGATTTGAGATCTTACTTGAATAATGTAAGTGATATGTGAATTACTCGAGTGATGATTATTATTTATTTTGTTTTTGTATGTAATTTTGTGTTCCTTCATTTATCACCACCTATACAAAATAATATTATTGTTAAATTGTTTTACTGCACTAGTTTAGCATAAGAATGGTATGAGGACATACCCACGTGATGAATGGCCGAGCTGGATTTGGGGATGGGGACATCCCCGCGGCAGAATGGCCGTCTGTTAGCAATCAGGCTTCCATTTTATTAATAACATTTGAAATTACCTACATTGTATAGTTGTTCAACGAATATTTTGCCTTAGACAGTCCTGTGTTGAAAGCAGGCGCCAATCTGTCGCCGGCGGCCATCGGAGCGTGACGCGTGCGGCGCTTGTTTTATCAATTTTGTAAATTTCTGTACGAAGAGAAATATAGTATTGATTGGATCCTGTGGGTGTTATTTCCGGAGTTGACCTGAATTTCTAATAATAGGGTTATTATTTTACACCATGGACCTATAAAAAAAGTCGGACGGATTCTCATCAACAAAATACTGTGACATTAGGATACACCAGCTTGCCTGTACGTACAGGCCGGCACGCACACATTCACACCCTGACGCACCACTTCGAGTGCAAACTTCACACAGTTGACACATTTAGGCGGCGAAAAAACAACACGAATACGACATGTCTTGTGTGATGAAATTGTGTAAAAACCGTTCTGTTGGAACAAACAAAAATTAAGGAATCACATTTCACAGGTAAAATAATAATCCAATCACTTATTTCCCGACATTTAAATATTGAAATTAATTGAAATCAAACGTCATTCACTCGAAAAAATAATACGTCAAAGACCAGTGTTCTCAGTTATTTACGTGGGAAAATTACCCGAAATATGGGAAATTAATAATAATTTTAGGACTTTTTAGTTATTTATTACGCATACTATAGAAATAAAATAATTTATCATAATAATTGTGTTTTAATGGGATATATTTTCATAGGCAGATTTGATCCTTCCCAAAAATGTGGAACTGCGAAATTCAAATTTTCTTACATTGATTGCAAGTCAGTGTCAGGTTGTATGTTAAAATCTATCAGAGATAATGATAATTATGTTGATGATGTATAAGATTATGATTATAATGTACACAAGATTTGTAATTTGTAACTGCGTGAATCATTTTTGATCAACATTCATACCCTGACACTGATATGCAAACAATGTAAGAAAATTTGAACATTGAAAATTTCGCGCCTGCTTCAACGCATTCACCTTTCATCCTTTTCAAATTCTGTCTACATTTCCAAGTAACATCTGCCGATCTATGTTTTTCTTAAAATAAATGGGTAAAATGTTTTGGCTAACATGGCATCCCTAAATTCACTCACACAATAGACAGACGTCAAAATTTTGCGTCACAGTTTTGTTGTAGCGCGAGTTCCGTCCGCCTTTTTTTATAGGTCCATGTTTTACACTTTCCTTTAATTTACAAGCTTTTATTTATTTTCACCTGTCTGGTGTCTGTCATTAAATCATGTTATATTTTTGACTGTCTACCAAAATACGTTGACATAGCTCGCATACAGATGGACAGCGCCCCTAGCGGTTACTTTCAAGCACTAAAATCTTCTTAGATTTTTTGACGCACTCGTTAGCGATGACGTTAAAATGGTAAAACTACAGGATCCTTGAAACGAAATCATTCTAGATTCCAAGATAAAACTCCTGCCGTTTCCAGCTCCATATTTCCTTTTTGCTAGCTTTCATTTGGCTTTCATGAAGTGCCCCTTCATCTGCGAACGTCACGACGCCTAGTGTGACGCGGGTCGGGACCTGGCATTTTGATGAACAGGTGTTCGCGTTCTGGATTTAATTATCTTATTAATAACAGGGTGATGAGGGAGTGAGGTTCTAAAAGCCTTATTTTTGATGTAATTCGCGCATGTTTATATTACTAGGTCATGGATAGTAAGTTTTTTATATTACCAAAAGTACTAGAATGAGTTTTCACTACAAAAATGATTCGATTTACAGACGTTCATGCCCTATTTCACCTCTTAAATTTTTTTTCATGACAATGCCTAGGTACTGAAAAAATATTACAATATTGTGTTCAGCAGGACTACTACCCCCCTAGAAGAATCTCTAGCTACGCCAATGTTAGTTAATTTTAAAAAGTAAATAATTCACACAGTTGCGCATCGGAAATCTTACCTAACTTCCATACCTGCTCGCTAACTAAGCAACACAGTAAAAGCGATAGTAATACATTAATTAATCGCTTAATACTAGCGCTTTGAGTCTTCATTCTACACTCTTGATTTGATTTGAAGCGCGTTAAAAAGCAGATTTTTTTATTGTAAGTTTGAAAACCATGGAGATTTGCTGTGTGTTTTGAATGGAGTAGAATAAAACCACCTCTAGTCGTCCCATGGGTGTCATATTATTATTTAGTGACTAACGCACTGTTTTTTTATCCGTACATGTGTACATCAACCCGTCTGGTTAGTGTAGGAAGTGTAGTCCAAGAAGTGGAGACTAAATAAATGACAAATGAATACTATCGGCCGTCAGTTCTGCGTACTATGTGCCCTGCCCATTGCCAATTCAGCTTGCTAATCGGTCGGGCTATGTCAGCGACTTTAGTTCGTTTACGGATCTCCTCATTTCTGATTCGACGTCGTAAAGAAATACCGAGAATAGCTCTCTCCATAGTACGCTGTGCATCTTGACGATGATGGCTTACTGTACCCTTTTACTATGTATCCTAGAACTACGGTCACCCACGGGTCCCTTAGGCCCCGAGTTCGGCGTGTACCGCCTAATGAGTTTTCCGGAAGCGCTCCTTACTGGAACGGATTACGGGACCCCGTGGGATACGGAACAACGGGAAATTACCGGAGTTCAAAATGGTACTGCTAATGATGCGTTGTTTGCCGTGCCGATTGTTAAGTTACAATGTTTGTTTCATTATTTTAAGTTTTACAAAACTTTAAATTTCGGAATGTGAAGTAATTTATTACCAGATATTGTGTCATCCCTGAGCCCAGGATTGTAAAAGGCGTTCGTATGATGCAAATTAAACGTGAAAAGTCTCTTTTGAGGAGGTTTTTGATAATGTGTTGCGTCTGGATTTTCACACCCAGTGCAACCTACTTATATATTATAATTCAATTTGAAGATTTCCAAGTTCTTTTAACAAGACATGTTCAGCCCCCCTAGACAAAACGCACTTTTTGATCGAATCGAAAATCGAATCCGTCAAAACTCCATACAAAAAAGGGGCTTTTCGACCACTTTGCGACTGGTTTGCGATTATAATTTGCACTTTGTCTAGACCCACAGTACTTTACTTATGCTTGTCAAAATCAATTTAGACACATTACTGACTTTGACTTATCAGCCTCTATATTTTAATAATCTCGACAGGCAGACTTGCTGGGCTCACCATTAAATTTATAGGCAGTAGAGATTAAATATGTGGACTTTCATCATTCAGTTATTAATTGGTCTGAGCGCAAGTGGCATGCGAGTGACGTATATCCAGCCCAGTCCCATTTTATGTAGTACGCTTACGCTTATAGACTAAGAGCTAGTGAACGCCAGACCTACCTACGTTATTTTATAAAGGCTGAAAGTTTGTCAGCGCGTGCTCCCAACATAGCTAAGAACCATAGCCAAACATGAAGTTTGGGCCAAACTTTCAGCCTTTATAAAATAACGTAGGTCTGGCGTTCACCAGCTCTTGGTCTATTAGGCCATGACGTAACGTGTCTGTGATTTCTGTCATCGTTATACTCGTATCACGACAGAAAATTATTTCAGGAATGGAAACAAAGCCCCAATATGTTCACTTAGGGTGACGGAAATATACACAATACACAGGGGATGCTTGCGTCTTGCTTTGACAAATTGAACGTACCATTGTATTCTTGAAAGCTTTCTTTATTCCTTTTCTATAGATGAGCTATGAATTTTGAGTGGAAATAAGATAAAAATTAAATATAAATGCGACTATAAAGTGTGATATTACAAACATAAAATTGTGTCAGGGACTCATTATGGATAAATTGAGTAAACAATTATAACTTTTAAATCTCTTGTAAGTTTCTAATAAACTTAGTGCAGCAGCCGCTAGAAGAATGTACTGTTTTGTTGGCAAGTAAAGTTTTAGTTTTTACTTATAAACATGAGGGCTTTTCTTTAGATGGAAAATGATTGCCAGTCAATCTTATTCTTATCGTGTCGACAACAAACCTACACAGTGTCAGCCCAAAACTTCGCTACAAGAGTGGCGTTTGGAAGTATGATCTGTTCATCCCCAATGTGAACAGATGACCTTATGAAAGGTATATTTCAGCTAGAAGACATTGGGGGAGGCCTATTTTAGCAGCGAACATCCTTTAGCTTATAATATTATGATGATGATAATTAAGGAAATAATCGTTCAATACATAAAATACAGTAAAGTCGAAGTGTTAAAACTAACCAAACGTAATTAAACACAATAGTCGTTTGTTTGTGCTCCTTCGTTAACAAAGTGCGAACGTCCCGAAGGATTACCCTCATTGGTAATTTAACCCTTCGGTTAGGTAGCAGTTAAATTAACTCGTACATAATTAAGCGACCAATAAGCGACGGGAAAAAGGTCGTTGTGGTTAATGGCACATCACTAATTCATTAAAAGTATAATGTACTTGTATTGTAATTAAATATTTTTCAAATTAAAGATGACTTGTAGCATGATACATAAAATATTTATATTCCTGTTTGCCCCTCAGCCTTCAGTAGGCCTAGGATGCCACGATAACCATAATATATCGATTTTCCACGATAATTTCATACATTTGAAGTCTAAAATCGTCGATAAGATTTTATAATAGCGCGCCAAGGCCGGCGGACTGCCTAGTATGAGCGCTACTATATCGTTTTGTCGAAGCATTTTATCAATTTTGGGTTATAAGCCGATAAGATTTTTTCGTATATCGTGGCGCGCATTCTAGGTCGAAAAGTAAGATAGTCAAGCTGTGAAAATCTACAGTCTAGATTCTATTTTGCATCGAGACTGTATATTTTAATCTGTTATCGACTATAAATCATTTTCACTACGTTGTTCGTTCGTTTCAACCAAATGACGTCCACTGCTGGACAAAGGCCTCCCCAAGGATTTCCTTAAAGACCGGTCCTGCGCTGCCAGCATCCTTAACTTATTCTCATCAAACCACAGACCTACATGAGAGTAAATATCTAATATTTACTCCTTTTAATGTTCATAGAAATATTCAGAGGTTATCTTTTCAAATTGAATTACGGGTATCGTTATAATGTACCAAAGGACAGCCGTGAAAGCTTTATAATGAGGGCCGGTCTAGCGAAGGGAAGGTGTCGATAAAATTATCAAAATCCTTTCATTTTAAATAAACTGAACTCATAACACTGTTAGATCCATTTGTTGATAGTAAACAAATACAATATAAGTATTTATTACTGATATTTCCCACATTATGTGGAATCTGTGTGATATTTGACATTTGTTACCCAAAAACACATTATTAACCTACTTAACGTTTTGCAAACATTTGCTATAGGAAAATATTATAATTATATTATTAACCTAATAAGTATGAATATCTAAAACACAATCAAACATTTTTGCTTAGTTTAGGTATTTAATTAACATATTGTTACTAACCAAAGGCTAAGTTTTTATTCAATAAATTTATCTTATCTTATCTTATTTTAATTACACTTTGGCTGGACATTGGCTATTACGAACCTATTCAACTTTTCTTTTCGTACAGTAATGATTAATCGATATAATACTCCTCGCACATCCCTATTCCGGTCCATTCACAGCGTGTGCTAAGCGGAGGAAAAATGAGCGCCGCCCTAGAGTTTCGTGGGCAGATGTTTCTTTACGAAGGAAAGGGTTACGCGCGCCTTGAATATGTTTCGAATTTATTTCAGGGATATTACATTTAAATGGGGAGCGCTATTAATATACCTTTTTGAATTAATGCCTTGTTGTTTATAAATATCTTACGGAAATTAATGGATTTTAGTGAAAGGTGTTGTGATAACTGAAGGGTTAGTAGTGAAAGCACCGGACCATTCATGTAAGCCACTATTCAATCTTTGAACATCCTACCATTACCCTGTCTATATATACTTGAAGCTGCAAAACTAGTTAAACAAAACCCCTATCTTTTCAAAAAAGCCAAAGACGTTTTCCCACGTAATACTAGGAATTGCAATAGACTAGTCCTTGAGTTCATCCCAAAAAGTACTCGTATTCAAAAAAACTGTTTCTGCATGTGTGTCCAAATCTATAATAAACTTCCTCAAGATATTAAAGAACTGTCCTTTAATCAGTTTAAGACCACATTGCAAAAGTGGCTTGTCGCGCGATTATTCTACTCTCTCCAAGAATTTTTAAGCTATAGGGAATAATCAGCAAAAAGTAATACCGTAATAATTATATGTAATATCAATATTTCTTCGATATATTTGCATGCTATTGTTGATGGCTGGATAGGTGATCATATTTTGTTATTTTCGACCTTCTGTACACCCTATTCAAAGACAAATAAATATTTCTATTTCTATTTCTAAAAGTTATTTCCCATTGTATCTGTAAACATTCTAATTCAGATTGTTAGTAGGCAGGCCTTTTCGGGGCAAATTATGATCGATCGTTTCAGCCAAATGACGTCCACTGCTGGACGGCCCAACATTATTTATTTGTTGTATTGTGTCACTATAGAGGTGCAAAATGAAAGAGAATTGTAAGTACCTCTTGAACCATAGGAAATCCGTATAGGTATGCCAGGTAATTTGTTTATTACGGAAATCAAAGCTAAGAGCTTGTTATGACATAAATATTTTGAATACCTACTTCGTGATCACACTTTTATTGAATGACTGGCTGACCAGGCGAACTTCGTACCGCCTATGCTCATCAAAAACAGTGTATGAAGATTCTAATGGTGAAGGAATTTTTCAAATCGGCTTAGTAGTTTAAGAGTCTATTAAAAAAAAAAGACAGGACAAAATGTACAATGACCTATTTAGTACTTAGCAGAATTTACCCTTCTACTTTACTAGGTACTAGGTCATGTTCACGTTGAATTTACATAATGTATTAGCAGAATTAGAACATATCCAACCAAACCAATTCACGACCCAAAAGCAATCACAAAACTCACAGCTCAGGGAAAACGTCTCAACTTTGACCGGCTCGAATTGATATCTACATTGATATGGATTAATTCTAAAATATTTTAGAGCGGAGTGAATTGGTGAAAGATTTTATTATGATAATCCGGTAGAGAAGTGGCATGATTGATTCACCATTTAATTAAACGTGGTGCAATTCCTGGTCGGAGTTTAATACACCATTATTGATACTACACTGGTGTCATATGAACAGGATAACAATTTTTCTACAAAATGATAAAAAACATCTATCACGCCACAAAGAATAGGCATAAGCGGTGTATGGACTGGAGACATATGTACGAGTATATAGGTATAAGTGAGTATTTTTAAAGCATTCGAATTTCAAACCGTGGTTGGATTCGAAAACAATTTGTCTATTTTTCGGAACGGAATTCTCCGAATCTTTCAAAGAGTGCTCGAAATCACTCGCACGGATTTTTTACTTGTAAAAATCAAGGACCTGTTTTCAGAATAGGTGAAACATGACATTGTTAAACGACAGAAGGCAAAAGAACGCATTGCCTTTGACATAAAGCCTTCTGATTTAATTGCTATTCCACGAAATCCTCCTAAAAACGGTAGTAACTAAAACAGTAGCAGTAACAGAACCGCCCAGTACAAACCCATTGACAAAAATGCAACACAGCAAAACTCAGGCATTTGTCTACTATAACGGGGCACATTTTACCCCAACTGAGGGGAAAGCTAATACCACCACCGAGAAATCATCATCTGAACGACTCGTTTTGGAACGTTACCCGAAATCCTGCTAAAATCAGCAGTAAGTTAAATCTACGTTAACAGAAATGCCCCAAGGTACAAACACTACAAACCCGAGCCATTGACAAAAATGCGACGCGGCAAAACTCAGGCACTTGTCTACCATAACGGGGTACATTTTACCCCAAATGAGGGGAGAAGACAGTTATATCGGGCAAGCTAATCCCACCACCGACAAAATATTATCATCTGAACAACTCGTTTTGGAACCTTTTAATCCTGCTAAAATTGGCAGTAACTTAAATCTACGAATAACAGAAATGCCCCAAGGTACAAACACTACAAACCCGAGCCATTGACAAAAATGCGACGCGGCAAAACTCAGGCACTTGTCTACCATAACGGGGTACATTTTACCCCAAATGAGGGGAGAAGACAGTTATATCGGGCAAGCTAATCCCACCACCGACAAAATATTATCATCTGAACAACTCGTTTTGGAACCTTTTAATCCTGCTAAAATTGGCAGTAACTTAAATCTACGAATAACAGAAATGCCCCAAGGTACAAACACTACAAACCCGAGCCATTGACAAAAATGCGACGCGGCAAAACTCAGGCACTTGTCTACCATAACGGGGTACATTTTACCCCAAATGAGGGGAGAAGACAGTTATATCGGGCAAGCTAATCCCACCACCGACAAAATATTATCATCTGAACAACTCGTTTTGGAACCTTTTAATCCTGCTAAAATTGGCAGTAACTTAAATCTACGAATAACAGAAATGCCCCAAGGTACAAACACTACAAACCCGAGCCATTGACAAAAATGCGACGCGGCAAAACTCAGGCACTTGTCTACCATAACGGGGTACATTTTACCTCAAATGAGGGTAGAAGACAGTTATATCGGGCAAGCTAATCCCACCACCGACAGGTCATCGCCTCCAACGTCTGGATCGCTAATCCAATTTACCGCGTCACTCACGGGATAGAAGAGGGATAGGGATAAGGGACGTACCCGGTTATTGCATTCCACGGGATTTTGTCGCCTTAGTTGTTTTGGACTTATTTATTTACCTAGTATTGTTTTATTTGCCCGTCCCGTCCGTAATAACGGTCGCGCGAATAGTTTTGGCGTGTTTTGGGGGTATTTGTTTTGTGTAAAGTATATGGTTTACTACGTGCTAAGATATTGATATTGTGTACCTAAATTTTTACTTGTAATGTTTTGGGGAGTTGACTGAAATGAACTAGCAACAGTCAAAAATTTTTAATCAACTGTGTAAGGTTTTAAGTTGTTTTACAGAAAAATACTAGTTGATATCACTTATGACTAAAATACTGCTATACCTTAGCAGTATTGCAAATAAATGTGAGTGCTTACATTTCTCACATCGCGTTAAAATCTCGAAGCTAATTGTGTATACCAAAACTTTTCGTCAAACTTCTTAATAATTCTCTATAGAAATCTGTCTTCGAGCACTCCGAACACAAAAGTTGATTGATGTCAGATCAAAAACATAAAACGATTGCGTCTGAGTCATAAAAATGTGGCAACAAAGGACCAGCTCAGTAGCGGGGCAGTTCCACTCCTCAGGGATCAGCAGTTATGGTCGCCGCACACAGGCCGCCGGCCACAACCACAAAACGCCGCCACTGGCGTATTTCCGCACACGGTTGACGTCTGTAGCCGCCACGCGCTACAAAACGCCACTGCTCGCTTCTTGTGATCCGGCCACAAAAAAATGCCACCACACGCCACGTGCGCGCTCTCTCCCTCTCTTAAAAATCAAATCAAATAGCTTATTAAGTACATACATAGGCCCTTTTCAGGGCTTCAGTGCCCTCTCAAGTATAGCTTGCCCTACCACCACTTCGGGACAACATAATAATGTGGGCTGGTGCTGAGAAGAAGTAGCGGAAGAAACTCAGTCATCTTACCTCTGGGATGGGTTTAAAAGTAGCAGTATACAAGTGGCGACCACCGGCCACAAGTGGCTGTCGCGCGCTTCAGCTACATTTGTAGCCACTTTAGTTTCTTGAGGCGGTGTTTGTGGCTGTGGCGTGAAGCCCGTGAGCGGCAACCCTTATTTCAGATATCAATGTTTGCCTCAACAGTTGGTTCAGTCGCAATCCCAGGGGATCTTCCCAGCTTGTCTTCATCGTCTGACCCAACATTTTAAGTGTACTTTATTATTTTAGGGCAGCTTGCAGCTAAAGGCGCTTTAGTAGCGATAACTGGAGAGCAACACTGCGTTTGGGGGATTGGTGTTTTAGACAATTTTGTGGCGTTAATTGAACCTTGATAGCTAAAATTAGATTGAAGTCAGACTCGTAAGATCGATCAAGTTCTAGACGATAGATTAGTGCTTAGTTATGGTGACCGCTCACGTTAAAATATTGCCGATCATAATATGAGTTATTCGCTTACGATCCGAATTTTACTCAAGTTCGTCCGCTTTGATATCCTTGTGTGGACCATACATTATTTGTATGTTAATTTCGTTTTTAGTCTAGTTCATTTCACTCCTAGCTATAAATCACACACAGTAATTAGGTGTATCTTCTTCGCTAAAAATCAGTCAAATGTCTAATGTAGAGTTTCGCAATTGATCGTTACAATTGAATTTGTATAAGAACAGTAAACAAAGTTGAAAGCGTTAAGTTTAAATAAATACCTACATTATGTGTGGACCTGGTAAAAATATAACTATAGTCGTACATAACATACGAATACAGTTGAAATAAAGCGAAAAAACACCAACGACGAAGACTGCAAGAATGCAGTTTGTTGAACTTGAATAGAACCGACTTTATAAAATATAAAATAACATCTAATATCGTCTATTCTTCTCTCCACATTGAATTTTCTCCTTCAAATATAAGTATTGGCACCTCGCGGGGGCGATGTTCTGTATAAAGCTATTTGTTTCAATATTTTATGACACGTTGTCCCATAATAGTTGTAGGAGGAGAAAGTTTACTACCAATGAAAAAGAATTACGATATAGGTACAAAAGATTCATTTCAATCAATGTTATATCTTTTTAGCTGTTGCAAACATTAAGTCGAATGATTAGGATCTTTTTGGGATAGCTAGCTGGATCGTTTATTTTTATTTGTACCCTTGAAGGTAGTTTGTGAATAAGAGCATGTTACTTTGCCTTGAGGCGACCATGGTACTGTGAATTTAATTTTGTCTGTCACAGAAAAACTTTATTGCGCGCATCCCTGTTTCAAAAATCGGGATAAAAACTATCCTATGTCCTTTCCCGGGACTCAAAATATCTCTATGCCTTTCATAAAAATCGGTTCAGTGGTTTAGGCGTGAAAGCGAGACATACAGACAGACAGACAGAGTTACTTTCGCATTTGTAATATTAGTATAGATAACGTGACGTCGTTTCAGTGGAGTAAAGCACCACCCCTATTCCTCCGGTATAATAAGGGACAAATATTCGAACAACAGTTTTCTTCTACCCATCTGGTCACTATCACTAATTGTTTTACAAACAAATTAACAAGTTATTAGTACCTTTATTTAGTACCTTTATTTATTTTCGCAGATGTGTTATACATAATACATTAGTAAGCAAATGTCTCCGAACGCCCAGTGGCTCGTGAAATCCTCAATACATAACTAAATTCATGGTAATTAACGCTAATACTGCATCTACAATATTAGTACAGCTTGCATCTGTGATCAGCGTAAACTAATGTACCGTTATAATCGCTCTTCCATTTGAATTTGAACCTTATGTGGTCAGCAAACAATTACATTTCCGTTTTAGATTAAAACGCGCGTCAAGCGTAACCTTTTGACTCAAAAGTCAGTTTTGACTCAAAGTTTTGAGGCATAACTCGAAGCGCATCACCTAATGAAGTGCACCTAAATTTTCCTCAAAGCGCACAGCTATGTTTTGTTGCCCTGGTACTTTTTTATTTATCTACACCTAGGTACTTCGTAAACATAAATACTCTCCGAGAAATGTGTTTCGAGGTACACTACCTTTGCAGTCAATTAGTATTTCTCATTATAATTAAGAGATTTGGCTTAATAACGTCTGACAATATTATGGTATTCCCCAGAATATTCCTGTTAGTTAAGATAATTAGGTATACAAGTCTATTACACAGTATCCGAATATCACATATTATTATGGTTAAGAATGTGTTCTTGATAATACTAGTGTTGTGGCATTAACGGTATTATCGATATGTAACAAACTCTTACATGTAAGCAAATCCAGGAATGTTATTGTCCTCCATACTAACAAGAATTTGGGAAACATCATTGATCACTGCACAAAGCTGTAACTTACAGTTCACTGTGTGTCTCTACAAAAGCTAAAAGATGAATTTCAAAACTGAGTAGATTAAAAAAAAATACGTTTTTCGCATTGCGGTAAAAAATACCCAAGTAACGTATTTATACTCGTATACCTCTTTTATATACCTACGAAGGTAACAATTTCCAATATTTCTGTGTTAGTTCAAACTCGTGAACATTACTCGTTTCGTTCCTGTATTTGCTGATAATATTTGCTGTCACAATACAAACACCTATCGATACTGACGTATTTTCCGGTACCGATAAACAGGACATTTTCTTCCTCATCCTCACCACCTTAAAGAACCGACCGTCAATGAAAGCCAGTTTTCGAGTATAATCTGGGAAATTAATAAACTGTTAATAAACGAGTAATAAATAAAGAAGAATTTGGAAATTAGCGTGGATGGAGCGGATTTCAGGTTACAAAATGTAAAGGTATCTTTTATGTGTTTTATGAAAGAGATACACAAATAATAATAATTGCTATTGATGTTTTTAGGTGTTTATTTATTTAAGCTTTGATACCATATGCATAAGTAGTATAAGACGAATTTAATGAGAACATAAGAAAAGCTTTGTTTGTCAGTTAACGTTTGGGCTAAGCATAGCAATATCGATATTATTGAATGAAAGTATTAACTAAATATTTATGCAGATACTTTCGGACACGTTATCGATAATATGTATACTTTTAGTTGAACATCACTAAAGAAACTGGCGACAGTATTGTAATTACTGATATAATCAACCAATCTGGATTGCCGCGAACTAGTAGTAGCTTCCATGATGAGGCGCTAGGCATGGACACAGTCATGGTGGAAGCTTGGTGATACTAATTAATTAGAATAATAAAGGCAGACAGGATTATTCCCATATTTCATGTCTCATTACTATAGCCGTTTATACATAATATGTACATAATATGTATAAGTAGTCTGACCGCAAATAGAACCAAAATTTATAAACCTACTTTGAATTTGAGCGCGCATCGATGTCAAACGGGTTGTTGTGTGAACAACTTGCTTTCTATCCGATGGCGTCTTGACCAGACCTGCTTACGGGAATACTTTATCTTCATGGAATCTATGAAAGAACAATAGACAAAACATCTATGTTCTGTCTTCGAGTTGTATCAAATCAATTTCTATTTGACATTGGCATATTTTTGATCTTTAAAAAAGGTTGAGGACTTCTCGAAATGACCTTTGGTTCAACGAACTTGTACTATTAGAGAAATACGTTAATACAGAGCTATTCATTACGTTGTTTCTGAGAATTTTCCCAAGATGGACCAACTTACGAATTGAAATCTACACCTTGTTGATTAATTCCCTTAAATCTGCGTCTGTCGGGGTTCACTTACTCGAAATCGTGGTCTTAGGTATCGCTTTAATTACTAACCTATAATTTATTATTAAATACCTATTATTATCTAAAATACAGGACAAAGACAAAAAGCACAATAGTAATTATAAGTAAAAACTTAATATTTTTTTGTTTCTTTTTTGATCTTCTTCATAAGTCTATCTACAACACTATAATAATATATAAAGAAGAAAGATTTGTTTCCAAAACTACTAGACCGATTTGAAAAACTCTTTCACCATTAGAATCTTACAATAGCCCCAATGAACATAGGCGTATTTTTTGCAGTTCGAAGTCCGCCGAACCAGTTAATCTATAACTAAAGAACGTTTAGCATAAACGATTTTAAGTTTTGTATTTCATACGAAAACAGAATCTTCAACCAAATACATCTTCACAGGTATTTAATATTTAACCAGCGAAACATCCCAGTATTCCCATTGAAACCCTTATTTCCCGGAATGTTCCCATCGGGAACAAATCTATATTTACTAACCAAACAGATCTGGGGAGCGGAGCGAGGGAATGGATTTTCATAAACGCGATAAAGCAGTCAATATCGATAAAATCAACACGCAAAATCTCCTGTCAGTCGGCGAATACCTCTTTACTACAATATTATGACTACCAAAAACACGGAAATCTCAATTTCCCCCTTTTATGTGGAAAAAACTCGCTTCAACTCTCAACTTTATCTTGTCTCCATTACATTTCATTTTCGCGTGTCTATCTCAAATGCAATGCACAGTAAATTCTGTGAAGTTATAGAAATAAAGAACTTTGTAATCAGATTTCGTTCTCGGCTAATACTCCAGCGCGTGAAGTTGCCCGTGCGCACATTTAACTTGAAATATTTCTGGAGTTCATAAGTACGATGTTTTGGGAACTTCCTAAACCTGTTTATAAATAATCGTTTATAACTTTCACGGCAAGAAAATGAGCTTGGATTTGTGCGTGTACACACAGTAAATACACAGATATTGCGTGAAATTTATATAAGGGCCCTTTCCTACGGCAATCCAGGTTTGCGGGATCCAGTAAAGCAGCATCCCGCAATACTGGACTATATTGTATGTCCAAGTATTCCGTGTATACAAGGGGTGTTCAAAAAGCAATGAGAATGGGATATTTCTAACCATCTCAAAAATCTGAAAAAAAAAAAAAAAATGGGCAGGCAACTTAATTCTTCAATAGAAACTGGTAAAAAATTCATTGAAGTTCACCATTATTGCGTTTAAGAATTACATTCATCTGTGCCTATACCATGAGTTGCCATCGAAAACTTGTATTCGTATACTACAGTCGATAGAGTTTAAACGTGGATCGATGAAGTTTGCATTAAAATCATACCATGAGTTCAATTACCGTATACTTTAATCGCTAGCGATAATTCGATGATTTTGTGATGTCATGTTGGTGCACATGTTAACGTATCCAACTTCACACTCTATGAATGGATGAATGAAAGAACGAATGCCGCTCCTTTCTAACTATATAGAAAAGATAGAGTAGGAAATAACAAAAATGTCAAAAATAACACTGCATAATTTAAGTGTCCTAGAACAGTGCTTAAAGCTGAATTAACATGATGATTTTAAATTTGTATTGTTTATTTCTTGTCATTGCGACTTTGACGCAGCTGTTGTCATGACAACAGATAACAAAACATGTTTTGTTGAAGGATTATTGATGAATAATTTTCCACAAAAAATTGGATTTTAACCAGGATAGGAAAATGAGAACCTGAGGCTATCCGTTTAAACCGATTGTAGAATTTATGGAAAGGTAAGTTAAGTAAAAATAAACATACTATGTAGTGGAGGAATTTCAAAATTAAACGAATAATTTTGAGCTGGCTTTTTTGAAGAAATACAACCTTTCCAGCATAACTTCCACGTGCCTAGCTAAAATTCAGTAATATGAGTGCTAGATTTATATTTTCTAGATACAATAAAGTTGTTTTTCTATAGATATGGCGATCTGAGTATGCCCACTGAAGGGCCCCAAGAAAGGAGTGTATATCATAGTTGCGACAAACAAAGGTGCTACAAACGTTGTGGCGACAGTACGTTATGCCGACAATCGATGGCGCGACTGCACATTAGCTCGACGAACGTTAGCGCGACAGAACGATGGGGCGACAAACGAAAGCATGACAGGACTTTGGAGCGACAAACCCTAGCGCGACATTACTTAGGCTCGACAAACGATTGCACGACAGAACCTCTGATCGACAAACTATACTGTGTCACAACGTGAATGTATACATATCAATAATTTAAAATATTTTTAATTTCGCCCCAAGGTTAACTGGAGGAAAATGCCAAATGGCATTAAGTTGGCCTTATGTTACTATATTTTATGTGCATATATCGAGGTGTGTTCAGAAAATATCGGGAATTTTGATATTTCATGAGTTTGGAGAGTCCTATTGAAATCTTTGAATGTCTCTTTCTTTTCAAAAATAAAGGAATGTTTTCTTTGCGTAAAATTTTCTATCTTCAGTATTAAGAGTACTTTTCCTCCAGGTGGCATTACAAAA
The DNA here is from genome assembly GCF_963855985.1 of Ostrinia nubilalis. NCBI lineage: Eukaryota > Metazoa > Arthropoda > Insecta > Lepidoptera > Crambidae > Ostrinia > Ostrinia nubilalis. Next base: position 12,365,187 of record NC_087106.1, read on the forward strand.
TTCCACCCTGTATAAAAACAAAGTTAGGTGAATAAAATCTTTTAATACGGAGAGTACATTTTTGTTAACATTTATTTATAATTGAAAGTAAACATGTCATTTTAGTTTAATGTTAAGTGATACCTACTTAGGTTACACATTGAAAACTTATGGCACATTAAGTTGAACATGTAAGATTTAAAATAAACCTAATAATTTCTATAAAAATATTTTTTATTACCTTGTTACTATGCTTCATCACCATGTCTATGTCGGCCGTTTGATGTAGTGGTTAGGAACGGACTACTATGCCGAGAGGTCCCGGGTTCGATTCCCGGCCGGGTAGAAATTGAAATGATGAATTTTAAACGAAATGTCCAAGGATAGGTATTTTTTTTAAAGTAATAGCCCTTTACAGGCAACTGCTGGACTATGAAGAACTTCCGCGAAGAGACTGCATATCGACCTTTGACTATGACATATACATTATACATTCACGTTGTGCCACAGTATAGTTTGTCGATCAGAGGTTCTGTCGTGCAATCGTTTGTCGAGCCTAAGTAATGTCGCGCTAGGGTTTGTCGGTCCAAAGTCCTGTCGTGCTTTCGTTTGTCGCCCCATCGTTCTGTCGCGCTAACGTTCGTCGAGCTAATGTGCAGTCGCGCCATCGATTGTCGGCATAACGTACTGTCGCCACAACGTTTGTAGCACCTTTGTTTGTCGCAACTATGATATACACTCCCAAGAAAGAGCCAACAATAGTCAACGGTGGGTGGAACTAACGGACACGCGAACGTGAAATGCTGATGCCACCGGCGACACCAAAACTACTGAGAAATTGAGAAGTGTGTATAAATACCTACTATACTATATTCATTTTGATTACTTTTATCTTATTTCGTCATTATTATTTGTAATGTTTATTTGTTAAGGTGTGGAGTGACTTTAAACAGCAAGAAGAAGGCAACTCGCATACACAGAGCTGCCAAGGGAACACTGGACTGGTGGCGGTCCAGGTTCTTCCCTGAAGCCAAAGGATTTAGAGCAGAGTGCTTGTAAATAACTACTTGTAAATTAAATCCATAATAAAGACCTAGGGTAACTGGATGGATATACCTACCTTATTATTGTAAAACTTAAGATATTATAATTAATTAAATACATTATATTGTTTTAATCTTTCATGGTCACTAAACATACATGGTAGCAATCTCGTCAGTAATAATAATTAACCTAATTACATATCCTACTAATGTCCTACTTAATATTAAAAATGCGAAAGTTTGGATGTCTGGATGTTTGTTACTCTTTCACGCAAAAACTACTGAACGGATTTTGATGAAACTTTACAGTATTATTGTTTATAACCCAGATTAACATATAGGCTATAATTATGACGATCTGTGACAAACTAAATTTCACGCGGACGAAGCCGCGGGCAAAAGCTAGTGGAAAATAAAATGATTAATTTTTATTGACTATTTATTTCACAAAACCTAATAGGTACATAATACACAGACTGATTAAAAACAAAAGTAAATTTCAACTTATGAAAATACATATTCATTGTCGGATTAGCTTTCTATCATGATCTCGTAAGGCTGCGTTTCCACCAGAGATGTGCGAGGATGCGTAGCGAAGGATGTGTTTGTAAAGAACCAATAGAATCGCTTCATTTACCTCGCCTCGGTCAGCACATCTCTGGTAGAAAAGGCTCAGGCTGTACAACACTAATGAGCATTTTCAAATCTCTGCTACACATCCTCGTACGATACATTTTCCTCGCACAGCTTTGGTGGAAACCCGCACACATTTTCACAGCACAGCTAGACATCTTCGCACGACACAATTCCCTCGCATATCTCTGGGAAACGCAGCATCCTCTCCCTCCCCCAAGGATCTCCCTCAGGATCTCCACAATGTGCCCGCATCCAGGTTCTTCCCGCGACCTTCACCAGATCGTCGGTCCACCCAGTGGGAGGTCTGCCCACATGCTGATAACATGTTCCATCGTAATAAACTTCTTTCCGACCTAATTTAATAAAGAAAACACCTAAAATGACCTAAAATCACAATTTTATTTTGCTTTTCACACGTCAATAAGCCAGTGAGTTACGTTACTGTGACAGCTAAGGTATTTTTCGATGACATCTTTGAAAATTGCAACTCATGGTAAGTTATTTGTATGAAACTTAATAAAAACTTTAGTCGCTATCGTATTAATTTAGATAGGTTTTTTACCTAACGATTTGAGATGAACTCATGGTAGTGTTTTTAGTTTTGCTGTGGTTCAGCTACTAACCGCTAGAGGCGCTGTACAATTTGCCATACATTTTTTTACGCCCTCGATAGCGAGATGCTCGGTAGGTAAACTCATGGTAGAGGCACAGATGAATGTAATTCTCAAACGCAATGGTGAACTTACATGAATTTTTTACCAGTTTCTAGTTAAGAATTAAGCTACCTGCCCATTTTTTTTCAGATTTTTGTGATGGCTAGAAATATCCCATTCTCATTACTTTCTGAACACCGCTCGTATCTACATAAGCTTCATTAAACTTTGTGAGCCTTAATCGTATGCTACGCTCCCACGCTGGAACATTAATATAACTTCATCACTTATTCAGCTACAGATTCATTGATATTGACACCATATTGTTTGACATTAGTTGAATAATAACTGCCAGAATAAACGATTCAACCAATGTCAAACAATATGGTGTCAATATCAATGAATCTGTAGCTGAATAAGTGATGAAGTTATATTAATGTTCCAGCGTGGGAGCGTAGCATACGATTAAGGCTCACAAAGTTTAATGAAGCTTATGTAGATACGAGCGGTGTTCAGAAAGTAATGAGAATGGGATATTTCTAGCCATCACAAAAATCTAAAAAAAATGGGCAGGTAGCTTAATTCTTCATCCACAATGTCAATCGAAGCGAGACCGTAATCAACGCAGTTTATTATTAGTCATGCGCAGGAGTTACGGTCACATTTGCATAATCATTCGTTTGGGTTATAGGATTACTGGGACGGTATTGTGTGTGATCATAGGGATCGGTTGCTATGTAGATTTACCTTAATGGTGGCCCCAGGTTGTGTAGAAAATATAATCAGAGTAAATACAAATGAGTAGGTCATCTTCATAGAAACACACGGGCGCGGTTTGTATGTGAGCGCGCCAACACGTATGCGGCGCACACGCACACACTGACAAAATTTAGCGGGGATAAGCGAGAAGGGTCCATATTGGCTCACCTAAAGTTATTTACCCGAAATTGTTCTTCCTAACGATTTTAAATCCGAATGATCACTCTTCCTAAAATTTTTCATCCTAAAGTTTTCATTCATACTATTTGTAGTGCTACTGGCGATGTTCATAACACTCATGTTTCCGAAAATTTTAATTAATAATATCATTCATGTAAATATATTTAAACTCCTACTGTTTTTATCATAACACTTTTATCCCTAAATATAATTACCATAATATTTTCACTCATACCACAGAATAATAATAAGTACTACGTACAGAAGGTTTTCTTTGCCAAGGTAACATAAGGTCACAGTTCTAACCTAACCTAAACCAATAATTTTATGAATAGGACCGATTCGTTTCTGGAAATTGACTGAATGACTGGAGCGGGACTCTGGCTTCGCTCGCTCGGCTCATGCGTTGTGGTCACAGTTCTAACCTAACCTAAACCAATAAATTATGAATAGGACCGATTCGTTTCTGGAACTTGACTGAATGACTGGGGCGGGACTCTGGCTTCGCTCGCTCGGCGCGTGCGTTATGGTCACAGTTCTCACCTAACCTAAACCAATAATAATGAATAGGACCGATTCGTTTCTGGAACTTGACCGAATGACTGGAGCGGGACTCTGGCTTCGCTCGTTCGGCTCGTGCGTTGTGGTCACAGTGCTTTTTTTTTTTTTTTTTACCCGCCGGGTTACGGTAGGTTATGTGGGACTCGAACCCACTAAAAACCTGGGGTGTTCCCTCTGCCGCATAGTGGTCGGCGCCTTGGGTACTAGAAACGACCAAGGCGCCTTCCGCGGACGTCCCGCCCTACACGGCGGGACCCAACACGCCCCCACTTAATGGGGGGCCGACAGGATTAGCCAGGACCACGAGGCCAATCCCGTCCGGCGGCGGTGGTAGCCTGTGCAGTGCAGGAGGAGGCGCCCCCGCGCCTCCAACCTGCTGGCCACCACCAAGGGGAGGAAGAAGCGAACGGTCGTATAACCGCCTTCTAACTCCCCTTCTCCGTCTGCGAAGCGGGGGTGCGGAGGGGTCGTCCTCTCGCTCCCGCTCCGCCGCCTCCTTCTGTGAGATAACTTCTTCACAGAAAGAGACAACGGCCTTCCAGGCCTCTTCGCCTCTGAGCATGGCAGTAACCACACTCGGGAGCGACAGGTTCTGGCCGACCACCGCACAGAGGACACGGCGCTGTTCCTCCCAGCCCGGGCAGACAGCGAGGGTATGCTCCACCGTGTCCGCCGTGGTCACAGTGCTAACCTAACCTAAACCAATAATTATGAATAGGACCGATTCGTTTCTGGAACTTGACTGAATGACTGGAGCGTCACTCTGGCTTCGCTTGCTCGGCTCGTGCGTTATGGTCGCAGTTCTAACTTAAGTTAAACCAATAAATTATGAATAGGACCAATTCGCTATATACTTCCTCAAGTATACGTGCTAATGCCAACAAACTTGAACTTGAGACAAGAAATATTATCGTCAAAGAAAGAAATCTAAACAAAAAAGATATGACTTTGAATAATAGTGTAAAAGATGGTTACGTTGAGAAAATATAGGAAATCAAATAAAAGTATATTAGATGTTTATTGCTAATGACATTATGAATGTGAATGCTTCGGAATTATGAATATTAGAGACAGAGTAGTTAGGAATTGTGATTGTTAGGATGAAAAATGTTAGGAAGAACATTTTCGGATTTCCAATTTTCGGAGTTGAAAATTTAGGTGAACTTTGGCGCACCCAAGCGAGAAGCCAGTCGTGGTTGCGCCGAATTTTGTCAGTGTGTGCGTGTGCGCCGCATACGTATATTGGCACGCTCACATACAAACCGCGCTCGGTGCGTTTCTATGAAGATGACCTACTCATTTGTATTTACTCTGATATAATGGACCGCAAAGAAAAAGGGTCGATTAGAAAATCTTCTTTAACTTTAGGGTTATCTTGTAATCTTTAACTTACCACGTGACTCTTTGGCCGTGCAGCCGCAATAGACATACAAAGAAATGGTATCGTTTTTTGACATTTATTAATTAACTCAAATTCTCCATAATTTGTCTCTGGTAAATTTATGAGGATGGTGTTCCTCCCGTGCTGATTGTAACAATAGCGTTTCCGCTAATTAAAATGAAATCATTAAAAATAATTATTTATTAATTTTAATTATTTTTCCCAATCTACCTATCTAAATTAATAAATTAACCTAATTAAACTTAATGTAACTAATAAAATTATTATACAAACGCTAATCTACCCATCTCCGTACCGTGATAACTAAGCTACTTATATGTATAGTGATAGTAATTCGTTTGATAGTGAGTATTCGATAAGTTATGAGATTTTTGTAAGTACATATTTATGATTACATTTTGCCTAAAGTCGCCTTCTTGGTATACCTACCGCGATTTAACTAAGATTTATAGCAAATTAAATAGTTGACCTTTCTTGAGTAGGTATCCATAAGATACGTAATAGCCCCTCGGGCCCTGTGTAAATTGAATACATTAATGCCTGCCTATAATCCCTGAATCTCATGTTGGTAAAAGATTCACTACTGTTCAAATTATTTAAACTAAATCGAAGTTAAACGCCAATATACCTTTATATTTAACTGCTAGAATAGCTTCAAAGGTTTAATTAGTTTAAATGGTTACTATGTAAATGATATGGCTTTATGGATAACAATCTGATCTACTTTTCTTAGGTAACCTATGGTAAGCCAGCGAAATGAAACAAAAATAAAATAGGTACTTACGAGTGTGGTAATGCTTAAAATATGTCATTTTACATACCTTGCTGATCTAGGATACTTATGAGTTAAATGAAATGTAAGTAATTTTAACCGACTTCAAAAATGGAGGAGGTTCTATTTAATGTGTGCGAATAATATTTTCTGTGAAAGACTCCAAGTGTGCGAAGCCGCAAGCAAAAGCTTGGCCTAATAAAAGTAAAAATAACACTGCCCATCCAAAAATAAATCGTCTACCAAACGATGTGTAAGGGGATCCTTACAAAACTAACGAGGGGGGAAACTTATACGCCATTATCCAGTCTACAAATCAGACGGTGTGGATCGCCCTTGCCCATACGTCAGGTGTAAGCGATCCTCGCGGGCGTATGCATGATGAAATGCCTCTGGAGGACCTGGGATTTGGAATGTAGGGCTGGTATCGAAATTGGGGCTTCAATCTTCTTTGCATTTTTGTTATGACTAGACATATTAGTGTACGACCGCTATTTTGCCTAATTCATCATGGTCCAAATCCTGGTTAGTGGAGTGACAGTTCAACTCATTTTATCTAGGGTTGGGTTTGGTTCCTAGATGGGACACAGAAGATTGTCGCGGAAGTCTAAGGCTACGGCCGGATACTCGCGACCTCCCCAATCGGGCGATGACGGAACGCCGTGGAGGTTTTAGTGGGTATACCCCGTCCTTTTCAGGACGGAGCAGCGCCCTTTTCAGGGCGCCTTGAGTCCCACACACCACCCTGTCCCCCGGCAGTGGTGACGGGGCGCAAAGCTTCCTCCGTGACAAAAAAGAGATGTGTGATTGAGCTTTGTCAGTCTTTTATAAATCTAAGCCCTCATTTTAAACAACCCAAACTTGAGATGAAGATTTTCTGAGCTGTCATAGGCATAATCGAACTAAAGTTTGACATTTCTGCTGAAGTACATTATGACGTATCCATATTTATTACTTACCTAGAATACGAGTAGAAGATCAGAATGACGCAAAACGAAATGGCCGCCGATGTATCCTACTATTTATTATCCTTACCAGCATCTTATTTAGATGTAAACATGTAAGTTAGAGTTCAAACAGTAAACTTCAGAAGATCAGTAAGAAGCATCGTTCAAATCAAAAGTTGCTAGAGCCGATGCAAGTGAAATAATCCCGGCAATATTTTACAATTCTTCGAGAATCGCTAAACAAAATTGCATGCAGACCAGGAACCAGATGAATCCGACCCAAGGAGCCAACAAAACTGATTTAACTTTTGTCGTAATAGTTTCTGCAGGTCGGCTATTGCGAGGCGCGAGACAGCTATGGTTTTAAATGACGGAGGTGAGAGATAAAAAACAATTTTCAGGCCCGACCTTAAGGCGGGTTTCGTGATGAATAAGAGAAGTTTTGTGGGAGAAATGCTGAACAAATGAATATTTTTTTTTAAATGTTTCTATTTTTCAGTCTATGGCTGAGTTGCACCAACTTACTTTAACCGTAACTATAACAATAACCGGTGTTTTTGGATGGAGTTTGACAGATTTTTGACGTATTATTGAAGTTTGTTAAAGTAAAAATAGATGGTGCAACTCAACTGGATTTTGGGGTAACTTTATATTCCCATAGTTCCATAGTCTTGTAACTGAGACATGAGGCATATAGGGTGACATATTGCAGTAAAATAGAAAATACGTATAGGCCATTTGAATGGGACTAAATGCAATATCGTTTCTCAGAATGAGCGCAGTGCATCCTCCACGGAATATACAGGGCGGCGCAAAGATTGCCGCAAAACTTCTTGAGAGCTCCCGGCTTAATCTGTCTAAGTGACGTTGATCGATCACTCGGTGCTTTGTGCAAATTCACAACTTAGAACACGTACTTTGTTACATCAAATATTAATGAATCGGAACAGGACATTTGGGGACCGACGTTTGAGTCTAAAAGGAGAACGCAATTAAAACGTTGTTTGTTTATTTATTAGTAAAGTGCCAGGTAATTTTCTTTCTATACTAGTTTGTTAAACTCATGGGTAATCTTATATTTCGTTCGTTTCAGCCGTATGACGTCCACTGCTGAACAAATGCCTCAAGGATTTCCACAACTACCGGTCCTGCGCTGCACTTTGCATTCTCCAGGCACTTTGAATTCTCTATCTTCTATAGCTTTTAGAATATGAATTTTACTTGCAACTGATCAAGTCTCTATAAATGCTTGAAACCTATTTGCAGCAAATACAATAATACAATTTCTGAAGAATACACCCTGTATTTCCAGCCTTTAATGTTTTGTAGGTCTGTCGTACCGTGTACTGGACATAATGATAATCCGACCGTTACATGACGAAGGGCGACAGCCAAAGCCGGGAGTCTGCGCAAGATTAACTCTGCCACGATGTTGAGTCCTAATGTTTTGTGAGGTTTACTCGTATAGCTGTAACATGGGGTGGTTAGAAAAATACTACACAAATTAAGGCTCGGTTTTTTATGAAAGTTTAAAAAATCAATAAACTGTTACCAATCTATACTTCTTCTATACGTAGTGTTATAAATGCGAAAGTAACTCTGTCTGTCTGTCTTGCTTTCACGCCTAAACCACTGAACCGATTTTGATTTTGGAGAGATAGTTTGAGTCTCGGGAAAGAGGACATAGGATAGTTTTTATCCCGGTTTTTGAAACAGGGACGCGCGCGATATAGTTTTTCTGTGACAGAGCGCGGGCGAACCCGCGGGCGGAAAGCTAGTGGTTAAATAATAACAAAATGGTAATCTTGTTACCAATAGGTTAAATAAAAAAATATAGTTAAAAATTGTATTGGGAGTCGAGCCAACCTTCGTACGAAAATGCATAAAATTTGACAATTATTGGTTAATTTAACTACGGATCAAAAAACTAAATCTAATAAAAATTCTTCTTACTCTGTACTTTTGGCAATTACTTAATTTAATTATGGGTAAAAAAACTAACCCTAAGAGAAATTTTTCATGCACTGTGGAGTGTAATAATTACTTCATAAGTAGTAAGTACCTACTTAGGTTTGTACCTAATGTGTTTTTACATACATTTTTTGATTAATTAAAAATGAAAGACATGAATATTTTAAGACAAATATTTTGTATTAAAACTTACAAACTTGAAATTTTCAAACTTCATACAACAATATTTTAAATTAATAGTAATTAAATTTCTTGACCACTACACTATTTTTGGGTTCACGATTTTGGTCAAGCAGTTTGTTTTATGCTTCTTAATATAGTTTTATTGCAATACAAAGTGGGATAATATGTAATTCAAATATAAAATTATCACATTAAACTTAAATAACTTTTCTTATATCATTGAGATTTATTTCGAGTTCGCCGCCGATTGAAGTATTATGCCTATCTAATACCTCAAAAAAGACCTCGGTGAACTCTAGCATAAATAATTATTTTACATTTTCACAAAAACTTCTATGTAGCTACAGTACCAGACAAGCTGTTCAAAACAAAGATTGTGATTCACTAGGGTAGTATTTAACCTCATTAGTACCTACCTTAGTACCGGATTTCTATAATCAATCCTTACCTATCCAAATCCGTCCGACAACAGTCGAATCGGAATCTGTTTTCGATTAAACATCCACTATTTTGGATGCTATTACACGTTCTTATTATTTAAATAGTCTTATGAACAATGCGAAAAGTAAAAACTTAACAAACCAAGGGTATTTTGACCAAAACCAAATTAAAATTTGACAGTTGACAGACGGATTTTGATTGAGACTGAGTAAAGAAAACCAGCATTAGTCAAATACCTGCTTTGATCTGCATTTTCTTTATGCGAGAAACAGTTTTGTCTCGAGGCACATTCATTTTGTTTCTTTCTCATTTATCACACCAAATGTGGCAAATTTTTATTCTAAACATCTTCTCTAGTACTTGAATACTAAGGGCTATATTTCACCGGGACACCATGGCGGCGCAACCAGTCGCCGCTACCAATAAAATGTATACAGCTCTATAGAGAGTTACACACCTGGTGTCCGTTTGGTTGCGCAAAGCTGTATACATTTTGTTGGTAGCGGCGACTGGTTGCGGCGCCGCCATGGTGTCCCGGTGAAATATAGCCCTAAGGCTTTGCATGCTTATGACTAGGTTTAATCTAGACAACCAGGGTCTTCTTGTCAACCAGGGTCTTCTTGTCCACCAGGGGTGGAATGATGTAGGCTATAATATCAGATGGGGCACTAGGGGACTCTTCCGGAGCCTCCTCCTGGACCCTCGTCAGCTGAGTCGCGTACACGTAGTATACCAGGACGAAACATGCCGTTAGAACTGGAAAAAAACACGAAATTTTCAAAAATGGATGTCATCTATTTTTGTCAATGGTTTATATGAGCTTTTTACTTTAATTTTTCGTTTAAGCCAAATGACATTTACAGCTGGACATAGGACTCCCCCAAGGATTTCCCGAACGACTTGTCATGCACTGCCAGCATCCAGGTGCTTCCCGCGACCTTCACCAGAACATCGGTCTTTCGGGGGAAAAAAATCTTAAATAAATAGCGGAAAACGCAACGTGGGTCGACCAAAGGGATTAACCGGGCTATGTGGAAATCATTGGGGGAGGCATAAGTTCACCAGTGGTCGTCTTATGGTGAACATAGCCCCCCCCCCCCAATGATTTCCCCATGAAAATGATGATGATGACATAAATAGGCTTACCAAAATCAATGCTATGGTTTATGATGGCTTGTCTGTTGGAGTTTATAACGTAGAAGACGAAGCCAGCGAGCGTCAGCAGGAGGTGGGCGGTCGCGAAGCCCACGAACATGCGGACCGGGCCTGGACGTTTCTGTGACAAAAATATGAAAAAATATTATGAGAATAGAACAAACATAAATGTATTATTTGATTTTTTTAACCCGTGGAACCCTATCCTGATGCATGAGATTGCGGTAAGTCTTAGAAGACCGCGGTTAAAATTGATTTCTATTGAGAAACTCGTATTAAATAATATTTTATTATTCAATCAATTTAATATAGTTCGTATCATGTCCTAACAAAATAATGCATTAATAACTATTTGAGTCAAATTCTACGAGCCTAATATGCACGTGTTCTTTAAAAAACTACAACAGGCAACGACCCTGGTCTTCATACCTAATGCACAATGATTCTCAAAATTATAAATAATTTGGACGCAATAGGGCTGGAATGCATCCAAGTTTCATTTTACTAAGACAGAATGTTTATATGTCCATACAATACCGCAATACCGTCCACTTTTTTGTTTGTGTTATAATTTTCGCAATTTTTTACACTTCGCTACTATGCTTAAATTCTTAAGATGAAATTTTGAAATAACTAATGTTTCTGTTTTTTTTTTCATTCATCTGGCAAAATTACCTCAAACCAACTAGAAAATAAATGGATTCACATTGTACTTCAACCCTTTTTTGCTAGCTGTTAGATTTAATAACATTAATATCCATTAGTTTAATGACACCGTTTCATTGTTGAAAGGTGTGAGCGATGCGCGTTTTTGCTTGTTTACGAGTAATTTGTAGTTTTTGCACATTAAGAGAGAAGAGCTTTTGGCTATCTTTGTACTTATTCTAGTAAGCATGGTTTTTACACCGTAATAATATAGTGATTTATAAAAACAAATATGCTTCATCATCATCATCATCATTTCAGCCATAGGACATCCACTGCTGAACATAGGCCTCCCCTAATGCTTTCCATGTTGATCGATTGGTAGCAGCCTGCGTCCAGCGCCTCCCTGCTACCTTTACGATGTCGTCGGTCCACCAAACAACAAATATGCTTGTTTGTTAGAAATAAAGAAAAACAGATTTTCAAGGCCCCAACCCCAAGGTGAAGGTAGCAGGGAGGCGCTGGACGCAGGCTGCTACCAATCGATCAACGTGGAAAGCATTGGGGGAGGCCTATGTTCAGCAGTGGACGTCCTATGGCTGAAATGATGATGATGATGATGATGATGATGAAGGCCCCAACCTGGTCCAACCCCAAGTCTGGCCAGCGTGAAAATTGTAAGCCAAATCCTTCATTAGCGTTTGGTAAAAAGGAAAGAGTCGTGCTCCTGCAGTGGAGACTAAATGATCTGATGAATCAGGCAGCCGCACTCTATGGGCTCTTACAACATTGGGAGAAACGGAGACACATTGTGACAGACAGTCCCGTTGACTATTCCCACCTCTCGTTCCTACCACTGCAACTCCTGTGTAGCCAGGATCTACAGCTTGACCGCCATAAAAACCCAACCAATGAAGGTCATGTTTGTCCCGGGGGAAAGTCAAACTGTCATTGGACCCGCAACGAAATTAATCAGAAGAACATAGGAGTTCGAAATTATGGTTCGACTTCCCTCCATTGCAAAGCGGATGACAGGTGACAAACAAAGGTTTAAAACCTTTAAGAAAAGATTATGCACCACGGACAATAATTTATCAATTAAGGGGGCCAATCTTATGAGCAATTAGCAACTACGTGCCAATAATATTTTTCAAAAATCGCTAAAACTACGGAAATATTTGTGTAATAACAAGATCGGTGTAATAAATTGCGGAAACAGATGTATGTTGTATTGAATTAAGCATTATATCACGTTCATGTTTCTAAAGATCACACTCCCACAAGATATGATGGGCACATTGCGAGATATATGAAATATGAAGTAAACGACTATAACGTACAAATATTTCGTGACACCCAAAGAGGCCAAAAGGTTAATCATCACAACCATATTCCAATTGTAACAAAGACGTGTTTTGGGCTACTTTGGATGTCACGAACTATTTGACGTCGATTGAACGATGACAATGTTGATAATACATACCTTGTGCAGTACAACCAGGCATGCTATGTTGATTGCTAACCACACGACATTGGAGCACACAATGACTATCAGCAGTATAACGAACTGGTAGAGACTAGGATACACCGACTCCACTTCAGGAGTTGATTCTAAATTATCGTATGGTTGCCGGTTGAACCGTTCGAAGTGTTCGAAGTTATCGGTCGCGATGCCAATGGTTACTATCAGCCCCAGGATGCCCAGGGTGTAAAGTAAGTTGAAGGCCTGAAAAGATAATAAGTTAGTTATTTTAACCGCGCTGCATGGGTCGAAGTCTGTTACCTTCGAGAGTTACTTAGTTGTAAAAGACTAGATGTAAATTTTTATCTGTTTGAAAATGTTGATTTCGATACGGGGCTATGATTGTTACACTATTATCCCTAAAATGTACATACTTTACTAAATTGTTGTACAAAAAAGTTTGCAAAGGTGTAACCCAATTACCCAAAATCAAAATCTCAGAAAGAGAAACCTCATTAAATTTTAATAGCTGAGTATTTAATAAATCAGTATGACCTAGCGAGTTAATTGAACATCAAAATCGGTGTTTTGTATTGGAGTGCTTATACAGACCGTGTACTGTGCAGTGCTTCTAGAAATCTAGAGGCTGCTGATGATTGATTATAATGATGATTAAAATAGAGAAATAAGGGTCTCAACGCGAGATTTTTATGAAGTAGATCTATTTTGATTGGACGTGAAATTTTAAAATCTGATATAATGTCCACCCACAAGGCGGACGGGCGACCTCATAAAGGTAGCAGGAAAGCGCTGGATGCAGGCTGCTACCAAGCGGGTGATGTGGAAATCATTGTGGGAGGCCTATATTCAGCGACGTCCTGTGGCTAAAATTATGATGATTATCTTTTTTTTTTTGAAGGGACGCGCGCTGGTTTCTTGAAGAGCTTTTCCAGCTTCACCGGGCAGAGTGGCGAGTACAGAAGGTACTCTAGCCGTTTGGCGATCGTCGGTGTGCGTGCCGACGAGGTCGAGTGTGGGCTTCGAATATGATGATTATCATTGACATACCAGGTTCAAATACCCCAAGATGAGGCATCCAGTCCTCAAGGGGAAACAGAAGCAGCACTTCTTAAACAGCGGCTCCGACGTCGACATCCTGCAATAAATACAACAATTCTTGGTAATGCATAACAATCGGCTTGTTATTAAACACGTGGTACTAGAAAGAAGGTAGAGGGGCTTTGGGAAAATGGACGCTGTAGACGACTTTAGTGCAGTGGTCAGGTTAATTTTTTATTAGACAGTGGTCAATGTAAGCGGGTGGTTGTATTTTGCAACGAAAACGATGTTATGCTGACTATACCTAGCCATTCGTCCGGGCTTTCCCACACTTAAAAAAAATAATTATCAACAATTTCAAATTATTAATAGTCCCGTTTGCCCCTCGTGTTCAGCTAAATAAGCTTGTGTTACGAGTGGGCTCACCACAATAGTCGAGCGGCGGTGGGATTCGAACCCGCGTTCCTCGGATCTCGTGTTGGCCAGTCCGACCCCTTCACCGTTCGGCTATCGTGCCTATAACTTAATAGGGGCGTCTGTCAAATGTGTAAATCATCCTGCACACAATAATGGCACAAATGGTAACTATAGTCACGAGTATTCAGTCGGAACGAAGGTCACCGACGCATGCAGACCTGGGTCGGTTTGTGACAAGTCAGTCAAGACAGTAATCTGTGTTGTGACAATCATTGATTGTGTAATCAGGTGTGTGTACACCATTGGGTGACATTGTTTGTGACATATAGACATAGGTACCTATACTCACTGGTCATTAAATTTTTTGACCAGCTTCCATTTTATAAAGCCACATATTCATAAACACTGTTTGAACTAACTGTGCTCGCACTTCATACGTGTCAAAATAGTTTGAATAATATTTCCCGTTTTTGCAACATTTTTCTTTACTGTAGGATGATTTATACAGCCTAAAACCATCCTAGATAAACGGGCTATCGAACACAAAAATATTTTTTCTAATCCGACCTATAGTTCCTGAGATTGATTCGCGTCCAAGCAAGCACGTTTGCCTCCTGTCACATAAAAAAAAACAAATAATAAACTCAACTCAAATCTATATCTATAAAAGCGAAAGGTCACTGACTGACTCACTCACTCATCCTAAAATCTCAGAAACTACAAATGCTAGGAGTTTCAAAAATTCAACGCCTAAGGGGGTAAAACGGGGTATACGCGTACGAAGTCGCGGGCGGTCGCTAGTTTATAATATTAGTAAGTATAATAATTATGTAGATTAACTATGTGCATGTGGATTGAGTGATCCTTGCTTCAATCTTAACAAAAATCGAGGAAGTTTTACTTAAAATATGTTAAAACATTGCGATGAAGTTTAAAAATTTGTTAAACCTAAGATAAACATGTTATGGCCAATAAATAGGAGCACTCATACCGCACGCTTTAAGAAAACGTCAACATGTTTATTTCTGAAAATAAAGCCTTTCCACTTCTTTTTATAGTATTGAAAAATTGTTAAGATTATGTTAAAACTATTAACAAATTCAGAAATTCCTTGCACGTCCCGTTCCAAAGTTATGACGATTATTTAGGATCACTCACACCGCACACGGGCCGTATGAGTGCTCTTCAAAATAATGACTTTTTATTAATAAATACGTTTTATTTCTGTTGGAAAATGTGTGCAAACTGACGAGCGAATTTGTTAAAGAAAAAGTGTGACAAAACTTAAAAGCTGAAGGAATAAATTAACCTTTATTCTTTCCTCCAATATGCCGTGTGAGTGATCCTTACTTTTACCTCTATCTGCTCATATGTAGTTCGTAGGCAGACTGAGATAGTATCTAAAATTGTTAATTGTTTTTAACAATTATTTGGCATATATTTTGCTTTTATTAAGGTCATAATTTAAGAAATATCAGGCTTAGATGATTCCTAAAGGAAAATGTTGATTAGGGTACATATGATTTTTTATTTTGTGAGACTGTTCCGATTCGTCAGACGTGACAATGCAAAACCAATGCAATCTAATATGTACTTAGTAGGTTTAGGGGCCTCCGCTAAAACTCGCGGGGGGCGTCCGTCGCCGCGGTCGGCAGTAGCGCGAGTTTTAGTGGTTTACCCCTACATCTTGAATGATAGAAATAAAGAAACATTACAATTGTTTATAGGATTGAATTCAAATTTGACTTGTAATATGAATTGAGAAAGATACTCACGGTTTTATTTAAATAAATTACAAATTTCTCAACAAAATTATGACCTTAATAAAAGCAAAATATATGCCAAATAATTGTTAAAAACAATTAACAATTTTAGATACTATCTCAGTCTGCCTACGAACTACATATGAGCAGATAGAGGTAAAAGTAAGGATCTCTCACACGGCATATTGGAGGAAAGAATAAAGATTAATTTCTTCCTTCAGCTTTTAACTTTTGTCACACTTATTCTTTAACAAATTCGCTCGTCAGTTTGCACACATTTCCCAACAGAAATAAAACGTATTTATTAATAAAAAGTCATTATTTTGAAGAGCACTCATACGGCCCGTGTGCGGTGTGAGTGATCCTAAATAATCGTCATAACTTTGGAACGGGACGTGCAAGGAATTTCTGAATTTGTTAATAGTTTTAACATATTCTTAACAATTTTTCAATACTATAAAAAGAAGTGGAAAGGCTTTATTTTCAGAAATAAACATGTTGACGTTTTCTTAAAGCGTGCGGTATGAGTGCTCCTATTTATTGGCCATAACATTTTTATCTTAGGTTTAACAAATTTTTAAACTTCATCGCAATGTTTTAACATATTTTAAGTAAAACTTCCTCGATTTTTGTTAAGATTGAAGCAAGGATCACTCAATCCACATGCACATGATTAACTAACCTCAACGCGTATACAAGTCTAGAATCATTCTGTTATTGTTACGAGCACACATAGCGGAATAATAAAACTGACTGTCTGCATTGTATTCATATCAAAAGGCTCACATGACGGTAGCCGTTTTGTGTTGACGATCCGCTACAAAAGTGCAGTTTGATGGTTACGTTACGTTTTTATAACATCGATAGCCGCTGGTCATAGAATACAAAATAAAAGCTAACATGGGTACTGAAACTGAAACGTATATTCAGTCAGTTATTTTGCTTTAAAAATCTTTGTCTTGAAAGAACACATGAAGTTCACTTACTTTTAATTACGCCCGTATTCACTAACAATTAGATAAGTGAAGCAGCAAATCGAACGCACAGCGTTGAATAGAGCTCTGTTATTGGTTCGTGTGTGACACTGTGCGTCAACGCGCACTGTGAGAGCTCATTAATATTTGTGAATACAGAAAGGGGACTCCCGTATGAACAAACTGCAGTGACCTCTGATAAACTTTGATCCGTCAATTGATTACAATAAACACATAAAATATTTACATGCTAGCTTTCCGCCCGCGGCTTCGCCCGCGTGGAATTTCGTCTATCACAGAAAAACTTTATCGCGCGCGTCCCTGTTTCAAAAACCGGGATAAAAACTATCCAATGTCCTTTCTCGAGACTCAAACTATCTCTATGCCAAATTTCATCAAAATCGCTTCAGTGGTTTGGGCGTGAAAGCAAGACAGATAGCCATAAAAGTTGGCTCAAGCGTAACTGTCTATTTTTTGAAGAAGTGACTCTGGATCCTTCTAGAGACACATTTTTGGGGTAAAAACCTTTCCTTTAATGAAAAGAAGTTTAGAACTAGGCTTGTAAATGGTGCCAATATTAGTGGGAAGTGGGAATGCATACCTACGTTTGAAAGTGCTTGTCGCGGGAGGTGCGATTTATTTGATGTCGAGTGTATTAGTATACAGGGTGGAAACGATAAGTGATCTCACTCGATTATTTCTAAACCATACAAGATATCGAAAAACTGGTTCCTGATCCTGAAAGTGCTTTACGAGCTCTTTCAAACGGCACCAATAACAGGTTACAGAATAAACTGGATCTATCCGAAAATTCAATGTTTCCGGCTTCCATACATTTGGTACAGCCTCATAATATTAAAAACTACAGAAGGTATCGTAAAACTGGTTACTGATCCTAAAAGTGCTTCACGAGCTCTATCCAACGGTATCAATATTAAGTTACAGAATAAACTGGATCTATCCAAAAATCCAATGTTTCCATCCCCCATACATTTAGTACTACCACAGTCATGGCACTCATCTCTTGATACTTGATACAACACTTTATAGCAAGTAAAGCCTAAAACTAATTTTTTCCTTGAATAATTTTAAATAAAAATGCAATTTACGAGTTTTTTTTAGGTTCATTATTTAATTTTAAAAAATTACACTTAATATTGTGTGGTTGGCATACATTTAGTATGGAAGCTGGAAACATTGAATTTTCAGATACTTCCAGTTTATTCTGTAACCTGTTATTGGTACCGTTTGAAAGAGTTCGTAAAGCACTTTCAGGGTCAGTAACCAGTTTTTCGATATCTTGTATGGTTTAGAAATTATCGAGTGAGATCACTTATCGTTTCCACCCTGTAGATATAGATTCTTTTACGTCAGTTTAAATACATTTCTAGCTTTTGCTCTAAGAAACAGTAGGTATATTATAATACTACACATTTTTGTTCGCAATATCGTTCTTATTACAACCACATCAAGCTAGTATTTACCTTAATAATTCGGTTTGCGACAGAAAAAGGCACGTGATTAAAAATGTTTTTATAATCATCATCATTTGGCGATTTAGTGTCCACTGCAAGAACACGACCCTCTCTAATTAACCAGAGTTCAAAACGGAGGATTTGGCTTACACTCATTGTCTTTCTCAACTACTTATCACTTATTCTTATCATTTATTTGTACAGATGTGACCTTTTTTTGGTCATTGCATTTGCGTTGCTTAGTTTTTACTTATAATTCTCTTAACCAAACAACATAGTCCAATTAGTTTTAAAAAAAATATTTAATTTATATTACGTAGTGCTTAATGGTATCTTAACCTAATCTATTTTACACAAAACGTGATTTCCTTTATATTAATTTTGTTAGTTACTTATTATACTAAGTAATCTAGACGCTTGTAACATTATGTCGTAAGAAATATCACGTAATCTGAGCATTATCTTAATTTTTGCTGTTTCTACCGGAAAAAGTTTAAGTTTGTATACGTAAATTTTTGGCTTTGCTTCGGTACTAACAACCCGGTCGAGTTAACTGCGTACCTGGCAGCCATGACGTCACGTCAACGCTCTGCGTTGCACTAATTTGTAATGTCTCCAATTCATTCGCGTTTCAACTTTAATCTACACTCCATTTTCATTCCAGCTACTTAATGTGCAATTCGGTATCGCGATAAAGTTCATGCGCAAACAAAGACGAAACAACGAATTTCAGTACTTTCCATTAAAAGTCCGAACACCTTGTTTTTTTACTATTATTATTAAAACACAGCAAATGTTCGTGAAGCGTTTGAGTTAAGTAGCTTTCTGACAGCTTTTACACAAAGACGCAGATTTTCGTTCGTAGTCCAGTCGCGTTGCAGTTGAAAATATTTAGCGCAATCGGGGCGCTGTTACGGGTACGAATACGGGGAAGTGTGAGTACGAGAGGAAGGCTGAGGAAGAGTCGCATTCCAGCCAGGTGCGCAGTTAACTCGATCGAGTTGTCTAATTTAGTTATCAAAAAAGAAAACAAAAATGTGACTTCTATCACGAAACTGGTTTGAACAGGAAAACAAGCTGGGCACAGACGACAGACGGCGGCGCCACAAATTAAAACTGTGGGATCTTATATGGTGGTAATAGGTACTATTTTGCGACAATGTGTAGTCCGATGTGTTGTTGACTGTACCTATAATGTCTTCGCTCGAATGAATACTGTATTAAGGTCCACATTTCTCAAAAAAATATTGAAGGAATATTATATATTATTACATGACTATTCATAAGAACTGGAACTAAAATAACGAAATTTTAAACTTTCGCGTTCCATTTCAACTAAAATAGTAGTCAAGCCGGGAGTACATAATGTATTTCATTAATAAACGTCGCGTTGTCTTACTATTTTTGTTAAAATAACGAAGATGAGGAGAAAATAACATTTAAGATGAGGAAGGAAATGTCAGTGGTATTCTGTGATGGGTACAGTTTAATTAAGCTTGAATGAACCTGACTAAAAAAGAAAAAACAAATCCTAATTTGGTACTTACTCGATAGAATTTATTATACCTAAGTAGATTGAATAATAGTCTAGCACTTAAGCCTTTAAAAGGCAGTGAGAATATAGTTCTCACCATATTTTGAACCTTATTCGTCTTTTCGTATTTGAACCTGAAGGTCCAAAAACAATGAAAATGTTGATTATGTTATGACTTTTCGTGCTGCTCTCATACCTCAGGCAGTGACTGAGTTAACCGCTACACAATAAGAATGTTTTGGTCACTTATCGTTGTCTCGGACCAAAACAAACTTGACTAAGTATTGATTATTACACTATATTTAGCCTCTTACGTCTTGTGACTGGCTAAATGTTGCTAAGAAATTAAACACGAAAGAATTCAAAATCAAACTCAACAACATTGGTTCAGAGACTCAGAACTGTGCACGACGGACGGCCTCCGAATAGAAAACGTAAAATAGCTGTAAATAATTGTTTCGTTTTTGTTTCATAGTTGTTTCATAGTTGTTTCATTTTTATTTCGTTTTATAAAGTTTGTATAGTTTAAATGTCGATAACTTCGTAATACAGTCCACTTTCTCTTTGTTGGTTCTCAATTAGTAATGTGTCGAGTCCTTAATTACTGATTAATAGGCGTATGTGGGACGTTGGAGATGTATAAATCATAGTTTATTTTAGAAAACCATAGAAATGTATAATTTGATAGCCCTTTGTTTTATGTATATCGATTAAACCTATAATTTCGCATAGTTATGTATGTCGAGTCGTATTTATAATATGTAAATTAGAAAGATAATTATGTATAGATCTTTATAGTTATTTACTTTTAATTGGTGATAATCTTAATTAGCCATAAAGGCAATTAATGTAAAATAGTGTGGCCAAATGAGCCCTATTTTTTGTACAAATGCTTTATTAGTAATTAACCCTGTACCTGTGTACCTTTATTTACCTATCGAATAGTAAGAAGTAATTTGTCTGAAAATAAATAACATAGATTCCAAAGAATAGTGGAAGAGCTAATTAGAATCCGATAAGAATTAGGTCAAGGTCATAGTTAAAAAATAGGTCACCGAATAGATAAAAAACAGGCTCTCTATACGGTATTGCCACAGTAGATATATGAGCTAAAGCAGTACGGAAACTTAGCCCTTTCGGCGAGTTAAATACCTACACTTCAACTGAGTGTTAGGGTTGGCACTCTTAATCTTTATAAAATTAATAAGGCTCTGACTTACTTATTTATTAAAACGTTTATTTAGGTTTTTTAATTATCAAATACCTAATGGAATAAATTAATTGACTAAGAAGTTAACAAAAAATAAAACGTTAATTAGGTTCTATAATGATCGAATACATAATCGAATAAATTGATTAAGTACTATTAGAGGCCGGTAGAAGATATTCTATTCTCATAAATAAAATACCGGATACCTACTTACTTTCACATAGCTATTGCCTCATTTTAAATACAGTTCATCACTTAGTACAAAAGCGCGCGGAGCAAATTACTTTATCAAATAGAACACATAAATTGTTAAAAAGCGTAATTACGTAATTTAAAAAGAACTATTAGTAAATCAGATGTAAGCACTTTATTTAAAAAGTAATATTTAATCATTTTTACAATTCAGAATTAATACGAAGTTTAAAAAATGAAAGTTCTGGTTTTGAAGATGCCGAGTTCAAGCAGCCGTATACTACGCAATACACTCGTGGCATGTTTTTAAAAATACAGCGGACAGTGCATGCAATAAAATTATTATTAAAAACACAACGCGCGCGACACTCGCGACGGATGGACTGCGAGGTTCGCTTAGAGCTCGTGTAAAGCGTGCGTCTGTGTGCGTGAGTCTGATTTCGAGCGTTTGTATGAAGCTTCCGTACTGTTTGATTTATCTACTGTGGTATTGCCGCCCAGGGGGGGTCTAAATTAGAAAGAGAGGGCAATAGATTTGCTGTTTCATTAGAGCGAGAGGCAGCTAGGTTTTCTCACTCTAATGAAAGTAAATAAATATCGGGGTGCCATCCGGACCCAGTCAGTTCCGCGTTTTCTCCTCAACAAGCTACAACACCAAGCTCTCGCCACTGCTCCGAGGAACCGGTCACAGTCTCAACCACAACCGAGTTATTATTTCTGCGCTCCCCGCCCCCTTCGTCTCGCTCTCCCGCTCGCGCTGCACCCCGCATCGCGCCGTGTCGGCGTACGGTATCAAGGGTCCGCACAGGGTTGCAACCCCATACCGTCCGGCACAAGAACCGTGAAGAAAAAAAAGTTCCGTTAGTATCTCCGTTTCATCTGTAAATTTCAAATTGCAAAGGGACTGTACCAATACAAAAAAAAAACTAGTACCTAGTTATATTGATAATTACTTTTGGTTGTAGGCAGTGCCAGATATTCCTTACGAAATTAGGTTCTTAATATTCCTAAACACACCAAAGCGAAGCTAAAAATAACACTATTTCTTACCAATTAAATATACTTAATAAAGAACAAAGTTGATTAAAATGTTTTAATCGCATGATTCAAAACAATTAAAATACTTACTTCTTATCTACCGAAAACACTTAAAAGGTAATTTGATTTCGTTTTATTTTAACAACGCACTGTGCCTATTAAGAATTCACTCATAATATATTTTAGTTTACGCTAATTATAACCACCGTCGGTCCACCTACAAGGTGGACCGACGACATCGTAAAGGTAGCAGGGAAGCGCTGGACGCAGGCCGCTACCAATCGATCAACATGGAAAGCATTGGGGGAGGCCTATGTTCAGCAGTGGACGTCCTATGGCTGAAATGATGATGATGATGATGATGATAAATATTAACCCAAAATAACATTCGCGATACGAATACAAAAGTAAGAAGGTCAGGTAAGAATCTTTGCTATTACTTTTTTTAGGCCAAAAGATAGATGGATAACATTTAAAATTAGTAAATTGAAAGTTTAGTGGATTCAACTAGAATTTAAAAGTCAAATTGGACGATAATAAGATAAAAAATATTTTTACACACTTAAATAATTATAGTTGAGTTTCATACTGTTTTATATGAGTTATTTTCACTCGACCTTGTTTTGTGACATTGAAAATGTAAATTTTATTTCAATTTGATGAAATTAGAACATTGTTGTGCATTTGTTTTGAATTATGCAATCCAGTTAAGATATTTATTTTATTTGCAGCTTTAGATACTCGTAGTCTTAAAATGTAATAATCATCTTCGAGATTATCTGTACCGTTAATACATTAAGAAATTGTACTGTATTAAGAAATTGTAGTGGGTATTAATCCTTCAAGGCCCGCGAATCTAGACACAATAGATAATCAATTGTTATGACATTAATGAATGCTGTCTGGGACTCAAGCGGTTAATCAATTTCAGAACGAGCAAGTCAGGGGAAAAATGCTAGTAAAAAACTAATGAATATACTTTGCAATGTTACATGACCATTGTGTTACAATTCGGTGCAGATTCACACGTTCAAAATTACCACATCAAATGAGTATTTAGTTCAATACTTTCACTGCAAGGTCATTCGCAAATTTAAACCTTTTTGTACTAAAAACAAAACTTACGTGTTATATGGCACTGTGGTCGCCATCCTGGCACAAAATAAAGAATAAACACAATTTAATTCGAAATGCGAATTGCCAAAATGGCCGACACGGTGTTGACGGCTCGCCTGCGCTTGCACTTGTGCGCAGATCAACAAACTGGCGAGGTTGGATGACGTAGGCAATCGGTGTATTCCGACGACACGAACTTGCATTATTTTTGTCTTGAAGCGGTATGATAAAATGTTTTTAACCGATGTGTAGCTAGCGAGGAATAGAAAATTAACTATCACTGGAATACTAAAATAGAAGCCAGTACTTAAATGGTATCTACTATTGAAAATATTTTTTAAATCTTTTATCTTTATTTTATTGCAATATAGATAGAAGTGAGAAGACAATCTTTATCCTGTTATAGAAAGATAACAAGTCTTATAAAAAATCCTCTTTACTACAGATTAAAAAATAATTTTGTATAAACCGTTTTAATCTCGGATAATCAGAATAAGCCCGCTATACCTATTACCTATATGACCGCCTGCCAGTCTCGAATGAGACTCGGTACCTATATTGTTATGTAGTTAGTTTTCAGTATACTTAAGTAGGTATTATTATGATATGGTAATCAGTAATGATGACTAAATATGTTTAAAAATAAGTTAACTTAAAGTCGTGGTTTAACGCTTCCTTTAAAAAGTATCAAGACGTAATTAAAATGTAATTTGGCATTAACTCAAAGTTTAATAGCGACTTATTTTTTTCTAAAAAAGGTTTTTATTTATTTAACAATACATTTTCAAGCTTCTTGCCTGTTGCTTTGCTTGCCTAAGTAGGATCGGTCTAGCACAACGTATCTTGCAACACTTTTTGTTAAAAAAAACATTTCAAACAACAACAAACAGTTAGGGAAACATGGAAATCATCGGGGGATGTCAACTATGTTTAGCAGGGGACGTCCTATGGCTAAAATGATGATGATGACGAAGGTTTATTTATTCTAGTTCGAGTTTATCAACGCAGCTAACGCGCGCCTGGAAAAATGTGTGGCGCATGGGACCTATAACGACATTTACGGTGCAATTGTTGCACTTGATATACCGTAAGGGTTCGTTCCCACGGCAATCAAAACTGGACAGTCGTGTGTTCGGTTTTTGCGGGACACTGCAAACGTGTGTGTCATCATCATCATCATCATCATCATCATTTCAGCCATAGGACGTCCACTGCTGAACTTAGGCCTCCCCTAATCTGCCGCACAATTTATAAACGCAGTAAGTACCACTTACTGCATTTATGGTTGTTTTGAATATTCTGAATCCTGACATCGCGATCTATAAGAATCAAAGACCCGTTTTTTTCTATCTATCTTAGAACGGAAGATACATGTTATCATAAACGCAGTAAAGAGCAGATTGTAGGTTTCTTCACATACTATGTTAGCAGTAAGAGCACATAATAACTTAATATTACGTGAATACTCGCGCTTACTTAATTTGCTACACAGTAATAGTGCAGTATGTGCCAATTACATCATTCTTATTATGTTTCTACAATTGTTAAGTTCACCTTGCACATAGTATATGTGCAGTAATTCCACTTAAACACACACTGATATTATGTTTCCATAGGAAAAACAGATGACTTGTACTTAATATTAATGCAGTAATTACAATTATACTGCGTACATACTAAGGATTGTCAGAGTGCTGCCTAGGTGTTAACATGTTATGAACGCAGTGGCTGACTCTTACGTTATTGGAAGAAGTTGAAAACCTGTCCAAATGACAAATCTAGCCGAAGACCCAAGAGCTAGATTGACCCGACACTATACCGAAGATATCCCGGACGTGTCTGTACGAGATTAGAATGGCTCTCAAACAGCTGAAAAACAACAAGGCACCGGGCGATGATGGAATCACGGCTGAGCTTCTGAAATCAGGCGGAACGCCGGTACTAAAGGCTCTTTAGAAGCTATTCGATTCCGTCATCCTTGAGGGAAAAACGCCTACGGCATGGCACAGAAGTGTGGTGATACTCTTCTTCAAAAAAGGCAACAAAACCTTGTTGAAGAATTTATTTTATACCCATCTCACTTCTGATTTTGTTTTTTAGAGTCATCATGAATGGTTTCACGCGACATCTAGCCTCCCGAACAAATCGGTTTCCGATAAGGCTTTAGTACGATAGACCACATACTTATCTATGGCAGAAAACTGAGGAGAATAATCAGCAACTTTGTCTGGCATTTGTGGTCTATGAGAAAGACTTCTCTCTTCAAGCTACAGTCTCTCCAACGGTGCCAAATTTACTATAGATATAATCGTTGAAGGGCTTGTACGAATAGGCCACAATGTCAGTCCGTTTCCGGGATCAGGACTTCAGACAGGGAGATGTCATATTTTTAAAACTGTTCACTACCACTCTGGAAGATGTTTTCAAGCTTCTGGACTGGAGCGGATTGGGCATAAATATCATCAGCGAGTACATCATCCATCTTTGATTCGCGGAAGATATCGTAGTCATGGCTGAGAACGTGGAGGATCTAAGCTCAATCCTCGATTGCCTCAATAGAGCCTCTCAACAAATGGGTCTTTAATGGACAAGACAAAAATCATGTCAAATGCCGTGCTGTACCCACTCCTCTGAAGGTTGAAGACACTATAAGTTGTCTGATGGCCGCTGGGGCAGGAAAGTTCTTGAGTGGCGACCATGAGCTGGAAGACGCAGCTTGGGCAAGCCTCACACTAGGTGGACCGATAATCTGGTGAATGTCGCGTCAGGTACCTTTATGCGAGCGGCACAGGACCGGTCTTTGTGGAAATCCTTGGGGGAGGCCGTTGTCCAGCAGTGGACGTCTTTCGGCTGAAACGAACGACCACCGATAACCGAGTCTTTATTTTGTTAGATTGGTATATTTAAGATCTAAAATTGGGTGCCATATCTTAATTTTTGATTGAATAACAAGCGATCTCAGCAATTATTTTGTAATACTCGTACTTGTTTCATTTACCCCTTGGTCATTTGGGAAAGTTCAACATGAAAGCGTTATTGGCTTATGATAAGCGCAGTATAATTGTATTATTACTGCGCATTTAAAGTTTTGATAAATTATTTTGATTCACACTCCCACTCATAAATGCAGTAAGTTGTAAAGATACGGCGCATATATTACGTTGTAAGAACTAAAATTTAAATCAATCATTTAACACATGTACCGTAAGTAACGAAAACTACTGATAAACGCAGTAAGGAACAATCATACTGCATTCATGGGTAGTAAGTATCGAACGAAAACTTAGTTAATCCATAACATAAACAGTTTTTTAATAATTTTAAATACAAAATATTAATTAAAATACAAAAACCTCACATCAAAATAAACTTTGAGTTTAGCTCTATAATAGAGATGGGTTATACTAGGTAAATTTGATACTAGGTGCACCTATTCCAAGTATTTATTAATACGTGATCCAAATACCTGTTCCACTTAGTACGTAGTAATTTACCATACTTGACGCGACTAGTGCGGACTAATCCACGTATTATGACTTTAAAATACAATTTTCTTTGAAAAGATCCACTCGTAGTCGTAGTATTAATAATGCAATTTGAAATTGAATAATAATGTTTTTGCTGGTTGTTGATTGATTGATATCCTCCCTTCATACTTCAACAGGCTTAGGACTGTCAACTTAAAAGTTGGCGTATTTAAAAGATATCAATTTCATAAAAATATTTACATAATTTTTTCTATTTTTTATTTATGCAATTATCACGGACGCGTGACAACAAACCAAAACAAACCTGTCGGAAGAATAAAAACTGGTTTTTTACCGGCTAGTCAACAAGGAGTGAGCTGGATGAGAGAGAACAAAAATTAAAATATTCAAAACCTTACCTGTGTACAAATAGAGTTTAAATTACGTAATACATCAAACACCTATTCCTATCTCACACCTGCCTGCGCTCAAATTTGTTTGTCAGACAGAGACGGAGTGAATCTCTACGTTCGCACATAAGCTTAGCGAGAAATACGCGGTGCGCGTAATACACGACTACGGATTATGCAATAATAACCTCTATTACTTTGAGGGTAGGGTCGGAAATCGTGTAATTTAAAAAATACTTAGTGAGAAATACGCGGTGTGCGTAATACACGACTACGGATTATGCAATAATAACCTCTATTACTTTGAGGGTAGGGTCGGAAATCGTGTAATTTAAAAAATACTTAGTGAGAAATACGCGGTGTGCGTAATACACGACTACGGATTATGCAATAATAACCTCTATTACTTTGATGGTAGGGTCGGAAATCGTGTAATTTAAAAAATACTACGTGGATCAAGTATTTTAAAAATTGGAATAGGTGCCACTTAGTACTGTAAAATACCTAGTGTGTGGATCTGTTCTAGTAAATACGTCTCATCTCTACTAGAGATGGGTTATACTAGGTAAATTTGATACTAGGTGCACCTATTCCAAGTATTTATTAATACGTGATCCAAATACCTGTTCCACTTAGTACGTAGTAATTTACCATACTTGACGCGACTAGTGCGGACTAATCCACGTATTATGACTTTAAAATACAATTTTCTTTGAAAAGATCCACTCGTAGTCGTAGTATTAATAATGCAATTTGAAATTGAATAATAATGTTTTTGCTGGTTGTTGATTGATTGATATCCTCCCTTCATACTTCAACAGGCTTAGGACTGTCAACTTAAAAGTTGGCGTATTTAAAAGATATCAATTTCATAAAAATATTTACATAATTTTTTCTATTTTTTATTTATGCAATTATCACGGACGCGTGACAACAAACCAAAACAAACCTGTCGGAAGAATAAAAACTGGTTTTTTACCGGCTAGTCAACAAGGAGTGAGCTGGATGAGAGAGAACAAAAATTAAAATATTCAAAACCTTACCTGTGTACAAATAGAGTTTAAATTACGTAATACATCAAACACCTATTCCTATCTCACACCTGCCTGCGCTCAAATTTGTTTGTCAGACAGAGACGGAGTGAATCTCTACGTTCGCACATAAGCTTAGCGAGAAATACGCGGTGCGCGTAATACACGACTACGGATTATGCAATAATAACCTCTATTACTTTGAGGGTAGGGTCGGAAATCGTGTAATTTAAAAAATACTTAGTGAGAAATACGCGGTGTGCGTAATACACGACTACGGATTATGCAATAATAACCTCTATTACTTTGAGGGTAGGGTCGGAAATCGTGTAATTTAAAAAATACTTAGTGAGAAATACGCGGTGTGCGTAATACACGACTACGGATTATGCAATAATAACCTCTATTACTTTGATGGTAGGGTCGGAAATCGTGTAATTTAAAAAATACTACGTGGATCAAGTATTTTAAAAATTGGAATAGGTGCCACTTAGTACTGTAAAATACCTAGTGTGTGGATCTGTTCTAGTAAATACGTCTCATCTCTACTCTATAAGCCCATATATTTTTTTTTACAAATATTTGCGTAACTAATTGTAGACACCCCAAAATAAAATTTCAACTTTGATCGCGTTTTTCTCGAAACTGTTCACGTGTTACTTACTGCGTTTATAAATTGTGCGGCAGTAATGCTATCCACGTTGATCGATTGGTATAGCGGCCTGCGTCCAGCGCTTCCCTGCTACCTTTACGTGTGTGTGAACGTTAATTTATACTAAACCGGATCCTAAAAAACAGGCATGGGAACAAGCCTTTAGTTTAGAGTACACTCAGGTGTGCAAGTAAACCAAGTATTAAATAAATGATGTTCAAAATTTAAATTGAAAAGTGTATGGCGACTTGTAAATACATTAAGTATGAGTAGGTATATTCTCGTATCAATAACTTGTTTATGAGTTCCACTGCATAATGTCCCAAGTCTATAAATTGAGGATGTTACGTAATATTTATGAATCATCGATTCGTTAATCTTTGTATCTTTTGCAAGATTGGTTTTCCCAGACTACAAATTTTGCGAAAAATCTGGTTTTTACCGTGAAAAATAAAGATTTTTCCTTTGGGAACCTCTAATTACAACTTGAAACAGCATTTCTGCGCACGGGTTTTACCTTATCAACCGACTTCAAAAAAAGGAGGAGGTTCTCAATTCGACCCGTATGTTTTTTTTTTTATAACTTTTACACCTAATAGTTCTGAATAGGATCCTTTTATATGTAAAAATTGAAAAAATCGTCAATGAAAATACAAAATAAATGGACATAGAGATGATTTATTAAAAGATCTATCTTTCATTCTTACAATATAAGTTTGAAATAAATAAATAAATAAAAGTTATTTATTTCAGGCATGGCCCATAAAAGTGTAAGGTCTTAGAAATAATCTTAGTAAATCACAATAATTACACACAAAATAAGACAGTTTGGTGTATTTGACAAGGAGGACTCGTGTCCAGTGCTGCGACACTCTGCAGGAGGCTGTTGGAGCTGCCACGCACATGGTGGATCAGGGACGCCGTGCGATTTCTTAAAATGGCAGCAAAGCTATCTACTTCAGCTTCTGCCAGCATCCCTGATACACTGCAGTAACGTTGCAGCCCCATCAGCATCCTGAATGCGTCATTATACTGAGAGCGCAGGGCCCCGTATGGTCTTTGGGTATAATTTATCCACAGGCTGCACGTATAAAAGAGTTACAGTAGGTTTCAAAAAGTGTGATCTTAACCTGTTTACTACAGCGTGCAAACCTGCGAGCAATCATAATTAGCCTTAAAGCACAACGCTAAACATCTTGTCTAGTGCTTGAATACTTAGAAGGCTATGCATGTTCATAGCTAAGCTAGGTTTGAACGCAAATCAGATCTAGACAACCAGGGTCTTCTTGTCCACCAGGGGTGGGATGATAAAGGAAATATTATTATCAGACACTGGGGCACTCGGGGGCACTTTGGGAGCTTCCTCCTGGTCCCTCTGCAGCTGAGCCGCGTACACGCAGTATACCGGGATGAAGCATATTGTTACAGCTGGAAAAAAGCATGGAATTTTTAAAAATCGGTTTCATCTATTTTTGTCAATAAGGAGCTTTTTACATTAATTTTGTTATTTTCACATGAACACACTCAACTGAACCAGTATCGACTTTTGATATAAAGGTGGGACCCTAGGAAAATCATGAAGGTTAAATGTTAATCTTAAAAAACAATAGCGTAACGATGTCAGCGTTAGATTTCTGATTCGATAGTTGGAACCCCGTCGTCTGCTACACTATTGTGGTGAGGCGGTCACACAATCCACTCCAAACAAATGACGTCCACAGCTGGACAAAGGACTCCCTCAATGACTTTCCACAATGACTGGTCATGCGCTGCCCGCAGCCAGGTGCCACCCGTTACCTTCACCAGATCATCGATCTTTCGGGGACTATTACTAAAGTATTTACTAAAATCTTATACAGGGTGTTAGGTAAATGGGTATATGAGCCGACACTAGCCCATGTTAACATGGACATATAAATGGTATGGTGAAGTCAGAAATTTGATATCATCATTTTAATTTTTTTTATTTTCATACAAAATAAATTTTATAAAATACGATTAGTATGAAAAATAAAATAATTAAAATGAAGATATCAATTTTCTGACTTCACCATACCATTTATATGACCATGTTAACATGGGCTAGTGTCGGCTCATATACCCATTTACCTAACACCCTGTATACATAGGCTTACCAATATCAATGCTATGGATGATGATGGCTTTGGTGGTGGAAATGGTCATCATGCTGGAAAAGAAACCAGCGAACGACAGCAGGAGGCGGGCGGTCGCGAAGGCCACGTACACGCGGACTGGGCCAGGACGTTTCTGTGACAAATTTTAATATAAAATAATGAAGATATTAGGAGAATAAAGCTTAAACATAAAACAAAACTACATTAATTTTCTATTTACTACACAGATCTTGTCGCGACAAGGAAAAATTTCCGTGCTTTCGGCCGTTTTGCTACGCCTATTACTACCAATTAGTTAACAGCTCATGTGATAGGTCCCCCTAATTTATATTCCATTTGGCTGTGGTGTTTTCTCATTCTTAAAATTTAAAATTAATGTTTATTGTGAATTTCTCCCTTTAAATTCGTTGCGGGTTCCAAGATAGTTAACTATCTCCCGGGTCCCGAGGCCCGGGACCACTCAACCTTCACTGGTTGGGTTTCATTGTAGGCCAAGCTGTAAACAGGAGTTGCGGTGGTGAGAAAGTATTGTGGGATTGGTATTTTTTTAAACACTTAGTTTAATCTTAAGTCCACAGACCATTAGACTATTTTATAGTAAAAGCACTAGATGATTTATTATTCTTTGAGTTACTTTGGATGTCAAAGAACTACGATGACAATGTTGATACATACCTTGTGCAGTCCAACCAGGCAAGCTATGTTGATTGCCAGCCACGCCACATTGAAGCACAGAATGGCTATCAGCTGTAGACCGTACTGGTTGACCGACTTCACCTCTATTGTGTCATATGGACGGTCGAAGTGATCGAAGCCATGGGTCGCGACGCCGACGTATGTTGTCACAACCAGGAGGCCCAGGACTTGGAGTGAGCTGAAGGCCTGAAAAGTAGTTAGTTATATTGAGTAGACCCGCAGGAGAACTAAAATGACCGATGTAGTCCGCAAAATTGCTAAAATCAAGTGGCAGTTGGCGGTGCACATAGCTCGAGCTGGTGGTCGATGGGGCAGAAAAGTTCTCGAGTGGCCAGTCTAATAATACCAATGGTATTTGGTGTAGTGAGCGCAGGCCTCTCACTAGGTAGACCGACGATCTGGTGAAGGTCGTGGGAGGTGCCTAGATGCGGGCGGCGCAGAACCGGTTGTTGTGGATATTCTTGGGGGAGGCCTTAGTCCAGCAGTGGACGTCAGTGTTTGAAACGAACGATGTGTTTGGAATTGTTGATTTAGATTCGGGGCCATGCCCACGACTTCGTACGCATGAAAACAGTTTGAATAATATTTCCCGTTTTTGCAACATTTTTCAAATCGGACCAGTAGTTCCAGATATTAACGCATTTAAAGAATCGAACTCTTTAACTTTGTAATATTAGTCTATATAAATTACTAGCGGCCGCCCGCGACGTCGTACGCGTGGATCCCGTTTTACCCCCTTCATCTATCTTACGTGGTTTAGATTTTTTCATACAAATGTTTTTTCCCGCTAACTCCCGTTCCCGTGGGAATTTCGGGAATTCCTTTCTTAGTGCACCTCTACGGTACCTAAGCTACGTCCCTTCCAAATTTCAAGTATCTACGTTTAGCCGTTTAGGCTGCGCTTTGATGTCAGTCAGTCAGTTTCTCCTTTTATATATTTAGATTATCATTGACTTACCAGGATTAAATACGACAAGATAAAGCATCCAGTCTTCAAGGGGATACAGAAGCACTTCTTAAACAGCGGCTCAGACGTCGACATTCTGCAACAAATATAACAATTCAAGGTAATCTATAGCACGCACGCAGGCTGCACGCGTTAGTTTGGCCGAACCTTAGTTATCAATGGAAAACAAAACTGTGGCTTGATCGAAGATCAAGAAACCAGTTTGAACAGGAAAACATAGTGGATAATAAAGACGGAACATCAATAAACTGTGTGGCATCTTATGTGGTAGCATTTAGGTGTTATTTTACAACAAATCGTCTGATGTGTTGATAACTGTACCTATAATGTCTTCGATCCAATGAATATTGTATGAAGGTTCAAATTTCTTAAAAGGTACACTGACGGTATTACAAAAGTCCATAAGGTACAATTCAATTCGAACAGTATTTATAAGAATTTGGACTGTAACTAAAATAATAAAAATGAGGAAAACATAAGACATACGATGAGGAAGGAAATGTCTTTGGTATACTTGTGATACCTACATAATTATGTCCAGTTTAGTTAGCAGGTTTGAATCAACCTAATTAGAATAAGAAAAACTAATCCCAAATTGGTACATTAGATAGATAAAAGATGGTAGATAAAAGTTATTTATTTATTTAGATTGTAAGTATATACATACAGTCTAGAACTTAATTCGGTAAGTAAGAACATTTATGTTATAACTTTTGGTTTTGACCAAAAAAAGGATGGACAACTTTTAAAAATCGGAAATTTAAGAAATTTAAGATATCTTTATATACTTAAATAATTAACGTTGTATTGAATACGATTCCATGTCATGAGTCACTCCTTCGGCCTTGTTTTGTGAAATTGAAAATGTACGAGTACTTACATTTGATTAAAATTTGATGAAATTAGAACATTGTTGTGCCTTTGCTCATAATAATTATGCAATCCGGATAAAATATTTCAATTGAATCCTTAGAAATTCTAAAAATTATTACATTGTGAGACTTTCTAAGGCCTTAGGCTTCAATTGGCTTAAATTATCAAAAAAAATATTTTCTGTGCGGTTATTATTAAGAAGTTTTTAATCAGGTTTGTAAGCGTTAAGACGCTAGTTAAGAGGTAAATAGTTGTAGTAGGTATTAATCAATTTCAGAACGAGCAAGCCAGGGCAAAATGCTAGTGAAAAGCTAATGAATATACATTTGCAAAATTACATGTCCACACGTTGAAAATTACCACATCAAATGAGTATTTAGTTCAATACTTTCACTACACCTTCATTCAGAAACTAAAACCTTTTAGTAATAAAAACAAAACTTACGTGTGATATGGCACGGTGGTCGCCATCCTGGCACAAAATAAAGAATAAACACAATCTAATTCGAAATACGAATTTCTAAAATGGCCGACACGGTGTTGTCAGCTCGCTTGCGCTTGCGCTTGTGCGCAGTCAACAAACTAGAAAGGTTGGATGACGTAGTACGTCAAATTCAATTTGACATTAACTCAAAGTTTAATCGCGGCAATTTTTTTTCCGAAAGAGGTTTTAATTTATTATAATATAATATTTAACTGCAAACTAGCTTCGTGCCTGTTGTTTTGCTTGCATAAGTATCGGTCTAGCACAGTCCATCCTGCAACACTTTTTGTGAAATAAAAAAACATTTGTAATCTGTAGTTACGCACTCGCAGATACGTGCAGATACTATACATTTATTTTAGTTGCTTTATGACTACCAAAGTAAGTTTTTCAACAAGTTTGCGGCCAATAAATGTATGTTACAATTAGGTACATACGAGTATTGGGTTTTCGTAGCGGAAATAGTAAGTGAATTTAGACTTAGCAGTTAGCGGTTAGAGAAACTTCAAAAAATTAAAAATATTCGAAGATTTATTAATTCTAATTGGAGTTTAGCTAACGTGCGCCTGAAAAAAATTGTGGCGCATGGACCTTATAAAGACATTTGCGTTGCAATTGTTCCACTTGATGTACCGTAGGGGTTTGTTTCCACGGCAATCAAAAGTGGACTGTCCAGTGGACACACATTATGTGTGTTTGAAATTCGAACGGATCGGTTTTTAGCAAATGCAAACGGGATGTCTCTGTGGAAAAAGCCCATGTTGTACACTCAGGTGTAGTCAACTTTTTATAACTAACTTTTTGTAATAAGGGTGATTATGTCTAATCGTATCAATAGCATGATTGAAAATGTCCACTGCATAATGTCCGAAGTCTATAGAATGAGGTATTATACATGTATTTATTTATCATCGATTCGTTCACCTTTGTATAACTTTCCAAGGTTGGTTTTCCCCAACTACAAATTTTACGTAAGATCTGGTTTTTACCGTGAATTTGTTTCCTTTGTCTTAGATAATAGTATCGTAATTTATGCTTAATCAATTACTTATATCGGTTGCCAATGTAACTATGGTTAGATAGTCGATACAATTATTTTTAGCCCTACGCATAAGTACGAGTATTACCTACCGAGACAGTGAGGATGACTAGGATACGCGTCGACGGGCCTGTAGCAAGATACGAATTGAAAGAAAGAACGAAAGAAACAAACATTTATTGCCATGGACATCACAAAAGACAAAAGAGGTAAATAAAAAAAAAGCAAACAAGACAGAGGTAACAAACACATAAAACATACAATGGAAGAGAAAGTAAACTGACTGAGCAGTGCCACCCTGTCGCACAGCTCATTGAAGATGGCGATGTGACCGGAGCGGCATCCAAAGCGTGCCCTCAAGTTGTCAATAAAAATCCAACTCGAAGGACGGAGCGCATAAGAAGCCTAGTATGACCGCGTTTTGTTACTACAATAATACTTATGCAGAGACGGGACTATTCCCACCTCTCGTTCCCACCACTGCATCTCCTGTGTATAGCCAGGATCTACAGCTTGACCGCCAATAAAACCCCAACCAGTGAAGGTCAAGTTTGTCCCGGGGGAAATACAGAGACATCGATACCCACGGTTATTGAGAAATATTAAACGAAAAGTTACGATGGCGGAACACCTATAATATGGCAACACCCTTACAACCGTCCACAGATAAAAGACAATGCTCGCAGGTGCGTCATAACGCCCCAGGGCAGGGCCCAAACTTCGTATATTGGCTCAACTTCAGCCATTATGTTCATTATTAGTATTGATTACCGTTTGTCCTTCCACCCCTGAACTCTTGTTGCCTAGGCAATGTGGTTTCGACGTAGGCGATTGCCCGATTCACAAGACAAATAATGGCACAAACTTGTGTTCGATTCTTGTTTTAGTTATACCAGTTAGAGTAGGCGCACACCGTTGATTTTTCGTCGGCCGATAGTTTAGTCGGGCAGTTGATCAGTATGAGCATGTATGGTACACGCACACGGAGTGCGCACACTACGCCGATTCTATTTAAAATCGGGCACAACTATCGGCCAACAAAAAATCAACGGTGTGCGCCTACTCTTATACCTCAATATAGAAGGACGCCTAGGCATTACTAAGTAGGGTCACCAAATTATGTAATTGAAAAATACTGAAAATATCTGACATTAATCTAAAGCATTGCATAAAGGTAAAACACACGTTTTAAATTCTGGATACGGGAAGCGTTGAATTGGTCGTTGTGGTAGTTAATCCTTTGTCCAGCCCTGGACGTCATTTGGCTGAAACGAAGAAGAAGATTAATTTGTGAAGTAGTAGTTAGATAGATGGTAGCTGTTGTCTAGTGGTTTGATTCTCAATGGGAGTATTTTCTGCTCACTTTGATTGCCGGTAGGAGTAGTAGGGCTCGTTCTAAGTACACTTTGATAAGTTAAGCCTACGACCATTCGCTAAGTGAAGCAATGGCCAAGCTACTACTATACTCAACATCAAATAAACCGCACCTTCCGCGACGCGAACTTTAACGATTTTCTTCTGACACAATCATGGTACCCCAACAATATTGGTGTTATTTGAAAGCCCAATAAATATCCTTAAAGAAAAACACATTTAATTTTTTAATAAATGATTAACATATACCATAAATGTGACTTGAAAAAATACATCACTTTGGGCCCACCTATGGGATCAATTAGACCAATTTTTATGGTTATAAAACCAAATAATGATTTCACGTGTCCTCTTTAACAGATGGATAGCAATTAAACCCAACTTAACAGTTTTATAGCCATAAAAGTTGGCTCTAGCGTAACTACCTATTTTTTGAAGAAGTGACTCTGGATCCTTCTAAAGACACATTTTTGGGGTAAAAACCTTTCCTTTAATGAAATGAAGGTTAGAACTAGGCTTTTAAATGGTACCAATATTAGTGGGAAGTGGGGATGCATACGTTTGATAATGCTTGTCGCGGGAGGTGCGATTTATTTGACGTCGAGTGTATTTTAAATTAGTCTGTAGCCATTATATTGAAGGTAAGATAGCCAGTTCTCAATTATGATTAAAACACGTTAGAACTTATTTTCTAAAAAGTTATTTTCTCAATAAACTGGCATCTACTCCCTACTATTACTCTACTACTAGTCTACTATCTCCAATTTAAACGCCTTAGTCAAATCAGTCGCCATGGTTTACTCGTAAAAGTCACATATAGATTTATAGTCCTCCTTTGAAATGCGACATAGTTGCAAACAAATACAATGTTGTTCTCCAACCCCTGTGCAGTTAAAATTTTATGACTTTAAGCTTAGGATAAGAGCTACACCACTGGGTGTAGATTTAGATGGATTTAGATGAAAGTAGCATTGAAAACAAATCACTTATTTCTTATTTAATTATGACTATTTGTTGCCTTCTGTAAAAAACAATTGGGAATTTGGCTAGCGCCAATCAAAAACTGCAATATTGCACAATTACAACAAAAGCCTAATTATTATACTTATACCTATTTACTTAAGTACTAATTACATTGGTTAGGTAATTCATGATTGTACTAAAGAAAATAATATTGATTACCTACGCCTTACTTAGAAGTGACTTGTGAATAGTGTGTCATGAGAAAGATCAACATAACGATTACTGACATCTCCTCAATAATGTCCTATATATTTTTTTCAGTTTATTGCGAACTAAGCTTTATTTCTCAGCCAATTTAATGAAATGTTTCGGACGCATTTGTCTTTATGTACCTAATTTAATGTATCAGCAGTGCACTTATTGTAATGCTATAGCTGTTTGGAAGTGCATTTTCCCTACTTATCGTGAAAGGTCTTTTATGACCCAATTCCAGTTAATTTAATGTAAGTTCATGTTTGGTTTCTAACGTAAAATCGTTTACGAAATTACTATTTTCGTCAATAATACACAGTTTTCAGGTCAGTAAGTTGCTTATATGCAACGTGTACCACTGTAACTAAATAGGCACTTTTGTTTACTTCTGAGGAATCTCAGTGTTGGAGAATTTCATAATCCCATACAAATATTGTGTAAGAAGCACAAAAGTTTGTTTATTTTGTAGGTTACTACTTATTATTATTATTTGCCAAATTCTCAGAGCACCAAATGCAAGTATAACAACTAGAATAACTTAGACTGAGTTGCACCACCTTATTTTAACCGTAACAATTACATTAACCGTTAATTTTCGTATGGAGTTTGACAGATTTTTGACGTTTGTCAAAGTTAGAATAAGAAGGTGCAACTCAGCCTTAGAGAAATGTAGATTGTAAAATGGGCTCAAAAATAATTATAACTTTTATAAAGCTACAAGAGTATGTATAGACAGAAATTAATAATAAAAAAAACTAGAATATCTAATGTGTCCCATAAAAATAAACTAAAAGGCTAAAATATAACAGATTTTACAGTTAACTACAGAAACTATTTACTATTTAGATTATCACTGCTGTTGAAGGTATTCTCCACAGCCAGTCATATAATAAATCTCAAAATGGTCAAACAGATTTTACAACATTAAACAGCTAGCAGTGTTTAAATTCAAGTCATTTATTAATTGACCAGTATTTGAAATTGTTGAATTAGGTGTAAAATTCTAAAACAATTGACAAACAAAACCAGTATTTGAAATTGTTCAGTTAGGTGTAAATAACTCAAAAACAATTGACAAACAATGAAACCAGCGTTTGGAATGGGTCAATTATGTAAGCTGGTGTCCCATTGGTGTCAGGCATATATCATAAAGCCTGACCCACATCCACAAT
Organism: Ostrinia nubilalis; assembly: GCF_963855985.1. NCBI lineage: Eukaryota > Metazoa > Arthropoda > Insecta > Lepidoptera > Crambidae > Ostrinia > Ostrinia nubilalis. Next base: position 12,404,269 of record NC_087106.1, read on the forward strand.
GGCGTCGTCAGTCCAGCAGCGTATCAATAAAACACACAATGCCTAAATGCATGTGGATGCAAATCACCCCTATTGTTTTGGGCTGAAGCTCACAACTTATTGTTGCGCTGTAATTTCAGGCAGGGTCGGATTCAGGGGGAGTACGCGGCTCAATTTCATTTTCAAAGCTCATTATTATGGAATTTAGTTGGAATGACACGCCAATATGCTATCCCAAATTAAATTTATTTTGCACCACATTTCAACCAAGTTTTTAGAGAGTGAACTAAAGCCTAAAGAAAAGTAAAGTTTTTGACGCTATGTTCATTTCACTCCTCATTTAGGTACTTACTTAAAATGTAGTCCTTTCAGGACCGGTCACTATTCCTGTAAACTTTTTAGTATTAAGTACACACCACAATACACAAAATGTAAACAGCAGTGTCATGCATAGAAAGTTCTGATTATTTTATAATCTATTCTAAATTTTAATTGTTTTTAATCTAAAGATAATGCAATAGGTAAGCTTTAAAACACGATTAGGATATTGTTCCCACTTGACGTGATGCGAACACGTCTGTATAAGATTTTAAACTTTCGCGTTCCATTTCAAATAAACCGCGAGCCGCCTCAGTCTGCTTGTGACCACGGCTGCAGCATCGCAGCCGAAACGTCAAGCCGTGAGTACATAATGTAACTTATTTATAAACGTCGCGTTAAGACACGTCTGTAGTATTTATTAACACGTCTTTATTCCTGCATGCGGCCCTGCATCATGAATGCAGCTATGTCGTGAGCTCATTTTAGGCTCTTTTGTTGCTGGTCATTGTTCAAAAGTCTACAGTATCTCCAGATGCACACGGAATATTTAATGGCTGGCAAAGGGGTCGGATTCAGTAACAATATTATACTACGAGTATAACAGAATAGAAAGTATAAATCATTATTTTGTATAGGTTTACTTATAAAAAATACCCATTTCTGAATTTAATTTTCTGCACTTGTCAATTTGTTAGTTCACAATACTTTATCTCTGCTAATGTAAGTTTATAGGATTTTAGCAACCGCGTAGCATTTTAGTAGTGTACGCGCCAGCATTAAAACCTCATACATTTCAAACTCATGTCACACTATTCTATCACTCATTCTGACAGTCCTTTTCCTATCCTCTCCCTCCCACCTTCAGTCTCGCTCTCGCATCGCAACGCGCCGCTTCGCCTACCTATCTGGGCGTTTATTACTAAATAAGTATCCAAAATAAACCAATTCAAATAAACACAAATCGCGCGCTAAACTCATCTCAATAAAAATTCAAGTGTTTGTGAAAGTGAAAGAAGAACCAAGCTTGGACCGTCCTGTGGAGTCTGCTCAATCGAAGGTATCCCATCCCATTCCTATCCCAATCTCCTACAACTCCTTTCTGGTCCTACCGAGCCGCATGGTTCATTTCCTATCCTTTACACTTACAGAAAATCACAACTACACATTTTCACGCATCCGTCATTTTGACAACCCTCTAGAAAATTCTAGAAAATTCGCTCGTGACACATTCTTTCTGGAAAGTTCGATTCGTTTGACATTTGGCACATTCTAGAAATTACTATTCGCTCAAACGTCAACTCGTTGTTTGTAAACACGTGTATTTTTTAAATTCAATCTTTTAAAATTTTATTTCAATTCAATTTCAAATTCGCTTACATACGCTACGCATTTTATTTTCCTACTGGATTATAAATAAATACGCACAACTCAACTCATTTTTAACGCTAGCTCTCGTGCGTGTGTTTGCTCACCTACAATACAATGGAGGGAGTAAAACGCAAAATTAATTTGCTTGAAGCTAAAAAAGAAGCGCTTTTTCAGAGGGTTCAGGAACTATACGACCTCAGCCTAAAGGTCTCCGACCCTCAGATTGAACAAATTTTCATGTCTCGCATGCATTCGATTGAAAAAACAAGATCGGATTTTCTTGATACTATTGACGAACTTAATTTATGTTATATGAAAAATGATGAGGAACTCAAACCTACATTTGCCGCACTCAACTCGTTTGACGATTTGTACTGTAACATCCTTTCGGTGCAAAGCTCCATCGCACAACTAAAGGCCAACACAGAGCGTCGCAAACAGGATTTCGTAAAAAAATTACCGCCTTTAGAACTAGTCTCTTTCGACGGAGCCCCTTCCAAGTGGCCCGTTTTCTACCAAAATTTTAAAACGCTTATTCATGAGAACACTGGTTTGTCTCCAGGTGAAAAGGCTCAATACCTTATAGGAAAACTTTCCGGAAAAGCACTTACAATTTGCTCGGGTATTCCACCTACTGGTGAGAACTATTACATAATTTGGAACAACCTATTAGAAAAATACCAAGACATAAGAGTACAAGCCTCTATGTATTTGGAACAATTAATAAACTTCAAATCGCAATCTTTAGATGAATTTTTGGAACAGTATTGCTCAGCTGAAGCTGCCTTACGACGTTTACAGATTGAGGACCTTTCCGATTTCATTTTGACTCATATTGCTCTCAGTAAATTAGACAAAGACACTCTAAATTTATTTGAACAATCCATTAAGCACGTAAAAATGCCTACGTTTAATGATCTCAAGACTTTTATAAAAGAACAGAATAAAATCCATACTTTACGCTTATGTTTTACGCAGAATAAGCCGTACGTTAATAATAAAACGAATTTCGCATCGCAGTCTAAAAACTCGAAACCGGCACAGTCGTTTGTTTCTAATACAGCTTCTGGAGTAAAACCCAAGCAACATTACTTCCAATCTCAACCGAATTCGCAAGGCTCATACACTCCATCCTCTGTACGCAAGAATTGTCAACTTTGTAAGACGGAACCTGAACATGCCTTGTTCAAATGCAGTTATTTTCGCTCGAAAAATGCGCCAACTCGCTACTCTTTAGTGAAAAAATGTAACTTTTGCCTCAATTGTTTGGGCTTTCATAATGTTAAATATTGCAAATCTCAAAATCGTTGCTCAGTTTGCCAACGTAAACATCACACTCTTATTCATATAGATAATTTTAACGTAAATAGACCTATGACGTCACAACAGCTGACTTGCAGCGCCACGTTTTCGCCGACCGACGCGTCCATGTCCGCGCCCGGTCCGGTCACGCCGCCGTTGCAATCGATGCCAACCAACAATGTATCTCTCTCTGCAGTCACGCCGTCGATCGCTGATGAATCTAGTACCACGGTCTTATTACCCACCGCGTCAGTGTATACTTATGACAATAATAAGACGTGTCAAAAATTACGCGTGTTTCTAGACACAGGTTCGATGAGCAACTTTATCACAAATAAATGTTGTGCGCGACTGAACTTAAAAGTCAATCCGCTACCTACCACTATTAAGGGGATAGGTCAATCTGAAAGTGTGTCGCTAGGATATGTATCTTTCACAATTGCCTCACGCTTTGATCCCAGGTGTAAATACACTATTAACGCACGCGTCATTGATACAATAACCGATTATTTACCTAATGTAAGGGTTGACATAACCCAGTTATCGCATTTACAAGGTCTTCCTATGGCTGATGACAGCTTCGATATCCCTGCTGAAATCGATTGTTTGTTAGGCAATGAGATATTCCCGCTTCTTTTAGGTAGTAATAAAATAACTTCACCGCAATCCTCTGTCATCGCTATCGAAACCACGCTCGGATATCTCGCTATGGGACGCGCTCAGTGCTACTCAGCTCATTCACGCAATGATAATAAAGCATTCTTTTGCAATGTAGACTCGCACTCATTAGAATCACTCACGCAACGCTTTTGGGAGCTTGAAAGTGTACCTACTAAGAGACACATCAGCCCTGACGACGAAATATGTGAAAACATTTTCCAATCAACTCATTCTCGCGACGACTCTGGGACGTATACCGTTTCTTTGCCATTTAAACTCGACCCATCAGAACTCGGCGATTCTTACTTTACTGCTAGGCGTCGCTTCTATCACTTAGAGAAAAAGTTAGACTCAACTCCGGGCTTACGCACTAACTATAATGAAAATATTCAAGACTGTATCGATCGCGGTTTTCTGTCAAAAGTCGAAAACGCATCGAATTCAGAGGAAAATACTCCAAATTATTATATACCTCATCATGCAGTATATCGACCAGATAAACTCACTTCAAAAACTCGAGTCGTTTTAGATGCAAGTTGTAAAACAACCTCTGGAAAGTCGTTAAATGATGTTCTTTACACTGGCCCAAACTTACAAAGTAATATTTTTGATCTTTTAATTAACTTACGCATTTTCTCAGTCGCTTTATCTGCTGATATTGAAAAGATGTATTTCTGTGTGAAGCTTGATCAAAATCACCACCCGTTTCAACGCATATTATTTCGATTTGATCCTGAATCACCGATTGATACTTATCAATACAATAGGGTTTCTTTTGGCGTTTCTAGCTCGCCTTACCTCGCTATGCGTGTCGTTCGCCAACTCGCTGAGGACGAGCGCGCGAATTATCCTATCGCCGCGTCTGAAGCTCAATCCTGTATGTATATGGACGATTATGTCTCATCGATGGACGGGTTAGAAAAAGCTGAACAATCTTACCACCAAATGGTTAAGATGTTCATGGCCGGGGGGTTTAAAATGGTTAAGTGGATCTCGAACAACCCTGAGCTTATAAATAAGATTCCCGATTCGCATAAAAATCCACAGCTCGTCGATTTTGACACTGACTCAGAAATTACGACAAAAATCATAGGCATGCAGTGGCTTCCTAATCATGACGTTTTTCTTTACAAAATTAACTCTACTAACTCTGACCAATGCACAAAACGCACGATTCTTTCCGCAACCGCTAGATTATTCGACCCTTTGGGTTTGCTAGGCCCTGTGACAGCGTTTCTCAAACTCTTAATTCAAGAATGCTGGCAGCGCGAACTTGAATGGGATCAGCCAGTTCCAGACTCAATAAAAAATAAATGGAATCGGTTTGATAGTGAGATTAACTATTTATCGCAATTAAAAATACCTCGTCACATAGGAATCACCGCGGGTTGTCACGTCACTATCATGGGCTTCGCGGACGCCAGCGAAGTATGCTACGGCGCTGTAGTTTATGTGCGCGTGAGCTCTGATGCAGATTCACCCGGTGAAGTCTTTCTTATCGCATCCAAATCGCGTGTCGCGCCTTTAAAGAAAATATCTCTTGCGCGGCTTGAACTGTGCGCAGCGCTGCTCTTAACAAATCTTTTATTATCGGTTCGCGATAGTATAGAGAATCGTTATCCTGTTAACTCAATTTACGCATTTTCAGACTCGACTGTCACTCTCACGTGGATATATTCTCCCGCGTACAAATTTCACACATTTGTTGCGAATAGAATTACTGAAATTAATTCGAAACTCAACGCCAAAATTTGGTATCATGTTAATGGAAATGAAAATCCTGCAGATGTAATATCGCGACCTGTAACTCCTAAAGCATTATTAAATCAATTAAATTGGTTTCACTCTCCTCAATGGACAGCTCAGCCAATCTCGCAATGGCCTATCGAGCCATTTCAAGTTTCATCTAACAGTGTTCGACTGGAAGAGAAAACTATCGCTCTTGTTTCAGAGACAAGCTCTCGATCGAACTCTCACCCTTTCGATCGATTAATTGATCGCATTTCCACGTACCCAAAATTATTACGCGCTACTGTGTACGTGTTACGCTTCGCTAAAATACTACGTTCAAACGGAGTGGTTACATCCTCTGATTTAGAACTTGCTGAACTCTATTTAGTACGCCATATACAGGCACTGTTTTTTACTCAAGATATGCACGCAATTAAAAATAATAAACCCTTTAACAAATCGCTTCTCAAACTTAACCCTTTCATTGACTCTGATAATATACTTCGTGTCGGAGGTCGACTCACTCACTCTCAACTCAACTATGGACAAAAGCATCCAATCATTCTATCGCCTAAACATCGCTTCACTCAACTTTTAGTTGATTACTTTCATGTATGTAATTTACATACTGGTCCTTCACTTCTACTCAGTCTGCTTAGACAGAAATTTTGGATACTTTCCGCACGTAACTTAGTACGTCAAAGAGTGCATCAATGCAATATCTGTTTTCGTTTAAACCCTAAATCTACAAACCCTCTTATGGGCGACTTGCCATCATTTCGCGTTTCAGAAGCTAAAGCTTTTGTTTATACATCAGTCGATTATGCAGGTCCCTTCTTTATTACTCACATTCGCCGCAGAGGTGTTAAAAGCCAGAAGGCTTATATTTGTTTATTTTGCTGTCTTACAACTAAGGCTCTACACATAGAGTTAGTTTCAGACTTAAGCTCTGATCTATTTCTCGCCGCTTTTCGTCGATTCATTTGTAGAAGAGGCCCCGTTTCCATGATATATAGCGACGGAGGTACTAACTTCATTGGCGCTAAACGCAAGCTTGACGAAATTTACGCTCTTTTAGAATCTGACTCTCACAACAATTATTTAAGTTCACATTTGGCTGAACAACGCATTAAGTTTCTTCATAGTCCACCATATGGTCCGCACTTTAACGGCATCACAGAGATAAATGTTCGTTATGTAAAAACGCATCTTTATAAAGTTATTGGTCTTCAAGTGTTAACATACGAAGAGTTCAACACTGTACTTGTACAAATAGAAGGCTTATTGAATAGTAGACCATTGTGTGTTCTTAGCTCTGACCCATATGATATATCCGCTCTCACTCCCAATCACTTTCTCAATATAACTCCACTGAAATTCTTACCAGTAGAGAATGTCTCTGATATTTCTGACAATCGGTTAACGCGTTATCAGTTAGTCAATAAATTAGTGCAAAGCTTTTGGCGTCGCTGGAGTCAGGAGTATTTAACTTCTCTACAACGCCGTGAAAAGTGGAATACGGTGACCAAACCGATAGATGTGGGCTCTGTTGTTGTTATAAAAGATGACAATGCGCATCCTCTTTGTTGGCCATTGGGTGTGGTTGTGGAAGTATATCCCGGAAAGGACAAAATCATTCGCACCTTAAAGATTCGCACTGCAACCGGTATTTATGTTCGGCCTGTAGTTAGAGTTTGTCCTCTTCCTTTACAGTAACTCAAATAATGCTTTTAACTTTAATTTTTCTTTAACTTCAATTTAACTCAACTTTAACTTTAATTTAACTCAACTTTAACGCTCATTTAACTCAAATTTAACTCGTTTAGTTCTCTCTAACGCATGCTTTTTTACGTTTTTAACTTTTTTTTTACAAACGCTATTCAATCTAGAGGAAGACCTCTAGGCCGGGGGAGTTGTACGCGCCAGCATTAAAACCTCATACATTTCAAACTCATGTCACACTATTCTATCACTCATTCTGACAGTCCTTTTCCTATCCTCTCCCTCCCACCTTCAGTCTCGCTCTCGCATCGCAACGCGCCGCTTCGCCTACCTATCTGGGCGTTTATTACTAAATAAGTATCCAAAATAAACCAATTCAAATAAACACAAATCGCGCGCTAAACTCATCTCAATAAAAATTCAAGTGTTTGTGAAAGTGAAAGAAGAACCAAGCTTGGACCGTCCTGTGGAGTCTGCTCAATCGAAGGTATCCCATCCCATTCCTATCCCAATCTCCTACAAGTAGTCCAAGATTTATTCAATTGAGTAGCATTTGCAATGATACCAGTACCTACCTAATATCCCTTACGAACCTATTTTTATTTCACAACATCCGTATAGATTAACTGCTGGACTCAAAAAACAAACACTCGAATTGAGAACCTCCTCCTTTTTTTTAAGTCGGTTAAAAAGCGTGTTTAATTAACAATAGCACAAAGCTCTTCATAATACACCGGAAAATTTACTGACTATTGAAGTCTGTAATAAAATCCCTTGTGACAAAGGTGTCTACTCTCAGAAGAGGCAGCTTGAAAAACACATTACTAACAAACTAAAGCCTGTCCTGCTCACTCTTGCCACTCAATTAGCTTGCGAGAAAGGGACAGTGCTATTTAAAAAATCTGGAGTTTTGCAGTGAAAATTCGAAATAAAAGACCGTGTTTGTAGTTCACAGTATCGCGGTGCGGACAGTTAATTTCTTTTTGTTTGTCCCTGTATTCACAGTTCACACTTGCTGTGAATATTTTTGGTTTTATAGAGTCTTGTTGCTTATTCACCGCACGAATTTAATGTTTAATATAACTTTTATTGGGACTCCACATGCATGTGGTGGTCATACTCTACATATAGAATTAAGCCAAGAAGTTTGTAGTTAATACTTACTAATCAAAAACAAACTCACAACTAATTAGAAAAAAAATCATGTAATCTCGCTTTATACACAAGGGTAAGTCCTTTACGCGGTATAACCGGAAAACCGAAAAAGCGTCCCTTTCGGGGGCCCCCACCACTTAAGCACAACTCCGTCGAAGTCGAAAACCTAGGACAGTCTTAATGGGAAACCAATGAAGCCATTAAAACAATAAAATCTGTTGTAGGAATTATTTCCGATTTAAAATCTAATTCTACTGGCCTATTATTTACTTACAATTTTATGTATAATAATATTATGTATAATAATATTTTTGTAAATAATTAGCACTTGTGTGGATTTAGATCAATACAAATAGTTTTCATGAACGCAAATGTCTATATTCAAATAACTAAATATCTGGAGATCCGGTGGAGACATAGAGTCCTTAATTGTTCGTGAATTGCTGTGTGAAATTGTCCAAAGATTATTTATTTATTTATTTATTATTATTTATTATTATAATTGTTGAGTCTATAATCTCTTTAATTATAAACATAATTAGCGGTCAGTGCGTTTCAGTTAACCACTGGCACCGGTGTAAGTCAGCCCGAAGGTTTGCTTTGAACCCTCAATCTAAGTTCCGTCGAAGCTCTCACGAACGAAACGTTTCCGACAGCCGAGAGAACAAGGAACAATACTATTTTGTTTCTGGAAATCATTTGTCTTCCTGCAATAAATAGTAATTACAGATTTTTATAATATTTAATTCAAGCTAGAGCAATGTCATTAGTGTTTATGTACAGTCGCGGAATGAAAAGGTTCGTCACCTTAGTGTCGGTTTTCGCTTGCACTGTAAGAGTCAAACCTGCCAACATAACCGTGCAAGAAACATTGCTGCTAACATTTAAATAAATATGACGTTTGCTAACGAATAAGGTTTTGCTTGTTTATTTTTCTATCCCATCAGTGCAATGTTACAAAATGAAGTTAGTTTTTATTTAATAGATAATGGCAGGTTGAACCAACAAGAAGGTTTTAGTTTATGAATCATAATAGTCTTCTTGACAAGTTAAATCGTCAAACAACGTTGATCTGAATAATTTTGAACTTAACTGATGAACAGTTAAAGATTATTTTCTCTAACTCGAGATTATTCTGTAACATAGTTTCAAAAGGTAATATGTGCTCGCGATTCATTGAAAGAATCAATTTGAAAAGTGACGAACCTTTTCATTCCGTGACTGTACATAGAGATAACTACTTTTATTTATTTGTTTAATCCTTCAAGCTCCGCGAATCTAGACACAATAGATAAAATCAATTGTTACGCGGCAGCCGATTACCGCTTCGGGGCTGAGAGGTTAAGACGCAAAACAAATTACTATTGAGATTTCACAGTTTGTGTAGCACAATATTTATTTAAATAAAAATACTAAACTAAACTTAATAATAAACTTATTTTTATTATTTTAATAAACTTTCTCCTTCTCCTGTAAGTATGTACTGTCGGCCACAGTTCCAGCTACCCATTTCCGGTCATGTCGTCTCGTTCTATCGCAAAGAATCACCATCTGATGAGAGCGAGAGAAAAAACGGAAATGAGCAGCTGGAACTGTGGCCCATACTGCCTTGTCTCCTATCCCAAACAAAGTCTCTAACATTCGTGGTCGTGACATTCAATTTTGCTACAGCTTCCTTGCGTATTTTTTACATAATTACTTGAAGCGATCACAAAACATAACCTGTCAGGAATTTTACTTTGTATGGGGGTGATAAACTGTCAAATACAGAAAGTTCTCACTAATACCAGTTTTATAACGTTGAAAATACCACTCGGTGCAAAAAGGTTTAAAACACTGAAAATATTCCTCATCAATTTTCTTCAACTCGGCTGAAGATTCTCGCAAAATTATTTCAACTACCCAATTTTTCAGGCACGCATAATCCTCCAAATACCTTACGCTTTATCCCGGCTGTATAAGTAATAAACCTATGTCTTAAATCATAACCCTTTTATTATCTGCAAGTAAAAACTCCAAAGATGGCTACAAAGGCCTACCTGCGTAATTGTAAATTCCGTGAAGCAGGGAATTATAATTCGTGCAGTGTTTGTGCGACGCCAACCCTTGTCAGGTCGACGTCTCGAAATATCACGGTCTTAGGGAGCTTGCACAATGTATTTGGTCGTGTTTTTGACAGAGAATGCGTGGGAAAACGCTGTGGTATAAAGTTGGATTTTTTAAAGTAGGTACATACCTAGTTTTGTTGATAACGTAGGCAGTTACACACATCTATTATTATGTACTTACGTGACGGACGTTTTGACAACTTTGGCTATTAGGTAACTATTGGACGCCGACTGTAAGCATTGAAATAGTTTAAAAAACTATTTGAGTTTTGTTAATTTAGGGAGCAGTCAGGTTAACTAACTCTTTTTAACCCATGTTTGAATAATAAAAATTATTTTTAACATTAATACATTTTTAGCTTAGTTTCTCTCTTTTCATCCAAGTAATGTACAAAAACAGAACAGAAACAAAAGTTGAACAGAAAGTGACAAGTTACGAGTAAAACGATGCTATCAAAATGTGAACCATGTTCTCCATTCCGCCATTTTAAAACAATCTGTATAATTTCCCTGCAAGTATACCATCCACTTTACGCGCCACCGAAATTAATTTTGTTTATGCAGACTTTTATGTCCGATGTACAGTCGGCTGCAAAGCCGGCCACTCCCGGATAATGAGGCGGGATAAGGCCAAGATTTCACGTTTAAGGACAGCGTTAATTCCTTGATTCGGGGATCAGGAATGCGGGAAATAAATGTTTATGTGGTTATGCTAAACCTGGATTAGCGGTAGGTAGGACTAGAGATGTAAATTGACTGAATCTGACCGGTCACGATAGTCAAAAACCATAAATGAGCGGTCATTTGCTGTCAAATTCAGTCAATTTGACTCAAATATCACCGAATAATTTATTTGTATACAGAGTACAAACCACTATTTTATTTCAATTAAGATGTTGTAGACTTTTATAAATCTTAAAATATGTATATGAAAAAACTTAAAAAAGTAAGTACTAAATTATTACTGAAATAAAACGTAGCAATCCCGTCAGTAATAATAATTATGTTAATAACCATGAAAGTATAAAACAACTAGCTTTTGCCCGCGGCTTCACCCGAGTTAAGCTCTAGCCGAGAGCTTTCGCGAAAAAATATATTTATTTTTAATTACAATTTTACTTAACTAACTAACCTTACTGAATCTAAGTCTTCGACTGCTGTAAAACCGGGCTCGATGCTCAGGCGCAGGGCTGCTTATCGCCAACAAACGCAAGCTCAGCGTCTAGACGACATCGTCCGATCATTTCGTAGAACCGAGGTACATAGAGCTCGCATAACACCTCCCCGCCGAGATAGAGGTCCATTCTTTAGCTTATCTGCTGAAGATAGACCGAGGAACGGATTCAGTTTGTAGAATTACAGGGCGTTCCGTTTCTGTAGTTACAGCGGCTGCCCTGTTCTGTATGTATTTCCTCCATTTGATATAGAGAACATATGAAGCTGCTATAATGAAGATTATGTAGAGCGGCGTGGTCCAGTATAGATGCGGCTGAATATCTACGTCTTCTAATTTCAAAGTTTGCTGCTCTCGTTCCAAAAATCCAATAGTATTATGAAGTTGTTTCAAATCCACATTTTCAATTTTCAGTCGCTCAAGGGGGTTCCTGATTTTCACTTCCTCTGAATTGAACGCATAGAGCTTTATAGGTTTTCCGTAAACGGTATGATGTGAATTTATGAATTTCAGCTTTTCACTGGATGCACTGCAGTTTTCCGGAAGTTGTAATAAGTATACTCCTTTAATTTTCATGTATTCATCCTGAACACACTGTATGTGAAGCTTAGTAGAGTTTGGACTGACAAATATGTAGTATTCTTCATTTATCTTTTCAAATATTTCCTGCTCTATTTTGACTTGTTCATATTGACATTGCGACGATAGTTTCTGAGATATAATCAGGTCGTACACACAGTTACGATTTTGTTCCGGGCTCTGCAGGAGAGTGTTTTCTTGGCAGTAGTGAAATTTTCCTGTTCTTATGCAGGGTGATTCCAAGTACTGGTACGCATTTTCGTTCATAACCAGGTAGGATTTGTTAGGAATAAGGATAGTATTATTGGATGTGGGGATTGGGAACAATTGATAGTATGTAAATATATCCATATAGAATATCGGTACTTTTATAACAAATATCAACTTATTATCGCTAAAGTAAGAGCCTATGTCTAAAAAGCTACAAAAAATACGAGATTCTTTCAAATCGGTCGTTACCAATTGATCAGGCTTGTAATGTTTAGTAAGTTCTGATACAAAATATGCTACATTTGAGGACGATAGTATGTTACGATAAGCAATATGTTTCGTAGACAGTGATATCGCTGTCTCTAGATCAGTCAGGGTTTCCAAAATAATTTGTACGTTAATTTCCAATAATTTATAAGAACTGTCCAATTTTACAAAATCAATAAAAGATTGTTCAGAGTAGTTTACTTGTCTTAAAATTTCCGAAATCTTTGTTGATAATTTGTTTTGATTCTGAACAATAGACGAAATTGTTGTATTAAAATTTTTCAAAAAGAGTTTGTTCAAAGTAATTGCCTCATTAACATGGTGTGTAATTTCGTTTTGATTTTTCCGAAGTATGTTTATTGCTTTATCGTATCTTACGGCATCGTCCTGGTCTAGATTACCAGTAATACTATGAATAATCGTACCAAGTCCATTTATAAGCGCTCTTCTAAATCTAGATCGACTTAACAAATTAAACTTATCGAGGATACTAGTTAGTTTATCAGAAATAAACTGATGTAAAATAACAAATCTAAATTTATAATCCCTATTTAAATCGCTAATCAAAGCCTCTAGGGTGAGAGCCTGATTTTTGGTGATAATTATTTGGTCTCTAATGCTGTCTAAATTAATAAGATGTAAAAAGACGTGATCAGTTTGTTTAACTTTAGATAATCCTAATTTGAATGGCAATATTCCGGGGTTATCAGTCATCGGCGTTAGTTTCGCTTCCTCGGCTTGTGCCGGGTAGCTCGCCGTCGTCCTGTAACAAAGAACGTTGCATTTTAAGAGGCCTTCGTATGTTTCGCTTATGGTACTCTTGTTCTCTGACGTCTGCAACTTTAATACCCAAATCTCTCGCGGCGGTCCTAGTCAAATATCGCGGTTGGTCCTTGTGGCGGACAGCAAGTGGATTTTTTGAATAAATGGCCTTATCCTCTTCATATTCGAGGGGAGCTTCTAAGGTCTCATTACGTTTATTAATAGTATTTATTTGTTTAGAATTTAGACGTTCGTTAATTTTTTCGTACATTGTTGTTGTTATTTCTTTATGTTTATTTATGTAATTTTGTAAACATTGTTTTTCCAAAAGAATGTCAAACGGATCGCGGTTATCTAAATGGCCATTAATAATTTCTATAGGTTTTTTATCTGTGGCGGAATGTATTGAATTATTATATGCCAATACTGCAAACAGCATCAACTCAGTGATGGTGGACTGTTTGTGGTTTCGTTGTAAAAGTCGAATGTGTTCTAATATAGTCGAATGAAATCTCTCAATAGCTCCATTCGATTGAGGATTATTGACGCTGGTAAAATGTAAATTAATTTTGTGTAATGCGGCAAATTCTTTGAGGGGTAGGTTTTTAAATTCTGTCCCTTGGTCAGCGGTGATATTTAAAGGTAAGCCATGGTGAGTCATCCAGATCGTGAGTGAGTTAATGACACTTACTCCTGTCATGCTATCCAGGGGGTATGCTTGAGCATATTTTGAGAATGTATCTATAATTGTCAGAAACTTTTGGCCTTTAATTTGGAAAGTATCAACATGTATAATTTCGAATGGTTTTGTAGGGACCGGTGTGAATTGGAGCATTTGTTTATTGGGATGTCTTTCATATTTATTTGTTTGACAAGATGAACAGTTATTTATAATTTCGGTTACTGTTTTAGGAATATTTGGCCAATAGTAATTCCTTTTAAGTTGTTTTTCCGTTTCTACTATGCCTCTGTGATTAGATTTACCTTCGTGATAAGCTTTTGTAATACGATACTGCTCATCTGTGTCAATAACGTCCTGCAATTTGTTTTTACAGAACACAAGATCGTATGCGGAGTTTTTAAAAGTTGTTTGCAATATTTTGGTAAGATCTGGTAAGTAATTAAAATCTGAAAGCCAAACGCCATGCTGGATATCAGGTCGAATGTAATGTTTAAATAAATCAATAATGTTTTTCGATAAATCATTGAGGCCAATTTGAGCAATTATGCGGTTTTTCCCAGGGAAAATCTCTTTAATATCTACTTTGGCTGGTGAGTGTAAAACAAATTGAATAAAAATTTGATTTTTATGGGTGTTGACGCATTTTTCAGCGATAGGAATTTCTAAAACTGGCTGTTCCTGATTAGTGTGAACTGTTTCATCCTGTAATTGGTCCAATTGTATATTATCTACGTCGGGAATTTCTGAAACGTTGCCAATAAGAGATAAGATGTCTTCTAAAACTTCTGAAGTACGTGGACTCTGTGGAACTGTGGACTCAGGTTGATCAGCACGGGATTCTGTCTCATTGTTGTTAATAACGACCCTAGATAGAGCATCCGCGTTGGTGTTAGAAGTTCCTTTTTTGTATACGACCTCATAGTCGAACTCAGCCAACTTGAGCTTCCATCTCGTGAGTCGAGAGTTGGGCTCCTTTAAAGACACGAGCCATTGCAGGGGCTTGTGGTCGGTGACTATTTTAAATTTTCGGCCAAATAGGTATGGGCGGAAGTATTTTGTCGCCCAAACAATAGCGAGCAACTCTTTTTCAGTTGTGCTATAATTGACTTCGTTGTCGTTGAGCGTTCGAGAGGCAAATGCTATTGGTTTGTCTGAGCCAATAGGGCCTTGCGAAAGTACTGCGCCGATGGCGAAATGAGAAGCGTCAGTTGTGACGTTAAATTCTTTTTCAAAATCTGGGTAGCTGAGAATAGGATCATTCATCAGGATTTCCTGGCAAATTTTGAATGTTTTTTCGTAAACTGGGTCGTCAATATTTATTTTGGCACCTTTTTTTAGGCATGAAGTGAGGGGTTTTGTTAATTTTGAAAAATTGGGAATGAATTTTCGGTAATAACCGAGAAGACCAAGAAATGACTTTATTTCTTTCGGTGTTTTTGGAATGGGGAAATTTTTGATTGCATGGACCTTATCAGGATTTGGTTTGACACCATCTGGTGTAACTATGTGTCCTAAATAAGCGGTTTCATGTTTGAGAAATTCCGATTTATCTAGCTGAATTTTGAAATTTGCTTCTCTAAGTCGCTGGAATACTTTTTCAGTGTTGGCAATACTTTCCTGAAGGGAAGTTGCAAAAACAATTATGTCATCCATATAAACAACGCAGATATCATTGATCAACCCCCGCAGAACATTTTCCATTGCTCTTTGGAAGGTTGAAGGCGCATTTTTGAGGCCAAACGGCATGCGACAATATTCGTAATGGCCGTTTTCCACTGTAAAAGCGGTTTTCTGTATATCGTCGGGGTGCATCTCAATTTGATGGAAACCACTCGCCAAATCGAGCGTGGTAAAATATTGACAACGACCTAATTTATCTAATACGTCAGATATATTTGGGATAGGATATCTATCGCAGATTGTTTTTTCATTTAGCTTTCTGTAGTCTACAACTAGGCGCCATTTTTGCCGACCAGATGCATCAGGTTTCTTTGCTACTATCCAGATTGGAGAGGACCAGGGAGACTCAGATGGTTGTATAATTTTTTGTTGAAGCATCTTATTTATTTGTGACTGAACCTCTGCTTTGTGTACGAACGGATATCTATAAGATTTTGTGTAAACAGGAATTTCGTCAGTGGTTTTTATTCGATGCTTGATGGTATTTGTGAAAGTGAGAGGGCAATCCTCATAATAAAAAATGTCACTGTAGTCTTTGCAAAGTTTAACTATTTTTTGCTTTTCCTCTTCGTTCATATGGTCAGTTCGAAGAAGGGATTCTATGTTGGATGATTTTGGCATCGGTGTCTCAATATTAAAACAATCAAAATTTTTTTCTAGGGGAACCGACTTCAAAGGTTGTGTCAAATTGACGATAATGTCATTACGACTTGGATTACTAATCTCAATGTAAGCATGTCCCTTCTGTGAATATGTAATTAATGGCGGAATAATGCACTGATTAAGGAGATTTTCCGGGATGAAAATTTCGCCAGATTCCGTATTTACGGGAATTTTAACAGTGGTAGTGCTATTAGCTTTGACTAACGCCTCAAAAAGGTTGTGAACTCCAGTATCCATCATACGGATAGGGTTTTTCGCAAATTCTGTAATCAACAATTTACTTGAAAGGTTGACACTTGCTTTGAGATTTTCCAACAAATCTAAGCCAATGAGGCCGTCAAAAACGTTGTGAAATTTGTATGCATAAAATTTACACATTTGTTTTGTGTTAAATTCGTCAAAAAGTGGTATATCAATTGTATATTTGTGGTGTGTAGTGCAATGCACATTTGTGACCGAAAATGGTTCGTGGTTTAATTGAAAATTTGGATAATATTTTTTTATGACCTCCGGAGACAAAAATGATTGGTTAGAACCAGTGTCAATAAGTAATTTTAGGGGAGGATTATTTATCTGTATATACGGAAGTTGTCTTTTCGAATGAACATTAACTTGTATCACGTTTCGTTGTTGTGGTCTGGGACTTCGCAAAAATTTTGTTCCTCAGGAACATTTGAAGTTTGAGAACCGGAGGCAGCCTCGCAATAGTTCATGTCATCACATGGAGCGGGAATAAATTCTGGCTCGAAATTATTTTGGTCACATTCGGAATAATAATAATTTTGTTCAGCAAAATCATCATTTGTTTCGTTGTGATTTAATTCCTCAAAAACGAAATCGGGGTAGTGGCCAACATTTTTGAAATAATTTGGATTTTGTGGATTTAGTTGCTGCGGTCTATAATTCGGATTTGGAATAAATCTCGGTGTGTTATTGTTGTTATTTTGTGCATTCGGGTACGAAATTCCACTCATAGGGGTTGGTTTCGGCCTAGGAGTGCGTCTCGGGTCTTGATAAAAATAGTTTTGTCTGTTTTGCTGATTTTGGTTTGGTCTGTACTGATTAAAATTTTGTCTGAAATTCTGTTGGTTTGGATTATTATTCCAAGGTAAACGGTTTTGGTTAAAATTCATATTATTTGGTTTTTGTTGATACCAATTAGGTGGCAATTTTTGAAAATTATTTGGTCTGAAATTCTGGTTTGTTTGTTGATTTTGCGGTCTATTATTATTATTGACGTTGTTATTATTTTGGGGCTGAAAACGTTTCTGTAAATACATGATGTTATTTTCCTCTTTAATAAATTGCAACGCTTTAGGTAAAGATTCGGGGCGCATAGCCCGAATCGTAGAGCCTAAGGGCTCTCGCAATCCAGCTAAAAAGGTCTTTAAAGCCTGGGCCGTGAAAAAATCTCGTTTACATGCAATGACGTTTGGATCGTCATTGTGAATATTTATGTAATTCATCAAAGTTGTCAATAAATTCACACATTTATCGTAAAATTGCTGGGGGCTCTCGTTACCCTGATGTAAATTTACAAGGTCGCGATTTAAGGAATTTTCGTCTCTTTGGTCCGAAAAATTTTGAATAAGCACTGCTTTAATTGCAGGCCATGTATTTGCGGCATTAACGTCAATTATTTCGAGAGCTTTACCCTTCAATTTTCCGATAATTCCATTAATAATAATAACATTTTGAAAATTATCATTGTTTGCGGCATCAAAATATTGTAAATAAATGTTATCTACTGTATTTAAAAATCTGTACAATGAGTTTGCATCTCCACTATATTCAGGCACTATTTTAAGTGCTAAATCAAAAAGTTGTAACTGTGCCATAATTGCTAAAACACACAAAAATCAATTGATAAAATATAAAAATAAACACAATTATGGATTTCGATAATCCTATGTATGTTTATCTATTTATTTATTAATCAAAGTGAACTCTATATTTTTAATTAATTAATTTTTACAATATTACAATATTCTTGGAATTCGGGAAAGGAGAGTTATGAACTTGTGTAAAAATAACCAAGCGTACTCACAGTATAATCACAAACACAAACACTTTCGCCATAATTAGTCCTTATGAGAGTGAAGTGAACCCCCAAGGCGTCGCAGCTTCCACAAAACGTAAAAAGTCACTTTTCGGGAAAATAGTTCGCACTGTAAACCGTTGAAACGGACACTGAACACGATTTTTAGTTGTCCAGTTCAGCACGTCCTACCGACTGCGCCAGTTAAGCTCTAGCCGAGAGCTTTCGCGAAAAAATATATTTATTTTTAATTACAATTTTACTTAACTAACTAACCTTACTGAATCTAAGTCTTCGACTGCTGTAAAACCGGGCTCGATGCTCAGGCGCAGGGCTGCTTATCGCCAACAAACGCAAGCTCAGCGTCTAGACGACATCGTCCGATCATTTCGTAGAACCGAGGTACATAGAGCTCGCATAACACCCGCGTGAAATTTTGTTTGTCACAGATAGTCATAAATTATAGCCTATATGTTATTCTGGGTTATAAACAATAATACTGTAAAGTTTCATCAAAATCCGTTCAGTAGTTTTTGCGTGAAACAGTAACAATCCGGACATCCAAACTTTCGCATTTTATTAGTAGGATACTCGTATATTGAAATCAAATTGACCCAAAATGACCATTTTGACAGCATAAGACGAGTTTTTGACCAATTTGACCGTAAATGACGGTCAGTCAAATTCAGCCGCTTTAGTAATTTTCAACACTGGGTAGGACTATGGTGTTAGTACGACCGAGAAGCGGGTCTTATACGAATTAGTCTCATTTCGAAGGCAGTAGGCAGTTGGTAATTTCGAATTTATCACTAAATGTAAGTCAATGTGCCAGGTAGAAACTGTGTAGGTGTCAAGCAAGACTGTTCCAGTTTTGTACCAGGAGGTTCTTTGGTAAAAATACATACTTAATTACAATTGTTACTGACGGGATTGTTACCATGTACCTTAATTTTTAGTTTCTGATATTTCGGCACTGTTGCAAGCGCCATGGTCACGTAGTAACACTTTCTTTCTTTCTTTCAAACTCAAGCCCAGATCATGTATCAGGTCTGCAGTGATGTTTTTTTTTATTCAAGACGAGGCAGGTATTTCACCGCAATCACATCTGGTGTTAAGTGAGATGCAGTCTAGGATGGTACATATCTGCCCTGTTAACAGTGCCTATTCACTCTCGCCTTGAAAACGCCCGGATTATAGTGTTCAGGAAATACAGCAGCAGGCAGCGAATTCCAGTCCCTAGCTGTTGACTATGGATGATTAAATCGGCGTAATACCTACATAACACAAAAATAGCTTATCTCAGTTGAAGGGCTATCGGAAACATTACTAACTATGCACCACAAATTACTAATACTCTTTAAAAATACTAATTTTGCGAACATTTTAAACGCAGTACAAGTACTTATCTCACCGTTCCCCCACATAAATTCCCTCGCTCTGCATCTTAACCCTTCAAAGACAGCCGATGAAAAGCACCCCGGAACCCTTCTGCAAAATTTATTGAACGATTCTTGAGGGCAGCCCGATCGTTCTGATAAATAAAGAATTATAAACGCCGTATTCTATGAATAGGGGAGATGGGGGCGGTGTAATTGAAAGGTGAATACACGGCGGTAGACTGGGGTAAAGCGGTTGTGTTATGGCACGGGGATGCTACTTTTACTTACATCAGTTATTAACGTTGGTCTTCTTTCCCACGGTGACATCCCATTTTTTTCCACTCTATACAAGAACCACCGGTTATGGTTATAGTTACTGTTAAAGTAAGGCGGTGCAACTCATCCTAAGTATTTGTTCTCTAAACTAAAATTTGGTTTGGGAGATATCTATTTCCAGCAGTGGACTGGAATATCCTGAAATCTATACTAATATCTACTTACTTAATATTTTATAGCTGAAGAGTTAGAAGAGCGCTGAACCCATTTATAGAGGAAGGCTTTAGGCTTTATAACATCACCTTACAGCCAATAGGGGCGGAGCAGTATAGTAAATGTTGCAACAACTGGGAATATTATTCAAACTATTTTCACGCGAATTCGCGGGCACAGCTAGTGATGAATATAATGCTATATTAAAATGCTGTCGAGAAAGAAGATGGCACAACACAACACAAGCTTTGTGTGCCGTCGACTGTGATACTTATCACAAAATTCATAAGGCTTTCGTAGAAAATCAGTATTGTAGCTAGAATTATGTGCTTTTGTCGGAAACATTTAAACGGTTCCAGTAATACCCCCGAACTTGGGAAGATTTCTCGGGAACCTGTTGGATTTAAAACATTCATTTATTTGGCTGCTGCTGAAGAAGACAACCGTTGTTATCATACAGACATTATTATCTTTACTGTAAATTGCCTCCTAGCCTCATTTAGTTAAAGATAATTTAATGTAAGTACATGTTGTGAAAATCGTCTTTGGTTAAATTCTGCCAAAGTATTTATGCATGGCACGTTAAAAATAAGGGAAGACACGGCATAAATGTCTGGAAAACGACACCCTTTGAGGATGAAGATGTGAACTTAAAGCAAATTGCAATCCAAATCTAGCCTCTTTAAAACATTTTAAATTACACCCAATAAAAACTCCCAGTGCAAAAGTAAAGTGTTGTCTATGAGACAGGGTTGCGACGACGCCGGCTGCATTTCCTCTGAATTGCTCTACCTTAGAGCAAGGAGAGCGCATAACGACGACAAAACAAACGAAAGGAGAGCGGAACGTGATGATATTTATTTTGATTTTTAATACTAGCGACACGCTGTGGCTTTGCACGGGTAACTTTTCTATTTTATTTTTATTTTAACCCACAGCGGAAAATTTCTTATCCCGCATCTTACCAGTCTCTAATGAAACCAAACCAGTGAAGGTTGAGTAGTCCCGAGGGATAGCTTACTGTTAAGTACCCGCAAATAAATTTAATAGATGATTACATATACTGGACAGATGACTCAGAAGGTATTTAATGATATTACACACCATGGACAGGTGTGATTCAAATAACGGGAACAATTATGTGACCTGTAAACTATCCACCAGTAATAAGGAAAACACGAAACGGCAAGGACTATGATAGTAGCTATCTATAGTTAAATGTGTCGTAACTGTAACGAGACATGATGCGGGTCTTTGTATCCAAGGTCTGCACCAATATGGCAATCTTTCAAACCAATATACTCAGTAATATTAGATTTTAATCTTTCACGTTCCATTTCAACTAAAATAGATTTTTTATATGAGTTACGCCAAGTTACATAATATGTAACTCATATAAAAATGTCGCGTTGGAGACTCGTATTTTTCTAACACAGTAATATTGTTACCAAACTGTCTTTAGAATTTTAACAATATTGCAAAGTCAGTGAAGTAATATTGAAGAGACAACTTCAACATTTTTTTGGGTAAATTTTTACTGTAATTTTAACCAAAAATTGTAGTCTATATTGGCACTGACTCCAAACCTGTAACACCTGTCTGCGTGCGTTATTACACATTCATGCGGCCCTGCTATATTGACTAAGGTAGTAATTTTACGGTTAAAGGAAAATGTTTGGGACCCCTGTTCAGGGCTGCGCTCCCGGTGTTTGCATAAAACATTAATCTATTTAAATCGGAAGGTTTTTGACGACACGTTTACTGGAAAAGGTGAATTAATCATTTTGTTTGTACGAAAAGGGCAAATTAATGTGACAACTTTGTGTGTTTAATGAAAAGTTTGTTTTTGTAAATGTTTCATAATAAATGTCATAATGCCAGCAACTTTAGGTTGTAGCGAAGTTTAATAAAGATTATTACGAGTTGAGTGGTATTTTAAGTAGCTTACACCGTAATTAATTATTATTGTTCATAGATACTTATTAAAAACTTAAAGTACCTAAGTATATTTGAAAACTTTCTTTTATTTGGTTGGCGATTATATGACGCCAGAATAATATTTTTTGCTTTACAAAATGTAAGAACTGCATTTCAATAGCTTTCCATTGATTGTGTCGTTCATTAGTAAATAGGCCAAGAAAATATTAAATGGATAAATTTTTTAAGAACTTTATTTTTATTTGATAACCCATGAAATGATAATGACTAGAACACTGGGAACATCAAAAATAAAAAAGTCGAATTAAGAACCTCCTCTTTTTGATGTCGGTATAAAAATAATACGTATGTCAACTCATTATAAAATCAAAGCAAAAATAATGGTAGACATCAAAGTTAACACACCCAAATAACACCTTCATACCATTTGAAATTGCTTCCGAATCAAGCACCATCTCATTTCAATCGAAGAAATCAAGCCTAAGCAGCCCTGATTCGTAGCTGCTCAACCGTGGGCCGCACAATGTGGGGTAATAAATACATATCAGCGGCGACTGTGACTGTTCATTTATTGATTTTGCAGAGAAAAAAATGTCCAAAGAAAAGATTAAAAATCTCGTTCGTTCGTTCCAGCCGAAAGACGTCCACTGCTGGACAAAGGCCTCCCCCAAAGATTTCCACAAAGACCGGTCCTACGCCGCTCGCATCCAGGCACCTCCCGCGACCTTCTCCAGATCGTCGGTCCACCTAGTGGGAGGCCTGCCCACGCTACGTCTTCCGGCTCGTGGTCGTGATTAAAAATCTCAAAATTGTATTATTATTCTGTTTAATGACTTCAATGGTGCGTATTTGAAGCACACTGGTTTCGCCAATGTCGAATGTTTTAAGAGACACGGTGGACAGTGGAATTTGAAGTTTGCCCGGTGATAATTAACCAGACTTTAGACTTCATTTTTCGTCATAGTCCATCCAAATGTCAATGAATACTCATTGAATTCCATTCCAATTGCTTCCGAATCAAGCACCATTCCCTTTCATTGACAAAATCACTTTTCTCAAGCCTTAGCAGCCCTGATTCAGGGCTGCTCAACCGTGGGCCGCACAATGCGGGGTAATAAATACACATCAGCGGCGACGGCGGGTACATTCTTCCCGCGGCTTTTTCTGAGCCCAATGATGGACCGACTTGACGATCATTAATTTTCTTTTGATTAGTGAATACCTCTGTCTGGGATTCTTGATTAATTTTTCTATCAGTGCGGTTACTATTTTTGTTAGAATTATAGATGTTTGGAATAAAAATTAATAATGAAATAGAATTAACAACATTCATTGCTCAAAGATAATACACATTATCATGTAATGCTTTTGCTTACTTTCAAATTTTCAATGAATTGATTGTCCAATGTCCATAATAAATAATAATAATAATAAATAAATTTATCCAGTTAAACATTTGGATCTAACAAGGGGTGAACCCTGACACCGAAACTAGTAAAAAATACTGTATTTTCAGTGTCAGTGATTCCTCGACATTTGTGGGCTAACATAGAAATATTTAAGTTTTACATGCTAGGACTATAACATGGAAATTTCTGCTGGTAACTTAAAATAACATTAAGGTGATATGAATAGGAGCGATTTTACAGAACATTTTATGATCATGTGTGTGTGTGTGTGTGTGTGTGTGTGTGTGTGTGTGTGTGTGTGTGTGTGTGTTTGTGTGAGTGTGTGTACAAAATAAAATATTAAGGAAATATAGATTACATAAAAATTAGAGTTAAGAATGCATTGACTTTAAAATACCTACTCGTACATAGTTCCCTCTTATTAGAAAACATTAGATTTTCAGCAATAAGCAAAAGGCTGACAAAGATGGCTGTGTTTCTTCCACCATTGTTTTTAACACCATCTGATATGTTGTCCCGAAGTGGCGGCTCAGCAAGTTACTTATATTTGGGACGTGTATAAATACCCTGACAAGAGCTATAGATATAATTCAAAAGAATCTAAGAGCTCTTTCACATTAGACGTTTTGAGCTGGATGGTTGTCGTGCGTATACACTTAGGCTGGGTTGCACCACAAGTTGCACCATATTACTTAAACTTTAATAAACGTCAAAAATGTGTCATTCTCCATACAAAAAACACCGGTTAAGTGGTAATCAAAGTTAAGTGGTGCAACTCAGCCTTACTGTTGGTACTTGTCAATTTTATTCCAACGCAATTACCTAACATACAATTTTCCGTGTGCGGTTTTACAAAAGGACGACAGCTGTCCGTCTCAAAAAGTCTAATTTGAAAGAAACACGATTGCGATCCGACGCGGCGACGCTACGCAAGTGGCATAAACTGAAGGATAAAGTGCCTCGACAAATATTTAAAGGGGGCTTATGCGTTGTCGTTAGACGAGCGAGTACAAGTATGTACGTGGATGCCTCGCTTTATGACAAATATTTTCGCATTCTCTATGGAAATGTAGAGTTCATAAATTGCATACTTTTAGATTTGAAGTTGCGTTCTTTTGACTGATTTTTTTTTTTTTTTTTTTTTCTCTTTATTTTATTTAGGAGCTTAGATCGATACAGTCGAACATGTCAGCTCCATAATAACAAAAAACTTAGTATCTAAATCAACTTAAGACTAGAAATAGCAAAGTTTATCACTACTCTGGCTGCCTCTGATGACGGCTCTGCTAGGAAGTTAGACAATAAACCAACATCGTGTTTGTTAACATTGAGAATACTATACACAGTGTCTCTAAGGTGCCGATTCCGGTCACACTCCATCAACAAGTGAAACACATCATCTATTACACCGCATATTTCACAGTTCGGGGTGTCTGTAACTTTCATCAGATATTTAAATTTATTAAGTGGAATGTGGCCAGATCGAAGCCTATGAGCAGTTATTGTATGTAATCTATCAAAACAAGTATTGGCAAACCAGGGCACCCGAGGAGGTTCTGACTGTAGCGTTTTGCACCTCTGGGTACAGAGGAGTTGCGTTAGCTTATGCTGTTTTACAACAACTGTTTTATTATCAAAATAGTAGCAAAAAAGTTGTTTTACAGTGGATCCCAGCCCATATAGGTATTGTGGGAAACGAGGAGTCTTTTGACTGATATTAATATTTATAAAACGGAAATCTCTTTAAAGGCTTAAGAGTTCACCCAAGAAGCGTCACAAGTACGATTTTCGGCTTTATTACTGGGCTTCAGCTAGCTATCTCTTAAAGGTCATCAGTCCATCAAGCAGAGGGTTACCTACATGTGACTACTAAGACGTGCGCCCCCTTTTACCTACTCCATTTTTCTGGACTGGTGTTCACTTGGCATTTTAGTTGGTATATTTTTGGACTATTCGTTTCGGTTCGGTTCATCCAAATGACACTGCTGGACAAAGACCTCCCCAAGGAATTTTCGTTTTTGAACTATATTAATTACATTAGTTTTCCTAATGCATCTTTTTTCTGTATTTAGGTTAAGCAAGGGCATATCCTAAATTATTAATTATTGAAAGCAATTTCGTTCCAGACCTACGCCTTGAGTTAACGTCTGAAAAACTGTAAGCTCAACACTCCAGCGTGAAGAGTGCTTTTCCTTGTTACTCGGTGCTTTCTAAAAGTTCCATTCACGAAGTTCGAGCACAATAACGCCATTGAACGCTTTGAGCTTTCGATGACGTGGCCAGCTTAATTAATATGAAAAGTTATTGTTTGTACCAGTTTTTTCGGAGCTTTTGGCTTCAAAATTTTTTCGATATGAAAAACTTTGGCACAAACTAGATAAGTGTAACTTGTGATATAGCGACTAGAAATGTCAAAAATCAAAACACAGACGTTGGTTATTACTGGCTTTTGCTCACGGCTTTCGACCGCCTGAATTTTGGTCTTTCTCGGAAAGTCCTCTATAAATCTCTATTTTATTGCCTTTTTCAAAAAACGGGGAAAAAACTATCCTATATTTTTATCTGCATCTCAAACTATTTCTATAACTTTCATCTGAATCGGTTTAGGGCGGATTCGACCAAACAAAAGCAAATAATCTCAGAATAAACTTGTCATTTTGACATATTTCCCATACTGAAACTGTCAATGTGCCAGCTATACCAGGAGTTATTCTCAGATAAATGTTTGGTCGAATCGGTTCTTAGTGGTTTAAGCGTAAAAGGATGACAAACAGACAGAGCTACTTTCGCATTCATAACTACGGAAAATCAACCTCTCATGTATTTTACTCTATACCTTAATAGTTATTTTATTTTAAAGAATACTTATCCCAACAGTTATGTACCACCGAAACGTTGCATACTCACATAACTGACGCCCAAAGCGCTCATAAAAAAACGCCTAATTCGCGAAACGACTAAACCGTACGCACGACGACAAAAAAACGCCGCGTAAACCCTGAAATATGTACAGCCAATAGAGTCGCTTTTATTAAACCATATCTCTGTAAACATAAATTCCTTATATACGTACACAGGGCTGGCTCGTGGAAAAAATAATTCGTGTTTTATCGCGGTAGCGGTGGAAGGCATAAAAAGTATGAACTTTTCAACTAGGTTAAAAACCAATTGTATTGAAGCGTCAGCGTTAAATTGCAAGTTAATTCTGCACTTTTAAATAACTAAACATTTAGGTGTTTACATATAATCCAACTCGTATAAGTAGAACGGATATTAAAGCTGTATTCAATGCATTATTTGAGACTGAAGCCATTAGTAAACAATGTGGAAAATGCTTGACTCTATTTAAATTTTGTGTGCTTGTCACATTAAGATCGTTGCGTACGCGTACGTTTAAAATGATCTAAGACATCATTTTTCATTCTAATACTTTATTTTCCTCCCTTGTGACAGCCCTAACGGCCATAATAGCCAAAGGGACGTACGTTAGGGTATTAAAACGACACATTTTCCTTTTTATTCGAACATGATAAGGACGTACGTGGCCAATGCCTGCATTTATTCACGAATACAGGAAACTACGGCGCATTTATGAAGGTGTTTGCCAGTTAGGGGCTTTTTTCGACACTTGTATGACATCCTGAGTGTACTTTTGGCTAGGTTTGTAAGGAAAATAGGTCGCCTAAGCTAGTGTTAAAATTTAACTTTATATTACTGGCATACAGATCCTCAAATGAAGCTCGTGATGTTCGCTGAAAAAAAATCAGACATCTTTTGATAGAAGAAAATTATTTATTGCAATTGGAATAGAAACAGTTGACAATATAGACTTTATTACAAAGACATTTAAATTCATAATACCAACGTGTCGTATTTTTGATGCTTGGGATGAAAGCAAAGAAACTGTATAGTCTCATATTTATTTATTCATGTGCAGCTAAAATAAAATCTTGCCAGCAAAACAAAAACTTGCCCAAAAAATTGCATTAAGCTTACTTTTACATTCACATAGCACTACGTCTATCACGCTCAAGTTTTCCAGTACATAAAATAATCTACATCAAAAATCAGATCTCTAAAATCCGAGATAACTTTCGACAGCACCAAATAACTGTACGGACTGAAGTAACATTATGAGCCCAAAACTTCAGCAAAGCAATGACGTGCTAATCAACAGGCAGCCCAAATTTTCCATTTCAATTTTCTGGGTTGTTTTTGAGTATAATCTGTTGGCGCTAAAAGCGGCCTCGGGGACTGATATGCCGAAATTAATATGTTCACTTGGAGTGGATTTCCCTTGCGGGATAATGCCAAATGTGCCTTATTACGGTCAAGGTATCAGGAAGTGACGTTACGTTTAATGTTGTGGGCGGACGATGTTTTCGGACTTCATTTTAAAGGTCAGAGTTCAAAATTAGGGAGTGTGTTTTTTTATGATTGCAATAGGGCTCCTTTTTATCATCATCAGCATTTCAGCAACAGGACGTCCACTGTTGAACATAGGCCACCACCAATGATTTCCAGATTGTTAGTAAGTAGCATGCCATCTGTCCGTTCTGTGGGTAGATGTTCCACGTAACGCTCGTATGGCTCCTACAATTTATGCTGACAATAGTGACTGACTTTCTTGCGCTGCTTCTTCTCAGCACTGGCCCATTCATTGTCCCGAAGCAGTGGAAGGGTTAATACTGGGACGTGTAAAAATACTTTTTAAAAACCTATTTGCAAAAAATACATACAGTCGAACATATGGCCTCCTCCTTTTTTGAAGTCGGTTAAAAATAAAGGAGGGTTATGAGTTTTTTTTATGATCAGAGATCTTTCTCAAATAGAAACACCTGGAACAGAACAAAACATTACCTAATCAAGATACAACAAAGAAGTCTATACCCAGGGAATTGATGTGAGCTGACAATGACGAATGAAGACGATCCGTGACCTTCATTTTTAGTAAAGGCTTCGAAAGAAATTAGATTATTTTGGCTGATCAGAAAAATGATACCTAGATATTTATTCATTACTTTAACATGCTATGATCATAAAGTTAATATACCTAGCGGAATAGAGCAACGAATAACTGAGCGAGCGAGATGTCACTAGTAGTCACGTCAAACAGAACCGTTTTTTGCAAGTATTTGACAGTTCAGAGGCCTTAATGCCTCGCTGTAAATTTTAACTCTTATATTTTTTTAGATTTTACGTGAGTGAAATCGTGGATGCTTATGAGAAATAGTGCATCAGATACGTGACTGGTTCAGTTGATTGATTTTGGTACAAAACAGTGAAATAATCCTGACACTGACACACAAAAATGATATCCAGTAGCATCCAAAATCGGTTTCGTTAGATAGCTCGTAATTGTAGCCTTATGGAATATTAACCCTTAAGTAACATCCTTATTTTTGGTTACACTTTGAACACCCTGGGGTAAAAAAAATACCCCAAACGGAAATTGAAAAATTTTAAGTCAATATTTAAAATCAATTTAATTTGTGATTTACAATGTATTAATGGACTCACTAAATTATACTATTGCTTTAAAAGAACGTCTATCTAGCATAAAGAAACATCTTAAATCAATCATATCAAAAAACAAAGAATTTTTTATTGGCAACTAATAGTCTCCACAATGGTCTTCTAGAAAAATCGTGGAGTTATTTTAGGAACCTAAAATTTACACTAATCGGACAAAGAATATATGTTTTATACATATATTAAACACCTAATGAAATAAGACGAAAATTTCTGGCTTTATAATAAAGCAAAATAAAAAATCTTATTTTTTTCTAAAATTATGAAAAAATATTTTTTATTTATTTTATTCTTAATTATTTTTTCATAACACATCAGACACGTTGAATTATTACGTAATTATCACTTTTGAGCTCTATTTTTGTGTCGAATTTATGATCGCTGTGTTCTGAGGGGATGTCTTCAAAGTTCGAAAAGTATCATGTAAATCAAGCTCTATTTATTTCTCTGCATTCTCGAGACAACGTGCTACTTAATCGTAACATAAATTTTTACTTATTTTGTTTCAATATTGTAAAAACTTATAAATAATATCGTAGGTCATGATAAATTAAAGCATGCGTAACTAACACCCTGGGGTAAATTTCCACCCCACCTACCTGTACGAGCCAAACGGATGATTTTTTTTCACATCCCGCGTCTACGAGCTTAAAGCGCACACTCTGCATTGAAAATACACAAAACGACATTGCACTAGCTTCGGTAGAAAAAAAGATATATAATTTTTTATGCGCCTGGGGTAAAAAATTACCCCACGGTGTTACTTAAGGGTTAATTAACGTTATGGCTACGATCAACCCTATATGGTTGGCAATATAACCTTGACACTCTACATGTTTCGACTCGTCTGGAAACTAGAAATGTCCCCGACTTCGTGCCTAGGGATAACATAAGCAGGTCAGTCATCAATTCCTACAAATTAGTGTCGTGTCCCGCCGCAAGATGTCGCCGATTGACACCGTACAATCAATCGCGATCCCTCTAGGCTTGTAATACGATTATTACGTATAAGGCACAGAGCATACTGTACATTTTTAAGCTTGGCAAAATGACTGATTGTAATACAAGTTATCTACTTCTTTCCACATGCATTTTTATGATGTCCAACTTGGAGACCTATTTACTCAGAATAGAGATCTGCTAAAAGTTGATGTCGAGTAGGTGAACTATCACTTTGGTGAACTGTTACTTCTTGGTATGGCCGATAGGGCAGCAAGGTTTGGAGTGGAGGCCACGTACCGGAAAGCGCAGCGTAGGATGTCCACCCACAAGGTGGACCAACGACCTAATAAAGGTAGCGGGACGGCGCTGGATGCAGGCCGCCAACAACCGGCCATTGTGGAAATCATTGGGGGAGGCCTATGTTCAGCAATTAACGTCCTATGGCTGAAATGATGATGATGATGATGAGGTAAACTATCATTTTGGTAAACTGTTACATTTTGGTAAGGCATATCAGATTTATCCCAAAAAGCAGCCCATGGGTTTGCGATTGATATTCAAAAAGAACCTAAGTGTCTCTCTACATTTTGCCACCTTTTAACCGTTTAATACACGCACGATTGGACTGAATAAAATTATCTGAAGTCCACTGTCAGGCATTAAAAAATTTCTGCCATATCTAAACATAGCCTTAGAGCCTAAATGCCGTCGGTGTACCCTCTACTTTACACCATGCACGCTGTAACACCGTCTGATTGAGCCTACTCCTGTGGGAAATTACTGGATACGCGAAAATCGAGTATCCTAATCTATCTCCTGGTGTTGTAACTAGCCTTATGCGGGTAAACATGAAAATATTATCAGTTGGGCGTAACAAAAGATATTTCTCATTGCGTACGAAAGCTTTACGCTTACCTGATTCGAAGGTGATGGGCGTTGTGCTCTACCAAAATATGTCCAGGGGTTGGCATTTGTCAGAACCTATTTTATCACTTGCTGATAAAGTCCCTGATATTATAGTAGGACCTTTTCTGTCAGATAATCTATAACTTTAGTTTTAGATAATTGACAGTTAATATGGATATGGTATTTTGCTTGCAAACTGTAATTTTTACCTGGATTAATTTTTTGTCTCTTATTTAAAGGCACATGGAAAATGTAATTGCCTTTTATAAAACAGAAAATACTACATCTCATTTTTAGAAAGTACAATAAAAAACAATCTAGCAAATAAAGAAAGTAAAATACATGGGTCATAGTAGGTTTCAGTGAAATAATGCTTTAACATTTTCATAGTTTCTCACACAAGTTAGGTAAAAACATTAATAATGATTATGAAAACTAAGCGTTTAGTTAACGCGAATATTCCACTACATATTTCCCTAATTAAATGTTCCCCCGCAACATCCTTTGTTTGCCAAAGGATCCTGCACTTCAAATGGTCTAATTAAAAGTAATTAAAAATATTTCCTCTGGCCTAAATATGCAAATTAAGTTAATTAATTGCAGCGAGCTCAAGTTACGAAAACTGGCTATGAAACATTCCTTGTTTGTGAAATTAAAGTTACATGTTTGTTTAAAAACAAAGAGATAATAACGTAAAATTAACTTTGTGGTCAGTCAGAAAAAGCCTTTTGAAAAGCGTATCTTATTCACGCTGTATTTATTTATAGACATTGTTTTTAAAGGCGGTATGGGCAGTATTGGGCAGGCTTCTCACTCGATGATATAAGATAAGCGTCTCGATAAGCTTTTATCGCGCCATTTTATCGATAAGCGATTAGCCCATATGCTTGTCGTCTCGTCTATAATCATTGATTGTGGAAAACCTACGTGGTGGCCTTTGTCCAGCAGTGGACGTCATTTGGCTGCAACGATAGAGTAAGGTCTTGTCGTTTGTCAACTAAGGCAGTGGCACTAACTCTTGAGCGCCGAATCTGAAGGAGGGAATATCGTCTTGCTCTTACCAATGGCGCTACTGTAAAGTCCTGTCACGCGCCAGTGGCGCCAATTAATGAGCGCATTTGTATTGGTGTGATATAACTACATTTTTTATTTAATTATCAAATAGTAACTTGTTAGCACTCATCCATCCATGCCCAAACCAGCCATGCAAAAAAAGATTAAAGGTACTGGCTTCAAAAACCCTCTCAACATTTTTAAAAAGGTAACACCGCCAATTTCGGCCGTGTTCCCATCGCATAACTCACTCAGCCCCCCGATAATCGAACCCGGCCATTAGGGCGTCTGAGCATTGCAAATTGGTTGTTCAGTCACCAATCCGTCCAACGTATAACAACCTTTATCTGCCGCCATTTTTATCTTGGGCGTTATTGTGGGAGAGATTTAGGTGTTTCGGCCTTTGTGGGGGTGGTGCAAGTGATGTGAATAAGGCGATTTTGGTTTGAAAGAATATGTATTCTTTCAAGAAATTAGTTTCGGTTATGGGTTGTGAAAGCTGAGGGGAAGTGAGCCTTAAGTGTCAGATATGACCAAACCTGTTCAACGGTTTATACACGTCTTCTGAATCATAGGATCAAAGTTCTTTTGGGATAATTAGGTCCATAAAAGTTCTAACAAAACTGTAAAAAATTAGTTACCTACCTACTAATGTTTTAGCTTGTGGGTCCCGTTTTAATTGCCCTTTGTTTTATAGGACCCAGTGCCACTATTGAGTTTCTGGTCTCATTAGTGATAATATGTTTTTTCAAGTGTTGTTTATTATACTTAACATTTTGTTATGTTTGGTTGATCTTCAAGATAGTCTTTCGTACCTTATACCCAATACCAGACCTCACCCTTTAGAATACAGCGTTTTCTTGATTTACTACTCCTTCAGAACGGTGGCGTATGAAAATTATGTTTTATATTATGTTTTATAAGTTCTAAGATATTATTATAAAATTAAATACTTAAATGAAAATCACACTATCAAGGACGAAACAATATTATTACCTAAGTTTTGACGTCATTGTTATTTTAGACAACGAAATTTTACTAATATAAACTAGCAACCGTGAGAATACCGTGTTTATTCAATTGACTGACGTCTGAATACTTTTAATAATAAGAAAAATAGGAGAATTTAGTTGTTACTTCTTATTTTTGACATACACTAGACTTTATCGGAGCCACTTGGCTCACACAAAAGTTGTTACATCTCAACGTCAACAGTCCAAAGGAAGACAATAGAATAACTTTCTTCAAACAACAATAGCTTCTCTAGAAAACAAACAATATTTTCTACCCCAGAAGCTGTCGCGTATTTTTTCTTCGTAGCTATGTCAATGTGAAAGCGATATAAGTTCAACAATAAAAAGAAATTTAATTCCAAAGAAAATCATATCTGTAGCATCGTAAAATCGCGAGTTAACGGTTAAAGAACTGAGGGTGTAATAGCAACTCGCATTGCAACTCATTTTACTCTCATTTACTCACGAAAGACAATGTAGCAGGAATGTAGACTGATCGAGCTTTTGAATTGATTGAATCAGCATCATCATCATCATTACAGCCCCTGGATATCCACTGTTGAACATAAGCCTCTCCCAATGACTTCCACATTGCACGGTTGGTAGCTGCATCCATTGAATATACGAGTATAAATGCAAATTGTTACACAATCTATGAATTGAAGCATCTGGATGCGGGCAGCGCAGGACCGGTCATTATGTAAATCCTTGGGGGAAGGCCTTTGTCCAGCAGTGGACGCCATTTGGCTGAAACGAACGAAAATATTTTTCATAATAAGTATATGCTTTTTGCTTGTAAATAAAAAGTAAAATGTAAAAAGATACTTTAAAACTACAAAATCTTGGGAAAGTTGAATGTTGGACAATGTATACTTTACGCAATTGCTATGAAAACATAGCAACTGACGCCCAATCTACATCAGCCTTGATAGAGTCTCTTTGGACGGGAATAATGGGGTGGAAATGGTGGGGGAGGTATAATGACGTTTTTCTTCTCACGGAATTTTAAAGCGAATGGAAAAATAATAAAATACCCTCTGATAGCAAAGTTCTTTGACACGGTTTTTGTTGTCTAAAGTAATAAAAACGTGTTTTTATTGACAATCTAAAAACATTAAATACTGGGGATGTTAAAGGTATCTTCTGATTTGTTTGCATTAATATACACATGTCTTATATAAAGGGTTGATCTTACACTATTTTAAATGAAACAAATCAAACTTACATAATAGCCAACTCGAGATCCGAGGAACACGGGTTCGAATCCCATCGCAACTCGACCACTCGTAACACAAAGCTTATTTAGCTTAACATTAGTAATTTGTGCAATACAAATTACTAATAATCTTTAAAAAAAAGTACCAAAACAGAAGCTAAAGGTTATGTAGGACTCGTTAAAAGCCTGTTTGACAAAAATGTCGATAGTTAGTCTCGTTTTACAACAAAGCGGAGAGAAGAGGAGATGTGTTCGAATAACCAATCACATTTCGTTTTTTCCACAACACTTCTCCGCTCAGCTTTGGTTTGGAAATCTGATTGATTTATTCAAACACATCTCTCCTCTTCACTTTGGTGAAAACTGGGACATTCCCGCGAAGTCAGTCGGTCATTCATTGATGTCTTGATAGTCACTTAGCGCCACTTTGTTCGCAATTCTTCTCACAAGCGCCAATCCAATTATCTTTTTTATTTATAGCTCCCAATAACAGGATATCTCAAATCCTGATATAACAAAACCAATAACAACCTGTTCCGCTAAACCCACTCATGAGCCATTCATCACTGCTGTCAAAATTGTCATCTTACAGCCTTCCCGTAGATCCAAGATTTATACAGTCGCCCTCAGAGGGTTCGATGCGCAGAGAAGTTAGCGGAATAGAAGCTAAGGAGGCCTAAAGGTGACACTACGTGTAATGCCCGCAGATATTAAATGTTACTTGATCCCGCCAAGTGTGATAATGAGGGCTATCGTTTTAGCGCTCACCAGTTAGCGCCACTGTAGAGTAAGGTCCTGTCACTTGCTAGTAGCGAAGACAGTGGCACCAACTGGTGAGCGCGAAAGTGGTAGGAGGACTATCGTATTTGCACTCATCAAGATGGCGCCACTGTAGAGTAAGGTCCTGTCAATCGCCAGGGGTGCCAACTGTTAAGTATAAAAACGATAGCCTCATTGCGCGGTTGCTGGGCAGTTCTTGTACATTTTCATCGAACCGTAAACCGCACGGTTACCGCCTCATTGTCTCGCCAAAGAGAACCACCCTGAATTCGCGCGGTAATCGCAGTACGTAATAAGTGTGTTAGGTATTAATGGTTCTAAGCTTGGTTCAGACAGTGATATTCGTGTGGTTTGCAGTTCTAGTATATTTGCATCAAACCGTAACCGCACGGTTATCGCTTTGTCAAAGAGAACCACTCTGAATCTGCGCGGTTATCGCCCTTGTCTGAACGAGACCTTAGCCGCTCATAGGAACAAGAGACTGTTTCATATTTTTGTACCACATCTTGTTTTAACTACTAGCTCAATCGTACGGACTGGAAAACGATCAGTATAATCAAACGATCAGTATATTACCATCGCTGCTATATCGTAGTTTAACTCTAACTCGGTGGACCGACGATCAGGTGAAGGTCGCGAGAACCTCCAAATAGTAGTGCGGGACCGGTCATTGTGAAAATATTTGGAAGAGACCTTTGTCTAGCAGGCGGCGCAGTGCACTTGGTTGAAACGAACTAGCTCAATGGTATGTGGCGTCTATATCATAAGTGATCTGTAGGCAATACGGAGCCCTCCTTAGGGAGCTCTTGACATATTTATCGTCCCGTCTTTTTTCAATTAAACGACCAACAGGTCTCAAATTTTTTGGCTGTATTAAGAAAAATGTAGGTCGCGGGCGATAATATAGATTGTTCGAGCTTTTTATTCGGTTCTTTTTATAATAGAGAAAATTGCAGTCTTCTATTACGTTGAACTTAAGGCTCAATCATGCGATGAGAAAGGATCATACCTAATGACGTTGATAAACATTGATTTTATATTGGAACTATTTTTTCTTAAATAAACCGAGTAACTGTTTCTACAGACGTTGGAAAAAGGTCTGAGAAACGGAGTAACTGTCTCGACTTTACAGCGTTTATTTTTCTCATTCGTGTTTCGTTCAAAGCATTCCGTTGGAAACCCACAAATAATCTCTATCTGCCTCATTATTTTTACAATATCTTTCTATCAATCCTATTTCTTTGGTTTAAAGTTCAAAATACCTACCTATCCCAGAACTAATAGTGCGATTTAAAGTACAAACGTACCTGGGGGGCTACTCCGAAACGTTGTTTACGTAGTTTTGGGTCTTTCTGTCACCGTCCCTCATACTGACATCTGGCTTTATGCGAAAGGGATGACAACATACGAAACTTCAGATGACGGTTTTCGGAGTAACCCCGCTGTCCGTCCTTTGTCCGATTTCAATGGGTTTTAGAATGCACGATTGAAATTGATTCACGCATTCAGTCGCAATGTGTGGCGAACGCTTGAGGCGACTATAGAGGTGAAAACATAACGCTGGCCAGGAAAATCGTCCTCGCAAAATAGCTAGCAGATATAGACCCGAGGAATGCGGGTTCGAAGCCACCGCTGGATTCTTGTGGTGAACTCACTCGTACCACAAGCATATTTAGCTTACCAAGAGGGGTTAATGGAACTTAAAAAACTCCTCTATGCGTAAAATAATATCGAGATCCGAGTAATGCGGGTTCGATCCCGCCGTCTTTGGACTATTGTGGTGAATTCACTCGGACGTAGCACAAGCATATTTAGCTTACCACGAGGACTTTAGAATATCTTTCCTAAACTAGCGCAGTTCCAGTTTTTGTGGGGATCCTTTCAGCAGTGGACGTAGCTAGGTTATGATCCCGAAACAATAGGGTTAAGTTATACTGGAACGTGTAAAAATGCTTTTTTAAACCCAATTTTTAAACTCTACACGAGTCGTTCACTTTTGACTTGCTGTCAACAGTCATAGGTGCAACTCAGCCTTAGAAAGTAAAAGTTGTCGACATGTTTCTTAAAGCCGCTGACACTAAGCCTGCCCACCAAGGTGGCTTGGTGTGTAGAGTCCTTAAGTATCATCATCATCATCATCATCATCATCATGTCAGCCACAGGACGTCCACTGCTGAACAATGACTCCCCCAATGACTTCCACATCGCACGGTTATTAGCGGCCTGCATCCAGTGCATTCCTGCTGCCTTTATCAGGTCGTCGGTCCATCTTGTGGGTGGACGTCCCACGCTGCGTTTTCCGGTACGTGGCCTGCACTCCAGAACCTTGCTGCCCCATCGGCCTTAAGTATCATAAAACACTAACCTTACCAACTTGGCGGTAAATAAAATCTATGTACATTTAGATTAAAACAGCCAGAATATTGAATATTTACGTCGCACTCGGGTCGTTGGTCGAAATAAGTATAATCATTCACAGAAATTGGCCTGAGCCTTTTTTCTGCCGCGACCCGCATACTTAGGGGAAAATTGGGAAATACAAAGATATAGAGCGGACACTTGGATACTTACAGCCGTGGGAATATAACTTACCTAAGATAAAATAAAACATACTACAGCGCCAGGTGTGGGTGCGAATCTTGAAGCCCAATGGGGTCAATAATATTTGTAATATTTTAGTATCATGATAATGAAAATTTTATTATACATTATAGCAAGCTATATTGCATTTGGAGCTAAGTATGGTGTTACTTACCCAATTCGTTCGTTTCAGCCTAATGACAAAGGCTTTCTCCAATAATTTCCACAACTGCGGACGGTACTGCGCTGCCCGTATCCAGGTGCTTCATCCAACCTTCACTAGATCCTAGGTCCACCTAGTGGGAGGCCTGCTACCCACACACACTACGTCTCCTGGCCCATGGTTGTCACTCGAGAACGTTTGCTCCAACGGCCATCAGCTCTATGTACCCCATCCACTGCCACTTGGGTTTAGCAATAACTCTCTCTTCTTAGTCGGGCACTCTTGTCAGAGTGGTCGTGGTTGCGCTGACGAGGTAAATGGTGGGGTAATTTCATCTCCGAGGGTAGCTCTCCTGGCAATATGCTTCCATTTCTGACGGTTAGAGGCGTCGCGAGTACACTGGACCTGGTGGACTCAGTGGCCTTTTTGATGGCGTCTATCCAGCGGGTTGGCGATAACTAACCCAGTAAAAATATTAAAACAATGATGCCACTTCTAGTCTTCGTTTACCCTAGATCATTGCCAATGATCGGTTCCAAGGAGTTGGTAAGAAGCAAAAATCTATTTATCAAAGTATCGGCTGCATCTCCGGAGCCATTTCTCAAACAAGATTAATTACCACGACAAAACTGGGCCCATATTCGCGACGAGCCGTTGACGTGATTCGGGGAATGCCGAAAATGTGGTGTGCTTATGAATTCTTCCGGGTTAGGTTTTAGCCCACATCAATTTGTACTTTAAGCTGTGAAGATACAGTTGAAAACGAAGGAAAATAAGTTTTCCTCGTTAGGGAATTAATTTTTTTAGTGTTAAAGATTTTTGGGCTCCATACAAAACAACACCTAAAGCTTGATCCAGTCTCAGTCATAGATTCTATGATTGGTCTAACAATTTAACCAATCAAAAGCCTCTATGTGTGCTTGAGATTCAATCTAGTTTTAAATGTTGTTTAACATACATATAATTTTTCTAAACAACCGTAAAAACCATTTAAGCCCTAGACAAGGTGTCTAGGGCTAGTGTCATCACCATTTTCATTACAGGTCAAAATATACTAAAACTAATATTATTCGTTCAAAACTAGAATTAACTCCATAATTTAACTGAGCTAGTTTAACAATTCGACAAGTAATTTTTAGTTTAACAACGCCTTAATGTTCGAAGTTAAAAACTGCGCTGAACCGTTCCTTTGAAAAACTCTTTATTTCACGTTTCCTCGTAAACCGCCCGTTAATTGGTGTTAATTAAAAGAGGAATCGTGCCTCGAAGCAAATTGGTCTTTAACGGTGCAACCACACAGCTGTTTATTGTTTATCTGCAAAAACCTTTTTTTTTTCAGTCATAATTATCATCACGACAAAATAGGACTGTGAAAAGTGTTAAGTCGATGTATGGAATTTCACATAATCGACAGTTTTTTGTAATAATATTGCGACAGTATAATATCGATGGAATACGAGTATACGAGTGATATTCAACCAATAGGTACGACGGAAGCTCATACGGTATGATACGGCGAACGTCGGCGAACAAATACGTGCAATGTTTGGCTCGCAAGCGAACGTAATGACTGTAAAAAGTATTGATCAATACAATTAATTTATTAATGAAAATTGATCAGTTGATCCATCTGCTCGTCTGCCACCTATCACTTACAAAACTATGTTCAAATAAAAATTGATCAGTTCAGGAATTCATCATCATTATCATAATTTCAGCCATAGGACGTCCGCTGCTGAAGGCTGAGGCCTCCCCTAATGATTTCCGAGTGGTTCAGGAAGTAGTTATTTTTAATCAGAGCTCTATAGTGTGGTCTAAACCTAACTGTAGACAGGCTAAACAAAGAGTCCCCTATAATTAACTCTACGGCTACCGAATGAAAGGATTAACAGGAACCAAAGTTTTCGAAAAAGCAATGCAAAGAACTAACGGCATTCAGTATTTTGTATACCTACCTTCTATCCTCGTAGGTAATTAGGTAATAAAACTGTTTAAATACGAGTAGGTATTTAAAAATTCAGTTGACTAAGCTAAAAGTGGGTTAAGAGCGTTTACACCGTTTGGCGCAAGAACAGTACTTTTTCAACCCGTTACAATCATTAACCAGTTACATTACAAATATGTTATAGGCATAAATAATTAGGCAATTTCGTCGTCTAAATACACTCGCGAGCAAAACTATGGAATCACTTACATGAAGTTGTTTCCACGCGATCTTGTGTACTAACGAATTTGTTAGTAACAAAAAAAGTGCCACCATTTTAAAGATTAAACTTTTACCTTTAAATTGATACCAAATTCATTTAAATCACACCAGTATTTAAAAAGATATCGCGGCTGATGTGAAGAAGTAAGGAAAAAGACATGTATCAACTGTTTGATACGTCGCGAGTTGCGGCCCATTTACCCCCTATAAAAGCACGTGTTTTCGGATTTTTGCTTTCACACGTTGATCCATACACATCTCAGCTTCTTTTGACACTTTACCTGGGATTCTACACCTTCAGAAGCAGCACAAATCCTTGCACTATTGCAAGAAGGGCTCAGCCAGCGGGCTGTCGCATGTCAGCTCCACATAAGCCAGTCCTGGGTTTCGAAAGATTTAAGACACTTTCAGGAGACTAGTGGCTTTATCCCGAGACCAAGTTCTGAACAGCGCCGGTGCACATCGCAGAAGGATGACCGTTTTTTCATGTCAACCTCTCTATGAAATCGTCATTTAACTGGTATCGACGTCCAGCAAGAGCTCAGAAATGTTCGTAGGATAGCTGTTAGCGTGTGGACAGTTCGTCTAAGATATAAGCAATAGAATTTGACTCCAAAAAGGCCTGCCACAGGCTCGAAACTAACGGCAGGTCACCGATAAGCACGCTTTCAATTGCTCGTACACATCTCGATGGGAAGTCGAGCAAGCCACCCCCATAAGCCACTGTTTCAGCGAACCAGCACTGCACAAATCGCTCCCCAGGCTGCCTATAGACCCGACCTCTTCAACTGCTGCACTGCAAACACAGTCTGCATTCATCGGAGAACAAAACTCGCCTCCATTACTCGCCTACCCATCAAAATAAGTGCGAGTTAATTGAAAGCGTGCTTGTCGGTGACCTGCCGTCAGTTTCGAGCCTGTGGCAGGCCTTTTTGGAGTCAAATTCTATTGCTTATATCTTAGACGATCTGTCCACACGCTAACAGCTATCCTACGAACATTTCTGAGCTCTTGCTGGACGTCGATACCACTCAAATGATGATTTCATAGAGAGGTTGACATGAAAAAACGGTCATCCCTCTGCGATGTGCACCGGCGCTGTTCAGAACTTGGTCTCGGGATAAAGCCACCAGTCTCCCGAACGCGTCTTAAAACTTTCGAATCCCAGGACTGGCTTATGTGGAGCTGACATGCGACAGTCCGCTGGCTGAGCCCTTCTTGAAATAGTGCAAGGATTTGTGCTGCTTCTGAAGGTGTAGAATCCCAGGTAAGGTGTCAAAAGAAGCTGAGATGTGTATGGATCAACGTGTGAAAGCAAAAATCCGAAAACACGTGCTTTTATAGGGGGTAA
The DNA here is from genome assembly GCF_963855985.1 of Ostrinia nubilalis. Classification (NCBI taxonomy): domain Eukaryota; kingdom Metazoa; phylum Arthropoda; class Insecta; order Lepidoptera; family Crambidae; genus Ostrinia; species Ostrinia nubilalis. The sequence goes on from NC_087106.1 coordinate 12,445,627, forward strand.
ATGGGCCGCAACTCGCGACGTATCAAACAGTTGATACATGGTCTTTTTCCTTACTTCTTCACATCAGCCGCGATATCTTTTTAAATACTGGTGTGATTTAAATGAATTTGGTATCAATTTAAAGGTAATAGTTTAATCTTTAAAATGGTGGCACTTTTTTTGTTACTAACAAATTCGTTAGTACACAAGATCGCGTGGAAACAACTTCATGTAAGTGATTCCATAGTTTTGCTCGCGAGTGTAGTTAGTTGCGAAAATGTTTCGATTAGTATAGTATTTAAGAGTTCTATCAAGATAAGTCCACACAAGTTTTCAAATTTCCACTTTAGCGTCAGTTTACAAACTGATTTTTTTTATTAAAATACTGTGAAAACGATATAACAAACATTTATATCCTATAGCATAGATCCTTAGGCAAATACACTCGACGTCAAATAAATCGCACCTCCCGCGACAAGCATTATCAAACGTATGCATCCCCACTTCCCACTAATATTGGTACCATTTAAAAGCCTAGTTCTAACCTTCATTTCATTAAAGGAAAGGTTTTTACCCCAAAAATGTGTCTTTAGAAGGATCCAGAGTCACTTCTTCAAAAAATAGGTAGTTACGCTAGAGCCAACTTTTATGGCTATAAAACTGTTAAGTTGGGTTTAATTGCTATCCATCTGTTAAAGAGGACACGTGAAATCATTATTTGGTTTTATAACCATAAAAATTGGTCTCATTGATCCCATAGGTGGGCCCAAAGTGAGGTATTTTTTCAAGTCACATTTATGGTATATGTTAATCATTTATTAAGAAATTAAATGTGTTTTTCTTTAAGGATATTTATTGGGCTTTCAAATAACACCAATATTGTTGGGGTACCATGATTGTGTCAGAAGAAAATCGTTAAAGTTCGCGTCGCGGAAGGTGCGGTTTATTTGATGTTGAGTATAGTTGAGAAAATTCTTAGATTTAGGCATTTTACAATAAGAAATCACAAATTCAAAGAACGTGAAATATCCAAAAATCAAAGTGATTTTTAAAATAAAAAAAAAACTATTGCCCTCTGCATGCCCGTTTTGCCCGTGTGCCGGTGCTCGCTTTAGGCCACCCCCTCGGGCAAAGTGAGCAAGTGATAGTGTTTCGTATTTGAGTGCCTACTTTTTATATATTAGACAAATGAATGATTTGAAAACGCCATGTCAAACTACAATAAATGTAGTAACTGATCACGATAAAAACTTATTCCGTTTTGCTTATTCTGTGTGTTTTTTTCTTACTTTACCTTAAGGTGCCCGCTTTGGGCCAGTCTCCCCTACTTTGAAACGATATATCGTTCATTGTTATTGTTTTGCTATAAACATTTGAAAATTATTAAAAAACGCCGCGCGCGAATCATTTCCAATGATGCCCCTTGAAACGCCGCGCTTCGCGTAAACGCTCTTAAGTCGCTGGAAGACTCAAAGTTACTGATAGCTTATAGCTAATTTAAAATTGGTATCCTACTTCCTACTAATAGTATAAATGCGAAAGTTTGTGTGGATGTCTGGATGTTTGTTACTGTTTCACGCAAAAACTACTGAACGGATTTTGATAAAACTTTACAGTATTATTGTTTATAGCCCAGAATAACATATAGGCTATAATTTATGACGATTTGTGACAACCTAAATTTCACGCGGGTGAAGCCGCGGGCAAAAGCTAGTAATACATAATGATATTTTAGAGCTGGTAAGATAAGCGTAGAACCGGTCGTTGTAGAGATCTTTGAAGGAGGGCTTTGTCCAGCAGTAGGCAGTAGAAACGAACTTAAGAAACCCTCTGTTTTAAATACAATATAGTAAATATACTTTTTTTTAAAGATTATTAGCAATTTATATTGCACAAATTACTAAAGTCCCGTTAGTCCCTCGTGTTAAGCTTATATAAGCTAGTGTTACGAGTGGGATCACCACAATAGTCGAGCGGCGGTGGGATTCGAACCCGCGTTCCTCGGATCTCGAGTCGGTCAGTCCGACTATCGTGTCGTTCACCGTTAGGCTATCGTGGCTTTGACTTTAACCTTGCAGTGTTTGTTATAACATTTACTGTAGGTACTATTAAAGGCCGGTCGATCTATTCTCATAAAAAAACACTGGATACTTAACTTTCACAGTATATTGCCTTATTTTAGATACAATTCATCACTTAGCACAAAAGCGCGCGGAGTCGTCTCCTTACTCAAGCTCGTTCCTCTATTCTGACGTTTGATCCTAGTGTGACATTGACGTATTGTCAATGTCACTATGACAGCATCTCATTGGCCACAACGATACCGTTATTTTAACGTTTTAGATTTTTCATAATTAACAGTACATAGCATAGATAGACATAGACTTAAATGAATAAAGACGCTTATCAAAATAAGTAAAATTTTATAAAAAAAAATAAAACTGACTCCAAAAAACCTACACTAAAACGTAGAAAAATAATTACTAATTACCTACTTATTTATTAGGACGAATTATTAATATTTATGTAGGTATACCATGATTGATACTTCTGGAGTCGGTGCCAAGATTATGAAACATGTAAAGTTTGCCTGCACCGACTCCAAAAGTATCAATCATGGTATACCTACATAAATATTAATAATTCGTCCTAATAAATAAGTAGGTAATTAGTAATTATTTTTCTACGTTTTAGTGTAGGTTTTTTGGAGTCGGTTTTATTTTTTTTTATAAAATTTTACTTATTTCTTGCTTTTTAGTTAACTAATTATTACCTTGATGTTACCACTGAAGGTAGACAGTACACTGAGACCAAAAAAAATTGGTTCATAATCGGCGGAGATATTGCGTATAAAAAAGTTCATCCCCAATTTTCCACCCTTGGGGGTGAAATATTTTCTTCAAATTCGCATGAAACCACCCTTATGATAATACCTATTCAACAAAAAAATTATTGTTCAAATTGGTTTATAATCGGCGGAGATATTGCGTATAAAAAAGTTCATCCCCAATTTTCCACCCTTGGGGGTTGTTTTTTTTATTATTAAATTTAAATGGGACCACCCTTGAGGTATTACCTATACGCCGAAAAAAGATTTGTTCAAATCGGTTCATAATTGGCGGAGTTATCGCGTAACAAACATAGAAAAAAAAAAAAAAAAAAAAAAAGATACGGGTCGAATTGAGAACCTCCTCCTTTTTTGAAGTCGGTTGATAATATTAAACACTCACACACAGATGATGCTAAATGAAAGCTTGACATTGAAATACAGATTAGACCAACGTTATAACAGCTATACTAACACTGCATTAACACTCGTAGCTTCCAAGATGTTATCTCAGTCAAGATGAACAGCGACCACGTCGACAATTCAATCCCTCACTTGTTGCCTCCTCGTTCCCGCTTTCAATTAACTGCATTGGGACGCGGCGGGAATTCATTAGTATGACTTACCTGGGGCTGGGAGTAGTCGCTATCTAGCAGTCGCTATAATGGGCACCGGTTGATATCTGTTGATGGCATCTGTCTGATAGCAGTAGGTATGCTATTAGCAATCTGCCATGACTTTCTGTACAGCATTGAATACTTGAGTATAAGTGATTTATATGGTGCGGATAAGTAGTCGCTATAATAGGTACCGGTTGATATCTGTTGATGGCATTTGTTCAAATTTGAGGACTTAGTTTGAAGAAATCCGATAGCAGTGTATCATTAGCAATCTATCATAACTTTCTGTATAGCATTAGATACTATAGGTGATTTATATGGTGCCTGCGGGTGAGTAGTCGCTATAATAGGAACCGATTGATATCTGTTGATGGCATCTGTTCGACTTGGAGCTCTTAGTTTGATGAATTTTGATAATAGGACATTCATCATTTCAGCCATAGGTCGACCACGGCTGAACATAAGCCTCCCTCAATGATTTCCACAAAAGCCGGTTAGTAGCGGCCTGCATCCAACGCCTTCCTGCTACCTTTATGAGGTCGTCGGTTCACCTTGTGGGTTTTGGGCGTCCAACGCAGCGCTTTCCAGTACGTGGCCTCCACTCCAGGCATTACTTATAGTTAATTATGACTTTCTGAACAGCGTTAGAAACTCAAAAGTGATTCTACTCGTATAGAACTAGTGCAAATAAACAGTCGCTATCTAACAGTCGCTTTAATAGGCACCGTTTGATATCTATTCATAGCATCTGTTCTTATTGGAGCTCCTGCTTTGATGAATTTTGAAAAGGTTTATCTACAGTATTAGAAACTGATAGAGTGCGGATGTCTAGTCGCTATCAATTAGTAGTTTTAATTGCCACCATTTGATATCTATGGAAGATATTTGCTCCAATCCAAGCTCTGCGATGAATTCTGACTGTAAGCATTATCGATCTACCATTTCCTGTAAGGTATTAGAAATTCGTAAGCGGTTTATACCTAGAACTGTGGCCTAATTCACGTATTTTGACACAGTCAAAATCTCGCTGACGTTCGGAAGTCGTCCCATTGAAAAACAGTTCTAAATCCGTATTTACAAGGATAGAACGATTACTCGATAGGATCGCAACTCAGCGATTTGTTGTCGTACAAGTTTTGTTATGTGAAGGCTACTGTAGAGCGTCAGTTTAGTATGACTTGATAACGACGTTATCTTTGACTTATCTAGTTCAGGAGTAGGCAACCTTTTAAGATTGAAGACCAATTTCAAAATTTTCCAGTCCTTGAATAGCCAGTAATGATTTTTTTTAAGTAAGACAAGGCAGGTATTTTGAGATCGCACCAGGTGTTAAGTGAGATGCAGTCTAGGATGGTACATATCTGCCCTATAAGTGCCTATAAAACTCGCCTTGAAAAGGCTCGCATTAAGTATAGTGTTCTGGAAAGACAGCAGCAGGCAACGAATTCCAGTCCCTAGCTGTTCGAAAAGAGTCATCGAAACGCTTAGTGCGAGCTGGTGCGAACTCAGCTATTTGTTGTCGTTGAAGTTTTGTTGCGTGAATAAGGCTACTGTAGACTTGATAACGATGTTGACTTTGACTTCTATAGTTCAGGAGACGGCAATCTTTTAAGGTTGTAGAACAATTTCAAAATTTTCCAGTCCTTAAAGAGCCAGTAGTTTATGTTTTATTTTAGTGTGTATGTAATCATCATCATCTGAATTCTGGGTTATAGCAGACATATCAACTCTGAAAGGGATCAACACCGTATCGCCTTTTGCTAGCTGTCATCATGCTGTCATCGCCTTTCGCGCGCTGTCAACCGCGAGGCGAGGCGTTTACATCACGGTGCGGATAAGTGTGCGTTGAAGTATGGAGTTTCATACAAAGAATACTGACAGCCTCGAGTTGATACGGTTACGATCCCTTTCCGAGTTGATAAATGTGCTACAGCCTTTATTCTTCAATGGTAAAGCAAATAGAGTAATTTTCCCTACGCTGGCCAGACGGGTTGGAAATACTGTTAGTCGCTTGTATGAAGTTTTTTGTGTTAGTAAAAATACGGCAAACCCGCCTCAGCTCAGATTGCAGATAATCTAAAGATGATAAACGTCTTAAACTGTGGTCGTTAGAACATTACCAAGAGCAATTTTTAAAAAGTCATTTAGAGAAAGCAAGCCATAAGCCGTTTCTTAATGTTGCCGAGGAAATTCAACTCAGAAGCAAATCGTTATGACGTCATAAAGTAACCCCGTTGTTGTAGCAATGAAAAGTTGCTTACTCATAGTGTTAGGTGTTTTGGATTTTATGGGACGTCCCAGTTGAGTCTTGCATAAGGATTGATGGGCTATAAATAAAGTGATTGTTCTGTTTGTAACAATAGACGAAAGATGAGAGATGAGAGAAAGTTAAGAGATAGAATAATCGTTAGGTAGTATTAGAAGATTTTATTCATCGTTTGAAATTGTAAATAATGATATTTACAAGGATATTTATTTGAATAAAAATGAAAGTATATTCGGTACGTAAAACACAAAAACCATTTAGATAAGAATGTGCCTAGACCAAACACAAACATGTAATTGCCTAATCGGTTGGACTGATTTTAATGGACCTTCTACTGGCAGAAATATATTACAAGAAGTGACTTAAGGCCGGGTAGCAGAGAAAATGGCGAAAATGAGGTTTTCATTTTTCATTTTTGAGGTACTAAACAGTAAAATTAAAGGCTAAGATTTTTATTGGGCATAGTTGAGGATATTTTCTAGGGCTATTAACGGATGGAAACACGATTTGATGAAGTTGACTCGATAGAATAAATTCCCAAAGTTACCTCTATTCGTTTTCTATTTATGGTTTTATTTTTAAAATAAGCGATTTGAGATTCTAAATCTTTTACTAAACTAAAGTTCAGAAATAACTTGAGGGCTTTTAACGGATGAAATTTTTATATTGCGTCTTATTTAGTTACAATGTTAAAAAATGTGGAAAAAATCGTCCATGACGGCTTGGACAATCTCAATCAGTCGCGCGGTGGCGCTTACGGAGGACGGACGCGTGTCAGTTTTTTGGCCGTGACAGTTCGCGATTTGTCAATATTTTTGACAATGATGACTTTGATGAGTCACAGTTTAACACGCTCACTGCGTTATGAGGTCTAAAAAGCCACATGCAGAACTTATCGCAGGTGCGGCAGTCATAATCGCGTTCTCTCACTCTGTGCGGGGGGCGACTATTTTAACATTTCTATGAGTACAACAGAGACAAATATATCAAATTGCTTCTCTTACGAAGCCTAGCATAATGACGTAGACAATATTGTATGAGGTCGATTAGGTCCCATACGCACTGGATAGAAATTAATCACGTTCAGTGCGTCGTGAGGTCTGAACTGCCTCAAAAATTGCAGGCCTCATAACCGCACAGGGTGAGGCGCGGGCGCCGCGCATTTAGAGTAGTGATGTGATAAGTTTCGATACGGACGCACGCTGTTAGCCGGTGACACATTAACACTGACTTTTTACCAAAAAATGGCATTTGTATACACTTAACGCACGTATTTATTTCAGGTATTCCTAGTGGCAGATAACAATAATAATAATAATAATAAAGCTGAGACACTTAAGTGTAAAAACTAAAATAATAATAATAATAATTTTGGACATTTTACACTGCGCTTCTAGTCCCAAACTAAGCAAAGCTTGTACTATGGGTACTAGACAACGGATATAAACATACTTAAATACTTTTTTTTTTGTAAATACATACATATTATTATACATAAAAAACACCCAGTCAAATTACAAACAAATATGTTCATGCACACAAATACTGTGCGGGAATCGAACTCGCAACCTCCGGAATAGTAGTCCGTTTCGAACCACTACACCAAACGGCCGACAATGATGTGCTGAACATTCGCTTAAAAAAGGTGGTCAACGAAAGCGCTGCGTAGGTTGCTACGACAGATTAAGACTAACACTAAAATAGCACTCAGGCTGCAAAAAAAAACTAAAAAAATTGTAACTTTTTGTGTTCTGTGTGACAAATATCCTACTGTTTGCCCTGTTTTAATGAAAAACACTTTAATTAAAAACAAATATTATAATTTTATGGTAACTGAAATTTTGTTTTATTCCCATCCCTAGTCGAGACACAAATTGGACTTTCTTTCAGTGCGAAATGAGGCAGAAAAGATGTCATATATATTTTTTTAATTTATTCAATACCAAAATGTCATAACTATGGGCGAAGCTAGTTTAAGGTTAAACATCTATTTAAGTTTATAATAGAAAAGTTTCAAACCAATATTGTCTTTTCTGAGCTATATTTAAAGTATTTTTAGAAACAATATTTTGTGAGGCAGAAAAGGTCTCATACGCACTGTAAAGAAGTTCAATATTGACTCGAAAAGACCTCATACGCACTGGCTGAAAGTCTACGAAAAGTGGTTTCGCAGTGAGCGTGTTAATAATATCAGTGTTACTGGAGAAAGCTTAAATTTTTGATAATTAAGAATTATCAATTTTGTCTACCTACTGAAAGAAGAACGTTCATCTGTGACCCAGGCCCGACAGAAACGAGACATACCTCAGTTTTTTTGTCATGTCTTAATTAGTTAAATTATATATTTTTTATATTCGAAATCCATGTATAACACCAAAATATTACCCTTTGTTTTTGTTCAGGCGTTATACAAAAACTAATACAAAATGCCTATTTATCACCAAAATTGGTAAATGTATGTTCCTACATGTCTATTACAGCTGCTATGGAATGTATCTAGGTGACCTGGAGATACAGCCGGATTATACAGGGTGGAAACGAGAAATTACAAAATCCAAAAATTCAATGTTACCAGCTTCCATAATCTGTAACCTATTATTGGTACCATTTGAAAGAGCTCGTGAAGCACTTTCAGAATCAGAAACTAGTTTTTAGATATCTTGTATAGTTTAGAAATAATCGAGTGAGATCACTATTCGTTCCATATGAATAACCACCCTGTATAATCCGGTTGTATCTCCAGGTCACCTAGATACATTCCATAGCAGCTGTAATAGACATTTAGGTACATACATTTACCAATTTTGGTGATAAATAGGCATTTTGTATTAGTTTTTGTATAACGCCTGAACAAAAACAAAGGGTAATATTTTGGTGTTATACATAGATTTCGAATATAAAAAATATATAATTTAACTAATTAAGACATGACAAAAAAACTGAGGTATGTCCCGTTTCTGTCGGGTCTGGGTTTTTTTTGTATGGGGCGTGACCGTTCTTCTTTAAATCGTTCGCATCCTTTTAAACGAAGACTCTACTCATGATACATAGTACATTCCTCAAATATGAGACAAAACCAATGAGTTAAAATTTCATTTTAATAGTACCTACATACAATCGTCTTACACTCTTTAGAAGAGCACACTGACACAAATAAATAATAAAAAATACTGTCCAAGGTCTGTAGCTAAAGGTCTAAGCTGTAAGATAGAAGAATCTTCTAGCCAAAAAGATGGCAGATGCAGCAGATGTCAACGGATTTAAAACTGTAGTTCATATGACTCCTTGTAGACTTGAGTCTCTAGAGCGTCCCTTCCTCCACCATGCGTAAGAATGTTTCAAAAATACTGTCTAAGGTCCGTAGCTAAAGGTCTAAGCTGCAAGATAGAAGAATCTTCTAGCCAAAAAGATGGCAGATGCAGCAGATGTCAACGGATTTAAAACTGGAGTTCATGTGACTCCTTGTAGACTTGAGTGTCTAGAGCGTCCCTTCCTCCACCATGCGTAAGAATTTTCACAAAAATACTGTCTAAGGTCTGTAGCTTAAGGTCTACGCTGCAAGATGGAAGAATCTTCTAACCAAAAAGATGGCAGATGCAGCAGATGTCAACGGATTTAAAACTGGAGTTGATGTGACTCCTTGTAGACTTGAGTGTCTAGAGCGTCCCTTCCTCCACCATGCGTAAGAATTTTCACAAAAATACTGTCTAAGGTCTGTAGCTAAAGGTCTACGCTGCAAGATGGAAGAATCTTCTAACCAAAAAGATGGCAGATGCAGCAGATGTCAACGGATTTAAAACTGGAGTTGATGTATGGAACGGTCGCTTTTTTGTAACCTTTATAATTTGGTCGGCTTATAGAAGAATTCCTGATATTTTTTTGCAGTTCGATAACTTTCTTATAAGTCGTAATATAAAGCTGAAATTAACAGGATAGCTTATTCAAGGAACATTTTAATTTGTCCATTGTATGCCATGTTCCCTTGTTATAAGGGAATCGCGTATTCGGCCACGAAAGTAAGACTGTTAAAATAAATTAGATTTCTTGAAATCTCTCTTTTGCGCAAAGCCACATCATTTATATTTACTGTGGTTATAAAGATGTACCAAGGGTACATGCTACACCTTTTTATTCGATTGTAAGAGTACTGGTTTACTCACAAATCCGTTTTATCTGATTTTCGAAATCATTTAATTACACTTGATTACACTGGTGTTTATCATTCAAATCAATGACTAATGTTTGAACTAATTTGGACATATCAAGGTCTATCATTGGTATTTTTTTCAAACTTCTGCGTTGAGTCATTTACGAGATCTGGGACATCACAAAACATTACCCCAGCAAAATTCTAAATAACTTGAGAACCGGAACACGAACAAATTTTGCTATTCGTGGACAAATTACTACGCAACAAGAGATAGAACCGGAATAGAACGATAGAACGACTTTCAAAAAAAAAATTTTCCAGTGTAATGTTTGAAACGTTACCCCAGCAAAATCTGTTTTTTCCTAATAACTTTAAAACTATAATTTGAACGAATTTTGCTATTAGTGGACAAATTTCTGCTCACGATGGACTAATTATCTGCTATACTCTCGACTCTCTAAAGCACAACATTTATAAAAATTTTGCTTCGGTAATGCACTCCAGGTGTGTGATGCTCATTGCTCATAGTGATTTTCGATACAGAGTCCCGTACATACGTTATACATAAATTATGGAAAGAAAACACCCAGACCAATACAAACAAATATGTATGCAATTTTAGTATGATATTTTTATTTATTAATAAACAAAAAGACTGAAAAAAATTGATGCGTGTACTGATTAATGTAATTAACCTCATGCAAAGTTTCGTGAATTGCAACAACTATAATTTATTATCCAAGCTCTAAATAATCGCTACTACGAGTAACTGATCATAAAATGTTTTTCCAATCGCTCAAGCTCCCGAGGATCTACCGATAGGTCGGGTGACGTAATCTTGAAATTCTTTTAGCCGGCGCGGAACTTCCGGAAGGTCGGGTGACGCCACGCCTCTTTGAACCGTGTTTACTTTGGCAGTTATATTCTAAATTTATTCGATTCTAAAATAATTATATTCCGAAAAATTTTGAAAGTTGTTTTAATTTGTATCACTTGGATATGATTTGTATTAGAAAGTGCTGTGAGTGTGACGCTTGAACGGAAGGAAGTCAACCTAACCTAACCAACTGCGTATTTCTATACTGTGTAGCCGCGAGAGCTCTTTGGCGCGCTGTCTTCGGCGAAGTATTGCGCGCGCAGATTTTGACAGCGCGAAATACCTACTTTAGCAGAAATACCAAGCCTTAACCAGTTTCTATTTTAGAGAAATAGTGTATCGCGTAAAAATGAAACTCTAGTAGGCCAAAGATGCGCACCTCGATAAGCGGTTATCACGCCATTTTATCGATTTTGCCCATACATTTTGACGTCGATAAAAATATCACGGCGCGCATCTTAGACCTACTGAAGTTATCAGCAAAATCTGCAATATACAGAAATTCTATCTTATTAATACTAAACTAACTAAGTAAAACAATTCGCGCAAACCAAAATAATATTCCATACACGTCCCAATTACAGATCCCTTTGGCAACACTACAGGACGGACCGTAACCGCTATGCGGCAAATTGTTCTATCGTCAACAAATACTCGCTATCTTTCAGGTCTAGATGCACTCAGCAGCAAACCGTTTCCTAGGCAATAGTAATAAGATTTTACTATGGCCGATAGTGGTGGGACACAAGCGATACATTTGTATACCTTGAAATGTATTAAAAGCCACACGTAATTTTTAAGATACCATACCGATGCCTAAGTTTTAGAATTTTGAAATCCCAAGTCTTTCCATGTCCGGGTAAGCCATGGGTAGTCCGGTACCCCGTTAGAATCGCTACGGTCATCCATCAGGGATTCCCCTGACTTCGACCTGATTCAAATTCAAATTCAAATTTTTTATTGCTTATTAAGTGTTTACAATTAGGTCTTAATCTAAACAATGGGCTTATAACTTAATAACCCGTTAATGGGTTGGATCCCAGCATCTGCGTTCAAAATTTATATTTCTGTATTTCTTGTTATCTAGCTATAGTTTTAGATAAAGATGTTTTTGACTTATTTTATTCTTAACAAGGTAACGTTTCATCAAAGCTAGATGTACCTATGCTAAAAGTATTACCTCTATTATTAAGACTAACTCTATCATTATTGGAGTAGGAATCTACATATTTATCAATACTTAATTATTTTTAACGATTTAAAAGTATTCTAAAAATACGTAGGTACGGATACTGCTTGTTAACTACCACATCACTACCCCAGGCTGGTTAAAACCGTATTCAGCGGTGCAAGTAAGCTAAATCTCTATTTTCTAAGTACACAGTTGCAAATCCCGTCCGATATTACTTTTGCTTCTGTTTATAGTAGAAAAAGAAGTAAATGGACAATAGTATTGTGTCCATTTACAATTTAAACTGCAACGTCTCAAGATTGCTAAGATGTTACGATTTTAACTGGTTTGCATTTTATACCTATGTTTTTATTATTATAACGTAGGGAAACACTGGTAAAAGAATTTATCATCATCATTTCAGCCGCAGGACGTCCACTGCTGAACATAGGCCTCAATGATTTCCATAATGACCGGTTGGTAGCGGCCTGCATCCAGCGCCTACTTGTTACTTTTATGAGGTCGTCGGTCCACCTTGTGGATGGACTTCCTACGCTGAGCTTTCCGGTACGTGGCCTCCACTCCAGTACCTTGCTGCCTCATCAGCCGTCAGTCAGTGATGACATATGGTACGGAAACGTGGCCTCTCACTATAGGCCTTATAAATAAGCTCAAAGTTGCACAGCGTGCTATGGAGAGGGCTATGCTCGGTGTTTCTTTACGAGATCGAATCAGAAAGACTTCATGAATAGCCCTAAATGTCTGATGCCCGTTTTGACCATCAATCCTTAATTTTTAAGTGACCTCTATGAAAACAAAATACCTGTTATGTGTTACCATAGGGGTCCCTTAAAATTAGGCATTGATGGTGAAAACGGGCATGAGATTCTTATTTGATTGATTCTTCTCAGGTCTGAGATATTACGTTCCACGAGAGTAACTGCCCCAATGAATTCCTCCAAAGCTGGGTATTACTACTCAATCACATTCACAAGTCGTTTTCAAATAGTTACAAACTGCCAGAAACCTACACGTATTATTGAAGCATTCGCATTTCAAATCGTGTGCGGTTTTACCTAGAATTCTCGTCGGTCGACTTACTCGTATTATGAATTCTACTAACGAAGCTATTCCCAATCCCAACTCTCGTTCCCAATGTTGCAGACATTACTGTAGTCAACATTTCACAGGCTGGCCGCCAATTAAACCCAACCAATGAATTTATTCAGAAGGTATAATTAATAAGAGGAATCACAGACAGGTTGATTTGATGGCCTTTTTAAGCATAAGCCATTTCTAGAAAAAAAATTGCCACTTTCTTTAAAAATACATCTTTAGCAATTGAACATCTTAGACAATATTTACACAATGCTTAATAACTGAAAACGTGTTTAGTATCTAGTTAAAAATTCATAACATTCATTAACTTTCTGTAGGCTTTAAAAGACCTTAATCAGTAAATAAATAGGTAAATGTTAAAGGTTACATCCTTACACGAGCCGCTAATTATTCAGCTCAAAATAGAGTATAGATCAGAATCTATCTTTCTAAATATAAAAGGCGAAACTGACTGACTCACTGACATATCAACGCACAGCCTAAACGGCTAAACGTAGGCACTTGAAATTTGGAAGGGACGTAGCTTAGGTACCGTAGAGGTGTACTAAGAAAGGAATTCCCGAAATACCCACGGGAACGGGAATTAGCTGGAAAATCCTTTTGTATGAAAAATCTAAACCGCTTTAGTTAGACGCTTGAAATTTGGCATGCAGGTACCTTAGTAAACTTAAAAATTAGTTACAACAGGATATTGCAAAATTTCCACGGGAACGGGAGTTAGCGGGAAAAACATTTGTATAAAAAATCTAAACCGCGTAAGATGAAGAAGAAGAAGAAGATGAAGGTGGTAAAACGGGATCCACGCGTACGAAGTCGCGGGCGGCCGCTAGTAATTAATAATTTTCCAAGTAATTTTTATGAATAAAATAAATTAAAATAGAAGGGAGAATAAATTTCATAAATATAAAGGTCGAACCCCAGAGGAAATTCCGTGGACAGGAATTCGAAACATGTGCAAACAATTTGTTGACAAGTAAAATCATAAAGGTTTTGCCCAAAAATTTTGCGTAACGTATACAATTTTCATTTAACTTAGAAATACTTTGTCCTACGGATAAGCCTTGCTTTGAAAGTTGACAAATTCTTTTGGAGGCCCCACGTACGAGGAACGGTTGCAGTAAAAAATTAACGGCCATAACACGCTAAGCTTTTTTACAGTTACTTGCACCATGTCGTGTGGACGTCCACGCACAAGGTGGACCGTCAACATAGCAAAGGTAGAGCAGAAAGGCGCTGGACGCAGGCCGCTGCCATAGGCAACATGGAAAGCATTGGAGGAGGCATATGTTCAGCAGTGGACGTCCTATGTCCTTAGTAAGCAATAAATAATTTGAATTTGAATTTGAATATGAGATGATTATGATGATTGAGTTATTTTGTCTCTGCAAGATATTGTTGGCTCTTCTGGTTATGCTCATGTCAGAATGCTAAGGGTTAACAATGGCCGGCCGTTATTTCGTGTGAACTGATTTGCCGCGCGTGATTTCACTTAACCCATGAATTTACGGCTGATTGACTCCGGAATCAGGATCAAAGAGTTTATGAGCCGGAGTGGGGCCAAACTCCAAGTTGAAAAGAGTGAACAATTTTATTTTATGTTGCTCGTAATAAAAATCTGGCTAAAAAGCTTTCTGAGTCTAAACACTCGCCTATTTGAGTAAGCTTACCAGTTGTATTAAGTGAACGACAAACGCTGCAAAGCGGCGCGCTGCGATGTGACGCGACGCGACCCGATTTGAAATGTCATGTAACTGTTGCAGTGGCCTAAGAAGTCGCGCAATATAACATAGGTACGTCGTGATCGTGATATATTTATTGGTCGCATTACGTCGCGTGGCGCTTTATGTCGCGTTCCGACGCTTCTTGTCGTGTTCCGTCGCTTCATATCGCGTTCCGTCCGTCGCTTCATGTCGCATTCCGTCGCTTATGTTACGTCAGTACGTAATCAGACACACAATCAAAGACAATTAACATGGTACTGTCATGATTTTTAGAATATATTGTTATTATTTTAGTGAATTTAAAAAAATGTTACGATTTTAGTATATATTTTAAAGTTAAAAAGTGGCAACACTGTTAAAAACTTCAATCTTGTTTGGCAAGGAAGTGGTAATGTGGAGGGGATAGAGAGGCTTGTTGTAGGCCTAGAGCTCACTCAGAATCATTACTCTGTTAGCTTCGATAGAACTCAGACCACTTGACGAATCTATGTCCGATAGCTGTTATAATAATTATTGTGAGTTAAATATTGAGTAATTGAAGTGTAAGTGTGTAAGTGGAAATATACTCGAGTTTGGCTGGAATAAAGTGGTTTATTTTTATCTCAGAAGTGGGATAAGAACAGAACAAAAGGTATGTAACGCTAATTTCTTTTTTTTCTACGTTTGAAAATTATGAAACTATCTGATCAATTTTTTTTTATTATTATTATTATAACATTTGGCCAATTTTCAAAGTAAATTAACAGTAATTACTGTGTTATTCACTTTGCTAAGGATATTCTTTAGTTGTGCAAAAATGAAATTGCTCAAACGGCCAGGGTATCGGACACATAATACTTATGGTCCAGATTCCTTTTGCTTTAAGCTTACGACGAAAGTACCCATTTTTTTTTAAAGTAATTTCTACTGCATGGTGGCAATTTTAAATTAACTTGGTAATGAAATTGATTTAATGGTTTGATTTACGCGTTTAGATGCTGACAAATTTTGTTCTCTCCGTAAAATATAGATTAACTTTCCACAAAGTTTGAATTACCAATGATTTACAATTGAATAACAAAGTATAAAGTGTTTTTTTTTTTATTTGAATGGTCTACGTATGCTTAGGTTTAGTATACTGATATCAATTGAAATTATTGCTAGATTGAGTGGGCTATGTATGTTCACTGGACTAGTTAGGGGGCAGTGTATGTTTGGTCACTGGATTTTTGAGTGGGTATGTTTCCCGCTGGATTTTTTGAGTGGGTATGTTTCCCGCTGGATTTTTGAGTGGGTATGTTTCCCGCTGGATTTATGAGTGGGTATGTTTCCCGCTGGATTTTTGAGTGGGTAGGTTTCCCGCTGGATTTATGAGTGACCTGCATACATTTGTCGGATATTTTGAGTAAGCTAGGTTTGCTTACTGGATAAAGCTATAATGTTTGTTAATTAAATAGGCTATTTTACTAGATCAAATGAAATACCAATATTTTCAAGATTTTATTTCATAGAAAAGCTACATACAATAATAAAATAGTTTTAGATTGATCATGCCATTTTACATACAGTCTGGAACGGTTTATTTCGGTGAATTATTATAAATTACAGAAACAAATGACTTCTGATGACGAACACGGTACACCACGGGGAACGCCGCCTGGTTTGCTTCCGAAGCGGCGTGGACGAGTAAATAAGTCTAAGCGGAGAAGGAGTCCTTCTTCTTCTTCCACGTCGAGCAGCGAACCTGTACCTAGGAAGTCGCTTCTAGAGAGCTTACATGGAACGACAAAGCCAACGAGGCATTTAAAAAGTGTAAGGAGAGCTTACAAAGCGCCGCTACACTTCATTACCCGTTACCCGATGCGGAGTTATCGCTTATGACCGACGCTTCAAACACATGCGTCGGCGCGGTTTTACAGCAAAAGGTAAACAATGTGTGGCAACCACTTGGTTATTTTTCAAAGAAGTTGTCTCAAACTGAAATAAAATATTCAACTTATGATAGGGAATTGTTAGCTGTTTATATGGCCATCAAATATTTTAAGAATTTGTTGGAAGGTCGCGTCCTAACAATATTCACTGACCATAAACCACTAGTATATGCGTTTTCTAAACTCAATAATAATGATAAGGAAAGTCCGAGACGAGTTAGACATCTTTCATATATTAGCGAGTTTACTACCGATATTCGCTATATTAGCGGACCGAATAACGTAGTGGTTGCGCCATTTGTGGCTGGATGGTAAGGTGGTGTAAATGTGTGCCTGATTTGATTCTCTTTACAAAATTCCTGAAACTCATTACTAGTAAAGGTTCTTCCATTATCTGTAACTAAATGTACTGGTAACCCAAATCTTGAAAATAGCGACTTGAATATCTCTATAGTGCGCGTTGATGTAATATTTGCCATTTCAAAAGCTTCTGGCCATTTTGAGTAACTGTCGACCACAACCAAATACATTTTGTTATAAAATGGGCCCAGAAAGTCGGCATGAATTCTATACCAAGAGGAGGGGGGCAGAGGCCATGGTTTCTGAATTTTTGAGGGTGTTTTACTATTTTGCAGACAAACAAGGCAGTTTTTAGTAATATTTTCTATCTCTGCATCTAGACTAGGCCACCAGAAATATGAGCGGGCGATTTCTTTCATACGTATGATTCCAAAATGGCTTTTATGCAAATATTTTAAGACATGTTTTCTAAGTGTGCATGGGATTATAATGCGGTAGCCCCAAAATACATATCCTCTATCAAGTGAAAGTTCTTCCTTTCTATTGTAAAATGGTAAAAGCTCGTTTGGGATCATTTTCTTGACTGGCCACCCATCTGCCATATACCTAACCAACTTAGTTAGACTTAAATCTTTGTTAATTTCTTGTTGTATCATTTTCCAGTTTATAGTGCCGATTTTGGAATCATTTACATAACATTCATAACTTAATACTTCATCTACACATAATGAATTAACATGTTTTATATTTTCTGTTTTGGTTGCCGTGCGTGATAGATAATCAGCTGGGTTCTCAGTGGATTTAATGTGACGTACTTTATAGTTAAATGCTGACATAAAAATAGCGTAATGTTGCAACCGCTTGGCTGCCATTTTTGGTATTCCTTTGGTAGGTCCTAATATTCGTGTTAGAGCAGCATTATCTGTTTCAAGTTCAAACTGTCGACCGTAAATATAATTATAAAATTTTGTTATATCAAAAATGATAGCCATAGCCTCTTTATCAATGGTAGAATATCTTTGTTCTACATCATTTAATTTTTTACTAGCGAATGCAATGGGTTTGACAATACCATCAACATCTCTACTTGACAACACCGCACCCAAACCAATATCTGATGCATCACAAGTTAATATTATGGGCAACTTTGGGTCATAATGTCGTAAATTATTGGCATTAGCCAGTCTTTTTTTTATGTTATTAAATGCATTTTCACATTCTGAACTCCAAATAAATTTATTTTTCTTAGTACAATCATATAAAGGTGCTATTACAGTAGCCATGTCCTTTAAAAAACGATTATAATAGTTAATTTTTCCCAAAAATGATTTCAGCATGGTTAAACTAGTTGGTGGTTTTGCGTTAATCAAAGGTTAAACATTTGACTTAATTATGCTGATTCCATTTTTGTTTACATTATAACCAAAAACTTCTATATTATTTGTTTAATTTACATTTATCAATTTTAAGTTTGAATTCACACTCTTGTAATTTTGTCAATACTGCACATAGTGTATCATATGTTTGTTGTAAATTTTTTCCTTTTATATAGATATTATCAATGAATACAACAGTGTTTGGTATATTAAGCAACTTATTTGTCATCAGTCGTTGAAATGATCCTGGCCCTGTGCTTACACCATATGGTGAATATTTATATTTATATTTTCCTACCTCTGTTACAATAGTTGTGCAGTTTTGGCTGTCAGGACTAAGACGTGCCTGTAAATACGCTTCTTTGAGATCTAGTTCGCAGTAATATTCCCCGTGTTTTAAAGAATTCAATATATCTTCTATATGAGGTAAAGGAAAGTGATCGACTTTTAAACATTTGTTAACTGTAAGTTTATAATCCCCACAAAGTCTTACCGATCCGTCTGATTTAAGGATAGGAACCACTGGTGTGCCCCATTCACTTTGTTCAACTGGTTCAATTCTATCGTGGTCCAAGAGCCTTTTAATTTCATTATTTACTTTTTCCCGAAGAGCAAATGGTACTCGACGAACTGGCAGGCATATAGGTTTTGAATCAGGTTTTAGTTTTAGGCTTATTTCTTTACCCTTAAAATTTCCCCAACCAGGGCTAAATACTTCTGCGAACTGGCTCTTTATGATTTGTTGTGCGTCTGAAACAGATTGTACCTTGTTAATTCCAAAATAAAGGTCATTGTTTATTTTAGGAGGCCACAATTTTAATTGTTGCAACCAATCACGACCTATGATTCGAGGACAATTGTTTTGTACAACAAATACATTTAAATGTTTACATTCCTGATTAAACATTACAGGTATATTTGAAATTAATCCTAATGGTTGTGACACACTTTGATCAAAATTTTTAAACAATATTTTACAACTTTGTAATGCATAGTCTGGTAAGAATTTGTTTTTATCACATAATGGAATGACAGTAACATCAGAACCTGTGTCAAGTTGGAATGGTATATTTTGACTATTCACATTTAAGGTTATAAAGTGTGGTGGTATTTTACTTACACTATTAAAAGTATATGTCTCATATTCTTCATATAGATTTTTAATAGAATCAATTGCCTCCTCATTTTCTTCTATAGGCTTTGAAGTCTCCAGTTCCAAAATGTTGGTTTTTCGTTGCTTTCTTTCACACATTCTGAATATGTGTCCTTGTTGACCACATTCCGAACAATATTTATTTCTTAGAGAACACTCCGCTTTCAAGTGGTTATTTTTACCACAACAATAACACTGCTGGTTCTTTGGTCTGTAACTTTTCTGTCCCTTGGTTGTTGTTTGTTGTTTTGTCCTTTAGTAATCCTTTTGTTTATTGTAAAATACTTCTGAGGTTTCAGGTGAAGGGTCACTGAGCATCAGGGCTGCTTCTATATTTCTAGCACATTCGATACAGCTTTCTAGTGACCTGTTGTCTGCATTTTTCATTAATTCGTATTTAATAACCTTTGATGTAACGCCATCCATGAATTTTTCCTTGATTTGATCATCTGTGTCTTTGAAGTTGCACTTTATAGCCAATCTTTTCAGATTCAGTACATAGTCCTGTATTTTTTCATTAGGTAACTGGTTACGTCGCCTAAATTCAGCCCTTTCAACAGCCGTAGATAGTGGTTTTCCATACTTTTCTTTCAACTTTGAACATAGTTCTTCATATGATAGTTTGTTTGGTTTGACAGGGCTACATAGACACTGCAGGATTTCAAATACTTCCGGTGCTAATTTTGTTATTAACAGTGGCACTTTCTTTTCGTTTGGAATGTCATTGACTATCATGAAACAGTCCAGTTGTTCCGCGAAGACGTCCCATTTTTCACCGGCGAATGATTTTATGTCGCCGCACACCGCCATTTTGTGCTCCGTGATTTTGGAAGATTCTTTAACTTCTTTGATTTTATTCTCTCGATTTTGTGATCTGGTTCTGGGCCTCGTAAGTAACGATGAGCTGCTCTACCTACTTAGAAAGAAAAAAAAACTTACAAGTCAAAACGCACCGGTTTATTGATAACGCGGCCACTTCGCGTTGTTTTTGGAATTAAATCTTTGCTAGAAGTGTCTGCGTTATTAGTACTAGTATTCTTACTACCGTAGTTATTACTACTACTAGAATTAGTAAAAGAATCAAAAGTATCGTTTAAATCATGGTCACCAATGTACGTTATTAATACCCGATGTACGTAATTATATTAATATACGTTATGTTCAGGTATATTATTGTTGTTGTCCACTTATAAGTAATGTCCACTTTATAAGTTAAGTCCACAAAACGTACGTCAGAAGGTTGGAACAGTAAAACATGTGATTTCTTTAAAGGTGTAATTGCGACTAAAATAAAACTGGCGGGCTCAGCCGCCGACACATACAAGGAACAGTATAACTATTGTTTTCTATTGTTGATTGTATTGGGCAATGATGTGGGGACGCAGGACGCTACTCAATACGCTCTGTTCATTCATAAAGTTAATTTATTACTCTGATTAATGTGTACCTACAATATTATATTTTCATCTTATTGATTTATGAAATATTGTATGTATTGATATAATATTATGTTGACACTCTATTGATTGAATTAATGTATATTGATAATAATATATTTATTTACGCTCTATTGATTTAGAAAATGTATAATGAACTTAATCAGTAGCTAATCTAATAAATGTACCTAAGCGAATGTCATGATTTAACATTATCAAAATGTGTACTAAATTACAATTTACATAATTAAGTTCATGAGATTTAACTATGTATAATTTTTTATACCACTAAGGAATTAATGTACCAGTATTTATTTCAATTATTTAATCGGATCCACTATGTTTAGTTATTTTCATTTTTCTTAAATAAGTGTGCGTCGGGAGACAGCACAATATCGGATGGCCGAATGTCATGATTTTTAGAATATATTATTATTTTAGTGAATTTAAAAAAATGTTACGATTTTAGTATATATTTTAAAGTTAAAAAGTGGCAACACTGTTAAAAACTTCAATCTTGTTTGGCAAGGAAGTGGTAATGTGGAGGGGATAGAGAGGCTTGTTGTAGGCCTAGAGCTCACTCAGAATCATTACTCTGTTAGCTTCGATAGAACTCAGACCACTTGACGAATCTATGTCCGATAGCTGTTATAATAATTATTGTGAGTTAAATATTGAGTAATTGAAGTGTAAGTGTGTAAGTGGAAATATACTCGAGTTTGGCTGGAATAAAGTGGTTTCTTTTTAGTACTTAAAAATACTGGTAAGGAAAAAAGATATAAAAAATCCTTTAAGAGCAAAAGTTACAAAATGTATATCCTTCAGATGGAGGTTGAATCAATTCAAAATGTATGCAACATACCTAGTTCATAATTCAAATTCAGCAAATCAGTATGCAATTGTAGAATATGCAATAAGCACACAAACTTTAACACAGCAGTTACAAACTATAACCAACTAGGGGTCTTATTAAGCAACGAAAATACTCAAACTCTATCAACAAATGGAATCGCTTTCAATGAGATAGCGATGGACTTATGATGTCTTCATAAATAACGTTTGAGGATGAACATTGAACAACCATTTAATAGTTCTCACTAAATTCAACTGTCTATTCCACTTCGACAGCTTTTTGTGACATTTTCTCAGGGTTGATTTTTATAACTATCAAAATGCGATCTTTGTATACTCAGTAGAGAGTAGAGGGAAGCTAAGATATCACTATAGTTCTTTATAGAAAAAAATATAAACCAAGTTGGTTTTCAAGGCTCAAATATTTTTTTTGAAAATACATAGGTGTCTTGGAATTTTTGGTGTCGACTAATGGGGATGATGACTGGGTAATGAAATCGAAATTCTATTTAGTCCGTCTGACAGATATTAAGAAAATATTGGACATGTATTTTTTCATTCTTTTTCATAATCGAATCATTCCAGTATTATATTGAATTGAAATGTCAGGCGACAGTACAACTCGATGTAGCACTGTTAATATTTAATTATGAAGGAAAATAAAAAATACGAGGCTAATATTTTCTAATTATTTGTCTGACGGACAAATAATTGGAATTTTGTCATCTAGCCTATTCTTATGATTGCCGAAGATTGACCATTTTTATATGCTGTTGTATGTTCTCTGCTTGGTATTACCCACATACCCGGAACACCGGAACATAACAATGTTTACGGAACACTGTACAAACAGCTTAGACTGTAACTGAGGTTTGTGAAGTAGGTTTAACTTTACTCACTTCACTCGCTACAACGGAGTATAAATTGACTAGGTGGTACAGAAATACCTAATCTATTTGAAAGGTTTTTAAAGACCAGGACTACCATTGGCGGGTTTTGCCTTATGCTTCAACCACACCAACGCGTGCACATTGCCATCACCGGCGATGGCGATCTGCACGCGTTGGTGTGGTTGAAGCTTTTTAATCGCCACGCTTGGCATACGGCTTGGCGATCGCAGTTTTTTTTGGTTTCGCACGCAGACGCTTCTGCCCATCAAGTGCTACAGGAGTTAGTCGCCTCTTACGATACGCCTCCTGTTGGCGGTGGGGAAAAGTATTCTTTTATAGTCTCACACGGCACCAATGAAATAATGAAACCAATAACTACATGAATACGTAACTTGGCTTTATGCAATGTAAATGCGGGTAGACTACACACTGTGTGTACATAATATGGGTTCTATTGGCAAGCAAGCCCACTGACCGTACGGCGATTGCGTTAAAACTATCTCAGTAGTACAATAGGGGGCACCACCGTCCGCCATTTTGCAGGAAACGTGGTCGGGACGCAGCCACATCCTCTCCGCCATTGTCCGCATCTAAGACTGTGTTAAGACGGTATGCTTACTTGGTATAATTTCGTGTTGTGTAATCTTTTGATTACCTAAGCCTATGTTAAGTCGTGGCTCAATTGTTGGGTGAAGCTTTAAAGTTGCCTTGACGTTTACAATCTGTGAAGTAAGCCTATAAATTCTGATTTCCGGGTACAGAAACAATACCGTACTCTCGTTCTCACCACTGCATATCCTGTGTAACCAAATTGACCGCTATGGGCACACTGTGGGTGAGAGAGCTACTAGGTGCTACTAAACGCTAGCAACTTCAATTCTCTTTAAGGAATTTCAAGCATAGCGAATAAGATTTAGGCTGTGTTGCACCACCAAACTTTGACCGTAACTATAACGATAACCGGTCATTTTTGTATGGACTTTGATAGATTATTGGCATTTGTTACAGTCAAAGTAAGGTGGTGCAATTCAGCCTATGTTTAAGTGGTCAGTCAATCATGAGTTACATCGCGTTTTATGTCACTGTATTTCAATTCTATTGAAAGACTAGTATTCTAATAAATATTTTCTCTTCTTTTCAGATCTCAGCAAGTCATCTTTCAGGTAAGTTTCCTAATTTCTGTTTTCTTTTCACCGATCCATTGATTTTCTGCTGAATAGGTCTCCCCAACAGAAAGTTTCTCAGGGCTGTTTGCAGTCAGCAGATTCCCGAATAATCAAGTCGTCGGTCCATTTGGCACTAATTGGGTAGCCCGCTTATAAGAAGAAAACAAAATGAAATGAAAGAGAAATGAGTCTCTTTTTTAGATTGATTAACATGCTATTTAATAAATGCTGGTAAGGAAAAAATCAAAACTTACAACTCTATCCTTCAGATGGAGGTTGAAACAAATCGAAATTAGATGTATGTTGTACACAAAGTTCATAATTCAAATTCAGCAAATCAGTATGCAATTCTAGAATATGCAATAAGCACACAAACTTTAACACAGCAGTTACAAACTATAACCAACTGGGGGTCTTATTAAGCAACGAAAATACTCAAACTCTATCAACAAATGGAATCGCTTTTAATGAGATAGCGATTGGCATAGCGATGGACTTATGATGTCTTCTTTATAACGTTTGGGCACAGACAATTTATTAGTTCTCACTAAATTCAATTGTCTATTTTAAATCGATAGCTTTTTTGTGACATTTTCTCATGGTTGATTTTTATAGCTGTCAAAATGAAATCTTCCATAGATTTTGTGTTAATTAGTAAAGTGTAGATAAACTTTTGTAAATACTGTAAATAGTGCATTATTTCGGCGCGACACGCCATACAAGGCGGCTCCGCCCGGGCCGCCTCCAAATATTTAAAGAAAAAAATACAAACCAAGTTAGTAGGTAGGTAGTTTTCAGGGCTCGAATATTTTTTTGAAAAATAGGTGTCTTGGAATTTTTGGTTAATGGTGTCCAACTCCTAAGATTGGCGAAGATTGACCATTTTTATATGCTGTTGTATGTTCTCTGCTTGGTATTACCCACATACCCGGAACACCGGAACATAACAATGTTTACGGAACACTGTACAAACAGCTTAGACTGTAACTGAGGTTTGTGAAGTAGGTTTCACTTTACTCACTTCACTCGCTACAACGGAGTAGAAATTGACTAGGTGGTCTCGTGCAGGAGAGGATATTCTGTCAAACGCTTTGTTTAACTGACTTTATCGTACGTTATGAACTGTCAATTGATTACGATTGCTTTACACAATTCCACCTCATGACTACCATCTACCATTTGCCTTAATCTCCACGCTTGGCAGGCGGTTTGGCGATCGCAGTTTTTTGCTTGGTTTTGCACGCAGACACTGCTGCCCGTCCGGTGCTACAGGAGTTAAGTTCATAGCAGACTTATCAACTCTGAAGGGGATCAACACTGTGTCGCCTTTCGCGAGCTGTCATCGCTTTTCGCGCGCTGTCTAAAGCGAGGCGAGGCGTTTAGGTTACGACGGTGCGGATAAGACGTGCGCGTTGCAGTATGGTGTTTCATATAAAGAATACTTACCGCCTCCAGTTGATACGGTTACGATCCCTTTCTGGGTTGATAAATGTGCTACGTCCTCTAGTCACTTCTTACGACACGCCTCCTGTTAGCGGCGGGGAAAAGTATTTTTTACGGTCTCACACGGCACCAATGAAATAATGAAACAAATAACTTCATGAAAAAGTAATTTGGCCTTGTATGATGTAAATGCGGGTAGATTAAATGCTGTGTGTACACAATATGGGTTGTATTGCCAAGCAAACCCACTGACCGTACGACGATTGCGTTAAAACTATCTCAGTAGTACAATAGGGGGCACCACCGTCCGCCATTTTGCCGGAAACGTGGTCGGGACGCAGCCACATCCGCTCCGCCATTGTCCGCATCTAAGACTGTGTTAAGACGGTATGCTTACTTGGTATAATTTCGTGTTGTGTAATCTTTTGATTACCTAAGTCTATGTTAAGTCGAGGCTCAATTGTTGGGTGAAGCTATAAAGTTGCCTTGACGTTTACAATCTGTGAAGTAAGCCTATTAATTCTGATTTCCGGGTACAGCAACAATACCGTACTCTCGTTTTCACCACTGCATATCCTATAAACAAATTGACCGCTATGGGTGAGAGAACTACTAAACGCTAGTAACTTCATATATCTTTGAGGAACTTCAAGAAGATTTAGGCTGAGTTGTACCACCAGACTTTGACCGTAACTATAACGATAACCGGTGATTTTTGTATGGACTTTGACAGATTTATTGACATTTGTTACAGTCAAAGTAAGATGGTGCAATTCGGCCTTTGTTTAAAAGTAGTCAGTCAATCATGAGTTATATCGCGTTTTATGTCATTGTATTTCAATTTATTGAAAGACTAGTGTTCTAATAAATATTTTCTCTTCTTTTCAGATCTCGGCAAGTCATCTTTCAGGTAAGTTTCCTAATTTCTGTTTTCTTTTCAGCGATCCATTGATTTTCTGCTGAATAGGTCTCCTCAACAGAAAGTTTCTCAGGGCTGTTTGCAGTCAGCAGATTCCCGAATAATAAATTCGTCGGTCCATTGGGCACTAATTGGGTACCCGCTTGTTGGCGGTGGATGTCTTGCAGTTAAATGAAATGCCGTTTCTTCAAAATGGACTGTATTTTAAATTAAACCATTGTTCAATGCAAAAACCATGACAAAAGTTCAATGAACCCTTTGACAGCTCAAAACGTCAAAAAACATATTTTATTTTTAAATCTAGGGCTAACACCATAAAGGTTCATTCTAAATCAAGGAGTCTAATAGCTAACACGATAAAGGTTCCTGCTAATCGCGTCGCTAACACCGCTTATTAGTAGAAAACAAAATTAATTGAAAGAGAAATGAGTCCTCACTCCTCTGTGACACCAAGTAAGTACTTTATAAAAACAAAATAATTTTAATAACTGCGCGTATATCTAACCCAACTAAGTTGCAAACTAGAATATTATTTACAACAACATCTAAACATGCAAATACACGGGGACGTAGCAAGTCAGTGGCCGCATCACGATCTTATTCTCGGCCGCGAAACGTTGCCGCAGCCTTATCACCCGGCGCCGGTTGTTAGTTTTTATTGGCGAGCACGCTTGTTGGAAGCGATAGTGGGTTAGGAATATACGGGACGATACTTTGAACTGAAATGCTGCGTTTTTGCATAATTATTGTGCTAATAATAATCAGAAGAAAATCAATAATTTTAATTATACAGGATTAATATTAGAACAAAGTCTGAGATCTTATTTAAATATATGTTTTGTAGCGTTAAACTATTATTATAGGTACTTACATGACACATAAATTTGAGTGAGCACAAAATTGTATAGAAGAAATAGCTTTGATTTGTTTCTTATAATCCAACAAGTAGGCCCTACAAGTAACTTAAAACAGTCTTTCTCTTATTATTGTAGCGATTTCAAGATGTGCTAGAAAGTGATGAAACATTAATTACGAGTAACAGACTTTAAAATTGCTTCGAATGAGTTATGCGTTCATTGTTAGGCACTTTGCTACTAGCGGGAATGCACGTGTATTTCCCCGTATCTTTCCACAGTTGCATGGTTATTGCAGCAATATTAAATCGTAACCACCCACAATACAGCTGTTTAGTGATTTGAATGCGTTAAAACACAATTACAATGAAGAATGTTCACTAATTTTGTTTTTTAGCTTTCTGTATTCTCTGTTAAAAATAAAAAATACACGTGAAAGAATTATTTCGATACGTCAATTAGTTTCCAAGATATTGAATTTTAAAAGTGCGGGCGGCGGCTGGCCCGCCATTTTATGCACGTGACGTCATATTACAGTGACTGGCTCATATTTGTATGGGTGGAATCTTGCAAGCTGAATTAACACCCACTTCCAGGCAACCGATTAAGCTGAAATTTCGCAAACACATGTGATTTGGATGACCATGCAATATTATGATGACATGGAGCTGATCTGATGATGGAGCTGGAAGGTGGCCATAGGAACTCTATAATAAAACGACTTAAATCCATCAAGTTTGGGTTCGTTCGTTTTGTATTGACGAGTACTTTAATTCTATATAGTAATCAGGGTCTAATGATGGAGCTGGAAGGTAATTCGCAATAAAACGACACAATCGCATCAAGTTTGGGTTTGGTTCAATTTTAATTTCTGTGATGGGTCTGGGTGTTAATATGTATAATAAGTTTGTATTTACAAAAAAAATGTATTTAAGTATGTTTATATCCGTTTTCTAGTGAGCGGATACTGTGAATGTACGTCACGCGGGGTCACGTGACCGTCGGCGGCACTCAATATTTAAGCGAACTTTGAATGTCTATAAAATCATAACTACTGGGTATTTTTGAATGAAATAAAAACTAATGTATTTGTAAATGTAAAAGCCAAACTGTAACATAGGTTTCAAGTGATTTTGCATACCTAGTAACATTCTCAATTGTTAACACGAAGTTAAATTTTAATATTCGATTTAGAACGAAATTGGATGGATACTGTAGAGCTGCATACTACATAGTTATTTTGTAGCTGAAGTAATTTTGTTTCAATTTGGAAAACCCTGCTAGGTTGTTACACAAATAAGAGAATTCTTCACTTAAGATTCTACGTAAATACGAGTACAAAGGTATTTAGATTATTTTATGGCTTTATTGCTACATTTATTTTCCAGTTTTTTTAGCATAAAACATTATATTGGCTTTCTTCATTTTTTCTTGTTACGAGTACTTTACTTTACAGTCGTATTTGAGAAATTTTCTTTGAAGCTATTTTTAAAATTGACTAGAGTCAATTTTAAAAATAGTGGGATAGATCCCACTTTAAAACTTTTTTATTTTGAAACAAAGTTTCAATTGCGTGCGTTGCATTGTTGCAGGGGTTGTTGCAGGGGTTGTTGCAGGTTGCAGTGTGTGTTTTTAAAATGCCACACCATATCTATCATTTTTATTTTCCAAGAAGTAACACAGTCGGCGTTTATAACAGTTAAAGGCATTCAATAATAGCACCCATTTCCCTTGTTTCACCCAGTTTTCACGGAAAATAATGTATAGTATTTCATAGTCACCACAAAGTAGATATTGGATAGAAATACCGCTCAAGAACGGGTTACTGAGAATCAATATCATAGTTTGATTTGATTGTTATTTCAGTTTCAAATAATATGTGTCCTGCAATTTTAGATATTGAACAATGGTAGAATGAGAATACCATAACCATAATGGTTACGACGATATTTTATAACTTTTTGTTAATCTATATAGAGTCTTTTGAGATCCCGGTAAATATGATATAATACTTTATGGGCCTTATTAATAAAGGTTACACTCTAGTTTGACTCTGGTTTAAATTTTCATTTAGTATGGAAATGTAATTTTAATACAAGGTTCATCCTAGGTGTAACTTTTTATTAATAAGGGGGTATAGTTGTACCAGTAGTGAATTCAATTTATTTGTTAAAATAGTGTGGATGCGGGCAGCGCAGGACCGTGCATTGTGGAAAACCTTGGAGGAGGCCTTTGTCCAGCAGTGGACGTCATTTGGCTGAAACGAGTGTCGCACTACGTCCAATCCGAATTTGTGAAAATACAGTCCGTAATAGGCGTAGAACCATAGAGATGCGCTGAGTTCGAAACTCAGTGTCGCATTAGAAATTCACACATACAAAGTAATCAAAATGTGTGCTCATTATCAACTGCGGTGTCAGTACTCAACGTTCGAATAATGTTTAGTACTACGCAGGCGATGTAAATTGTTTACATTAAGACGTCTGCAGCAATGTGTTCTCTTTTTGGGCATATTGCTGCGACACCGGCCCACCCCCTTGTCACATCTCCCTTTAGTTTCTGTGATCTGTGCATAGAGCTATTTTGTAGGTTAGGCACTATCCGATTTCTTTTGTTAGTTTTCTAGATCCTCATAATAATGGATCTGACGTAGCGCAAAACCGTTACGATGAAAAATTACTGACATTATTTACACTATGTTGATATCGTTCCATTTACATAGTCCGTAGAGCCCCTAGGCCCTAGGTTATAACGCAGTTACGTAAAATGTCCGTAAAAGTCCCGATACTAAGCCTAAAAGCCTTTGAATATTCTTGCGAAACCTTCACACCGGGATATGGAAGGTTATGAAAGTATAAAATTACATGAGAATTTCTTAAATTCTAGGTTAGGTACAAAGAAAATTAATTAAGATTAAAGGCTCTAAACATGGTGAGGTAGCTTTGTGTTGAGGCGAGAGGCATTATTTTGCTTATTTATTAAAATAAATTAATAATTATGTACTTCATTACAAGCATTGCCTCTCCAACCCGTCTGGTCAGTCAGGTCAGTTACCTCTGGTAAACTATTTAGGGTAGTGCTTCAGCAGTAAGACTAAATAACCTACCCCCCTAGACAGTTACAAAATTGACATTTGTTGTTCGAAAATCGCTTCTTTCCAGCGATTTTCCAATGTGCATTATTTTGTTTAGCCTCTTAGCCCTTAACCAGGCTAAAAAAAGTCATTGGTTTTCAACCGTATCTTCACAGCATAATAAAGTTCAAATTGATGTGGGCTCTATTTAAATAAGACCTGGTTAAGGGTTGATGACTTAAGTTTTGAAAACAAATTAGTAGGAGAGATCGAGGTGAGCTGTAACAGAGGAGAGTTGTGACATTGTCGCTTTTGGGACTTATTAACTACTAGCGAGCTCGTATAGATATTTAAGACAGGGTCAACTAATGCAATGATACGAAATCTCAAAAATTGGCTCATAGACTGCTGTATCTACAACATTAATGACATTTTTAATGACCATTTTGCATGCTAAAAATGTTAGCAGAATAGTAAGCACTGTGTAAATTATATTATAAGACCTCATATGTAAAATACCTATTCTATGCAATAAATGTTTGAATTTGAATTTGAATTCGTAACAGTGCGCGTTTTTTAGTTCAAGTCTCGAGCTAAAACATGCGTGCTGTTGCAAGCTGACTGATGGTTAATAGGTTTCCAAAAATCGACAACGTCACAACTCGCCTGTCACATATAACTTCGGTCTTCCCTAACCATCAGAAATACGCACAAAACTTATATTGATCCCTGTAGAGATCAAAGTGCGTACACTTGGCACTTGGCAGAACTACTGGCGTGGATAATTGTGTCAATACTCCCTGAAAAGGAAGAACTAGGGGACTACTTATATTAGATTTGTCAACTTTCATGTCGGCACATCTTATCCTTGTCCTACATTTTCCTTGAGTACTTATTGAATATTGCTATTGACTAGTTTAGTCGTTTTATTGTTACTTTTAACACTTAGGCCAGTTTGAAACCGGTTTGAAATGGTCGCGTCATGTGTGGTCTCTCAACGGAATCTATGGCAGAAACTTAGATGCAACTCAAAAGTAACTAGAAGTTGCAGTTTCGTTGCAATTGCGTTTCACCGTGTGTTCTGGGCCTTAAATATCAAGTTGTCGTATTTTCACAGACCGTGCTATTCTGAGTTGCGAGTTTGATTAGCTAAGTATAAAAACTCATTACTAATAATGGACGTATTATTACGTGTCATAACAAGGGTTAGATGATGTTATGAGTTTAGTATATTCTCATTTTTACATAACTATAGGTATTTTTACAAATTCGTCGCAATAAGTATACTGCTAAGCTATTACATATTATTATATATTTCTAGAAACTTCCCATAATTATAATGGCTAATATTTATCATAATTATAATATCATTAATCTTAATATCAATTTTCAAATTTTTACCCTTGTTGCATAGGTATCTGAAGATACCACAAGATATTTTAGTTTAGAATAAATCGATTTATAAATTCTAACACTAGGCTAATCCGAACCCAGTGGGTTCGATGAATGTTTTAATATCCCAGTTAACAACTTCTCTGTTAATTGGAATCCCCACCGTTTATTATAAGCTAATAAAACGGTAGGTATGATTTCCCCTGATATTTGATTTCATTACGGAAACAGTGGGCCACGGGTTCTATTCCCCGTTCTAGTTTACGAGCCATTGTCACTATAAATAAGCGGAAAACGGGGAACTGTGTAAGCGTAGAAGTAGAATTATGGTGTCTTTATAAGACTAGGCGCAGACCATCGATTTTTCGTCGGCCGATAGTTTAGTCGGGCAGTTGATCAGTAGTATGGGCATTTATGGAAGTGCGCACATTACACCGATTTGATTTGGCCGATTCTTCATACAAATTAAAATCGGGCCCAACTATCGGCCAACTAAAAACTTCTGTCTGCGCCTAGTCTAAAACGCTGGGTACGATCTTGATTTGAAAGTATACTGGGCCACTTTTGTCTCGAAGCAGTGGTAGGGTTAAAATTCTACTGGGACATGTAGAAAGCTCTTTATAAAAGCATACACAACACATTATGAACAAAAAAATGGTCGCGGTTTCAACTCTTGTACTTTATTTTAACTAATTTGTTAAAAAAAAAAACAAGTTTCTGGCGACACTTATGTAACGTTGTTTGTCAGGCGGCGCTTCAATGCCGGTCACCAAGTTGCCTATTAAAACCCTTAAGGCGATTAGAGTCCTCAATCCGCGTCAAATGGGCATTTTGTAAAGCCTACTCCTCTTTTACTGCTGGACAGAAATAGTTGAAAAAAATATATGTTATACAACAGTTCAAGGACTACATTTGTGACGTTTGAATTTTCGCTACGTCTCTTTGTTTTGGATTAAAAAAATAAATACGGGACATCGATTTTTTACTTAAATTCCTTACTCCTCCAAAACAGCTACGTTAATTTAAAAGATTTTTGCACGAATAGATTAGGAATTCTTTAATCTTTAAATGACACGTTGCGTTTTTCAATCGAACATTACTTTCATTCATAAATTTTACTTTTGATAAATTCCGAACGTTTTGCTGTTGAGGGGGCCTTCGCGGGGTGCGGGCGGCAGTCGGCCGCTGGCCTTCAGACGGGGAGGTTGTGTCACTCGCTGCAAACTGACATTAGCGATCAAAATGAATTTTTTCTTTGGCTGAGTTGCACCACCTGACGTGACCTAACTTTGACCGTAGCTTTGGCGATAACCGGTGTTTTTTTGTATGGAGTTTGACTGATTTTTGACTTTTGTCAAATTTAAAATTAGATGGTGCAACCTAGTCTTTGTTTGACAATAGTCAGTCAGACGATACGATTGAATTAAGGCATGCTCGGACGCTATTATCTACCTACCTAAATAGAATCTATTAGTGTAAAAAAATCGCCTCCAAAAAAAACGGCACTAGATAAGTAATAAAAGTTGAAAATATATTGCGTTATTTATTTACTATCCTTTGCAATCGGTATCCAAATTAGGAGCGAGTCAGAATCAGTAACTTAATCGATTTACGTGAAGAAAACAATTTATATTTTTCATACTTAGGCTCGGCGCAATTAATGGGCCATTTAGAATTAGATTTTCAATATGTTTCTTCGCGAAAATACCACAGTTAAAAAAAAAAGATAAAGTGGTATTGGTAAATTGTTCTATAGAGCTTATTAAAAAATGTGGATACTGATTACAAAATGCCCGTATAAAATATCATGATTGATATTTTCGGAGTCGGTGACAGCCTACCTTTTGGTGATTCGTTTTGGAGTTGGTTTTAATTTTTGGTGAAAATTAATTTATTTCATGCCTTTAGTAGACTATAGGTACTCAATAGACCTTGTTGTTGCCACTGAAGGTGCATAGGTACACAGTACATTGATACCATATTTTTCATGTTAAGTGCAAATAAACTTCCCTAAATTACCTAACCATGAAACGTACCTATAGGCTATAGGTAATAATTAAAAAGTTTCGTCGATAAAAACTGAAATCCTCTTATAAGATGATGAATTTTGGGAGCATGTCATGAAACTAAAATTATTAGCATACAAAAACTTGTTTTAAAAAAAGGTTTTTTCTTTTAATTTATTTTTTTATTTATGATGCGGAATTTGCTGCGGCGTAGTAGCAAAGATTTTTCGATAAGTAGCTCGTAATAATTTCGAAGAATAGGGATGTTTCCTGGGTGAAGCAAGAGTTTGAATTAGTCCGTCGGTCAACTTACCAAAAAAATACTTTAAATGAATTTTTCACTTTTTTAAACTTATGAAATTTAAAGAGATAAAGCGCGCCAAAGTTCAGAAGAGGCCCATGATGTTGGATTGCTTAAAATTGTTGCGATTTGTGACGTCACGCGGAATTTCATCGCATCATAACTTCGTAATTACTTGTTTGTTGACAAATAAAAATATCCCGTGTCCAATATTTTTTGATAGTGTAATTGACGGATTAAAGGTGTTTTTTTAAGAAACTAGCCTATTCCTACGGCCACATTCCAGCTCCATCATCAGACCCTGTTTGCCTTTGAGAATTGAAGTAGGTAGGTGGGTACTCGTGATTTTTAAAGTAGCTTACTTACATAATATTACTTACTTATACAGGGTGTTTGGCGCATCGTGTGCCAAAATGATTTGGCGGATAGAATGGGTCATTTCCTATATTTTCAGCCCCCATAACACGTTCTATGCCAGGCAGCTACTTTAAAATTCTTATTTTTAGTAATTTCACCAAAATACCCAAATCGCATCATTTAATTTCGATTAAAAAAAAAACTACTAGGCGCAGCCCTAAAGTAAATATTTTGTTTTGACGTGCATTAATGTAGGGTTGCATCAAATCTAAATTTACTGGCAAATATCATCTAGTTTTTTTAAAATTCAGCTTTGAAGTTTTCCGAAAAGTTAAAAATGGACTGAACATTTAAGTTTACATGGGTATAATTTTCTTTTTTAAAAGAGATAGCGATCTTCGGATTTTATCAAAACTTCTCTAGTCTATCCTCATTTAAACGGTATACTAATCTTGTTTAAATAATAACAACAACTTCACAAATTACTTAAATTAGTGCATTGGACTCTACTCGGACTGATTTGCGAAATTTGTGTTTATAGCCCCTTTATGTGTGAATAGCACGTTTAACACCTACAGGTAAAAATTATTTATCTTATGCAATGTAAAAACCTTTTCCCAATCGTTTTTCAATGTGGATTTCTTGAATTTAAAGACGAAAATAATTATTTTGATCGTTTATTAATTATTACAATTTTTTTTCAAAATGGCCTCGGCAACGTATACACTCACGACATCTTCTTCTAATTTTCTCTTTTTATTACTACAAAGGCGTTTTCTACTCGTAGATTGGAAGAGATGGCCCTATACAGTGGCCTACACGTTCCCCAGACCTAACTCCGTTCGATTTTTACGTCTGGGGACAAGCTAAAGAACTGGTGTACGTAACGGATTCAAACAATAGAAAAACTACAACGAATAGAAAACGCCTTATTAGTAATAAAAAGAGAAATGTGGCTGCATACGACAACAGTCGAAATTAGAAGAAGATGTCTTGAGTGTATACGTTGCCGAGGCGGACATTTTGAACAAAATTTGTAATAATTAATAAACGATGAAAATAATTATTTTCGTCTTTAATTTCAAGAAATCCACATTGAAAAACGATAGGGAAAAGGTTTTTACATTGCATAAGATAAATAATTTTTACCTGTTAGGTGTTTAACGTGCTATTCACACAAAAAGGGGCTATAAACACAAATTTCGCAAATCAGTCCGAGTAGAGTCAATGCACTAATTTAAGGAATTTGTGAAGTTATTGTTGTTATTTAAACAAGATTAGTGTACCGTTTAAATGGGGATAGACTAGAGAAGTTTTGATAAAATCCGAAGATCGCTATCTCTTTTATTTATTTTTTTATAGCCATGTAAACTTAAATGTTCAGTCCATTTTTAACTTTTCGGAAAACTTCAAAGCTGAATTTAAAAAAAACTAGATGATATTTGTCAGTAAATTAAGATTTGATGCAACCCTACATCAATGCACGTCAAAACAAAATATTTACTTTGAGGCTACGCTTAGTAGTTTTTTTTTAAATCGAAATTAAATGATGAGATTTGGGTATTTTGGTGAAATTACTAAAAAAATTAATATAAAAGTAGCCGCCTGGCATGGAACGTGTTATGGGGGCTGAAAATATAGGAAATGACCCATTCTATCCACCAAATCATTTTGGCACACGATGCGCCAAACACCCTGTATTTATATAAATAAATAAATACAAATCAAACGAGCCAAAACTCGATGGAATCGTTTAATCCCGGAGTTGCTATCATCAGATCGACTCCATGTCATCACAATATTGCATTATCATCCGAATTACATGATTATCCAAAATTTTAACTCAATCAGTTGTTGAAGGATTTCTAATAAAAAGACGAGATTAAACACATTTTCAGTTTATTCTTCGTGACACAAAGAGAATGACAATAGACAAAAGAAGAAACATTTGCTTTTTTAAACCATAGACAATACTACAATGTGTTCCAATACCTACAGTTGTCGTCAGGAATTTGGTCTTACAAATTCAGTTTGCAAGATTCCACCCGAAGTTACCTACATATTACATGTTCAAATTTCAAGAACGGCTGAACCGACAAAAACATTAGAAAATTTACGAAAAAAAAAATATCCCGTACAAAATGTTCATGGATTGTGTTATTTTTGTTAAATACCTTTACGCCTGAGTTAAATGACACCGACATCAAGGATCATCAATTCAAGTTTAAAATAATAGGCAGTAATGTCATGAAAAAAGAATAGAATTCTGTATCTACCTATGCCCGTGTAATTTTGATCGGTGTCAAATCGGAGTTTTCGTGCGGGGTGCGCGGGTGTTTCGCGCGGCGTGAAGGTCAAACGCCCAAGGTCATTGAGGACTCTAATCGCCTTAAAGGAATTGTACTTTATTTACTAGCAGGTACATTAAGAGATAGACTGTCAAATGAGCAATTCAATTGGTAGGTATCATAGAAATAACTCTTGGTTTGATACTTCTACGCTATTATCTATCACCAGCGAGTTTATGACACATCAGCAACATCAGCTGTTTATTATTTGACTTTATTTAGAACATTGTCTGTTAAGATTTACTTTTGTTATTCTTCGAAGGCAAAAAATACCAGATTTAATTTAATTTAGTATTGTTTTATCGAATTCTGTTTTCCAATAAAACCTCTTATCTATTTGAGAAAGGGTAAAGTACCCTGAAAAGGTTATGATAAAGTTTTTGAATTTAAATTATGTGGGTTGTCTGAAAGAAATTACTTCCCAGCGATAAGACCTGCTTAATTGTGCCATTGTAATTTCATATTTCTTTACTTGTCAGTTTTGTGTATTAAAAACAATATCGCGTCATCAGGTCACTTAGCCTAGGCACAGACCACCGACTTTTAGTTGGCCGATAGTTGGAGGGCTGTTAATCAGTATGAAGATGTATGAAAGTGCGCACATTAGGTATACAGATTTGGTATCGGCCGATTCTTCATACAAATTAGAATCGGGTCCAACTATCGGCCAACTAAAAGTCGGTGGTCAGCGCCTAGGCTTAGTCTCCACTGCAGGAGCACGATCACTAAAAAAAATCTAAAAACTTTGGAGCCCAATATAATTTTGTGAGTCAAGTAATATTTATTACAAATCCATACGTAATTAACATCAATCAATTCATATTATTTGGGGACTCACTTCAGGCCAAAGCTACCAAATTTTATCGATACCATAATAAAGAACTGCCAATATTTCCTGAGAGTTCCAAAAATCACTTAGCCGTGTGTCTGTATAAAATAAATCTCAAGTCGGATCGTCCATCATTAATTCCTTGCCAAAATAGTACAGACAGTTCATTCCAAACAATGACTATAAACTTAGTATCAACCAAATGCCGTCCACAGCTGGACAAAGAACTTTTTACCTTCACTACATCATAATCAGCTAAACTTAGTAAGTCAGCATTAATTAATATCGTCTGTTGAATATTGACTGAGTTTTTAAGATAATTAATGTTTGTGGATTGACGTGCAGATCCAAAATCATTCATTGTATTATTTTGGGAGACAAAAATGAATAGAATACGAATAAA
The DNA here is from genome assembly GCF_963855985.1 of Ostrinia nubilalis. Classification (NCBI taxonomy): domain Eukaryota; kingdom Metazoa; phylum Arthropoda; class Insecta; order Lepidoptera; family Crambidae; genus Ostrinia; species Ostrinia nubilalis. The sequence goes on from NC_087106.1 coordinate 12,483,365, forward strand.
GAATCATTTTAAAACTATTTTGTCCTCAATGGAAAGCATATACGTTATTTGAGATTAATCAACTCGTAAAAAACCTTGTTTGTAAGTACCTTAAATTAATAACCAGTAAGTATTTAAGCTGCGAAATTAAATGGTGGTTAACTTAGATAGTCGTTTAATAATGGAGTTAATCGTTCTGTATTATTAATTAGCGATATATTTATTTTAAAATCTGGCTGTTCTATTTGGACTGCGATTAATGCGAACATGCCTAGATCCGGGCCCATTAATCTTGTTGTCAATACAGACTGTCTGAAATAAATTGGCCGGTCCTAGATGATTGCGAACAACTTGCCGAACTTTTGTCAATATGACGGGGTACTTGAAAGAAACTAGTAATATGAAGTTTAATATAGGCTTATAGTAACGATACTTATAAGCAGAAAACAATTTAGTCTATCTTATCGTATTTTCATTTTATTTGACAAGCAATAACTATCATAAGTAACGCAGGAAGATTTAATAATTCTACTGACAACGCCACACTTGTGGCAAAGTTTTGGGCTGACACTGTATAGGTTTGTTACTCGACAAGAAGAAGAAGTAACGTGTTTTAAATTAATTCCAATAAATAAAAAACATAATTAAGGCGCTACCTCGTAAAAGTTTTCGGCCGACTGAATGCCTCGCACACAGAGGGATAGAAATATGATTTCTCAGTGCGAGGAAAGGGACAGCAATAGCGCGCGCGGCGCGGAATAAAATAACGTAAGCGACAAAAATCGGAAATCATGTATTTATTGAATAACCAAACACTATTTAAAGAAAATAACTCGATCAGAAATAAAGCCGTGTGGTGACGGCAGAGTAGAATACATTTGTCACCAACCCCTACTCTTCCCGCGGGTGTCGTAAGAGGCGACTTAGGGACTACACATCAAACAGAGAATGGGCAGCAGCGCTCTCTGAAAAACATCAATCTTTTAAACTGCGATCTCCAACCCGCCTGCCTAGCGTGGAGATTATGGCAAAACCCTCCACTGTAGTGGAGGAGGCTCATAGTCCAGCAGTGGACTGTAAAGGGCTGTTGATGAACTCGACCAGTACTTAGAATATGTTATTACCTTACCAATATACAAAATTTGGTATTGAAATATTAGCCTATCTGCTTATAAAACGAAAAACCGAGTAATAGAAGGGTCATCTTTGGATTTTTTTTCTATCGAGAAAATTGTTTCCATTCATGTTTCGGCTTCGACCAGACACTAGATTTATTAGTCAACTATGACATATTTCAAAATAAGAACATAAGTAATAAGAAAAGTACGATTAAAACTACATAATTCTGCGCTTCTTTAAAACGCCCAATATTCGCAAGGCATCACCTTAACCCTCTTTCTGGCGCAGTCGGTCAAAAATAGCTCTTAGATTGCTGTTCAAACAACGCGATGTAGTGCCCAGAATGTTCGCTGCTTTTCTACGCTGCACGCTGTATGGCCAAGAAATGCACCAATTTTCACCCATCACTGATGAGTGATAAGCACTGGGCCCCTATGAACCTAGACTCTCGGCCAAAAATCTCAAACATGTAGGCTAGTAGGTACTACTAAAATCCACATTTCTTGAAAGAAATTCAAAATACTTAAAACATTTTGAATAAAACACTTTAAAACACTAACTAAATTAGTGTTATCAAATTGTTAAGAGTAAACACCTGTAAAATAAAATAGAACTATTAAAATGAAAAGGGTGCCGTAAGGGCCCTTTACACGTCCCTATATTTTCTTGCACTTTGACCAGACGAGAAATAAATCTCTTGCTCTAGCGGTTAAGGTGGTTTATGTAAGTCCGGGATCACGAAAGGTTTTAGAGGAAATTCTTTATTGGCCTGAGAAAATGTGGCTTTTATCGATGCAGCTAACGTCAAACCGCATTTCGATAGTAAATACCTAGTATGCATAATCATCATCATTATTTCAGCCAAAGGATTTCTACTGCTAAACATAGATTTCTCTCAATGATTTTCTGTTTGGTAGCGGCCTGCATGCAGCGCCTTTTTTTTTCTTTTTACTTAGGAAAATGGCCTATCCATACCTACCGCCGGGGAACTGCAGGTTATGTGGGGCTCGAACCCTCTAAAAACCTGGAGTGTTTCCTCTGCCGCATAGTGGTCGGCGCCTTGGGTACTAGAAACGACCTAGGCGTCTACTGCGGACGTCCCGCCCTACACGGCGGGACCCACTACGCCCCTACTTAATGGGGGGCATGCAGCGCCTTCCTGCAACTTTTATGATATTGTCATGTCTGTTCACCTAGTGAGTGGACGTCTCACACTGCGCTTACGGGTACGAGGCTGCCATTCCAAAACCTTGCTGCCCCATCAGCCGTCAACAGTTCTGCGTGCTAATATACGTGCCCTGCCCATGTCCCATTTCCACGTCAGCTTGCTAATCCGTCAGGTTGTGTCAGCGACTTATGTTTGTTTACGGATCTCCTCATTCGTGGAGTCATAGCATATACCTAATTACGAGTTCGTTAACAGACTGAAATAGTAAAAATGGAACAATATGTTAATTTGAAGATACGAATTCGTATATTGCGTGCGCACAGTCAGCGTCAAATAGTACACCCAAAATAGCCAATACGTTCGCAACACGTCTTTGTTACAATTGAAATAAGGTTGTATTGTTCACTTTTTGGCCACCTATTTAATGCTGACTGTACATAGGTGCGTGTGTTGATATGTATGAGTAACGAGGCAACAAAATTGTTTTACAATCTGCATGTTTACGAGTATTTTAGATTAATTTCGTAGCTTAATGAACTAAAGGTAGCCAACCAAAGCCACAACCAGTCGAGCTAGCATAACAATGGCTGGACTGTCTTGAAGATTAATTTCAGCTTAGAAATTCTAATTCAGCTCCAACTATGGCCAGTTTGTCCAGTAATTTCTAGTTAAATGTAGACTTAAGCATTATTCGGTTAATCTGAAACGTAAAACTCAAATTGAGATGTTCTCTTGAGCACCGGAAATGTTAATTCACTTAGTTCCGGAATTTAAGTTACAAAGTGAAAAGTAAGTTAGTTTGAATTGAAGTGATAGTGTATCTCGCTCGCGAAACTATTTTAATTTAAAGTTATTTTGAAGTTTCAGGTAAAATACTTTCAGATTATTTAGCCTCAAATGTAGAACTAGAAACCACAATGAAGATAATACCTTATAATGTATGTTAGATTTGGGAATCATTATATTTTTTCAATTGCAGTAACCATCCCAAAAAACAACCAACATTTTCATAGAGCACGTAACGCTTGTAGTTCTGTTTGCACTCTAAACAAAATCTGTTTCAAATAAATACATGTAAAAGTTATTGCACTAGGTACGTTCTTGCTGTTATAACATAAAAATAAAACATCAAAAAATTAAATCTGGTGCCCAAACTAAAAACTGACACGTTTCGTATGAATTGCAAATAAAACTCAATGTGAAATCAAACGTATCTATTTCTCTGATAATTGACAAGTTGTCAATTTGGCATGGGTATCAAATAAAACGACGATATTCGCAAATATATTTTTTATTTTAACGATATCTGAAAAATCTTTGTGTCGATGCGTTTGAAATGATTGCAAATAAAATTCTGAAGCTTCACTGACTTCCTTTTTTTAGTATCGCTATGTCAGTCTATTCTTTATCTGGTAAGATTTTGGAAACGTCTGCTTTTCCATCACTACCACTTCTCCAGTGAAGGCTGAAAGAAAGAAGAAATGAAATGAGTTCGAAGCTTAGAATCGACTTCCATTCACTGTAAAGCGTTTCATACGCTGACTGTAAAATTCATAATCAGAGGTGGAATTGTGTAAAGCAATCCTAATCATTTGACAGTTCATAACGTACGATTATTCTGTCAAACGCTTTGTTTAACTGACTTTATCGTACGTTATGAACTGTCATATGATTACGAATGCTTTATACAATTCCACCTCAGGGTTTCTAGAAAATATACTAACAGGAATCTGTCTCTAAGATCATTTTGCTTATCTCTATGTGATAAATAACCAGAATGCAATAATTACACCTACATTACACAGCAATTTCACTCTGGGTATCGCAATCATGAGAGAAACTGGCAGATTTCCACCCGATTCACATAGATTTCTCCTCAATTCCCGCTCAAATAATCCTAGAACACCTTGCGCAATTTCAATTATGCCCCACATTTCTCACCGCCCAATTGTCGTGTAAGCATATAACAAAATCGTGCTGACGTTTCAATTTGTATAAAATAATGTATGTCGTTGCCAGGCGCAGGGCGTCCGAAGGCAAACGTCGCGCGCATACAAAGTGGTGGTAACCAAATTTGGCCCTACTTTGTCGTTTTATACGGGAGTTTGTGCTAGGGTAACAGTTTAGCACTGTCGCACAATTTGGGAAACTATTTCGGATGAAATATGGTTTTCATTTTTAGACCCTTATCTTTGTCGGTGGAATGGTTATCCATTTGCATGAAAACATACAGATTGATTGTGATATTGTGTGGATTATGAAAGGTTTTTGATGGCCTGGCTTGGTAGAGTTTATGCCAAGTGCGGTAAATCTTCATCATCATCATTATTTCATCCAGGACGTCCACAGCTGAACATCAGCCTCCCCGGGTAAGGTTGCGGGTTCAAACCTCCTAAATTCGCCATGAATCAGGGACGTTAATGTAAGTATATTCCATCAGAATACACACTTAAGTAATCTGTAAAGCTTTCAACACAAAACATAAGTAACAATAGTGTGTAATATCCTACTATGTAGTGTGCTTCGCTTCCCAGTTCCACAATAAAATTATTTCAAGTTTCACTTTAATAACTTTAGCTGTTTCTTAACAATCCACTGGACCTGCCAAGTCAAGTCCGGGTCATTTCCTAGCCTGTATCGCGTATGTTCGATTTCTTCCAGCTTTCCAATTGGACGTCCAAGATTAGGGTGCCCCTTATATGCATATGAAATGCATACCCCCTATATCTTTTCGTACTACTCAGACATACTTAAATACAAAATTTCATCTTCCTACGTCAACATTAACCCGTGCCGACCGAGCTCTGAAGATTTTGAAAAATGCTGGTTTTACCTCTTTTATTAAGTAGCTAAATCAATTAAAATATTTAATTTTATAAAATATTTATAAAAAGAAGATAACATTACAGATCAGACAATATATTTTGCTCTTGAGGGACCCTTTTTTACATTCTGGATACAGATTTCCATGCTCCTAAATATTGGCCTGATTTTTGCTACACTGTGGGTAGCAAAAAAAAGCTTTTGCTCTTCCTTTGCAGTGATCTAACAATGAAAATCTTGCATAAGCTTTATAGCTCTTTCAGTTGTATCATTAACTACCCTAAAGAAAGCACTTTTTTGCCTTTAAATAGGCAACATCTTTATCTCATATAGAAATGTGTCTCAGGGGGAAATTATTGTCAATTTTCAATCGAGAAAATAAATTTATACTCTTGACAGACACAAAACCACTCAATGGTTTTCCAGCAACAATAAATAAGGCAGTATTATTATCAATTCATTAAAAACAGGATAAAAAATTAGTACAAAGTCCTATTTACCATAGAAATAATCATACCTTCTTCAGATGGATTGTATCTCTTCCCAGAATCATACATACTCTCTCTTTGTACTTTTACTACAATATTGACGGTGTTTTTTCATTACCTTCATCATCAAAGAGTGATAAAACGGCAATTTCTTCTGATATGAAGTACCAAAGATGTTGACTAAACTTGCTCAGGGCTGCTTTGGAAATCAATTTGTCAACACTCTCATATATACCTCTTGGAAAGTGGATGTCAAGAGTTCCTTAAGGCTTTCCTCAGAGCTGGTAAGCTGGTCGTGATGTCCTTGCGTTTGTATAGAATCTTGCGTAGTGAGAGATGACGATAAACCTCCGAAACATATTTGCTCTATTTTTTATTTATTTAATTTTCTTTGTCTTGCACTTTTTACTTTCTTAACTAACTTTTTGTCTACACCTTAACACTCTGGACGCCTTGGTTTTATTTGTTTTCGTTAAAATATTTTATTTGTTTTTAAATCCTCCTCACCGCGGCGTTTATAAACCTTGAATTTTTTAAATAATGTTTCTTGCAACTCCCTCCAAGCATGGTGAAGATAGACAAGTTTTTTTACACAGTTAGGCTCTGGTAGGATTTATAGCTTTTCCCAAAATATAATACACTCCCGAATGATGAGATTAGAGCTTTCAATAACATTTAATTAACTTCGCAAAATATCTTAAAAATACTGCAAAAACTTGACGATTAACGGTAACTTTGTGCCTATTATTTGATAAATTTACGTCCCCGACTAAGAAAATACTTTTTTTATTGCTTCTTAATTCCACAGCCATCTTTAAATGTCAAACGATAGGTATTAATCACGAGATTAATTAAGAACAAATGACAAATACCGCGAATACGCACCGCTATACTGCCGCGCAACATGTTCCGATGCAAGTCGGCACGGGTTATCGTACTCCAAATAAAGTAAAAATTTATTTCCGAGTGTTTTAGAGGCAAACAAACAAAACTAAGACCTATGCGTTACAAATTTAAAACTTTGAAAAATAAGGGACACCCTATCCAAGATAATGGCCGTTTGAGACTTCCTTAGAGGAAATACAGGCGATTTCGGACAACGTCAGTGTTGTGATTTATTTATCGATAATGTAATACTTGTCCAAGATAATTCAATAATATTTACCATCTAAAATACTCCATTACACCCATTTTTTGTTTCGTAGTTCTATGCTTGAATTTAAAATGAATTTTTCCGCCATTTCTTCTTGCCACCGGTTGATATGTCTCGAATAATTTTATGCAATTAATTATGTCCATACTATGTACTTGGGAATTGTAAGTGCCCTAAAGTGGACTAATAAGCACAGCTTATCTATTATTTACTAGCATAGACTACAATTTGAAATGAATGTTCACATAAATACTTCTGATTCTGCAATTTCGTTGTATCAGTTGACTTAAATGTATCATTATGAACTTTCATTCGTTCATTATTGCCAGCCTGTAGATCTTGCCTACAGCTATAGGGGAATAGCGACGGCGAAGAAGAATTCCACTTTTAAACCTGACGGCAGTTACCAGTTATTTTTTTCAATGTGCCTGGGAATCGAACCCACGATCTACATTTCTAAAGTCTGTATCAAGCTACAGTATTCGATAGTAGGTAATAAGTACTTCTTATTCTATCGCAATCGCAAGTGTCAATCAAGTGTCAATCATAAAGTGTTTATTTAATAAAAGTATTTTCATTTCATTTCATTTCAATCTGTCGACTTCCAAACATCACTAAACTAAAATGTTGAAAACCAGATGTTATCCAGAAAACGCCGTATGAACTGGAAAAATAAAACTAGATTTTTCTCGCGATTCGGAAGACCCTTTTGAATGAAACTACTTACGCCAAATTGCTTTTGATGAGGATTCTTTATAGCGAGTGGCTCACTTCATCTGTAGTGGCCTAGAAACTTACCTGTGAGTTTACTGAACTCGACATCTTTGCGAGTTAGTCGAGACTTTTAGAAACTCCATTACTGGATGTAGACCTTCTATTTGAGCTACCAAAGCTGGCAGGCGATTCAAAACCTTATCATAACTAATTTGCGGTACAATTTAGTAAATAAACGTTTGAGACTGACATGCAGTCACTCGATTGATTAAATTGAATGGATTTTAATCAAGGGCCAATTTTCTTCACTATTAATAACTTTTTATGTATGTGCTATCATCTCAAAATCTTGCTTGTCATTTAGCCAGTGTCAATAGAGAAGCTTTACTTTGTGTGTAAACGTCCATCAAGGCTAATGGACGACATTATATTATAGCCATAGTATACTATGACATTTTAGGTAATTATAAGATTAAAATTCTCAATATTATTATGATAATTTCTGTCATCTATGATAGCCACAGATGTGGTAAAATGTGTGAGAATAACAAAACCACAGATATTGTTGCACTCTTTATTCTCTCATAGATTTTAAAGCAACGATTGTTGATCAAAAATTCTTACAAATAGAACTATGAATAGAGGCGTCAGTAATTAACACTAGTTGTACAATCTTTGTATAACCAACGAAATAATCATAAAACTGTCTAAAACTTCATAAAATATAAAAAGAAGCAGTATCAGTAAAGAGAAAAAATTTACAATAAAATTCAACATATTAATGATAGTACAACACAAACATCAGCTTCGTATACATACAAAAATTCAGTCATTGTTTATTTGAATTTAACGTAAATATTTATCTATAAACTATCTTCACTCGTAACGATAACATAAGCCATTTTAATTTATCTACGAATTGATATGTTAATATAATTCATTGTATTGTACACACGCAAATCATTAGTAATATTAGTAAATCCAAATTTATTTACAATGTCGCTGGTAAAATTAGTATTTACAGAGCAGTAAATTCTGTTGAGAACGTCGACAATGGCATGGGGTTTTCATTGTCTTTTTCAACTCTCTTGGTGTTGTCACCATTGGCACCAGGGAGGGACCAAGTGGAACTACCAGCAGCTGTTATTCGAGGACCCATATTATCGTAAGCTGACTTTAAAAAACAAGTCCTACTTCGTCTAGGGAGGGTTGCTCCACCACCCAACAAGTCTGGATACTCATCGTTGTGCCCAGACACATGGACTGATATAAAAATATTCCCATACGGAGCGGGCAAGGCAAACTCCGCAGGCGGCGGTGGAAAACTACCAGGGGGACCTTCTATCGTAATTTGAACTGGGTCCATACATCTCTGTGTATCCTCACTCTCCATCGACATAGACCTATCTAGCATTTCGAAACCATACGAAGAACCTAAATCTGCGCTCGTTCTGTCACAACTAGCGGCGAGAGACGTATCAAGTAATTTCTTCTCTTGATCCGTAAAACTTCTGCTTGGTGGCACTCTTCGGCGTCTAGTCTTCCAACAGACACAGGCTGCAATAACGCCCGCGCCCGTCATCGCTAGCATAGAACCGCCTAAAATGAAAAAGGTCGAATAGTTCGGCGCAACTCTAGCAGTCGCAGCTCTCGCTTTAGGTAAAAATATTGTCAAAAACGCTGATGCCTCCCCCACAGCACTCTTGGCACTACATTTCCATTCCCCTGCTAGGTCACTAGTAACATTATTAATAGTCACATTAGCCCATTGAGCACTTTTATTCACGTAATCGTCTCTATACTCATCGAAATGGTCCGTCTGGTACTTATAAATTAGTATATCACTAAATCCATTTGTGGAATTGATAATGACGTCAGTATTGTGGAAAGACCACGTTAGTGTAGGCTTCGGATCTCCGCTTGCAAAGCATCCAAAAGTCACATCAGCTCCTGATTCAGTTCTGATGACGGTTGGACTGGACACTGCCGTTGGAGGACATACCATATCACTGCCTTTAAGCGTTCGCCAAGAAAGCTGGGCTTTCCTCTCGGGGCCTCCGCAAAATACTTCCTCGTTCCCCAGATTGCTACTCAAAAACCATTCGTGAAATTCTCTTAATCTACAATCACAGTACCAAGGGTTATCTGATAACGTTAAAGTTTTCAAAACAGGCAAGTTGAACGTGTTTTGATGAAGATACGCCAACAAGTTTTGATGTACGTGAATGGTCTCCAGAGCTCGTAGGTTTGCGAATGCGAAGGGATGAATAGTGTGGAGTTTACATCTTGATAATTCCAGCTTTTTGAGATGTTGTAACGGAGGAAATTGCTCAGCAACTAAAGTCGTCAATGGATTGTCGTTTAGAACTAGCAGCCTTAATCGGTCGTTCCCTCTAAAGGTGTCAGGTGATAGTTGATACAGCTCGTTTTGGGAGAGGTCCAATTCTATAAGTATTCGCAGTTCTCTGAAAGCATTTGGGTGTAACGATCGTAGGTTCGTCGAACTGAGATTGAGTCGTTGCAAGTTTGATAGTCCCGTGTTGATGAAGGCATCTTGCTCTAATGTCCTTAATTGGTTTCCGTGTAAGTCTAGGACTTGAATATCGGCTGCCAAATGGGGTAGTCGTCGGAGGCCAGCGGTGACGCACGCCGCGGTTTTCTTCCCGGAGGACCATTTGCAGCGGCATTCCTGGATGTTGGCACAGCTCAACCAGTCACTTCCAGACAGGTTTATCAGCATCAGAACCAGCCAGCATCCGCTCCGGATCGCTCTAATGCCCATTTCATAGCAGGGCTGTGCACTTTATGCGTCTACCTGTAACAAAAAAAAAGTGCGGTGAGTTTATAGCATTCTGGGGAGCATCCTGATACGGATTATTCTTTTTATCGAAAATTCCAGACTTTTGTTGATATGAGAGCGAAAAACGTCTATGCAAACAAACATAAATAAATATAGTACAAATACGAGTAGAGTTAAGTTTTCCTGTAGGTTTTCTTTTCTCACTTTTCACAATGATTGACGAGCTTTGGAAAGAAACAATGGAAGCAGTTGCTATTTGTTTCCGGTATGCGAAATGCTATTAATTTGTAAACAATACGTGTTTGTGATATCTATTAAATTGTATGAATTGTATTGTATTATATCGTGCTTAAGTCACGCTGAAGTTGGATTCGTGCCTGAGGCTTTTACTCTTTGATTTGATGTGACGTTCGAGGAACAATTAGCGAAATCAAAATCAAATATCAAAGATTTTGGACAGGTCTTTGAACGACGTACTAATTGAACTCAGTGGCGTAGTGTACGGATAACTAACTGACCTATCTGTACGCGGTAATGAAGATCAGACGTTGTTACCGGTTTGTTTAATTACCGGAACACAAAGGGAGACGTCGAGTTTGCTATGACTGGCATTTGTTCAAAGGGATGGCCAAGGTATTAACGTCAGTTCGGTCGCTATATTGGTAGCTTTGGTAATAAACCTTGCATAACAAATGACGTACGTATTGGTTAATGGAGAATGGTTCGGGTGATATTATAGGGTCGGTATTAACGTTATGGCCACATAAACAATATTCAGTTACAATGTGTATGTAATATTGAGTTTATTGCCTTTATTTTATGTTGACTCCAAAATTATTGTGGTCAGTATCTACTTTCTGTCGGCCATAGACACCCGCACACCCTATGTTCAGTAGTGGACGTCCTATGGCTGAGATGATGATGATGAATGATTGGATGGATTGGAGACTCTAGCCTTTTATGCCTGTAATTTACCTAAACTTTGTGTAACATTGCTTTGTAGTTGTTGACGATCTCAGAGACTTGAGCACAAAATATGCCAAGAGTATCCCGATCCCGAACACGATTTTATTACTTACATTTCCAATTTATTCAGATCTTAGGAATAACCGCATATCCAATTGGCAAACAACAATCAGTCTACCGGTCAACATTCCACACTTCATCTAAATAAAGATGAATACGTTTTCATATAACCAAAACCGTCATTACTTCTCTACCCTTTGGCACTCCAAAAGTAATATTACCGCCACGTTCCTAGCTTCATATTTCGGCCGTATTTATAAGCGCTCCCGAGTCCTGGCCATCAGACGTCTCGTTTCGAGACTAATTGGGGACTCTGACCCGTCCTGATGCTGGAATATTATTAATGCCCAGACCGTAACTGAATTAGGTACTGGCCGAGTGGCTGATGGCAAAAAGAAAGGCTCTGGGTATAAATGTGGCTGAGTAACGTGATATGAATTGTGAACATAGTTTTATTTCATTTGATTGAATGATTCTGTATTTATGAAATGTTTGCTAGCAAAATAAACCTTTAGAGCTTTCGCCTCAGTGAATTAAATACCAATAGACTTGGTTGTGATAGTTCGTTCGTTCGTTCGTTTCAGCCGAAAGACGTCCACTGCTGGACAAAGGCCTCCCCCAAGGATTTCCACGAAGACCGATCCTGCGCCGCTCGCATCCAGGCACCTCCCGCGACCCTCACCAGATCGTCGGTCCACCTAGTGGGAGGCCTGCCCACGCTACGTCTTCCGGTTGTGATCAAATCTTTAGAAACTTAAAATACATTATGTTAGTTAAGTATATTAGTATGTACGGGTACAGTCGACCTTCATATTAATACATGTACGATGCCGTCTTCTGAACCTGCTAAGGTAACGCCCGTTTTCACAAACATTACTATGAGGTCTCACAGTGCGCGTGGACGCACAGGGTGACACACGAACCAATCAAAGAGCTCTATTCAACGCTGTGCGTCCGATTTGCTGCTACACTTAAGCAAACATCGTTTGTGAATACGGGCGTAAGTTGTTTTAAAATTGTTTGCATGATATTTAAATTACGTATCATCTGCGATTTTTAGAAAGATACTGGCTCATGAAATACAAATATTCAGAGTCGAAGACTTCATGTTTGATGAAGTCAAGTTCAGTTCACACACAATAATCAAATTTATGTAATTAAATAAATCCTCAGTTCTTCAAGCTACTTAACATTTTACTCGTATAATTACTTCAGATGTTGTGTTAGCGTTCGCGCGTCTGCGAAATTCCATTATCACATTAATCCATTACCATTTATAATGATATCTTGATTCAATCATGAGGAGCATTGTATGTTATAGCAGGCCTGTTCATCTCCGCGAGTTTACATTGAAAACAAAACACGTACGATGGCCCACCTACAGGACACTATTCGACAAGGCCTCACATACGAGCGAACATTGACTGACGCACGCGTATTCTTGTGTATGATGGAAGAAAATAAAGATAATGGTGTACTAAATACTGTGCAGTATTTAACTGCCTAAATAATAATAAAAACACAGAATGCACTTTTTTAAGTTGCCTTAAGACACTGGGAGGTAAATAAGTAGTTAATATTATTAATGATAACTCATGCTAAATCATGTATTTCCTCCGCCATTTTCCGCAGTTTGGCACCTCACGTCACATCATTTTACCGAAGTCAGCCCTATAGCTTCGGCGCAGTGCCGATCACTGACGTTTGTCAACAAAATGGTGCTTGACTCTTGAGACAGGCTAAATTACACAATATTGTTAATGACATTGAGCATACATTTGTTTAAATACCTTCGCGAAGTAAAACTTCTGTACGTAGTACTTATTATTATTCTGTGGTTATAGGCTAACTGAATAGGTTATTGATTAGCACTGAAATAATTAAGGAGCTATCATTGATTACTTGGTTAGGTAACTAAGAGTGAGTTTCTTCCGCCACTGCTTCTCAGCACCAGCCCATATGTTGTCCCGAAGTGGTGGTAGGGCAAGCTATATTTGGGACGTGCATTGTGCCCTGGAAAGGGCCTATGTACTGAATAAACTATTTTATTTTAAGGATGGAACTTTGTACTGTAATTAGCGGATTATACATCTTCATGTTACGTGATATCAATAGCTTTAAAATATTAACAATGTTAGATGTATATCAAATTAAAAAATAATACAGTTTTCAGGACTAAAATTAAGTGTTTTTTTTTAAGAAATTAGGTCGTGGAATTCTTGGTTAGTGATGACAACAATGAAGAAAATACCAATTAATGTGAGTGTGGCGAAGCATTTTTTTGGATGAGACCAATCTATTCTATACTTATAATAAATCTGTAGAGAGGTCAATTCTGTACATGAAATATATTTTCAAAATAACTATCAGGGGTTGATTAGTGATCGATACTGATGCCAAAAATGCAATCAGGAAAATTTTTGTCTGTCTGTCTCTCTGTCTGTCTGTCTGTCTGTATGTTCCTTATAGAAACAAAAACTACTCGACGGATTTTAACGAAACTTGGTACAATTATTCTTTATACTCCTGGGCAGGTTATAGTATACTTAGGAATTCCCACGGGAACGGGAATTAGCGGGAAAATCCTTTTGTATGAAAACCGGAGGCCCAATTGGGGGGGAATGGGATTTAAAAGGTTGGCAGCGCACTTGTGACTTCACTGATGTTGCGGGTGTGCATGGGCGACGGCAATTGCTTACCATCAGGTGATCCGTCTGCTCGTTTGCCTCCTATCACATAAAAAAAAAAAAAAAAATCTAAACCGCTTAAGTTAGTCGCTTGAAATTTGGCATGTAGGTACCTTAGTAAACTTAAAGCTTAGTTACAACAAGGAATTCCCGAAATTCCCACGGGATCGGGAATTAGCGGGAAGATCCTTTTGTATGAAAAAATCTAAACCGCGTAAGATAGACGCTTAAAATTTGGCATGCAGGTACCTTAGTAAACTTAAAGCTTAGTTACAACAGGATATTGCAATATTCCTACGGGAACGGGAGTTAGCGGGAAAAAACATTTGTATGAAAAAATCTAAACCGCGTAAGTTAGACGCTTGAAATTTGGCATGCAGGTACCTTAGTAAACTAAAAGCTTAGTTACAACAGGATATTGCAAAATTCCCACGGGAACGGTAATTAGCGGGAAAATCCTTTTGTATGACTGACTCACTGACATATCAACGCACAGCCTAAACGGCTAAACGTAGGCACTTGAAATTTGGAAGGGACGTAGCTTAGGTACCGTAGAGGTGCACTAAGGAAGGAATTCCCGAAATTCCCACGGGATCGGGAATTACCGGAAAAATTCTTTTGTATGAAAATCTAAACCGCTTAAGTTAGACGCTTGAAATTTGGCATGCAGGTCTCTTAGTAAACTTAAAGCTTAGTTACAACAGGATATTGCGAAATTCCCACGGGAACGGGAGTTAGCGGGAACAAACCTTTGTATGAAAAAATCTAAACCGCGTAAGATAGATGAAGGGGGTAAAACGGGATCCACGCGTACGAAGTCGCGGGCGGCCGCTAGTTTTAAATGGATCGTTTAAATCAAATCTATTCTCTCCAATAAACAACAACAAGCTAAACCTTTTGAACAATCCACAGCGCTTTTCAGACATCAAAGCCATCAAATCTAAGCGAATTTTCACTGAACGATTTCAGCCGCTTTATTAAAGGCGCTTTGACCTGTCCGACTAGGGCAGTGGTTGCCAAACAATGGTCTAGAACAGGATTAGAATAGAATATAATCTATAATTTCAAAGATTTCATCATCATCATCATATCAGCCACATAACGTCAATTGCTTCCCCAATGATTTCTAGATTGACCGGTTGGTAGCGGTATGCATCCAGCCATCCTGTAACCTATTGGGTAGACGTCTTACGTTGCGTTGAAAGATTTATAAAAGAAAAGTGCTTTCCATTCGTATAGGACGTAGAAAAATAAAAAAGATCAACTGGGTGTCATGTGTGTGATTGACATGCAGAGAAAAGTATTCATCAATGTTTAGTGCCCATTTTCACCATCAATCCCTAATTTTTAAGTGACCCATTTGAAAACAAAATTCATTTTATGTGTTACCATAGGGATTACTTAAAAAATAGGGATTGATGGTGAAAACGGGAACAGGACTCCTTTAGAACAATATTGTTACTGCAAATTTTATTACGATGACCTTTTGATTAAACATTATCTCGATGCCTCCTAAGTAAACTATCGTATGTCTTAAAACCAAACTTTACAGTAGAGCCATTTAAAGATATTTATGTGTGCAGTTTTCCCATCTTTTGAGCTAGGGGTACGATTTTTTCAAAACATATAGTCGATATAAGGTGTATTCTCATACAATAACATTTATTTGTAAATATATTGTAGTTTTGGAGATATTGTTGTTACGGTGTTTTACGGCGGATAAAATTAGTCATAGAAATCGTAACATAACTATACAATTATTTACTTTGTCTAGCTGTAGGTAAAATATATAGTAAGAGCCACATACTCCATTGTACGGGAACATAATCATTTATACTGTCGAAGGTATGTTACATATTTATTAATTTTTCATTGTAAATTCATGCTAAAACTAAATTATTCAATTAGGTACTCATCTATTTTGGACAAAAGGATTCACAAAATCAATTTGAACACAATGAAAGTCTTGAAATGAAACCTCTGTTTTAAATACCTTATTTATTAATTTGTACCAAAGAATCACGTTATAACAGTCTTTCTTTCTTATGAAAATATAATTAAAATAATTTTAAATTAACATAGAATGTGAAGTTATTACAAATAATTAAATCAAAAGTAATTAACTGACGAGATTAAATAAAAAAAAAATTGTTTTCTAATAACATTGATTATTTTTGAAACATAGCAATTACGACTAAATTAAAAAGTTTTATTTATAAAGTGATAGCTTTCCGCCCGCGGCTTCGCCCGCGTGGAATTTTGTCTGTCACAGAAAAACTTTATCGCGCGCGTCCCTGTTTCAAAAACCGGGATAAAAACTATCCTATGTTCTTTCCCGGGACTCGAACTATCTCTATGCCAAATTTCATCAAAATCGGTTGCGAGGTTTAAGCGGGAAAGCGTAACAGACAGACAGACAGACAGAGTTACTTTCGCATTTATAATATTAGTTGGGATAAAAGGAATATTTATCTTCTTTATTAACCTTAAAATAAGCAAAATCTATTCTTAATTTATAAAATCAATTAACAAAGTTACATCGTTATTGTTCTTACTTTAAAAAAATAGTATTTAATCTTATTAAAGCCTCTAATATTATTCAAAAATTGCACATAAGGAATCTATATAATAGGTAACATGAATAATAATTAATGATAATTCAGTAATTTTTTATAAGTAATTAATAATAGGTAAAAAACTTTATAACTAAAAAAAGTTAATCTGAATCAGTCTCAGCATTATGATTAGAAGAATCTACAAGACGATTGTGATAGAATTGGTGATGCACCGCTGGAATGACACCACTAGTACAAAGGCTTACCAAGTATTTTTTTTAACTTTGGTTATAGTAGCACATGGTTAAAAAGGGGGCAAACATCAGAGTAATCTTGCTGTCGTCGTCTCGTGTTAGTTTTAGTAACAACAGTCATATATTGAGACTCATCCAAATGATATTTATAATGGAGTTTATTTGGCTCAGAAGGAAGCACCTTGACTTCTTTTATTTTCATCCATTGCACAACATCACCTTTCAAGTTCTTGGTCCAATTTTTACAGCCTAAGGTTGACTTAAAATCCAAAAATTTGGTATGATCCAACTCGATTACAGTACATGGTTGTAGTTTCATGCTTTGATTGAAAGATGTGCCAAAAATAAATGTATTTATACTCCTTTAGAATGGTTTTCATTGGTACGATGGGCTAAACAAGATGGGAAACCATATACTGTAATCGAGTTGCATCATACCAAATTTTTGGATTTTAAGTCAATCTTAGTCTGTAAAAATTGGACTAAGAACTTGAACGGTGATGTTGTGTTCAAATAAACTCCATTATGAATATCATTTGGATGAGTCTCAATATTTATGACTGTTGTTACTAAAATTAACACGAGACGACGACAGCAAGATTACTCTGATGTTTGCCCCCTTTTTAACCATGTGCTACTATAACCAAAGTTAAAAAAATACTTGGTAAGCCTTTGTACTAGAGGTGTCATTCCAGCGGTGCATCACCAATTCTATCACAATCTTCTTGTAGATTCTTTTAATCATAATGCTGAGAGTGATTCAGATTTACTTTTTTTAGTTATAAAGCTTTTTACCTATTATTGATTACTTATAAAAATACATACAAATGTCACTAATTAAAGAAATTTAGTTTGTCACAGATCGTCATAAATTATAGCCTATATGTTATGTTATTCTGGATTATAAACAAAAATACTGTAAATTTTCATCAAAATCTGTTCGGTAGTTTTTGCGCGAAAGAGTAACAAATTTCCAGACATCCTGATATCCAGACATCCTAACTTTCGCATTTATAATATTAGTAGGATCGAAGTACCTTCATCACTAAGTAAATCACTGGAGATCAAATTAGAAAATGCTTGGATTTCTATTCAATCAGCTCCTTTAGGCAATGGCGAATCTGAAAATATTAAAAAAACACAAACATAAAATATAATTTAACTTCACAACGAAGACGAAAAAATCGTAATTAAACGTTACAATAGGAATAAATACTCAATTTACTAACGTAAACAATATTAAATTGCACATACAATATCAAACGTACGAAAACAAACCACGTTAATAATCGTATGTTATATTATATTACATACGATAAAAAATAAATTTAATTGACAACGTTTATCATGGTATGTAAAACATACGATACTTTGTTAGCTTAAAAAAGGAACGTAAATAATCGTATGTGTTAATTACTATAGTTTTGAATAGCTAGTAACAAAATATAAGGCAATTTACAACACCAAAAGGAAAACTGTAATTACTACTTACCTAATAGTATGCGCTCGCTAGCGGTGAACCAAACCGCTTCTCCCCTGTAGACGATCGCACAGGACATTACGATAGTATACGTTGCAAGCGTGGATTACATACGATTGAATACGTGTGAAAAATCTTTTATTTTAAATGATATTGCAATTTTTGTTCGCGGGTTCGATAATACGTATTTTAGTAATTATAAAATGCTTATAAAATCAAAATTGATATTTTGTGGCTTACGATTATTTACTTAGGAGGCATCGATCTTATCTCTCTTTATTTTAATATCGTGGTCCCTGCGAACCACAAAGTTGGGAACCACTGTACTACTGGCTAGCGGAGGCGGAATATTATTAATGCGCACCCCTTAACCAAATTAGCCTGCGACGAAATTTACCCCCCGTGACAGCTAAAACCACCCGCCAGGTGGGTACATACCTACACTAATGAAGTGAACTGCAGTTTGGTAAATGCAAATTATATTTTGATGCTATCAACGAAGTGGGGAAATTCTGATAGTAGTATTAGAGATAATGTGAGCTAATTCAACTTTGTGGCTGCTAAAAGCTGTGTTTTGTTTTTTGGACTCGAATTATTTCTGCTGTCTTCTCTGGTGGTAAGTTTTGTACCACCTGCTGCTGGTGTTTTGTTATTATTTTGGACATAAAGTATTTCGTAGCAAGATAATTTTTGTGCCATTGTTTTTCTATGCATTTAATAAGCAATAATCGACTGACAAGTTTTACAGCAACGTTGCTTAATCAGTAAAGAGTTAAATAAACTCGCCATTTTGTTTTTCATGAAATGAGTAGGTATAAATTTGTATCAAGTGCCTCCCCTAAAATTCAGAACTTTTCTTATAAATACACAAGGTCATAATTTATTACACAAAATTTTGATTCTTCCCTTAAGTTGCGATACCCCAATTCACAGTAAGAACCTACCAAACTTTAATGTTTGAGGCAGTTTAATATTTCAACAATAAACATCTAATTAATAATGCAAATAAATCATTTCGGAATGTTATTCCGGAATTACAAATAGAAATTACCAACGGCTCGGCCACCGCTTCATTATCGTCACCGTGTTTATTAATGCTCTCAAATTCTGTAGATCATTTGCTTTTGCGGTAGTAATTCCGCAAAATTAATATTGGGATTTGTTTAATGGTACAATTCAAATACAGATGGAATTATAGTTCTGTCTTTAACGTGGAATGCATGTTGGAACGACACGCGGTAAATCGAATTCACCATATTGAGTACTATGAAAGTTGTTGAATCACTACTAACGCCCCTATTCACAAACATTACTGTGAGGTCTCACAGTGCGCGTGGACGCACCTGATGCATATGATCAAGACCTCCGTTTTCGTTTAGAAAATGTGAAGAAGCTATTTCGACCGCTTGCAAAATACAGTTAATCTTTATCCGCAGCATAATAAGCTTTATTAAATTTCCTTCCAAGCTGCAGTTGTGTTCTCAACGTGACTTTTAATAGTTTAGTGCACTAGTAATTTAACAGCTTAATTTAATAAACCTACTCTCAAATGCTATATCGTTTTTTGTACGCCTTAAAGTTACTGAAAGAAGTAAAGTACAGTAGTATCGTTTTCATGGGTCGCAAAATTAGTGATTTCAGTAAAAAAACACGTCACTGAATTAATTAAGTTTAATGAAAGCAAGGAATACGACTAGAAAATCTAGTATCTAGATATTAATAAGGTTTATTTTACTGAAAAACCTACAGCTATAGGAGCAGTATTTAAACAGGCTTCTCATCGTAATATATTTTTCGAACTATACTCAACATCAAATAAACCGCACCTTCCGCGACGCAAACTTTAACGATTTTCTTCTGACACAATCATGGTGCCCCAACAATATTGGTGTTATTTGAAAGCCCAATAAATATCCTTAAAGAAAAACACCTTTAATTTCTTAATAAATGATTAACATATACCATAAATGTGACTTGAAAAAATACCTCACTTTGGGCCCACCTATGGGATCAATTAGACCAATTTTTATGGTTATAAAACCAAATAATGATCTCACGTGTCCTCTTTAACAGATGGATAGCAATTAAACCCAACTTAACAGTTTTATAGCCATAAAAGTTGGCTCTAGCGTAACTACCTATTTTTTTGAAGAAGTGACTCTGGATCCTTCTAAAGACACGTTTTTGGGGTAAAAACCTTTCCTTTAATGAAATGAAGGTTAGAACTAGGCTTTTAAATGGTACCAATATTGGTGGGAAGTGGGGATGCATACGTTTGAAAATGCTTTTCGCGGGAGGTGCGATTTATTTGACGTCGAGTGTAGTAAGATTTTGCCAATAGAAAAGAAAGTTAAATTAATACTAATACTAGAACAATATAATACAGACAAATTTAAAACAAAACGGGTACATAACTACCCAACTCGATTAGCTAAGAAAAATAAATTAATGGTGCCTAAAATACACAATTATTTTGGTAAAAGAACTAGACAATGGATTATACCTACAATACATAACGAATTGGAGCAAGATTTGCTAAACGATATACTTTCGAGAAATCACCTTAAGTACAAGTTAAAAAAATATTACCTAACTTTATGTCCCTGATACTATAACTAGACTATTAGATATATTATAATGTAATATTAGTTTTTAAAAAGTAAGTGCAGGCGACCGGCGCACCAGGCTAGACACTGGAAGTGTCTGGTCTGATGTGCCGGAGACAGTAGGAACCAATTTTGCATGTGTGTATTATTACTTAGTTAATATGTACAATAAGTTACACTTATAACAGTTAGCACGAGAACGACTGCCGACAAACTGTTAAGCAGTTTGGCAGATTAGTATTAAGTAAAATCGATGTAACTTTTATGAGACAATAAATTAAAAAAAAAAAAAAAAACTGGGATGATTTTTGGGATAAAAACGATTCTATGTTTTATCCAAAGTCTCAAACTATCTCGATACAAAATTTCATAGAAATTGGTTCAAGCGTGAAAAGGTTCTAAACAGACAGACAGAGCTCCCTTCGATTAAATGTCAATATGAATTCGAAGGTAGCTCTAAGTATAAAAGTATGGATTTATTGACCTGTTAACTCAGTGTCTTCACAAGAGTAATATGAATAATAACTAAAATAGAAAGACACGGATCTTAACTGCTATGCAACAAGCTGACTATTTTAGTTATTTCTATTTTAGTTGAAATGGAACACGAAAGTTTAAAATCTTATAATATGAATAATGTTATTATGATACTAGACGCAGAAACTAGCCATAAAAACCAAGAATCGTATATCAAATAAGCTTAGTGTCACATAAAGTTAGCATTTTCAACATCAAACTTTAAACATTATTAGTTTTCGCAGACACGCTTTATACCGTACTAAAGAGACACAGAATCCTAAATGATTACTGCTGTTGTGTCCATTCTCAACAATTTAATTTATTTTGCGACGAATTTTCTCACTGCAATTAGCTTCGTGACTCTAGTCTAGTTTAATTTGTCTTGTATTTAAATGCAAGTCTTGCCAAATTAAGAATTGCGCTAAGTAGATGAAAGTACAAAATTTGCATACATTACATTCAACAGCAAAATGCTTCAGTGGTCCAACGATTAGGTGGTGGAATCTCTCTGGTACCAGGCGTTGTGTAATACACAAGTGCTTCAACATTAACGTAAAAAAGTTAATGTATTGTATCTACATTACAAAACTGGCTTGAATTACATGATAAAAGAATAACATTATAAAAATAAAAAAATATTAGGTAATGTTTCCTATTTTTGTAATATCTGTCAAACACCCAATTTAAGGTATTAACTGAGTAAAATCAAAAATCAATCTCTGTATAAGTAAAATCAGAATGAAGAGCAAAAAAACTGAATTTTCTTTGAACATAAAGAATGACAAGCATTTGAATTACTAAAATGTTGTTATTCAAGGCATGGACAAGATTTTACCGCAATGCGATGAGTTTTGACGCATAAAATGTTTTCCAACCCTGATGTAGCAGTAAATGGAAATATGATATTTATAATAATTGCTCTTAGGGGTTACCTAATTTACGAAATTACAAATTTTCCGGATTATTAATTTTAGTAGTAGTCGAATTACCAGTTTAATTAGAGTTAAAAATAATGCCTAACAAGTAAATAGGCTGAGTAGTACCACCTAACTTTAACCGTAACTTCAACGATTACTGGTGTTTTATTAAAGCACCGGTTATCGTTAAAGTTATCGTTAAAGTTAGGTGGTGCAACTCAGCCATAGTTTTAAGTTATGTTCTTCAAGATATTAATTAATTACTTATAACGAAAATCCCTGCCTTCTTTCAATCTTTATCTTTACTAAATAAAACAGCTTTTCAAATGCAATGAAAACTAATGACGATTTAGATTTTGATCAAAATTTTCTGTCTTACAACATTTTAGTTGTTACAATCCTCTTGAATGGTACAATTTGGCTAATTTTATTATATCTAAGTACCTTTTGTTATTACGGAGTAGGTACCTAGATGTTCTTTAATGTATATTTAATTTGGTTCATTTGATTAAAGAAGAGCAAAATCTTCGTTCATTATTAAAGTGCTAGCAGAATAAAATTACTATTCTCTATCTTTCTCCAGGTTTTACAGAGGTACCGTATTGAAAGCATCATCTAAACTAAATAAATCGACGAATAAATTAATAATAAGTAATGACGCCATGACATTTTTTGGAAGCGAACTTCACCCAGAATTTATTTTCAACCACAGACGAACTGGCTATCTAACTGCCGAAACACAACAACGCTGTTCACATTGTTTCTATGGCGACTTAGGTAAGATGGCAAATGTGAGCTATTCTACAACAAATATATGTGGTCTGATATGCTGTTGACTGTACTTCTTATCTACTTATTAATTGAAATAAACTAAGTATATTAGCCAAAGCTGTGTGTACCTGTTATTGGCATGCATACACACTAAACTTCTACAGGGTGTAAAAAAACCTATCACGAAGACTGAAACTACGCCTTCTGTACACCCAACCAAGTAATATTACAAAATATTATTGGTGGGAAATATTTTTTATTTTTATGATTAAAAAAAATACAATATTCCGCAGCCCGCAATGTACAGCGCGCCACGCAACGCAATGACCGTGCCTATGTGTGTGTGAGTGTATTGGTTGGAGCGTACGCGCCGCGCGCTTTCCCGCCACTACCTACCGCGACCGCAGAAGTATTTTGTACACAAAATTACCAGATTATTCACTTCCTACATTTAAAAAACACATTCCTTTAGCATTCGTTTAGGTTTAGAACTAAGTACTTACCGACTAATCCCCTTCGACGTCGTCTGGAATCGGCCGCTCCAACCGGACAAGTTGTGGCTCGAACTGACGGCCTTCCACGTGCAAGCAAACGCGTGCCAGGTAAATCGTGTTTTGATGCGCGCTCCAGTATTCCTTCACGTACAGACCGGTATTTAAGTTACTCAAATCCGACACAATACACGCCTAGACGAGGCGGACGGAGGCACAATCGGCTGATTGTCCAACAGACGTTGTACAGCCAGAACAATAATACGTGCATCAGTACGGTGGTGCGCTGTAGGATGTTCAGCCCGATACCTACAGCCTGCAGGGCTTCAGATGCGTTTCCACGTGCCCTCCCATAACAGTAAACCATGTTTACGTACTCACGAGCACTGTACGTATGGTTAGGCATCTTTCTAACACACATTCACTATTACCACACTCACTATCACACGTTCACACACTAACTATCCGCACGAGAAAACAATCAAAAGTCGCAAGCGCATTCGACGGCCGAAGAAACCGAACTGGCCGTGCGATGCGAGCAACGCAAGGCGCGAGCGGCCCCTCGCAACAAAGGTACTGCCCCGCGCGGCGAGACTGACTGACCAATAACAGTCAAGCAATACGTCTGTGTCGTCGTGAATCGGTAGCGCTTTGTTATTACTCTTCATTTTCAACTACAAATTTACGTAATTTTTAACTTAACAAAAATGTAATTTCATCACTTTAGTACAGGCAAGTCTATCAACGAATGAGATTGTAAAAGCGGCGGCAAAAATACTTTGATTAATCTTTGTTAACTAAAGATCCGTCCTAGCATACTTGTTAATAATTAATGCTTTAAGCAAGCTTCCAAAATACTCAAATTTGAATGAATTGTAGATGCGCAATCGTTATTAATAAAACAATAAGAATATCAATACATTTTGATAGTTATTCCGTGTAATAAAGTTACGTTCATTTAAAATAATCACGAACAAGACGATGAATCTTTTTATGTTGAAGAATGGAAGTAATTGGTATGAAAGAAGTGCTAAAAGATATGAAATTTTGTTTAGTTTCTAAAATCAATCGAGTTTAAAAATAAAATCTTATCTTTTAATCTCCCATCGAAAGTGAAGGAGCAAGAGTTTGCCAGTGTGTTATTTCTAGGCGTTCAGATTGCAGTAATAAGTAAAGTAAGTTAAGTTTTATTTTATTAATTACTATCGTAAAGACGTAAAATTTATTAAGTTAGAGAGCTAGAAATAATGAACCTGTGTGTAAGAGCATTTGTCATTTGTTTACAGTACTTTTTAATGATACAAGTTTATCACATCTGCTTACTGCCTGTGATTAACGATTAAAATTACGTTTATTTAGAATCGCGTGCATAACCATTATTTATTTCAAGTAAATTATGAAGAAAGGAAGTAATGAGTATGGAAGGAAGACTGAAAAAAGAGACCTTTTTATTTAGTTGCTGAAATCAATTAAGTTTAAAGAACACACAATCATCACTCCTATCGAAAGTGAATGCCTTAATCAACGATAGGAGTAACATTGCCAGGTGTTTACTCTAGGCGTTTAGAGCGGTGTGGTGTAAGCAATAATTTGAGTTTTACTTTATGAATTTTATTACTATCGTAAAGACTTAAGTTATTGAAGTAGAGAGTTATTAATGTAAAGAATGACAGGCCTCATTCAAAAGATCATTATTCATCTGTTTATGGTACTTTTTAATGATACCTACTTACTTACGCTTATCACACTTGCGTAGCTAATAAGACCTGTGATACTACATTGTGATAGAATAACGGTTATGCGTAAAAGCACGGTTTAGTTAACAACCTAGGTTCTGTAAGATTATTTAATTTGCGGAAAGAAACAAATTCGTGCAAAGGGTTTTTATTAATTAAAATGTAATTTATTATTTTTTAGAATAAAAACTAAACTGGTAAGGTGATATTAAGGTGTAAGTAACTAATTTAAGTACTCATTTCATTTTTACAAACTAGGTAGATTTGGATTAAGCTCAGTTCAGTTGGTCCAGTCGTAGTCGTTGAACTCACAGTAGAGTTGAATGACTCATGGGCGAGCGCGGGTTGCGGTTCGGGGCGTGGGGGCAGCGCTTGAGCGTGTGTGCGCGCGCTGATGTCCATTACTTATTGTAAAGACAAAAGCCTTATTGTGACGAAAATACTCAAAATTTTAATAAGGTTTCTTAGAAAAAAAAATTTTAAACAACGAATTGAAATTGATAATGTAAAAATCTTGAAAAAAATATTCTGACTTTGACCTTCAATATCTCCTAAACCACAAGTTTCCCAGGTATGGTCCCAAAGAAAAAAATGATCCCCATGATGTGGAGAATAAGTAGTCTTCGGCTTCGGGATAGGTTTTTTTACACCCGTTATATGTAAGATTTTCATGTAATTACTTTGTATGTAATGTTGTTGGTATACCGTAATAAATAAAATAAAATAAAATAATCCTACTAGTCCTATCCTACTAATATCCTACTATAATATTATAAATGCGAAAGTTTGGATGTCTGGATGTCTGGATGTTTGTTACTCTTTCACGCAAATACTACTGAACGGATTTCGATGGAACTTTACAGTATTATTGTTTACTAGCTTTCCGCCCGCGGCTTCGCCCGCGTGGAATTTTGTCTGTCACAGAAAAACTTTATCGCGCGCGTCCCTGTTTCAAAAACCGGGATAAAAACTATCCTATGTTCTTTCCCGGGACTCAAACTATCTCTATGCCAAATTTCATCAAAATCGGTTGCGAGGTTTAAGCGGGAAAGCGTAACAGACAGACAGACAGAGTTACTTTCGCATTTATAATATTAGTTGGGATAACCAAAAATAACATATAGGCTATAATTTATGTCGATCTGTGACAAACTAAATTTCACGCGGGTGAAGCCGCGGGCAAAAGCTGTCCTACTAATATTATAAAATCGAAAGTTTGGATGTCTGGATGTTTGTTACTTTTTCACGCAAAAACTACTGAACGGATTTCAATGAAACTTTACAGTATTATTGTTTATAACCCAGAATATCATATATCTAGCTAGGCTATAATTTATGTCGATCTGTGACAAACTAAATTTCACGCGGGTGAAGCCGCGGGCAAAAGCTAGTAATAAATATTGATTTTGTTCATACCTTTAAACCCAGTCAAAAGTAGGTGAGTCAACACACGCCGGGTTCGTAACTAGTCAAGAAAATTAGACAAAGGTCGCGAAACTTGACAACTATCCGAGTTGGGATCCTATTAGGCTTACCAAGTTCCGGTATGAAAATTTTCGAAGTTTATATGGCCTCACTTTGAAGGGTTACGTTCAAAATGTCTTGAGAGGAAATTGTGTCAGTAACTTTAGTGTTTGATGTGATGTCACGTTATGTTGTTATATTTATAACACATCGATATCTAATCAATAATTTATGAGAAATAAAGTTTGTTTGTTTGTTCCTACATTGTTGAATTAGGCGAAAAGATAGATTGTACCTGAAATATATCTTTTAGGTAAAAAGCTTAAAAAAGAGGACATGAACAGCTAGGGACTGGAATTTGCTGCCTGCTACTGTCTATCTCGAAGACTATAATCCGGGCCTTTTCAAAGCGAGAGTGAATTAGCAGTTACAGGGCAGATATATGTACCATCCTAGACTGCATCCCACTTAACACCAGGTGCAATTATGGTCAAATACCTGCCTTGTTAAGCATAAAAAATGAGATACTAAATGGGAAATTGTTGAAAAATGAAAAATCAATTATTTCACGTGATGATTAATGACATTATTATTATTATACGTTGATGGTCTTACACAATAAAATGATGATGACATAAAAAGAATACGATAAGTCTGCTAAAGTCGAGATTGCTAAAATTAAATACTAGCTCTAAAACACAATGACAACCGTCTGAATTTTTGATTATGTTTCTTTTTCAAAGTTGGCTGTCTTTGTAACCATAAATCAAACTAAAGTAAACGATGCCAGCGAATAAATCCTCTGCCAATATTAATACTACAGTTTCAATAACAGAAAGCTGTATAAGCTATGCGCTGTATAAATTAGAATCAGCGGAACATGAAATGTAGATGTTTTTGCTGTACAAACAACAGACGACAATGTAGCATTCTTATATCGTTGCAATACGGTCTTTTTTGCAACAAAAATGAATATTCTGATGTGCAGTCGACTGTACAAGTTTTTCCGGAACCGCTGATTGTTCCTGGGAATGTTTTAATTTTCCCGAAACACAAATTACTTTTTCCCGGAAGTATTATGTATCGAAAGTAGTTTCAGATGGAATTGTAAGTCGCTAGAATTGCAAGAACCTATTTTGTTCAAGAGATATTTACTGATTTTCAAACAAACTATTGCAAAGGAAGAGTAAGGATTCTACAGCTTAATTTTACAAACTTTATGTTGATGAAATAAAACAAACTAGTACAACTAAATTTTCAATGTCTAAATCGAGTTGTTTACCAACTTTCAGAATATTGAAAGTAGGCTGTACAAATTCTTAGGAAATTGAATTTGTTTCACTCATAGAATACAGAATACCTGGTCTACACAAAATTTGATAAACGCAAGAAAAAGTTGACAGAATTTTTACATCTTATTTTACCTAGGCTGGGTTGAACCATCATACTATATAACTTTAACAAACGTCAAAAGTCTGTCAAACTCCATACAAAACACCGGTTATGGTTGTAGTTAAACTTAAAATAAGGTGGTGCAACTCGGCCTTATTGTTTGCGTTTCGGCAGTTGAAGGTAAGATTCAATTCCTCTGTGGTTGAGGATTCCGGATGAAGCTCGCTTCCACTTTCAGCTTGATCATAATTTTCTAAGGGAGATGCAATCCAAGAGCTTCTCCGTTGTATTTAGGTAAAAAAGGTAAAATGTTGGAAATTTTCATGGTGTTAGAAGCAAATTATTTCACTCTCTTTGTCAATTAAGATTTGTTAAATCTAAATATAATATAACTAAAAGGTGACTGACTGACTGATTGACTTAGTGATCTATCAACGCACAGTCCAAACCACTGGACGGATCGGGCTGAAAGGCATGCAGGTAGATGTTATGACGTAGGCATCCGCTAAGGATTTTACGAAACTCCACCCCTAAGGGGGTAAAACGGGATCCACGCGTACGAAGTCGCGGCCGGCCGCTAGTAAGTCTGTATAACTAAACCCTTTTACCTTAACGGATAAAGCAAAATTCAAGTGAAAATGGTGAATTCTGGTTAGAATAATTTTATTTTATTATTAAAACCACTTTAGGACTACGAGCCCTCATTGTTACATAGCCTAATTTGAAAATGCCTCAAGGGATAAACAGAGTTTATAATAATTGAAGAAAGTTTAGGTTGTTAGGTATTAACGTAACGGAAATAGATGTAGTGCTCTCTGTGTGAATTTTTTTAGGAAGTTATTTTACTTATTTCATGGATGGTTATCTATACTAATATTCGTCTGTCTGTCTGTCACGTTTTCACGCCTAAACCACTGAAGCGATTTGATTAAATTTGGCATAGAGATAGTTTGAGTCCCGGGAAAGGACATAGGATAGTTTTTATCCCGGTTTTTGAAACAAGGACGCGCGCGATATGGTTTTTCTGTGACAGACAAAATTCCACGCGGGCGAAGCCGCGGGCGGAAAGCTAAAAGCTAAAAGTATGTCTATAACCGACTACGAGTAAGACAAGTAAATGAAATTTCCTAAAAAAATCACGAAGGGTACTTGCAAAATTACTAGAATTATAGTTCTCGTTTCAACTCAGTCGGTGCCTGAGGTTTAAGAGGTATGAGGAGCGGCACGGGAGGGGTGGATGACAGAGCATATATTTTTTTTAAACATTACAAGCAATTTGTATTTCACAAATTTCTAATAGCCCCGTTAACCCCTCGAGGCGAGCGAAAGGGTGTGTTACTTATATGCGTTTAACGCTGTAACGCTGCCAATTCGCTCATTGCACGGTCTGTCCCGGCCGCTTGCTTTGGTGTTGGCCTTGAGGGAGAGCGCTGGTTGTGTAGATCCTCAAGGCAAGCCTGACTGTTATCCTTCTCGTGGTTGCCGCCTGTTTTTGGTCTGGTTCCTTATGAAACAGACGTAACGGAAATGGTCAGACGCATCCCATGCTCCTTAACACCCTTTTCCTACCCCAATCCTGCTTTGCTTTTGCATTTCCTTCCTCTCCTAGGGATACCACAAACCTTGAGGTCCTTAGCCTCCTCAAAAAGTGTGGTCATGGCTACCTTGGGAAAGTACCATGGACGATTTCCCCCTAATTCAAGGTGTGATGCGAACCGTGCCGATGAACGCGTGGCTGAGAGGGAGCTCAGTCTTGAACGGTGCCTGCCCGAGACCAGAGCGATTCGGTGCAGTATTCAGCTCTTCCCTGGGCATGCGGGGCTCTGCCGAGGGTGACCGATTACTTCCCTAGCTACTCGTGGGAACTTTTATGAATACTTTTATAAAAACACCCAAAACTCCTCCCTTAGGGGAACAATTGGACAGGCCTGACGGAGAGCCTTCATTGACCTCCAAATCGCCTTGCTCCAAAATTTCGGAGAGTCTCTCGGCTATGTCTGTGGGGGGCACTAGTGCTGAACCACAAACAGGGTCGACAAAGACCCCGAAGGACACAAAGCGTGCCAGGCTTTGTGGTGCGGCCAGGAAGAGGTTCCGGAGGCTGATTGCAGCGGAACTTGGTGCTGAACAAGCCCTTGCTCTCTGCAGGAAGCCCTGGGATCAAATTCCGGTCGACAATCCTCCTCCCGATCCAAAGGCGAAAAAACGCCTACGTTCGGAGGAAGAATCCCCGCGGGAACAGCCGAAGAAAACCTCTAGGCTGGACGTCACGGCAACCCCCCTCCCTAAGGTACAGTACAGCGTTGTAGCTGGCGCCGTGCGAGTGGGTGTCCGAAATTCGGCCCCCATGAGCGAGGACCAGATGCGACTGCTGCATGACGCCCTTCTCGAGTCCATCGCCAAGATGGCCGGGAAGAAGGGAGTCCCGCGACCAAGATTTGCTGGTTTCTCCTACAAGACGGGGTGGGTCCTAGTTAACTGTGAGAACCAGGAAAGCCATGACTGGCTTGTAGGAGAGATCAGGCAAATCAAACCGTGGCCTGAGGCGGAACTCTCGACCATACCCGAGAGCGAACTGCCTAGGCCACAGGTGGGGACCACTTTCATACCCATCAGCGAGGCGGCAACGGTCGAAAAGGCTTTGCCGCTGCTGGAGGCGCAGAATGATGGTCTCAACCCGGGGCTATGGCGAGTTCTCCATAAGCGGGCCGAGGCGGGAGGGACTGTGGTGACCTTCTCGTTGGACGATCCGTCGGCGGAGACTCTCCGTGCAAATAACGGCAGAGCTGGCCTTGGCTTTAAATATGTAATATTTAATGTCAGGGGGGGCTCTGCCGCGGAACAGCCCAACGTGGAAACACCTAGGCCGTCGACTTCTGCTGGAGTGCAAGAGGCAACGAGGAGCCCTGCGGGGACCTCGCGCCAAAGGCCTCCGCTGAGGTCGACCAAAGGCCGGGGTGGAGCCACGAGGGGCGGCACAAGTCGTAGGGGGGTAAGAGGAGGCGGAGGGAATAGAGGACGTCCACGTCCCCTACCCAAGAAGCCTCACACACCCGCCCTACGCTAAGCCAATGGCTCCCTACAACAGCAGAGCGAGGATCTTGCAGGGTAACCTCCATCATGCAGCAGCTGCGACTGCGGTGGTGGAGTGTTGCTTTGCCAAACAGAACATAGACCTCGCTCTGATCCAAGAACCTTGGATATCCAACGGCAACATCCAGGGGCTAGGGGCCGCCGGTAAGATTCTCTTCAATAATGGTGGCTATAGACCCAGGGCGTGCATCGTTCATAACAAAAATATTGACCTTTTACCTGTTCCAGAGCTTTGCAATGACGACCTGGTCGCAGGATACATCAATCTCCAAGGGTGGAGTGGGGCTAGAGTAATCGTCTGCTCAGCCTACCTCCCCGGTGATAAGCCCAATCCCACAGAAGACCTGGTGAACGTTGTGGCCTACGCACAAAGACACAACGCCGACCTGCTTGTGGGATGCGATGCCAATGCCCACCACACCTCGTGGGGGAGCACCGACATCAACAAAAGAGGTGAGTTACTTTATGACTTCCTTCTATCTAACAATCTGCATACACTCAACCTAGGATGCACACCGACCTTTGTAACGTGTAACAGACAAGAAGTTCTTGACATAACTTTCGCAACGAATGCCTTAGCCAGGCACGTCATTGACTGGCAGGTAAGTAATGAAAACTCTATGTCAGATCACCGACACATTCGATTTAACCTGGAAGCATCGCTGCCAAGGCGAATCGAAACCTACAGGGATCCAAGGGCTACTGACTGGGACCATTTCAGGGACCAGTTAAAAACCAACCTTGATCTGATCCCAAAAATCATCAGAACTGTGGAGTGCTTGGAATTAGCAGTGGAGGTAGTCACAGTAGGAATAACCAAAGCCTACGAGGACAGCTGCCCTGTGAAAACCAAAGCATCCACAAGTAAAGTCTCATGGTGGAACTCTAAGCTGCAAAAGCTACGAGAAGAAACCAGGAGACTCTTTAATAGAGCTAAAAAATCCCATGAATGGGACACATATAAGAAAGCTCTAACCAAATATAACACTGAGATCAGGAAAGCAAAGAGAGCATCGTGGAGGAAACTGTGCGAGGATGTCGAACGTCTTCCTCGAGCAGCAAGACTCCAAAAAATGATCTCCAAAACTCCTGTTAGGCAGATAGGGCTTCTGAAAAGACCCGATGGAACTTTCACTTCATGTGAAAACGACACATTGGAGCTGCTGGCAGCAACCCACTTCCCTGGCTCGGTGGGCAGCAATTGCTCGGCGACTACACATAGCAACCTTCGCAGGCCGAAGAATGACGACTGGCGGAGGGCTGCTATAATCATAAGACCCAACCAGGTAAAATGGGCCATCAGCTCCTTTAAACCATATAAAGCGTGTGGCGAGGACAACATATTCCCTGCTCAACTGAAGGAGGGGATGGAAATCCTCACTCCACATCTGGTCAAAATCTTCAGAGCCAGCTTGGCCTGGGGACATATACCGGAACGATGGACCACAGTAAAAGTCATATTCATTCCAAAGGCTGGCAGAAAGGACTACGCCTTGCCAAAGTCCTTTAGGCCAATAAGCCTCTCATCCTTCCTTATGAAGGTTATGGAAAAGGTAATTGACATCTATATTAGGGACGTAGCACTAAAAACGAAACCTATTCACCACACACAGCATGCCTACCGCAGAGGTAAATCTACGGAAACAGCCCTGATCAGCCTGATTGACAGGGTCGAAAAGGCACTGGAAGACAAGGAAATCGCGCTTTGCGCATTTCTAGACATAGAGGGAGCTTTTTACAACACTCCTACTACACTGCTGGTCGAAGGTCTGGTTGCAAAAAGCCTTGACCTGACGACCACGAGATGGGTGGAGTCGATGCTCTCCAACAGGAGAGCTAAGGTATCTCTGCTTCAAACCACTATGGAAGTTACAACCACCAGAGGATGCCCGCAAGGGGGCGTGCTTTCGCCCCTTCTCTGGACTCTGGCGGTTGATACACTACTGTATAAAATGGCCGACCTCAACATTGACACTCAAGGGTACGCTGACGACCTTGTTGTCATAGTAAGGGGCTTCTGCCAAAGTACAATATCTTCCATAATGCAAAGAGCGCTAAACACCAAAAAGAAACAGTTTATCAGTTAACGCTGATAAAACTGTCATTATTCCATTTACCAGGCGTAGACAGTTGAACAAACTAGTCAAACCCTCTCTAAATGGAAAAGAGATCGAGTTTTCCACGGAAGTCAAATATCTGGGCGTCACTATCGACCAGAAACTAACATGGAATACTCACCTTAATAACATCATACAAAAGGCAAAAATTGCCTTAGGCTCCTGTAGCCGCATGATGGGCAACAATTGGGGCTTGAATCCCCGATCTGTCTTATGGCTGTATACCACTATCGTGAGGCCGACTATATCGTACGCCTCTGTAGTGTGGTATCACAAAACCAGCCAAAAGACAGTAACAGTTAAACTAGGTAGTCTGCAAAGGCTTGCCTGTCTCATGGCAACTGGGGCAATGTCAACCGCACCTGGGGCGGCCCTGAACGCACTACTGTGCCTAACGCCCCTAAGTATGCACATTGCTAAGGAGGCGGAGGCAAGTGCCTACAGGATAGACGCTCAGGGGGGCTTCCATTGCATATCCCAGAGAATGAGAACATTACTGGAGGCTATAAAGAGCACACCTACTCTTTGCATGACTTCTGACATCATGGTTCCAAGTTGTAGCTTCCAAAAGAACTACAAAGTGGAAATACCACACAGGGAGGACTGGCTGAACAAGCAAGTCACCTGTGAGAAGGGCAGCCTTATATGGTTTACTGATGGGTCAAAAATGGGCCCTAACGTAGGCTTTGGCGTGTATGGAGAGCAGCCGAAGCTTAGGCTATCTCAAAGCCTGGGCAAATTTGCCTCTATCTTTCAGGCAGAAGTCTACGCCATTATTGAATGTGCGGAAGCTAACCTGCGAAAAAATTATGCCAACCACATAATTTACATTAACTCAGACAGTCAGGCCGCGCTGCTGGCCTTAAACTCCAACTTTATCACCTCAAAGTTGGTAGAAAACTGCATGAGTCGACTAAATACTCTAGGAGAACGAAACAGAGTAACGCTGAGATGGGTTCCAGGTCATGCGGGAATCGAGGGC
This sequence comes from Ostrinia nubilalis, assembly GCF_963855985.1. Taxonomy (NCBI): domain Eukaryota; kingdom Metazoa; phylum Arthropoda; class Insecta; order Lepidoptera; family Crambidae; genus Ostrinia; species Ostrinia nubilalis. The sequence goes on from NC_087106.1 coordinate 12,517,699, forward strand.
AATGAAAATGCCGACGAACTAGCCAGAGCGGGAGCGGAGGGAACACAATATGGTCCAGAACCCTTTTGTGGTGTTCCCAAAAGTCTCGCTCGAATGACCCTGGAGAACATCTATTTAAACAAATCCTTTATGGCATGGTCAGACACGCCAGGATTAACTCATTCCAAAGCTCTCATAAAAGCCTATGATCGAAAAAACTCTAAGCAGATCATAGGACTGAGTAGGACCAAAATGCGCATCTTAGTTCGAGCCCTCACTGGACACTGCAGCTTAAACAAGCACTTGTCCACTATGGGACTGTCCGAAACAAGAACGTGCAGGATGTGCCAAGAGGCAGATGAAACGCCACTACACATTCTCACGGACTGCGGACCTCTGATGCGCAAGCGGAGCTTACACCTGGGCAAACACATCCTAAGCCCACAAGATGTAAAACATATCGCCCCCCAAAAGATACTGCACTTCCTAATGGATGCAGGACTCGGAGGCGAACTGTAAGGAAAACAGCGGCGATCACAATAGATCGATAACGGTCGCAGTGATACTAGGACTTTATTGAACTAGAATAGCCGCTCAACACAAATAAAAAAAAAAAAAAAAATAACCCCTCGTGGTAAGCTAAATAAGCTTGTATTACAAGTGGGCTCACCACAATAGTCGAGCGGCGGGATTCGAACCCGGATCTCGAGTCGGCCAGTCCGACCCCTTCACCGTTCGGCTATCGTAGCTATAATTAATTTAGTAATTTAGGGGCAAACCTACTAAATATCTCTGTGTTATACTCAGGCCGACATTTAGGCAATCTGATTAAACCAGAAAGCCCTTTGTTCAAAGTTGGGAGAGAAAACTATAGCAATAGCCAATATACAACAGCAATTTAAAAGTTGGTGAATTATGTACAATATTATTAGTTATAGCCTAGTTTTTTCATAAGTAAATAAATATGCCGTGTACTTTTATAGGTTTTAGGAACGATTTATCTAAATTGCATGAAGTTTTGTCTGCAGATGGTGATATAAAATTGATATTATATTTGATAGTTTTGTAAAACTAACGTTTTGAACGTCGAAAAATTATTTATAAAATAAGAGAGTGATTAAACTGAATGACTGATTGACTAAACCCACGCCCAGTGTGGTTTAAGTAACAAATTGTTTCGTTTACAAACAATTTGTTACAAAAACCCGACATTTATTTTTATGTTTTTAAATTATTATCTTTAAGTAATATAAAATGCTCGATTATCATTCACTCACTGACTGATCAAGGGTGTTTTGGGGAGTTTTGGGGAGGTGAGACTTTTAGTCCAGATTGCACTATTGAAGTAATATTACTACGTACTCGTAGTACATTATAACTCAATGGATTGCACCACCTTACTGTAACCGTAACATAACCATAACTAACTTAACTTTTGACGCTTGTTAAAGTTAATGTAAGATGGTGCAACCCAGCCTCAGTCTAGAATGTTCAAAGGCTACATTTTGTCACCAGGCATAAACAAGTATCAACACGCTTATTTGCACCAACAACAATAGGCTCGTGGAGTTTGTACGTACGTAGTAGGATAACAACGAACATTACTCGTTGGTTTGGAGTTGTTCACGTTATGAGCGGTAGCGGGAGCGGGAGCGGTAGCGGTAACGGTAGCTGTAGCTGTAGCGGTAACGGTAGCGGTAACGGTAGCGGTAGCGGTAACGGTAGCGGTAGCGGTAACGGTAACGGTAGCGGTAGCGGTACCGGGAGCTGAATCTTTTGTGGAGATAAATGGACATCATCAGTCTTTCTTTATTGAAATTAATTTTACAAAACATGCAGTAATTTATAGACCTTCATTAAATTTTTAATTTTTTTTAATACCTACTCATTAGAGGCTTAATAATTTGTGGAGACAAATAGACGTCATCAGTCTTTCTCTATTAAAATTAATTTTACAAAATATGTAGTAGTGTTTATAAGTCCAGCTGATTTTCATCATAAGCGTATTCTATACCTAGTTAATTATTTTCGTAATGTTTAATGAAGATTTATTACATACCTACTCATTGGAGCCTATACAGGGTGGAAACGATAAGTGATCTCACCCGATTATTTCTAAACTATACAAGATATCGAAAAACTGGTTACTGATCCTGAAAGTGCTTCACGAGCTCTTTCAAACGGTGCTAATAAACGATTACAGAATAAACTGGAACTATCCGAAAATTCAATGTTTCCAGCTTCCATACATTTGGTAAAGTTACATAATTTTAAAAACTACACAAGATATCGTAAAACTGGTTACTGATCCTTAAAGTGCTTCACAAGTTCTATCCAACGGTATCAATATCAAGTTACAGAATAAACTGGATCTATCCTAAAATTCAATATTTCCGTCTTCCATACCATACATTTAGTACTATCACAGTCATGGCACTCATTTCTGGATAATTTTATAGTAAAACCTAAAACTAATGTTTTTCACAAATAATTTTAAATAAGATGCAAGTTCCGAGTTTATTTAACCGACTTTTTAAGTTTATTATTTAACAAAAAATAAATTACACTTCTAAATCGTGTCGTCGGCATACATTTAGTATGGAAGCTGGACACATTGAATTTTGGGATAGTTCTAGTTTATTCTGTAACCTATTATTGGTACCGTTTGAAAGAGCTTGTGAAGCACTTTCAGGATCAGTAACCAGTTTTTCGAAATCTTGTATAGTTTAAAAATAATCGAGTGAGATCACTTATCGTTTCCACCCTGTAGATTACAGCGTTGCAAGTAATATTATTGTTATTTTACCAATATCCTTAAGCATCCAAGCAGTTGTGGGAGTTCGAGATCCAAGCTGTTATCATGGTAAAGCCTGGTCCGTGAGCACGTAGAATTTTGTCCAATGACCCCAAGCTACCCATCCTTATCGCTCGCGCGTAATTATATTGCTGTTGCGACTGTGCGACGCGCGCCCGCAGTGAGTGTGCGAGCGCGACGTGCTCACGGACCAGGCTTTAACTGTTGACTGGTGCTATTTTCCATTTATTCATTCCTTTATTTTATATCCTTCCATCATTGCCAAAATGAAATAGAAGAACAATTAAATTATTCAGCGTCCGCGTCCGCTTCAATCTAATTTGAGCCTTATTATCGACTCGCTAGCGTTTGGAACTCTAATAGAGATCCGTCAACAAGTCGGCAGATGCCACTTAATGATATTACCGCACAAATTAATGACAGCCATCCAATTAGGCATAGCACTATCATTACTGTGCGCCTGAAATGTGGGGGTCTTATTTTCTGAGTAAGCTAGCGTTTGAGCGTGAGTGTTTAAAGATGCCGTAATTAAATGGGATTGCACTCATAGATAAAAGAAGAAGAATAATAATAAATAACTTTTTTGGCGAATGGATTTGTTGTTACGAGTACATACTATTATTGTTATTATTTATTTCATTAGTGTCGACACCGCCTTCCCCTTCATATTTGTACTTCATAACTGTCCTCTCCATAGGTAGTCTGGAAGAGATCGCTTCATAGCGATAAGACCTCCTAGTTGTACCTTATGTGTTCTTTTTTTCTGTTCTGTTCTTTGGTGTGCAATAAAGAGTATTTATTATTATTATTATACTACTCCTGTACTGACAGTAGAAAAAAAACTATTCGACAACAAAAAAAACATAAGCTAGAGAGAGGTTAGGTTAGGTTAGGTTAGGTTATTTGTTTTTGTTACTCAAAGCATAGAAACACAAGGCTCTTGCCAAACTTGAATGACTCTACCAGTCATTTTTGGAAGAAAATATATCGGCCAACAAAAATACTTGAATGTTCTTCCTCAAGGTCTAAACATAAATGTTTCCACAATGGCCGGGTTGGTGGCGGCCTGCATCCAGCGCCTTCCTGCTACTTTTATGAGGTCGTCGGTCCACCTCGTGTGTGGACGTCCAGAGGATACAAGGAAGAGGAGCAGCCACAGTAGGTAACACAGAGTCATTCAGGTGAGTGCCAGGAAGAGGTGCAGCAACCGCAGTTAAGGAACGGCTGGGACGAACAAGGATAGGCGCATCCAGCTCGTAAGCCTTAATAGGGTTACACTGGTTGAGGCGCTCCTTTTCAAGACTTGGAAGCCTGTGGGTAACGAGCCATTGGACGTGGAGAGGGTCATTAATTATACACATATTTTCTACTTTGCCGAACATTTGTACGAGAACGGTTTGTTCAAAACATATGAATTTGGTCTTATTTAATGCAGGATTAAATGCCCTTCAACCGTCAGGATGACCACTTTTCGATAGGGTAAGTTCTTTACGCGGTATAACCGGAAAACCGAAAAAGCGCCCCTTTCGGGGGCCCCCACCACTTAAGCACAACTCCGTCGAAGTCGAAAACCTAGGAGAGTCTTTATGGGCAACTAATGAAGCCATTAAAGCACTAAAATCTTTAGTAGGAATTATTTCCGATTTAATTCATTTTTGTGTTTAATTCTACTGGCCTATATTGTTATTTTTGAAATACCGCACCGCTCCGCTCTTTTCGGTCGCTATCAAATTCTAAAGAAAAACAAGTGCGCCCGACACTTCTTGACCTTCTCCGCTCGATCCATTTCTTCGAAAACCGCGCGGAGTGGAGATGTGCAAATAGATTGGTTATTCAAAAAACTTCTCTGCTCCGATCCGCACCGCTCCGCCTTGGTGGAAGCCGATCCTAATGGCAAAACGAAATGCAATAAAGTCTAAATTGGCTTGATGATTGCCATGTTTGTTGCACGGTACACTGGATGCAGATTTAATAAAATAAACACGCGTCGGATAACAGACATAGTGGATTTGGGACAACAAAATAATTCCCATGTAGATAGTATTTAAACAAAATACATTACCGAAACTGCGAGAGATTATTAAGAGCGTTTACGCCGTTTGGCGCAAAAACAGTACTTTTTCAATCCGTTACAATCATTAACCAGTTACATTACAAATATGTTATAGGCATAAATAATTAGGCAATTTCGTCGTCTAAATAGTTAGTTGAGAAAATATTTCGATTAGTATAGTATTTAAGAATTCTATCAAGATAAGTCCACACAGGTTTTCAAATTTCCACTTTAGCGTCAGTTTACAAGCTGAATTTTTTATAAAAATACTGTGAAAACGATATAACAAACATTTATATCCTATAGCATAGGTCCTTAGGCAAATAGTTAGTTGAGAAAATTCTTAGATTTAAGCATTTTACAATAAGAAAACACAAATTCAAAGAACGTGAAATACCCAAAAATCAAAGTGATTTTTACACCATTATTCTTCTTTAATTCAAGATAAAAATAGCTTAATATAATAATATAACATCTTCTTTAAAATATTTACTTTAAAACGATATACAGTGTGAGTCACGTTAAAGTGTACATATGAAAATAGATGAAACTAGACTTATTTTTATCGACAAAAAAGAGGTCAAAAATTTTTATAGATTTTTTTTTAATTTTTTATAGAATTTTTTTTCTTCCAATTACTTATTGTAAAAAAAACGTAATAACTTTTAAACTTAGCGGTATATCCTGATAAAATAAAAACAGTAATAATGCTAAATAACAGGCAATACTAAAAAAATACATAAAATACACAAAACATGCCAACAAATAATAAAAAAGGATACTTTTTGAAAAAAATCTGCTTTTAAATTCGTGTTTTTTTGGTTATTTGATAAATTTCTCCAAAAAATGCCCCTATAACCGGTGGTTTTTATTACTTTGTATTATTCTCTATCGTATTACCTTCGTAAAACCAAAAATCGCATGTCTCTATCCCTATCACAACATTTGCTATGATCGTTTGAACAAAGGCCTGCCACAACATTATTCTCCGCTACAGGTAGAGACAATTTTAATTTTAACTAAAATGCTTATTTTACTTCGAAATCTTTTGTTTTTATTTGAAATCTAACTTGTCTTTATCAAAATTACAAATCTAGAGCCATTTTCAGTTTCGTTGTTAACGAAGCGTTGAATGGCGCGCCCGGAGAGGCTTAGTTCAAACGATCATTGCAAACGTTGTGATAGGGATAGAGACATGCGATTTTTGGTTTTGCGAAGGTAATACGATAGAGAATAATAAAAAGTAATAAAAACCACCGGTTATAGGGGCATTTTTTGGAGAAATTTATCAAATAACCAAAAAAACACGAATTTAAAAGAAGATTTTTTTCAAAAAGTATCATTTTTTATTATTTGTTGGCATGTTTTGTGCATTTTATGTATTTTTTTAGTATTGCCTGTTATTTAGCATTATTACTGTTTTTATTTTATTAGGATATACCGCTTAGTTTAAAAGTTATTACGTTTTCTTTACAATAAGTAATTGGAAGAAAAAAAGTTCTATAAAAAATTAAAAAAAAATCTAAAAAAATTTTTGACCTCTTTTTTGTCGATAAAAATAGGTCTAGTTTCATCTATTTTCATATGTACACTGTATAAACCTTCCATGAAACTTGTTTGTATTATTTGCCGAGAGATGTCACTGTACTTTGAGACGCGTAAAGCTGTACCGCGGTGTCCAGATTTTTTTTCCCTGGCTTTATATACCTGAAGTATTTTGACATCTGTGAACCTTTGACAACCATTGTGAACCATTGACAACCTGTGTCAAGTAATAAATTGTCACCTAAATATTGACGTCTTATTTATACCTAGATAAGAGTCCCTTAAGTGCGCCGAGAGTATCCGTGGTTTATTCATGGTCCTTCGAGCCGGATATCATCAGGAAGCTGATGTCCATTGGGCACTGGTAACGGTGCAGGTGCCGCGATTACACTTTGTGCATTTTTGGAGGGGGGTGACGTCCTGGACAGTGGATCGCTGTCACAAACAGGACAGGTCAAGAAGCTGGGTCAGCTAGGAGCTGCTGACACCAGTTTGACAGTACCAGCTGTGGTGCTGTCAGGGCAACCAACTGGTTGAGGAAGATCAGGAGATGATGATGCTGGTGCTGCGCTGAGGTGGCGCCATCTGGTGGAGACACGCTCGGAGCCCTAGGGAGTCGTGTTGGAGCCCTAAGGAGGACGTTTCGGAGCCCTAAGGGGTTCGTGTCGGAGCCCGAAAGGAGTTCGGGTTCGGAACCCGAAGAAGTTCGTGTTGAATGAAGAGTTCGCCGTTTGTTGTGATAAGTGTGTGAGTGAAACGGAAATAACTGTGAGTACTCTTTTGGCATTTTATTATGAGAAGAAAGTTGAAGGATTTTGGACTTTATTTACACTGGTAGTTTAACTTAGAAAATTTTAATTGTTTACATTGACTTAGAATAATTTTAGATTAATATTTTAGGACTTAGAATAGTTTTGAAAAAGCGGTTGCTACGGGGAACCTATGCCCGATTTCTGTCCGAATTGTCAAACACTTAAAATTTTTTACTATTTTTCGGAAGTTTGTTTACATTTCAATTTAACTGACATTTATGATGGAACGTTTCGAGAACTGTCAATTTGACCTTGCGTCAAGGATAGAAAAAGCTAAGACGAATTTCCAAAAAGTTCTGAAAGATCGTTTGACCAAGGAGTATTTAGAAGGAAAGTTGGAACTACTTGAAGGTTTGTGGAGTGAATTTCTGTTGGGTCATAAGGAATTGTTGCGCACTACGGAACCTAAGTTGTTATCTGGATCGACCTATATGCAAAACGATACTTATGACAAAACAGAAGATTGCTATATTGATTATAAATGTAAATTGAAAGGAGCTTTAGCTAAATACGAGGTTATAATCACAAGTATTTCCAACACCGATTCTAACCAGCCCACTCTACAGGCACCAAATGTAAAACTGCCAAAAGTAAATATTCCGATCTTCTCAGGAAAGTACTCGGAATGGAACACCTTCCGAGACTTATTTCAGTCTTTGATACATTCGAACAAGACATTAGGAAATGCTCAAAAATTATTGTATTTAAAGGGGTACTTACAAGGTGAAGCCGAGCAACTTTTATGTAACATTCCGATTACAGACAGTAATTATGATTATTGTTGGGGCTTATTAGATGAGAGGTACAACAACAAACGATACATCTGTCATCATATTTTGAAGAGACTGCTAAGCCAGAAAAATGTAACTTGTGAGTCGGCTAGTGGTTTGAAAGGTCTGATGGACACCACAAATGATTGTTTGTCCGCTCTGTCTAATATTGGCATAGATACGAGTACCTGGGACGTGCTGGTAATTCATATAATAAATTTGAAGTTGGACCCTGAATCAAAAAGGCAATGGGAGTTTAGCATCGCGGATAATAACTCTACCGAGCTACCAACTTACGATCAGTTCGAACAGTTTCTTAAAAACCGTTACCGCACCCTTCAGTTTTTGAGTTCAGAGTCCAAACCAATTCCTAACAAAAACTTGCCTGTTAGTCAAATTAAGGCCATGCACGTTACCACGTTAGTCTGTCCCTTTTGTAAGAAGGAGCACAAATTGAGCACGTGTAAGGCGTTTAGGGATACGTCAGTGGAATTACGTCGCGAATTTGTTGCATCTCATAAGGTTTGCTTTTGTTGTCTCGGAAACAATCACTCTGCCAAATTCTGCCACAGTAAATACAAGTGTCGCATATGCCAGAGGAAGCACCACACTCTGCTGCATCCTACGAACAAGATTGCTGCTCAGGAACCCCAAAACGGGGAGGTTACGGCTGATACCAAGAAAGTTGGTGCTGTTATTTCCTGCACGTCTACAAGAAGCACTGTGGATTGTAGCCAGGTATTGCTAGCGACGGCACTTGTAGATACAGTATCTAAACACGGCCAAACCTATACTATTCGTTCTCTGTTGGATCAAGGGTCCCAATCCTCTTTTATTACAGAGGCTATGGTTGATTTATTGGGGTTGAAGAAGAGACCAGCTAGAGGGCAGATAGTAGGAGTAGGTGGCACGAACGGGCTCACGACAAGATCTATGGTGGAAATAAAAATAGCATCACGGGTTGATCCAAACTTTATTATCACAGTGAAAGCTTATGTACTAGGGTCCATCACAACGCTTTTACCTAACCAAAGGATAACAGCGGAGGAATGGAAGGAGCTTGAGGACATTGTCCTTGCGGATCCGAGCTACTATACTTCGAACAGTGTAGATTTGTTGTTGGGGTCAGAAGTATATAGCCGGGTAATTCAAAACGGAGTCATCAAGGGACCGCTTGGTTCACCACTTGCTCAGTGGTCGTCATTGGGGTGGATTTTGTCTGGTGTTGTTCACACGCCCATGAAGCCCTCTGAAACAATAAATGTGATGCATTGTAGCGTGGAGGGTAATCAGCTTCTAAGAAAGTTTAGGAAGCTAGAAGATGACATTCCGTTGCGAAAGAAAGGAACTTGTACGGAAAATGAAGAGACTAGCGAAGGATACTTTACCAAAACTACTCGTAGAGATGACACTGGTCGATACATTGTGCGTCGTCCTCCGGTGAAGAATAAAGATCCTGTTGTGAAGAATTATCTGCAAACACCTGGAAAAAGAACGTATTCATTAGAACAAAGACTGAAAAACGGCGATCTGAAACAGAAATACACAGAGGTTACTAATGAATATGTTTACATGAATTTGGATCACGGTGAAGTTTCTCCAACGGCGGCTGAGAAGATATTGTCAGATGTTTATGTGGACGATCTCATGATGGGTTGTGAAATATCGATCAGGGGATTCAACTTTACAGAGATAAGGATATGATAGGTAAAGGAGAATATGAGTTGCAAAAGTTGACTACTAAAACTGAAGATTTGGTAAGATCAACGAAAGAAGATGGTAAAGTAATTCAAGAGAAAGGAAACGAAGAAAGTCTGAAAAGAAAAACTGATGAAATAAGGAAAGTTGACGGTATCACCGGGAACTGCAGTGAAGATGTGATCCGCAACAAGGTCGACGTGCAGACCTTCGAGAAACCTGAAACAAAAAGAAAGGTTAAAAATAAAAAAGGATACGCTTGAGAAACGCGACGGGTAAGAACATCAGTAGTGATACAGAAGGCTATGGGTTGTGTTAGTTAGTTGCATGCCAATCTGAAAACTTTAGTGCTGATGTTGAAATGTAAAAAGTGTACTTACCTGTTGCAGTTCTTGATCCTTTTCTAATGTGAACATTTTGAGAGTTGGTTGGAGATTTGAAAACTCACAGCGTCACGTCGCGTCGTAAGGTAAAAACATGAAGGTGGACTATATAAATTCGTCAACCTAACAGTTGATGATTTAGTTGTCATAAAGGAGGACAACTAGCTACGGGTCTTGACTTAGTGGCAGGGTGATTGTGGTCCATCCCGGTAACGACGATGATAGAGTTGTTAGTTTCAAAGTGTTAAGATTTGGTCTCCTTCCTAAGGCTAAATAATTTTAGTTTATTTAGTTTTAAGGTTTTAAGTTTATTGAAAGTGTTTTTATTATTTTACGGTACAATGGTTTTTATATGGTTTATTTTAATTTTACTGTTGATGTGTACCGTAACATGTTTCATGGTGGGCGATGCATTCGCATTAAGTTTCATTGGGTTTATTTCGATTTTCCTGTTGTTAAGGACCTAGGAAGGTCCTTGGTGGGCGATATGTATAAACCTTCCATGAAACTTGTTTGTATTATTTGCCGAGAGATGTCACTGTACTTTGAGACGCGTAAAGCTGTACCGCGGTGTCCAGATTTTTTTCCCTGGCTTTATATACCTGAAGTATTTTGACATCTGTGAACCTTTGACAACCATTGTGAACCATTGACAACCTGTGTCAAGTAATAAATTGTCACCTAAATATTGACGTCTTATTTATACCTAGATAAGAGTCCCTTAAGTGCGCCGAGAGTATCCGTGGTTTATCGTGACTCACACTGTATAATTCATTGTTTGAAAATTATAAATAACTTGAAAAAATCGAACTGCCTAAGGCGGGAATCGAACCCACGACTTTATAATTTTCAAATTAGTTTGAGATGCGACTCTTAAGGCTAAAAATTAAATAATTCATTGTTATTGTTTTGCTATAAACATTTGAAAACTATTAAAAACGCAGCGCGCAAGTCATTTCCAATGATGCCCCTTGAAACGCCGCGCTTCGCGTAAACGCTCTTCAGTTAAAAGATTTTGGAATACATAAAAATTAATAATTCACATTAAAAAAATCCAAAGTTAGACCAAGAATAACTGCGGCTAGAAGGAAAAGTAAGCATTTGGAATTAGAAGGCTTACGAGGCTCAAGTGAACAGGTATCTTCTGACAAGCTCGCTCCACCATGGATCGCATCTGCGCCTCTTGTGTGAGAACAAAAAATAAGCTCATGGGTACTACATAAAAAAGAGAAAAAATATATTTTCCTCAAGCGGAGACGATATTCCCTATGACCGTCTGTAGTCAATGGTTTCCCGCAAAATCGACAACCTGATGACCCGACTGGACCTACGTTTATGACCTTCGACCCTTCAAGATCGGATCATGAAGTCGTGTATCGCTCAATCAGAATGTTTCTCCAACGCCCTAACCAAACTGTGGATGGTCAAACTGTAGCCCTTATCACTATGCAAATAACTTAGCCTCTGCTACTAGTGGCATGTAATGTCAACGAAATACTTTAAAAAATAATTTTGCTACACTAGTTTTTGTCCGCATCTTCGCCCATGTTGTCAGTTTGTCTCAGATGACCAAGTTACTTGACACTTAATTTTATCAATTAACTTTATTTCGTATCTGGACATAGCCCGACGGATTAGCAAGCTGAAGTGGCAATGGCACATAGTACGCAGAACTGACGGCCGATGGGGCAGAAAGGTTCTGGAATGGAGGCCGCGTAGGTACCGGAAAACGCAGCGTGAGACGTCCACCTACAAGGTGAACCGACGACATCGTAAAGCCCGCTACCAATCGATCAAGATGGAAAGCATTGGGGAGGCCTATGTTCAGCAGTGGACGTCCTATGGCTGAAATGATGATGATGATGAACTTAATTTCGTTAAAAAAATTAGCCTATAGGTTTTATTTTATTCTGATGTATGTTTGTTTCGGCGTTTCTTCTCAGCACTTGCCATATGTTTGTCTCGAAGCGCTGCTGGTAGGGCCCAAAAGATAAGAAGACATGTAAAGTTTACTTCTACTTTTTTTTATTTACTATAATATTTTGACGTTCATAAGTGCCACTTGTGGTATAAATTTAATAAAATATTTTTGATTTTGTAAAGAACAATAAAACTGTAAGATTTGATAAAAATCCATTCTGTAGTTTTTAGCAAATATCCATCTAGCTATCCATACATCTTTACAAATGTTTAAATTTTTTATTCAAATACAAAATTGTTTATTCAGTACCACGTTTGCAGTTTTATATTAGTAAGAAGTAGGATAATAGCATTTATTATTATAATCACAGAAGATGCCACAATGTTTCGCTTTATTTAGGTACCGTGACCCGTACACGTATAATATTACGTAGGTATGAGGTAATGACGTTGATGTATGGGTCTCGGATATCCGAATATTGATGGCAGGTCGAATGTATGAAACAGACTCCGTTTTATAATGGCCACGATTTATTTGGAAGGGATTTAAATATTAATAAATGCAACATTGGCATTGGTGGCACGATGTAAGTAATTACATAAAATATATTTGTATTTACTATGATTAAACCACGGGAGTTTCGATTCTTTATTTGAAAATAATGAAAACGTATTTTATTGTTATTCAGGATGCTTTACGTACTAATAAGGTGTAGATAAAATGGTTACTACGATTTTTTATTTAAAATGATAAAGGATTTAACAATGGATTTTTTTTTAATAGAGTCCAACTTTTAGCCATTTGACTTCTTCGAATGAAAAGTTTTTGTAGAATAATTGCAACTAAGAAAAAAATAATCCAAAATTCAAGTAGAAAGTATTCAATGGACTTGAATATAAAATAAATAAATAAATCTTTGGACAAATTCACACAGCGCCAGCCCTATTCATAATTTATGATAATTCATAATTTCTATAATAATTAATATAAACCATAAACTAAATTGGAACTGCGTGGCAGTCTAGCAAAAGAAAAATACCAGTTCAAAAAACTTCAGACAAGAATCGTCCCCATTGAACTTTCGCTCCCATTGGCGACCGCGTCCGTCCCGGCTCTTTTGCCCGTAATTCCCGATAACCGTGTTAGTCGCGCCACATCCCTATCGTGTGTAAACTGATTACCGGTAATACCGATCGTCTGGCTTTCGGTCGAATTCTTGCTAGTTTTGCCATAATTGGCGGTTTTACGTGTGAACGGTTTTATAGCTTTTTGGTTGGGTGTCGAACGAAACGCTAGAGATGCGACGTTCCTTGCTTAGACATAAAACATGCTTATACAAAATTATGTTTTGATATGTTTTTATTACCCGGCGAACAGGGATAATGAGCATTCTAGGGGTGTTTTTTTTAAATCAGTCCTATAGTTTCAGAACCTATCAAAAATCAAATCATTCCTCTTTATAATTATTAGAGTGGATAATTTTTATGATTTTTTAATGAGGGTTTTCGCGATTGAAAAAACTGCCAGATGGCAATACGTAGACGGGAGGTCCAAATGCTGCATGATTGGTGGATTTTGACATGACATTGACAGATATGTCAAAATCTACCAATCATGCAGCATTTGGACCTCCCGTCTACGTACCTATTGGCATCTGGCGGATTTTTCAATCGCGAAAACCCTCATTACATGGACGTGGATTTGTTAATTTAGATAAGACAATTGTCTCTTAGAAACACAGTTTATTGGTAACAGAACATAGTAATAAACAACGGATAAGTCAAATAATTACCGCAACTTCTGTAATACCAAGAACCTTTTATTAGAATAATAAATCGACTTTGTGGAACGACGTTGAAGCAGCACTTCATAATAAGAATTCAATCGTACCTTAAACTTCCGAAGATTAATTAACAAACTTCAAATACAAGAATAATTTAAACAAAACTTCCAAAATGATGTCCAATAAAACTTAGGACATCTCAATTCCGAATTGTTAAATTCTCAAGTATGACTCCAACTGTAATAATTTCCGAAGTTGATCCAACAAAATTATCTTATACAAAATCCTTATCCGGCAACTTTCGCTCGAAAATTTCATCCGACCAAAGAGTTTACTTTAAAATTGAACATTCTGACTTGACCTTGCCCATGGTTAATTAATTTCGAACAGCTTCGAACAGCTTGTGGCAGAAAGTCGAAGTGAAAATTTTCCGTGTTCGTACAAAGTTCACGTCGCGGAAACGAAAACTAGGCACGACCATTGAAGCATTCTTATCCAGAAAATAGTCTAAGAACCAATGGACCGCAAATCCAACGATCTAAAACAATATTAATGGCTGTAGCTCCACTGCAGCGTGGAAGTGCGAGCGAGATGTCAACAGTTTTCTATGTTCGCCTGCAAACAGGTTTTGTGTTAGAGCGAGCGAGAGGAGAAGCGTAAGTTATTAAATCGAGTCGTTCTTGAGCAAAACATGGATTGCTTCATAGTACAGTTTGCCGGGAAATTCTGGCCTCCCGCCAGCCGCACTGCCGTATCGGTGAGGTTGATTTAATTTTGCTCGAATTTAACAAAGTGGCCTGTTAATGAAAGGGCCCCCGGTCTTTGAGAAATAGGACGGATTCAACAATTTTATTTTTTTAAATTAGATAATTTTATTTCGCGAGTTTTCCGGGTAACAGGGTTGCCATAAAAATGATTTTTCTCGTCGTCAAGTTATTTAAATTTTTTATAGGTATTTCGGTTCGAATATAAAATGTAGGTAACTACTTACTTAAAAAGTTCAGCAAATTTTTAGGTTTAACATAAATTGAAAGTAATAATTATGATTATGTTGTAGGATCACCTAAAGCAGTTCAAAAATGATTTTTTATGAAACAATTGACGCGCAACATGTGAATTCAACACGCTCGACAACGCTGCAAAAAGTATGGCAACATACATGTGGCAACGACGCAAAGCATGACCCGCGGTATTGTGCGTATTAGCTGTAAGTGGCTTAATAAATACTGTCTTGTTTTAAAAAATCTAGTAGTTTTATATCAAATGTACTTGCCAGATTCATTTCACCCAATAATTTTACTAGCTTAAGTCTACATCATGCAATAGACGTTTAAATCATATTCTTTGAGTGCGCCATTTCCATTTTCAAAGCGCTTTTAAGGAAATCGAATACCGGATTGATCTATCACCTTGCCTTGGCTACACTTTAAACTTGGCGCCGGCTTGTAGCAAGGTGTCCAAGTTCCAGAAATTAGATTGGAACTTGGCTACGCATAAATCTTACAGAAACGGAAACAATGTAACGGTAACGAATACAAAATACACAGATTGCTGTTTTTGAGCCACTTTACAAAGGTATTGCTTTGGTAATTGGAAGCTACTCGTATTTTGTTTGAAATTAATTAGGAAATGGTAATTTTTTTTTGACGTAAACTAGGTATAAAATAACAACAATAAAAATATTTGTATAATAACTTATCAGACAGTTTAAACTCTAGGCTAATCTGATGCTACAAAAGGTAAAATTATACATGTGCCTGAACTAGGAAAATTTTCCTGTATCTCAGTAAGTATGATACTCGCTCACAGGAATTCGACCATATAAATGACTATAGATACTTACGTAAATATTGATGTCGTCTTCTTCGTATAAGGGCTATTCCCACGGGGACAACCCGTATTTTGCAGGAACTATTTTTGTCGGAATCCCGTTTAGTAATACATGTTTCAGTGTCCCGCAAAAAACCGATCCGTTCGAATTTGCAATTCGAATTTCAAACACAACAGTTCCAGTTTTGCAGGACCTTGCATTACTGGATCCCACAGAACTGGATTGCTGTGGGAACAAGCCCTTAGAAAACCATATACCTAAACCAGTTTAAGTAAATAAAAAAACATTGTAAATTTGTGAAGTAATGCATCGCCGAGCCAAAGAAGCTTTATTTAATCTTAATAATTCGGGCGCGGGCCCGAAGCGCCTGGTTGGTGCAGAGGGCGACACAAAACCGCGCCCCCGACCACTGGTGGTAAAGCTTACCCGCCGATCGATACGCGATGATCTACTGCGGAATGCAAGAGTGCGACGTGGTCTCACTACTGAGAACATCGGTTTACCAGACGGCACGCCTTCCCGCGTCTATGTCAACGAACGACTGACAAAAACTAACCGTAGAATATTCCACCAGGCAAGACTGGCCGCCGGAGCTGTAAACTGGAAGTTTGTTTGGACTAAGGAGGGACGTATCTTCAGCAGGCGGACAGACAGCGGCGAGAGCAGAGCGGTTCAAATCAAATCGGAAAAAGACATTAAACGTGTTTTTGGTGTGGACCTTAATGTCTCGGATAGTAAATAAAATTAAATACAACTATGTGAATATATTTAAAGTTACTTTTGAAAATGTTAAATCTAAAACTGTGAGTGTGATGATTGTAATTGTATGTAAGAGAGAAATACTTTTTTGTGCAAAATTTATGCTGGTTTTTAACGTATGTTTCCGGTTTGTATTGGTGTGCATGTGCTGTCCTCCAGTCTCATCTGTAGGCTTCTCATCCTCCTTATCACTTGTTCTGAATTCATCATGTAAGCACATAATAATCCGCCTGTCACCGTTTTATCCCCTCTTTCCGCCTCTTTCTACCCTTCTCCTCAAGATACGCAATGATGCATAACAAGACACACAATTTGACCGTGGGACTACTAAATGTGCGCTCCTTAAACACAGGACAGGATGAGCTTATCGCTGCTATGGACAGGCACAAGCCGGATATCCTGGCACTGAATGAAACATGGCTACAAGCAGGAGAAGAAAAATTAATTCCATCCATTCCGGGCTACACACTTAAACATAACCCACGCCTAGATCGCCGTAGAGGTGGTGGAACTGGTTTCTACATCCGAAAGGGCCTTCATGTGCGGGTAAAGCAACACCCGGCTTCATCACTAGAGCAAATGTGGCTTGAGCTACACATACATCGATGGCTCCTACGTATAAGGGCGAAACTGCCGCTTACGCCTTTTTCCAATTATTTAAGCAATGATTTCACTTTGCTCTAATCTATAACATCAGTAAGAAAAAAAAATTTTTTTTCCATTAGATACAAAATAAAATTTTAGGCAAATAGGCGTATGTGCAAAACTACGCCACGTATAAAGCCCAATCATACGATTCGTCAATCTATACGAGTAGTTGCTTACATAAACATATATTTTTTATAATCCAATGCTTAAATAAAGCCATGAAAATATTTAGCAAATTGTTTTATTTATAAATTATGACACATTATATAGTTATTTAATTTTTAGCGTTAAGAGTCGCATCTCAAACTAACTTGAAAATATTAAATAACTTGAAAAAATCGAACTGCCTAAGGCATCGTGGGTTCAATTCCCGCCTTAGGCAATTCGATTTTTTCAAGTTATTTATATTTTTTAAAAATATGACACATTATGTTAAAAGACCTAACTAAATCTCGAGCACAGTATATGGGCGTATTTGCGTTAAAACGTAAAACGGTACATTAAACGACTTTTTCTAACTGATTTATTATTGATATAGCACATGATAACAATTAAAATAATTACATGCATAAATAAAGAGAGTAATCGCTTAAAATATTATATTTACGTTGTCATTTAAGTCTCTTTACGTTGAACAATATACATGAAATTATAGAAATATGCCGACGTAAAAGGGCAATGCGTAAAATCTCAAAATATATAAGAAAAATATAAAAATTGATAACAGCAGTAGCAAAAGCATTACATGTTAAGGCTAAATGTGAAATTTCATTAAATTCGTTTTAGTAGGTCAGAAGATATGACCCAAAAATATGGTTCTGGCCACTAAAATGGCTCTCCTGTAAAATTTACTTTTTTCACTTACGCCAGTATACGTAGGAGCCATCGACATGGCGTGGGCCGTCTGGCAATCGGCACAGCGTATAGACCGGAATCAGTTTTAGTGGAAGACGCTATTGATGCGCTTGGCGAATCACTCGATTGCTTTGCTCATTGTGATCGTGTCGTTTTATTGACTGACTTTAACGTAGATCTTCTTTCACCTGACAAGGCAAACGCAAAAAAGCTTCTTATGTTTATGACTCACCGTAACTTAAAACAAATAGTTGAGAAAGCGACCAGAATAACAAGTGACTCAGAGACACTACTAGACCTAATTGTAACGGACAGCCCTAATGTGATCAAGGGAGTACAAATCTATCACAATCATGACATAAGTGACCACGCCTTGGTGCTTGCAGAGCTCGCAATAAAGAAACCAAAACTTATGCCCCAATACATATTTGTGAGATCGCTGACCAAAATAGTCATGGAAAAATTCGAGGAAGACCTGGAAGGGATAAACTGGGCGACGATTCGAGATTACACTGAAACTGAGGAAAAGGTACTAGCGTTCAACCAGTTAATCTTATCGTTATTTGATAGGCACGCCCCAATGCGAAGAATAAAGATCAGCCAACAATCCTACCCATGGATTACAGACAACATAAAAACAATGATGAAACTCCGTGATGCTGCCCACGCAAGAGCTTGTAAAACAAAACTTGCGGCCCACCAAGAGTACTACAAAAGCTTACGCAATTACACAAGTGCCGCATTGGAGAGAGAAAAATCGGCATACTTCACCTTCTATGTGAATAACAATAAACACCAGCCAAAACAAATGTGGGAACATCTCAGACGTTCTTCGGCTTTGGGTAATTCGGATAAACCTACGATCCCGAAACACCTACGTAACCCCGATGATATTAATACGTCCTTCCTAAATATACCTGGTAACACAAATACCGATCCGGAAACGCAGGCGTATTTTGAGGGCAGTAAACATACTGAGAGAGAGTTCTCATTGAAACAATGCACGGATAGTCAAGTACAGAAAATTATCACCTCAATAAAGACAAAAGCATATGGACATGACGAAATATCAATTGATATGCTACGCCTTACACTGCACATAACCTTGCCGATAATTACCCATATTATAAACTCATCCATAGAGACTGCTGTTTTCCCAAGTGCGTGGAAACTGGCAAAAGTAAGACCGATACCGAAAACGAGCAAGGTTGAGGACTATAAGGACTTGCGACCGATCAGTATTCTCCCGGTACTCTCAAAGGTGATAGAGAGAGTGGTCTGTGAACAGTTGTCCAAGTATCTCGAGGAACAGCAATTATTACCAGTTGGTCAGTCAGGATTCCGAAGTAAACATGGAACTGCAACAGCATTAGCTAAGGTGACCGACGATATAATTATAGCTTCGGACCGGGGAATGGGTAGCATCCTTGTTTTACTGGATTTTTCACGAGCCTTCGACTGCCTTAACCCAAACCTGCTTCTATCCAAAATGGCACACTACGGAATATCCAGAGAGTCTTGTGAATGGTTCCAATCGTTCCTCACAGGTAGAAGCCAATACGTAGAGGTGCAAACGGACGATGGATCACTTATAAAGTCAGATGTGAAAGTGATCAGCAGGGGCACGCCCCAAGGCTCGATACTAAGCCCGTTGCTGTTCATTCTCTACACTGCAGACCTTGTGGGGAACTTGAGGCACTGCGAGACTCACTTATACGCCGATGATACGCAGTTGTATTACTCCTTCTCACCCCAAGAACTGAGCTCCTCTATAGAACGCATAAACGGTGATCTGAAAATCGTGTCCGAATGGTCTAATAGCAACAACCTGATTCTGAACCCATCAAAATCGCAATTCATCGTGATGGGTAGTAAGTGGCAGTGTCAGAAAATAATTGAACAGGATCCAAAAGTCCTCATAGGAAGCGAGCCAATAACACGGGTGCAGCACGCTAAGAACCTTGGAATGATTGTAGATGGAGAGATGCGTTATGTGGAGTACATTAACACCAAGATCAGAAATGCCTTCTATCGTCTTAAATCACTCTACAGGTTAAGAAAGCACTTATCTGAGAACACCAGAGAGATTCTTACAGAAACCTTGGTTTTGTCACAGTTCAACTACTGTGACATAGTGTATGGACCGAGACTCCTGGAACAGACGAAGAGAAGCATACAGCGGGTTCAGAATGCATGCATGCGTTTCATAACTAACATTCCCAAACGAGCACACATAACGCCTTACCTCAATAGCAAAGGAAAGCTAAATATGGAAAATCGAAGACTGTTACACCTTGCTGTCACTACCCGTAAAATAATAGAATACCAGAGACCATTATATCTATTTGACAAACTGGACTGGGTAAAAGACGGTCATGGTAAATCTCTGAGAAGCCATAGAGAAACAAGTCTCATTATACCTAAACACAGAACTGTGTTGGTCAGGGGGGGTTTCAAATTCGCCGCTAGCAAAGTGTGGAACGACTTACCGCCACCAATGCGAGAACCAATGCCACTTTATAAGTTCAAACAACTTGTCCGCTCCCACTTACTTGTTGAGCAACGGAAGAAGTCACTGGTCTATGCAAAACCCCCACAGCGCCAACGCACGAAACACACACCCTAACTTTGCATTTCGATATTAAAAAACACAAAACACCTAATAACACAAAACAACAACACAAAACACTTAGAAAACACTCAAACACCTACACCGCCACAGAAAATTAACATGTGCCTCAAAAAACACACTATCCTCCCAACCCAACCGACCATTTTCAGGGCCAGTCTGAAAATCAGCGCTGAGCTTGTAGCTCAGCATTATGCTGAGACTGGTACCTTTTGCTTACCTATAAAAGTGTAACATCATAAGATTCAAATTTTATTTATAACTTTTTCTTTTTTTCTTTATTTCTGTGTACCCATTCACATGTAAGTAATTTATTTTTTAGTGTAGCAATAAAAATTTTTCATTTTCATTTTCATTTTCAATAAAATAAGATTATATATATGTATTAATAGTGACTGATTTTCTTGCGCTGCGTCTTTTCAGCACTGGCCCATTTATTGTCCTAAAGCAGTGGTAGGGTTAATACAGGGACATGTAAAAGCAGTAGCGGCGTAAGGGGGGGCGGTGGGGGCGGTCCGCCCCGGGTGCCAAGCATCAGGGGGTGACACAAGTCGCGCAGATTAGTACTCACTGGCACATCTGCATGGCAAATCTGCGGTCTATTGCTGCGTTTACACTGCGCGGAAATTAGCCAAGTCAAGTCAAAAAAACAGAGGAGTGGGGATGAAATTCATTCATAATTCATCCCCACTCCACTGTTTTTTTGACTTGACTCGGCTAATTTCCGCATAGTGTAAAAGCAGCAAGTCATGATACTTGGGGGGGGTACGATTGTCTTTCAATCTTCGAATCGGTAGGTAACCCCAAAATCCTGGGGGGTACCAGGGGGTGCCTTAGGACTTATGACGTGGGGACGGGGGGGTGATCGCCCCGGGTGCCAACCCATGCTACGCCGCCACTGTGTAAAAGTGCTTCCTAAAAGCCTACTTGCATAAATAAATGAGTTTTATGAGTTTTAATACACACAATTTATGACAATACAATAGATGACATCATTTCAATGCACTCTAAAACTCCTGACAGTAATACTCATCTCACTTTGCGGAATCACACAGAAGGGGAACTTGCAAGCACCACTCACAAGGGGATACTTCGAACTAAGCATTCTTCCTAAGCGTCCCCTTAGAGCCAGAGCACACGATGCGTTGCGGCGCCGCACCGCAAAAACTTATTTTTATTTATTAAGACAACCAACAAGACATACACAAAAAAGAAACAATATTTACAACGTATTTAAACTTAATCTAAGTTATTAAAATTTCTTAGCGATTGGAGTCGCTTCTCAAAGTTAGATTTTTTCAAGTTGTTTATTTAAAATTTAATCTAAGTTCTGCCTTAATTATAGGTTGCCACGGCATGCAATACTATACTTATAATTATTATTAAACAGTGTCCACGCTAAAAAATAAAGTTTCTTCAGCGAGTATTCTTTAGCTGTAAAATGCTGTAATAACATTTCGCCAGTGATCGGATGCGAAGCTGTTTAGGATTTTGCGCTTATACGAAGGTATAGCTTGTCCCGAAAAACATCCAGATCCAGATCACCATATCCACGCTATATCCAGAATCCAGATCAGAGATTTAGTATCGCGCGACCCAGCTTCGCACCGCTCGTGTGGCCCGCCACAGATATTTCTATGTAAAGCAACGCAGCGACACCGCTCCGGCGTCGCACCGTCACCGCAACGCATCGTGTGCTTTGGCTTTTACTGAAGAACATGTTTGTGCAATTTGCGTCGTAACCATGGATCCATGGGATTCGGGACTCGGAAAACTTTCAAGGATACATGGAAATCTCTTATTACAGATACCGCTTGAACGAACTTAAACAATTACTTGGAAAAGCCCTAAACTCGCTTTCAAAGGAAAGTAGATAATAGTGCCGTTGGGAAAAAGACTACGTAAGAATATCTGTATGATTTCACCAATATCTGACTCGATTCTCAAGAGACGCAGACATTTTTATTCCGAGATCCTTTCTCTCAAGTTTTCGAGATACTGCCAGTAGAAAATTCGGGATAAGCTGAAATCTACTTGTAAGCATTAGTATTACTTCGGAGAAAACAATAAAGTACTTTTGAATGTATCCAATGATTTTGTCAATAAAACTCTTATCTTATTCTATGTACCTAGGCCGTATTCACAAACGATGCTTGCTTAAGTGTGCGTGCATGGAACGCACAGCGTTGAATAGAGCTCTGTGATTGGTTCGTGTGTCACCCTGTGCGTGCGTCACACGGACTAAGAGATCTCATAGTACAGTTTGTGAATACGGGCGTTAATATACAATAGAATTGTGTTATAATAAGTCTCATACTTTCAGAATAAAATAAAACTACATGACTGAACAGGTAACGAAGCGTGTGATATGAACATGACTCGACTCATTCGGACCAACAACATGATGTGCCTTACGAAGCACAATAATTATCATCTTAAAAAAACCAAATGGATTTACATTTTTAATGTTAGTAGGCTAACCAGATTGTCAAGTACATGGAATGATTTTTCAATTTATGTGACCCATCAGGGCATCACACCATGGATCTTTAGTTCGAGAGAGTCCAACTCTAACCTGCGCGCCACGATAAGCGTTTATCGCGTCATTTTATCGATATCTTTAAGATATATCATGGCCCAGCCCCGCTGGCATCCGAAGTGATAAATGAGAAGAATACAACGCCCTACAAACAAAATATCTCAGACAATACATTCGAAAATAAGAACAAAGCATTCCTGGCAAGTTGAGTGAACATGAGCTTTATTATTTTAATGTAGGCTACGCTCGAAGGGCGGGCCGGGTGCCAAAG
The DNA here is from genome assembly GCF_963855985.1 of Ostrinia nubilalis. Classification (NCBI taxonomy): domain Eukaryota; kingdom Metazoa; phylum Arthropoda; class Insecta; order Lepidoptera; family Crambidae; genus Ostrinia; species Ostrinia nubilalis. The sequence continues at coordinate 12,540,990 of NC_087106.1, forward strand.
TTGTCGACTCAAAGTTAGCGCTTCAATGTAAGACAAATTCAGTACTGACCCGAGCCAGTAAACTTTGGCTTAGCCGTGGGGCCATTGAATTAGCGGGCTTTCGTTCGTTCGTTCGTTTCAGCCGAAAGACGTCCACTGCTGGACAAAGGCCTCCCCCAAGGATTTCCACGAAGACCGATCCTGCGCCGCTCGCATCCAGACACCTCCCGCGACCTTCACCAGATCGTCGGTCCACCTAGTGGGAGGCCTGCCCACGCTACGTCTTCCGGCTCGTGGTCGCCACTCAAGAACTTTCCTGCCCCAGCGGCCATCAGCTCTACGAGCTATGTGCCTCGCCCACTGCCACTTTATTTTAGCGATTCTGCGGGCTATATCAGTAACTCTGGTTCTCCTACGGATCTCATCATTTCTGATTCAATCACGTAGGGAAACTCCGGCCGGGCTTTATCTTGGATGTAATGTAACTTCAGCATGCTAATCCGTAGGTAGGCATCCGCTGGGCAGGGCACATAGTACGCAGAACTGACGGCCGATGGGGCAGCAAGGTTCTGGAGTGGAGGCCGCGTACCGGAAAACGTAGCGTGTGACGTTCACCCACAAGGTGGACCAACGACATCATAAAGGTAGCAGGAAGGCGCTGGACGCAGGCCGCTACCAACGTGGCAACATGGAAAGCATTGGGGGTGGCCTATGTTCAGCAGTGGACGTCCTATGGCTGAGATGATGATGGAATGTAACTCCTCTAAAAATTTTAAAGGCAATCTTAGACTTAGGGGTGCCTTCAAATTAGAGGCGAGGTAGTGGTGCTATAACTGCGCTTCTAGAAATTATATGAAAACTAGTAGTGGTGCGGCAAGCGGGCCTCAGTGGCGTCACTGCAGCGCTTCCTCACGCCTCTAATTTGAAGGCGCCTTTAAGAGGCCAAGTGATAATTTATAAGAAACTAGCGGCCGCCCGCGACTTCGTACGCGTGGATCCTGTTTTATCCCCTTTTCCCGAATTTTCTTTGCTATAAACCTCACGGAGCCCGAGACCTTTCCAACGAATGCAAAACCGTGGAAATCGGTTCGTGCGTTCTGGAGTTACAGCGTCAGGGAGGAAAACCCGACTTATTTTTATACACCGTGTTACTTTGCATTCTAGCCATATTCACAGAGATAAAAGTAGGTAACAATACCTATTATTTAAGATAAACAAGAGACTCCCATAAAGAAAGTACACTAAGATTTTAGTAAATTTGGTTTTTCAGTACAAATTGGAATAAACCAATTTTGTCTCGCACGTTCTACAGGTGCAAGTGGAATAAACCTAGTGGGCGTGGCCTAGTTCTTAATTTTATGGCTTTGGGTACCAGCCTTTTTATCCAGTCATAATAACTATTTTAAAATACTCTTCAGTTGATTTCAGATTTTCCTTTCTACTTTACGGGCTTTGGACCGTCAAAAATACGTAATAATTAATAGGGTTTCAATTAATTTACAACATTGTACCCTATTTTTACAAATTAATAAATTAAGTATGAAATTAAATCACCTTATTCACAATTAATTATTTATTCATAAGTTCCTACTTACAAAGTTTACGTACTGCGAAGCAAGTGTTCAAAGTGTCCTCCGTTCTGATGAAGGCACAGTCTAGCACGGCGAAGCGTAGGTTTTTCGCTTAAGTTTTCGCAACACATAAACGTTTTGTATCACAGTTTCACTAAAACAATCCTTTCATGTAACGCGTTTACACTGTTTATCTCTTCTGCGCATACCAGTCGTTTCAAGTCAGTGTCAGGTCCGAGGATCGTGGTGGCCAAGCTACTGGACCCCTCGTCCAATCCACTGTTCACCAAACGTATTATTCGCGCACTTGACGTCCTTATTGTGGGGGAGCACCATCCTGCTGGTAGTAGAGCATTTGGTGTAACGCTAAGGGTACGTCATCAAGCATTTCGTTAAGACGTCTTGCAGACACTCCAAGCACCATTTTGATTAAATTATTCGTTGTTTGAATACACTTCAGTCATTTTTGTATTATTTATAACGTGATTTGTGTTTGATGGATTTCTCAGTTTTTTACAAGTGTCAAAAAGACATTTTAAAGACAATAGATTGCAATAGATATTTAAAAATACAATAAAAAGTAAAAAAGTCTCCATCGCCATCGCCAACAAGTGATGTGCATGCGTTACGATAATTAGTGGTGTGTTTAACATATTGTCGATAAAATAAAATACTCAAGATTAAAAAAAATTTTTTTCGGGCATTATTTTTTTACGGATTTGTGTTCAGTATCAGTAATATAGTAACCTCTGTAAATATGGCAAGAATGCAAAGTAACACCCTGTATAGTAGACTAGATGGAGACGTTTTGTAGTAGTTGTGGGATTTATCGTTAAGGTTTTCTCGTAATAATATGTTCCATAATGAAACGTAACTGTACTCGGAGGCGACAATACCCTCAGATTGCTGCCTTGAGAGGTTTTTTATTCACCCCATTTTTAAGGCGTTATAACGTAATAACCCTTCAAATCACAATCGACATTGAAGAATAATGAATAAATAATTTTTAATTTCTTATAGTATTACTATACACAAGTATTTTTCTAAAATTTGAGCTGCGCTAGATTGGTATTAATAAACGATGAGAAAAATCTTACCTCTACATTTTAGTTGAAATAACAAGTAAAATTACTTTCATTTCAGAACAGACTGAAGGTAAATTGGTAAAACACACAAAAAGGAAAAATATTACGAAAATCCCTTATTGTTTCTGAAACCTAATAAGGAATTTGCTAGTAAAATATTTTATGTAGCAAACTTTTCCAATCAAGAAGCGAAGATCAACAGAAACTCCCCTCGAGTTGCCAAAATATACTGAAGTGTCTTTGACTGAATTATATCATTTATCGTAAAGATTGTTAAGTTTCTTCAGAGATAATGGGTTTAATTAAATTTTAATATTAATCCATTCATAGCAAGCTTTACACAAAACTTAGCGAGTTAAGTCAAAATTAAATTGGAATTATTAAATGTTTCATTTGACATTGCAGATTTGAATCAATTTTATTTTAGAATCTAATAAAGACTGATTGAGATTTCTTTTGTAGTATTATTTTAAGATATAGAAAAAAAAGAACAATAGTTATCTAAACGTAGACAATAGTAGCATCTAAAACTCAATTTAAGCCCACTGAAAACTCAGAAAAATCTGTAGTAAGCCTTGATAAAGCTGATTAAGAGAAAAAAAAACTTTATTTGATAAGTACAAGCGGGCTTTTGAAACAATTTCATTGTTTCGCAAAAAACCTTTATAGTATAATACCCGCGAGTCGCGTAGCCACTGTCGAAAAACAAACCAACATTCGGCTAGATGAAGGGTGACCAACATTTGCGGATATTGTTTCTAAAACACTAAAGAAAAAATAATAATTATTAATATCTAACATGCTGATTAGGATTGAAGTCTGTTATGTAAACTAGTACTAAACTAACCATAGTTTGACCATCAGCTTTAGTACTAAAGTATTTTATTGAAATGTAAATGGTATATTGACATAATATTTTTCTTCTTTTCGTGTCGACAACAAAGTCTACACAGTGTCAGCCCAAAATTGTCACAAGAGTGGCGTTGTCAGCAGCACTCATCAAATCCTCCTGAGTGCAGTTGCTTGGGCACTCAGGGCACGACATCAGGTGCTTCATCGACTGGGGATCAAAACCGCACCTGCACTCCATAACATATTAAGTATTGACATATTAATGTAGTGACTCTATTATTTCTCACAACGCAATTGGCTGAATGATTGTAACGTCACACTGTACAAGTTACCTCGCATCTGAAATTAATGTATGGGTCACCCTAGTTAAACATGTCCTTGGCTCATACATGGAAAAGAAAAATCTTGCCTATCAAAAAAGCTGATAACTGAAAAAAAAAACATAACAAAATCCAACCAAAATTGTGATACACAAAGCAATTTATCATTAACAATAATGGAACTCTATGAGAACAAAAACCAGCCAATACTCCTGAATCACGAAACCGTGGACGCCCCAACCAACGCCCAGTCTTTGGGCTTTTTAAACAAAAATCGACAACAAAAGGGGAAGCAATTACTGGTGCCTTGTAAATAATGTGCCAAAATAAAATACGAAGCTACGGTGCTGACAACAAAAGTACCACTGGGTTTTATCGCGGCTATTTATCCTTTTTTGTGCGTATTTACATATAAAAGCTTTCAATTCCGCGTCGAATTAATCTGGGTAATTGCCGTTTAAATAATATTAATTCTAAACTTTGCTTTTTTGAACCTGATGGAACATAAAATTGATCACAAATATTTAGTTATGCTTTGCATATTTGAACGAAGTAACTGGTTATTAAAATTGAATGCAAAGTTTTCATTACTCTACTTGAAATTAAGTTGTATTATTGACGAATGAAATGCTCCATGCATTGATAAAAATAAATCAATGCTGCAACACAACTTTCATTGAGACATAACCATCCTCCTTTACTCTTACAATAAAATTACTTCTTATTTATAATACAGTATAAGCTTTGCTGAGTTTAGGAGTAGAGGCGCAGTGTAAAAATAATGTCCAAGGTAATTTAATTATTTACTAGCGACTTCGTACGCGTGGATCCCGTTTTACCCTTAGGGGTAGAGTTTCGTAAAATCCGTTCTTAGTAAGCTCTTACGTTCCAAAAGGAACCCCCATGCAAAATTTGAGACATAGCACTTGTAGTTTCTGAGATTTCGTAATGAGTGAGTCAGTCCATCAGTAATGTGCCTCAAGCAGGTCCTCCCTGAGGTCCAAGAGGGCGCTTAAGAGTTATAGGGATTATTTATTTACTTGTTAGCAATAAAACACACCGGTTTTAAAGATGTCAAAAAATTTGTCAATGACAAAAAATATATGGCAAAAGAAAAGAGTAAATTATAATTATTAGAAAAACCCTAAAAAGAACGTAGCGTTCTGCACAAGTGACCCTTCGTTTTTATAGATATAGAAGATTATGCCTTCTAATAATAAAGTTCAAACTTAATATTGAGTGCTTTTTTAGCGTTTTTTCCGCGTATTTAGTGGCCACACGAACTCCTGAAGCGTGCGGTTACTGACGGCAGAACTCCCTCCATCGGCCGATATGGGCCTCAGAAAACTGGTTAAGACGACATAAGACCCGGGATTCGGTGGAGTACTTTCTGGAATAAGTTGTTTATTCTGTTATGTATTGCGAAATAAGTGTAAAATAGAATTAGAGTAGGTCGTGGCTAAAATGAATGTAAAAAGGTAGCAAGTAAGATTTTACTTATAGAAAACTTAATGGAGACAACACATACCTAATATGTCTTTATCAGACGAAAATATTACTTCAAAACTATGCCAAATCGAAAGATACAAAGTGGAGGTTTAATCGAGAAACCTAATCTACAACGGCTCATTTCATATATTTAAAAATGAAAACATAATATAAAAGCTATGAGCCACCATTTGTTTATAACCACGACTGTAGCACAACTCAGGTGAATCGTCAAGCTGTGGCTTACTCATAATTTAAGGCTATATTCTGTCATTATACATGTGCACTTATTCTAGCTTTAACCATGTTTTATGCAAATAAACAATTATTATATTCTATTCTATAGCATACGGAGGAGAATAAGAACAATGTCAAGTTGATTGCGAGCCTCAAAAGCGCTAGAATGCCCTATTAAAATTTAAAAGGTAGAGGTGAATTCAAGAGAGATGGAAAATTTATTCCCTCACTTAAGTACATAATAATAATAATAAATACACTTTATTGCACACCAAAGATAAGAACAGAAAGAAAAGGAACACACAAGGTACAACTAGGCGGTCTTATCGCTATAAAGCACATTATAATACACTACACTACATACAACGTACAAAATATGTAAGTGTGTGTGTTGTAACCTAAAAATACAGTTAAAATAGTCCGGCGAAGTATACCGAAGCCTTGTAGGCTACTTTTATTAAATCAGAAAATTGTGGGTATATTTTCCCTAAATATACCTAAACCGGCTCGCTGGAAAATGTTATGAAGGAAAACACGGTACGAATAACACCGTAGGTACACTGAAAGTAATGTGCTATTTGAAAATTCTTATGTGCACTCTTGTAACGTTAACAAAACTAAAATTATATAGCCTGAGTAATTTTTTTTGTCTTTATGTGTAGAAGCGGTTACCTACTTAGTCTATGGACTACACCTGCAATATGCCCTTGCCCTCAGTATTAAAAATAAACACATAAAATAGGTTTAAAGAACATTTATTTCTCATTAAAAACATTACAGTCACTTACATGAGAAATTAACAAATTTTATGTAGGTAGATAATTCACAAGTTGTCCAATAGCCAGAACAAGCAGATGTACTTCTGCGGGAATCGTCCTATATCTCTCGTCTAATCCTAATCGGAAATAAGTATTTAAAGACTTGAAACTGGAAATTGAATTTCCTTAATTTTCAATTAAATTTTCACGCTGTTCTAATTTTGGCCTTCTCCTATATTCGAGAGAGAAATTCATTACATACAATAACATAATAATCATAATAGTCGTTCAAAATAACGCATTGTCACGAGTACCCGAAATACAATTCATAGTTCATGAGGGTCTTCCAAGCCCGGAGATTCCGGAATCGGGATCAAACGGCTACAATGAGATGAATTTAATACCCCGTTCAAAATAATCCGGATCTGTTCGCCGCAGATATACGTAGTATGTCTGTTACAGTGGACTGAGAATGTAGAGGGTTTTAAGTCAAAATAAAAATAAATAAATAAATATAAATATCCTTGGACATTTTACACTGCGCTTCTAGTCCCAAACTAAGCAAAGCTTGTACTATGGGTACTAGACAACGGATATAAACATACTTAAATACTTTTTTTTTGTAAATACATACATATTATACATAGAAAACACCAAAACACAAATTGTTGCAATAATTCGACACAAAACATTTGAGAAGTGCTGAGAAGGAGCGCCGCAACAAACTCAGTCACCACTGTATGCTTGGTTTGTCGTTCGGTATATCAATCTAAAAACTGAATTATCTTGTGAATTTATGACTGGTAATATTTTGATACAAAGACTGTCACTGTAAAATTAATAAATGCTTGTAAAGTATAGAAAAGTAGAAAGATGAAAAGTGTTTAAAATGATTATGAATTTAGTGATAAGTCATGAAAACAATTTGTTTTTGGATCAAGGGTTTTTTATGCAGAACAAGTACTTACATAATTTGGTCGCAATCTCACCTGATATTAAGTGAGATACAGTCTACTCAAGAAAAAATCTGTATTTTAATTATTTAATAAAAAAAGAAAACTCAGGTATTTAATATAATATCCATTGTATTAAAACGTAATACTGGAACCTTCTTAAACTGTCTCTACTATGGCCAAGATTCAAAGTACGTTTTAATATAATATTATATTATATTATACATAGTTATAGACGGTGACAATGGTATTCAGATCGCTTTGACTACTTATTTATTTACCGTTCAAAGGTTTTAGAAGGCTCGCATATAAAGAGATAGCAAGCAATAGAGAATTCGTTTTTGTATTCAAACGAAAGAAATATCGTTTTTGGGGAGGAAAATGGATTACTTAGGTGTAGCAGAAAAAAGGTAATAATATAATTTTTCTTCTTCATAACTGTTAACACTTTTAACAGAGTGTAGTTGATGTTATGTTTTGGTGACCAGTGTATGTTGCTCATTTAACGATATTTTGCCATCTTCATCTGTTGGTGGCCAAATTAATTATTTGTGTTTTCTTTTTTTATAAAAATAATTAACAAATACTTCGTTGTTTGTACAAAAAACCACAAAGTAAATTCACATTAAGCTTGAAAGAGAGAAAATGAACTGACTGAACCAAAAACACAACTTATTTATAAAACACAATCAAAAAGGACTGTCAAAGAAAACATTCCAGCATTAATATTTAAGCCTTTGATCCTCGTTAACTCACATAATACAGAATTCATTGTCTGTGACCGACATGACAGTTAATGTGTTAAAGAGCATTAACGTACAAACAATTTGTTTTTATCGTACTACCTTCCATTCCGCAACAATTACTATAAATGTATTTTGTGCGGAAAGTTTTATATTTTAAAAAAGCTGCAACTGGCGCAGCTTCCGTGGCAACTTTGGAACTAGTTTTATACTTTCGTCTAGTTATCTTTCTTTTTAAGTTTTTAAAGCAAAAAACGGGCTTGAAGCACTCCGTGGCTGAGTCATTGGAACGAAAATGAAATATAAAGTTCTTGGCGCTATCTTTCGCACGTGTTAAGTGCACTATCTTTCACATAGTGAAATCATAATATGGTTTATTTTAGAAGATAATAATATCAATATAGTACAGTTAAGTCCTGTGTATTATTGTCGAATAAAACAATTTAACCAATAAGAACCTCGTTCACCATCTCTGAGTAAAGTATCAAGTACCTACGCTGATCGTTGCTTAAAGTCACGAGTAGTTAACTAAACCATGACACTGAAAAGTCTGACGCCCTAGTGATATACGGCCCGGGCGTATTCACAAACGATGCTTGCTTAAGTGAAGCAGCAAATCGAACGCACAGCGTTGAATAAAGCTCTGTGGTTATATAGTAATGTTTGTGAATACGGGCGTTAGTCTCCATTGCAGAATAACGACTGTCCCTAATTAGGGACAGTCGTTCCGTTCCGTTTCGTTCCGTTTTTACCGTTATATTATTCCGTTAAAAAACTAAGGGCAATCGAAGGACTTTGCCTAAACTCCCCACGCTTGTATTAGGTTGTTATTCTCAGGAACTACTGGTCCGATTTTAAAAATGCTTTTTGTGTTGGATAGCCCGTTAATTGAGGAAGGCTTTAGGCTATAACATCATCATATAGCCAATAGGGACGGAGCAGTAAAGAAAAATTTTGTAAAAAGGGGAAATATTCCAACAATTTTCACCCGTATGAAATCGCGGGAACAGCTAGTCATTTTATATCAACATAGTTACAAAACTATCGGCCAATACAGTCCAGATAGTTCCACGTATCAATTGATTCAGTGAATGAGGGATTAGGGATTATCCTTGTCGCGTGACCTTACAGCCCTCGCGCGTCCTACACACACACACAACGACAGTCCATGTACTTAACTACACTCGGTGTCAAATAAATCGCACCTCCCGCGACAAACACTTTCAAGTGTATGATTCTCCACTTCCCACCAATATTGGTATCATTTGAAAGCAGTTCTAAGCTTTATTTCATTAAAGGAAAGGTAGGGAAACCCCAAAAATGTGTCTTTGACCCAAAAAGTCACATTTATGGTACATGTTAATCGTTTATTAAGAAATTAAATACAATTTTCTTTAAGTTTATTTATTGGGCTTTCAAATAACACCAATATTGATGGAGAACCGTGTTTGTTAGAAGAAAATCTTAAAAGTAGTTGTTGCAGGAGGTGCGATTTATTTGACACCGAGTGTACATAATGTACACACAGCTGGGGGCACTTTTACGTCCACACTCGCAGGTGTGAGTGTTGACACATTTCAAGACAAGTGGGAATAAACGACATCGGAATACTCGACCGCACTTCACTTCTAAAACGGGTGAAAATTATGTAGGGTTTTCGAAGTGATGATGTCACTCCTCTTCTATTTTTTTTGTGGGAGGAAAATTTTAAATTAATTTATGTTAATCCCATAAAAGTAGAAATAAGGTATTTATTCCTCCTACCACGTTATAATGAGAAACCAACTTTTTCTTTCTCTGGAAGAAATATTCTAGATGTTAATTGTCGGTTGAAAGATTTTTTGAGTAAATATTTAGTTGTATTAAGTACTATTTCCCAAAAATAAAAACATAAGACTAAAAATGTTTGTTGAAAAACTCGCACTTATTAAACCACATCGTGTCACGGTGTTTAGCTTTATGTACTGTCGACTCTACATACTGTTATATACAAGACATAACGTGCAAGTCGTAGTAGAAGGAGCCTCTGCCGGAGCTTAAAGATCTGGAGTACCCAGCTTGTATGTGATCCAGGAGTCATACACCGAGCTGACCAGCCCCAAGCCGCATGATGAGCCTCTAACTAAAGTGTGTCGACGGCTGGACGGCGTGGCGTGGGTCAGCAAGCACACGCCCGAGGCGGCTCCTCGCGGGGAGTCCGTGGATAAGGAGCCGCTATAAGCCCACGCATCCCCAGAAATAAACAACATTCGGAAAATGGATGTAAATCTTCGTTATTAAGAAGCGATTTAACGACCGAAATCTGGTGCGACACATTAATACAAGAGCCATAAAGCAACGGTCGATTGCTCTTCTAGGTTCATTAGTTTTATGTTCGCTTATTTGGGCCCTGTTATTGTGATTGTGGGATGTTATTGTGTTTGCGAGATGTTATTAATTTCCCGAAAGGACATTACTTGTTTATCGTGGAAAGGATAAATAAGAATGTCCTTTTTCCTGTATTTCATGAAGAATCAAACATGTTGACAATGAAAAAATATTTAAGGAATAAATAGGTGGGACGTTCACCCACAAGATGGACTGACGACCTCATGAAAGTAGCAGGAAGGCTAAGGATGCAGGCTGCTACAACCGGGCTATGTGGAAATCATTGAGGGCCTATGTTCAGTAGTGGACGTCCAGTGTCTGAAATGATGATGGTGATAAAATGGGTGATCAAGAACAATGTGCACGTTACACAATACATAAATATATCATACAATATGCGAAAGTAACCCTGTCTGTCTGTAACGCTTTCACGCCTAAACCACTGAAACCATTTTGATGAAAAATGGTATAGAGATAGTTCAAGTCCCGGTAAAGGATATAGGATAGTTTTTATATCGGTTTTTGAAACAGGGACACGCGCGACCTTGTTTTTCTGTGACAGACAAAATTTAAAAAAAAAATGTAGTAGATTGTATTCGAGGAAAACCCTTTGAAGAAAAACCCATGTATCTGACAATACCTACATTGTTGTAGCGGTGTGGTAGGTTAAAATATATTGATACACGGACGTACAAAAGCGCTTTTATAAAGCCTAACAGCGAAAAATAATTACAGTATGACGTAAAAGAGGGTAATGTATTTATTTTTTACTTTTACAGCGTACAATATTGCTTACGTAAAAACCAAAAGGTATACTTTCACATGAGTTAGGTATATTATCATATTTCAATATAATAATATGTAATAGAGATAGATGACTTTTTAGGCTGAGTTGCACCACCTAACTTTAACCGTGACTATGACGATAACCGGAGTATTTTGTAATGGAGGTTGATAGATTTTTGACGTTTGTCAAAGTTAAAGTAAGGTGGTGCAAGCCAGCCTTAGTCTGTTTACTCTATCTCTCATAACAACTGAAATACTTTAGCTGAGTTGCACCACCTAACTTTGACAGCAACTATAACGAATAACGGTGTTTTTTGTACGGAGTCTTATATGTTTCTTGTCAAAGTTAAAGTAAGATGGTGCAACCCAGCCTTATAGTTTTCAAGAGCGGTGACAAATGTTACCTTAATAAAAACACGTTACAACAAAAATGATAACACCAACTTTTAGATGATTACTTCGCTAAAATGTAGAGGTACTTATGTACCTACTTACTGAATTATAAGAAATCTCTATAATAAATTGTTTTATACTGTCATTAAATCATAAAAGTTATACGACTTTCCTCAGTAGTCGACAAACAATTAGTGAGTAGGTTTTCTCAAGATGTTTTTCCTTTTGTTCTCGTTGTCTGCGATTGTTTTTTTAGTTTGTTTGTTGTTTATGTTTACTCAAGTAGTGTTTATAAGTTAATGTTTAGACAACAGATTGCGTTGCTATGATGATTTCCTTTTTAGCTTTACTTTTATCTGCTCCTGGTTTCGTCCGATGGTTGAATAAACAGAGGCTATGGACTCTCTATAGGTTCGAGTCAAATTATGAACTTATGAACTTCAAAGGTTCATGTGTCACTCTGTGTGTCCACGCGCACTGCGAGACCTCATAGTAACGTTTGTGAATACAGGCCTCAAATAACCAATCTATGCATTTATATCCGATTTGGTTAGAATTTGCAGGCTAAAATGAATAAAAAATAAACATGATTCTATATTTCGGAGGACACGTCAAGCTTTCATTCAAATTGGCGGCTCACCAGGTTTGACACCTTAAAATGTTGCTTAGCTACCCTCTGTAGTTTCGGAAAATTGTATTGTGAAATCAATTCAGAATAGGCATCTAGTGAAATATCGCTGTACACCTATACAAACTGTATGTAATTGCTTATCAAAAAATGTAGAGAAAATCTTTAAAATAAAATGGATGAATGCTACTCTAATATTACTAGATTTTATTTTTAGGCAGTGAGCCAACATAGTACTCTTACTTATAAGAGCAACCATTTAGCACGTTTATCTATCTTTACACAAACGTTTACTTTACTGTGCTATTTTGTGGTAGTTGCTAGCCCTAGAAGTTTACTTCGACTTTGGCCTATGGACATAGATTCAATTCCTGGAGGGGCCAAAATTTGGTAGTACTAACATCCTCAACTGGTTTTTATTGAACAGTTTTGCTTTAAATTCTAAGTAGATACTTTATTTTTCTAAGATAACACATACAAGAATATATTGAGTGTCAAAGTTTAAGCGGATAAGATAAATTACACGTTAAAAAATATAAACGTCAAACATTATTATTATACCTAAAAGGAAATGCCTTCATTTGTTTTAAAATATTTGCAGCACCTAGTTCCCTCAAAAATGCTCAATATTCATATAAAAATACCCCAAACTTGAAAATAAAGGTACTTAGTAGATACCTTTGTAGGCGGTTTTCAGGCTCTAATAGTTTCTAAAGGTAAGCCATGTAATTAATTAATTACACAAGGTAAATTTTACCTTAATAAATTAAAAAAACTGTAACTTTTTTGTTTATAGAGGTAAATGTACCCGTTCATGCATTTAAGACTAACATTTTTCTATCTAAAGAGTGATAAATAAGAAATGTAATTAAATACATTAATTATAACAAACTTTGAAAGTAATAACGAGAGATTAATTCAACAATTTTCAGTCAACATTTTCAGGTGACGATTTTCTCACGTGCTCACAAAATCAACAAACATAGATCTTTTACAATACACATAAAAATACTTACAACAAAACACAAGAGCACATCCATAACACACACCCACAAACACAATCCGGGTCTCGTTTGCCCGGGTCGCGGTGCACCGGCGTGCGGTCGCGGCGGGAGCCTGCGTCACTCTGCCGACCGGGTGCGAGTATACTCGTGTATACTCGTGTATATACGTGTATACTTGTGTTCTTAGGACCCAACGGCTTTTAAGTTGGACGATTGGGACGGTGTGAACGTAACGGGGGACGTTCCTGAGAAGTTTTTGAGATTGGGCGTGCTTTTGAATGGTTTGTGATGACGTGTATATGAAACGAAGCTGATAATCGGTGAATCTTAGGATAGATTCAAGTATTTTATTTATCATTTAACCTCAATTACACTCGATTTTACCTAAGGGTAGAATCATACTTTAATTAATCGTATTTATACAGACCCGTATCACGAAACTACGCGAAGTTCAAAACTCTTTGTCAGTACTAAACTCAAGCAAAGATTTTGCCCTTTATTCATTATAGAGTTAATAATAAATGGGACTGAAAAATACTGAATGCTTACGGTAGAGAGTGTAAGTAATTATACGTCTCTACTTATTACCAAAAGGTGTGTTCCATTGACGAAAATTGAATTGCTTACTTAAGTGAAGCAGCATATCGAACGCACACCGTTGAATAGAGTTCTGTGATTGGTTCGTGTGTCACCCTGTGCGTCTACGCGCACTATGAGACCTCATAGTAATGTTTGTGAATACGGGCGTAAGTATCTTCCTTTGATACACATTCATGTGTACATACAGACTAGGCTACAAATGTTTTTAGATTTTATAGGACCTATTTTGTAAGTAAAATGTATCCAATGTACTGTAAATCCGTACAATTTTCATTATTCGTGCACAAACAGGCAATTTCCAATTCAATTACATCCACTTTTTGTTCGTAAAGTTTTTCGTTTTGCGAAAAAATAAAACTCAATTGCTACATGATATTTTTTGCGCCGTGATTCTTTGCTGGAATTAGAAAATGTATGTTAACATCTATTCAAGTAGTATGAAAATGAGAGAAAGAAAAATGTATTACAACGAACCATCAAATTAAGTAAGGCCTAAATAAGGACTTTAACAAAACCTTGGAGGAGGCCTTTGTCCAGCAGTGGACGTCATTCGGCTGGAATGAACGAACGAACGAAGGAATGTTTCAGGACACTTTAAATACGCGTCCCAAATATCTTGCCCTACCACTATTTTATTTTATGTGACAGGAGGCAAACGAGCAAATGGATCACCTGATGGTAAGTGATTACCGTCGCCCATAGACACCCGCAGTCTCAGGGGCGTTACAGGTGCGTTGCCGGCCTTTAAGGTGAAGATACGCTCTCTTCTTGAAAGCTTGCAGGTCGTATCCGTCCGGAAACACCGCATACGACCATTTCGGGACAACATATAGGGTGGTGCTGAAAAGAAGTCTTCTTCTTTGCCTGGCCAATTCTCATTTTATTTCGGCCCCCCGTATCATGCGTCTCCAGGCAGTTCGGTCCTGAGCCATCTCGCTGTTTACTGCTTGCTTGGTGCTGAAAAGAAGTGGCGGTAGAAATTCAGCTATGTGCCAATATCTCAATATGTATAACTCAAAGGTGACTGACAGACATAGTGATCTATCAACGCACAGCCCAAACCAATGGACGGATCGGGCTGAAATTTGGCACGCAGGTAGATGTTATGACGTAGGCATCCGCTAAGTAAGGATTTTACGAAACTCGGGTGGAGTTTACTCGAGGGGCTAAAACGGGATCCACGCGTACGAAGTCGCGGGCGGCCGCTAGTCTTGTATATTATAGGAAATACTAATAAACCTAATAAAATCTACCTAGGGCCCTAGGCAGGGATTCTAAGCTAAAGCTGTGTGTCCACTAGTTTAATTTAGCCAGAAATTGTAAGCTCGCACCTGCGGTACAAGCTACGGTTATTGCAGTGACCGCTACACGTACCCATACATGTATAATAAGCTGGCATAATATTACCTATGATGCTATGGGAATATTATTGTTCACATAAGGCAGCATGATTGTTCTTTAGATATAAAAAAAAACATTCAAACTTAATATTTTAAGTCCAAAAGTTTATGCAGATGGTCCTTCAGGCAGATTTTTTAATGATAAAACTTTGCTAATAGGTATTAAATTATAATTTATCAAAATACACGCGCAAGCAGAAGCTACAAAATTTAGTTAGATATTTAGTTTGCCCTACCACTACTTTGGGACACCATAATATTGGGAGGTGTTGATAAGTTACTCATGCCCGTTTTCACCTTCAATCCCTAATTTTTAAGTAATCCCTATGGTAACTCATAACAGGAATTTTGTTTTCATATGGGTCACTTATAAATCAGGGATTGATGGTGAAAACGGGCATCAGTCACCTTTTTAAAAATCGATCACGTGCTCTATTTCTGATAGTAAATGCATACGCTTGAGTGTAATTTCATCATACCAACTTTCAGAGCGTTTTCAGTAAGTGACGTAAACAAAATTGTTAACACTAACGTTTTGAAGTTTCCCGCGTAGCTCTGCAGGTGTGTTACTGCGAACTCGTTAAAGTTAACCCTTTCATGTCCATTGTGAAGTTCCTTTATTGTTTATTTACGTTTTGTTCGGAACGTCAAACAACGCCAAAGGTAGAGCAGGCTTGTTTGGTTGTTCAGTTGAAATGGAGTATTTTAGGGTTGAGTTCTGCTTTGTAATATTAGCTACACTAATAACATAAAGAAAGTTGATTCAATAATTCTAATTAAGCGTTCCCTAAGTAGGTATCATCATCATCATTTCAGCCACAGGACGTCCACTGCTGAACATAGGCCTCCCCCAATGACTTCCACATCGCACGATTGGTAGCGGCCTGCAGAGCCTTCCTGCTACCTTTATGAGGTCGTTGGTCCACCTTGTGAGTGGACGTCCCACGCCCCCCTAAGTCTCCCTAAGTAGGTATAGGCCTATAAAATTCATCATTCTAAAGATGCATAAAATACGTTGATTTTTGTTGATATACCTAGGGTATTGTTTTGTGCATTATATAGTATTTCTAACTTGACGGGGAAATGGTGTTATAAATAAATAAATAATAAATATCCTTGGACATTTTACACTACGCCTCTAATCCCAAACTAAGCAAAGCTTGTACTATGGGTACTAAACACTTAATACTTTTTTTTTATTTTTGTAAATACATATATATTATACACAGCAACACCCAGACCCGTCACAGAAATTAAAATTCATCATTTCAATTTCTGCCCGGCCGGGAATCGAACCCGGGACCTCTCGGCATAGCAGTAGTCCGTTCCGAACCACTACACCAAACGGCCGACAATGAAGAGTCATTTGTTTTTTCAAAATATAGGTATTTCATAAAAAAAGAAACGTTCTTTGTACCGAAAAAAACAAAGAATTAAAATAACAAAGCGACCTGAAAAAATTCCTGAAAGTCCGATAGGTCGCCTGAAAGCGTTTCATTTGCAACTTTTATATCATTAAGGAAGTTAATTAAGAAAAGCTGCTTTATCGGGAACTTACTTCGGAAAGGGACTTAAATTATAGCCACAGTGGAAGAGAGAACAGTAGAGAAACTTCGTAAACGTTCTAGCAAGGTAGATGATAGTTTACAACACGTGATAAAAGTGAGTATAGAGTCTAGTTATGGATATCCGTAACCGTAACCGAAACTTTCGGATATCCGAAATAAAAAAAAATCCGAAAAGGTAACCGTAACCGATTCAAAAGTTTCGGATAGTTAGGCAGTTTAAATTGTTTTTTGTATAGCATTTTATGCAAAGGCATAACAGCCTGTACAGTGCCATCTAATATCAATTTTTATTTTTTATTTACTTTTTATTCGATGTAAAGTGTGCGGCCATGAATGAACGGTGTTGGACAACTATTGCAAAATGCATTCTAAAGCACAGATATCCGTAACCGTAACCGGTATAATATTATTCATATATCCGTAATAGGCCCTGAATGCTTATGGCGAGGGGAGAACGTTTGGTGCCCCTGTCCCATGAAGTTCTATGCTCCAAACTTTTTGCCACGTCACTTTCCATCTGCGTGGCAGCGCATGCTCATGCACATGATTTTTTTATTGTAATACTAAAAATCACCCACTCAAACGGCAGTAAAAATAAAATGTTGACACCAGTTGACACTTGACGGATGATTGACATGACTGATTGATTTTTTTATTGATTTCTTTTTTTTTTTTTTTTTTTTTTTTTTTTTTTTAATTTTTAATGTTATTTCAGTGGACTGTGACTTATAGCAACGGCCATGTTGTTGCTTTTCGTTTAAATAAAATTTATTGTTGTTGCCGCGATCTCCGAGTTATAGTGAAGTTATACCTACTTGTTGTTTTTTATTAATGTTTGTAAATAACACTATGGGTTTTAGTATGTATTCGAATTGATGGTGGCGCCCTCTTGCAAATGTCATAAATAACAACTTCTTCTTTTTTGTTGATGGCGGTGAACCTGTGCATTTTCGCCAAATTTTACTAAAACCCGTACGTGATGGTTGCGCCCTCCTGTCAGCGTCATGACGGATAATGTTGGGCATAATCCATTTACTTTTTTTTTTTTTCTTTCTTTTAATATTGTATTTTTTTATTTTGTTTTTTCTCTTTTGTTTGTTTTTGTGTATTGTCTCATGTTTGCCCAGCTCTCTCCAAAAATGGTCACCGCAGAATAACAGCGTCGTGTTCTGGGTTTTATTTACCACTCCAGAGCATGACACATGCTGAGCGGTGGCCAGTTTTGGTTCTAACTTGTATCTGTTATTTTTGTTATCTGATTTTGTGTGCTATATTTTAAGTTGGAACCAAATAAATGTTTTTCTTTCTTTCTTTCTTTCTTTCTAATAGTATTCATAACCGAAACTACATATCCATAACATCCCTAGTATAAACTAGAGCATTTACTTGTAACAGAACAACGAGCCGCTCTTTAAAATTTATATTATAACCCACACGCTCTTTTTAACCCACATCTGCTTTCATAATAATTATAATCAAACATAGTTTTGTTAAATTCTGAAAAAACGTTATTCAAACGTGCTTTTAGAAATTATTCCCCGACTTACTTTCAGATTTGTTTTCTCTGAACTAGAAAAAACTGATTTCGAAATAACAAAACTAGTTTTTTAGGTCACGATGTCTAATAACAACACGTGTACGGACCTTTTGTTTTTCCAGCTTTTCTTATATCTATAGAATGATAAAATTGAGGAAAAAAAGTTTTGATAGTAGGTAGGCAATTTAGTGAAGACGCCTCGTGGTCTAATGGGGGTATGGCACGACGGTTGAAATATTAAAGCCGGTGTATTAAAATCGTATACATTACTGCTTTTAGCAAGTCTATAATTTGAAGGTTGGTTAGGCTATATTTTGCGTTTAATTTATTTATTAGCTTCTTTTATTTCGGTGTGTCACAGAATTTCAGTGTCGTATTCAATGTTACTTTCCCCGACCAAATACAAATTTTCAACTTTTCATTCGTTTTTTTTTTGCGAAAGAATGCTAGCCTTTTTATTCCTCTTTTTGAAAATTAATAAAATACAGATTTATAAATGATTCATAAGTAAGGACAATCTGTTCAGATGGGGATTCTTGGATGGCTCAAACTTGGGAGTGCAAGTGTGTTTTGTTCCTCGGTCGACGAAGCACATGATGTCGTGCCCTGCGTGCCCTAGCAACTGCACACAGAAAGATTTATTGAAGGCTACTGACTGATTCTTGTGGTGGAGTTTTGGGCCGACGCTGTGTAGGTTTGTTGTCGACACGACAAGAAGAAGAAGAATGATTGATACATTCTTACAGGTTATTGTCGATTTGTCACAAAGACGATTCTTTACGAAAAAAAAAGATGTTTGAATTCATCACATTTGTATTATTTCGGAGTATTGTCGTCTTTATGTTTATGACGAATTTATCTGCAATTTTGATGTAAATGTAAGTATCTACGAGTAATATTATAAACATAAAGAGTTTGGTTGAATGCTCTAATCTCAGGAACGACACCGGCCCGATTTGAGAAAATATTTTTGTTTTGGATAGCCCATTTAACAAGGAAGGCTAAAAATTATTCAAACGATTTTCACACCTACATACTTAGTCGCTGTCACAGCTAGTATAGTAAGTATAGTATAAATCTTTAGTCTAGAAGTATCTATCAACACTTAAAGAATTAACGGCTGAGTCAGCCAGTGACCGAGTTCGCTCGCCTCAATCCAGCCCTGCCTAAGGCTTCCCGAACACGCAATCGTTACGGGTTATTTCCCACATTAGCGGAAATTTTGTGGGAAACCACTCAATTGCTGTATACTTGACCTTTTTTATGGATTGGCCTTTGGTTGTACTTGTAGCTCCATTTACCACTGGTGTAGGTTTTCCGGAAAGTTCAGCGCTGGAAAACTGGTAGGTAAACCGAGTTGTAGTTTGTTTTGTCAGAGTAATTACTTATTTTATTTTTCCATCGTCCTATCGCGTGAATTACTGAGGTCAATAAATTGAGGAGAATTAATGTCAAATATAATAAAAGCAGTGATGCGCATTGTTTCCGGAATCTCTGAATCGAGAAAACCTAGAAGCGTTATTCTGAATTGCAGACTTATTATGATTTCAAAGGCCTTTGTAGCCCGATTGGCATTATTTCCAAAATGCCCACCTATTCAGAAAGCTAAATTAAAAAAAAAGTTTAAATTCACTCTACAAAAAGCCTTGGGTTTAAAAATTATTTATTTCTCAACAAAAAAATCCGAATATTCAAGTCACGAAACTTAGTGGCAATATCATAATTATTTTAGAAACTTGCTCAGCTAATGTAGATTTTAAAATGTTAAAATAACCGACATTTTACTGAAAAAAAGCTGTAGCTTTAAAAGGTGCGAATATAAGTTACACAATCTAACATCCTTAGAGTAGGCGCACACCGTTGATTTTTCGTCGACTGATAGTTTAGTCGGGCAGTTGATAAGTATGGGCATGTATGGGAGTGCGCACACTACGCCCGATTCGATTTGGCCGATTCTTCATACAATTTAAAATCGGGCACAACTATCGGCCAACTAAAAATTAACGGTGTGCGCCTACTCTTAAAGTATATGTTAGCTAATTCATAATCACAGATAAAACTCTCAAACAATCATAATCATAAAGTTTAAAGATACAATCTCTTTCTAAAGTCCCTCTCAACTAAGCCACATACCTGTCCTGTCCTGCGACTTTCCCCAGACTTCCCACTGTAAGTAACTTATTGTTATTTTCCGAGTAGAGTGAGGTAGTTGCCGTGACTGGAATAAATTCCAACATAACTTCCAGAGTCCCAGTTTTAAATCGTAAGGAAATAGGTTGGTTTGCGGCTAGTGATGCTGGAATTGGTACTCGATAGTAGAGTCGTTGTAACAAGATTTTGATTTCGTGTCGAGTGACTGAGTAAGAAAGTGATGATGGCAAAGATGTGGTGTATGTAAGTAGTTTAAGATAACATAGTTGTCAGTTAAAAAGAGGAAGACCCGAAATCCAACGCCTGTCTAAAATAAACCGTGCACACAATACGAGTAGACATGTATCCTTTATCTCATATACTTCAGAAGATGATGACATGTAGAAATCGTCATTTTTATTTAGTATTTACCTACGTAGCTACTTAGTAAATAGTGACTGAGCATGCTACTACATTTTCGTAGCTATGACGGATACGGATACCACAGATAATTAATAAATTACTGGCTATATACCACAGATAATGCACAGCATGAAATATTAACAACCTATCTATTTATGTAAAACGATATTAACTTATTCATGACCAATTAAAAAAGGAATTTCATTTCATTGTTTTCGCTCTAGGCCTGATGCTGGTATGAGCTACACATCGACAAAATGACTAAATGAAAAAACGTGTCATTAAAAAGTTAGCCCTGGTTTGTTGCCAATATGAGATTTGACTTGAAAATACTCGTACTTTCCTGATTGTTAGGTTTCTCGATTACTGAAAGTTACAAAAAGTTTACCGATAGTCGGTTTCCCATCACTATCACCGCTGTCGACTGCTCTTGGATCGTTCTATTGTATTCGCGCAACTTCTTTCCAAAACTCTGGTTAAGCTTTGTGAGCCATTTGTTGGAAGTTTCCATCGCGTTCTCTTGTTTTCGACCGCCTTCGAAGACGCTTTGTTTACAAAATATGAAAAGTCATCTGCACTGCAATATTTTATCGATGCTTCTTTGACGGTTGTATGAAAGTTTTTGAAAGAATGAAGACTTACGACTGAGTTTTCTTTTGAATCGATGTCTGATAAAAAATATGTATTTAAAAACAATGTTTTTTAATCTCAAAGAATTGGTTGCATACATCTTATATGCAAAACATAATAAATCTGTGTAGGTTTTTGCTTTTTTTCCTGAGCATGACGTAGTACGAAATTTTTTATTTTAAATAACTTGAGAAAATCCAATTGTCAGAGGTGGGATTCGAATCCCCAACCTTTCGGGCGACTTCTCTCACCATCTGAGCTACTTAAACGAGTTGCGACTCTTACACTAAATAATTTAAATAACTACTAAATTACAAAGTAAAAACAATAATTCATAAATGCACTAAATGCAATTTCACTGTCCCAGTTTCTCAGATCGACCTATGGTTAACTGGTAGAAAATGCCACCCGGTATTAAGTCCGCCACTCTACATCACTTTTATGTGCAAACGTTTTTACATGACCCATTTAACTTCCCAATGCTTCAGTACAATATTGTGGACCAATGACGTCACTCGTGTTGCTTATGTTTTTTTCACAAAAAAGTCCCGAATTCCTGAAGACGTCAACGCAAAGGATCTGTCCCTTTTAATGAGGACGCCTGATAATGTAATTTGTTTTTTCGAGATCTAAATTAAAAAGCGGATAAGTTAAATTTGATCTTTAATTAGTTCGTGCTTTGAAGGAAAGTTTGTTTTGTTAATGAGATGGTTACAACGCTTTAAAAATAACTTGTTTGAAGTATTTTAGATATTTTGGAAATCAATTAAACATTTCATTGATTTAGTTTTTGATGTGTTACGACTCAAATAGCTTCAACTAACTTTTATGAAGTAAAAAAAATCGGAAATTCGTTCCTGAATTTCGGGACCGACCTGATTTAAAGAATATTTTTTTTAAATCTTTGATTATCTTTGTCTTTAATGTATTTTTTCGATTTCGACTTTTAGCTTTAAAATAAATAATTCCGTATTCAGTTTTGAGTATTAGCCCCCTGTATCAAAAATACAGCTCTATTTAAACAAGATTTAATAGCTATTATAGAAAGAGATATAAGGTAAACTGGTCGAGAATGCTTTATTAGTGCATTAAGTTCGCCTTATGTACAAAATTTGGAATTAAAGTTTTAAATAAATAGAGTAATGGTCAATTTGTTCAATTTGTATGTATCATCTGGCTATTAAACCGTAGATTTTAATTATAACAAAGCACCAGGCTTGTATTACAGACACACACAGAGCAAGTGCAGCCTGAAGGATGCTCGCATTAAGCCAACACGCCAGCTAATTGTAATGGCCGCATTACTTACCACCAGGTGCAGAGTGGATTCTCACCTGGAGAAATACGTAGGATACGTGGAACGTATGTAGTACGCGATTATTTACTTCTTTCATTCAACAAAACAACAGTTGGTACTGATCTGGGGGCACGGCAGTGCCCCCACCAAGTCGAGCAGAAAAGCGGCACGGCCGTACCATCCTTTTCTCGAAGCAATTCAGGCCATTTTCGACCGCCTGTAACTTCGTTGTGGATAAAACTAGAAGGCTGAATTTTCATTAGCTATGCAGGCATTGTAAAGACACGGTATATTTAAAATTTCATTCAATTTGAACCAGTAGTTTAAGAATTATAACGGGTCAAAGTTACTTAATTTTGTCACTCACTGACTCACTGACTCACTGACTGACTCACCGATCATCAAAATTCTAAGGCACTTCTAGCAGACCTAGAAGCTTCAAATTTGGAATATAAGTAGTGTTTGGTGTATGAATCAAGGAAAAACTAAAATATTTGGGGGCACGGTAGTGCAACCGCCAAGTCGAGTAAAATTTTTCAATTTCGGTCCAGTTTTCTAGATACATAACTGCTGTCTACAAAATACAAAAAGAAATGAGATCCCATCAAAAACAATACTTGTCAAAAAAACCAAGTCTCGCAACTCAGTTGTTCTACGGTAAAAAGTTGTGAGATCCATGTAATACCAAGTCCAGGCCAGGAAATCTTTAACGTTTTACATAAATATATTGACTTGGCCATCGCATGAAAACACGTGTAAATTAAATTATTTAGTGCGATGGCCAAGTCAATAATTTATGTAAAACGTCAAAGATTTCCTGGCCTGGACTTGGTATTACATGGATCTCACAACTTTTTACCGTAGAACAACTGAGTTACGAGACTTGGTTTTTTTGACAAGTATTGTTTTTGATGGGATTTTAAACTTTCGCGTTCCATCTAAATATGTAGGTAGGTATTAACTCAAAGGTGACTGACTGACTGCAGTCATGGGCTGACCTAGTGATCTATCAACGCACAGCCCAAACCACTGAACGATTTGGGCTGAAAGGCATGCAAGTAGATGTTATAACGTAGGCATCAGCTAAAAAAGGATTTTACGAAACTCCACCCCTAAGGGGGTAAAACGGGATCCACGCGTACAAAGTCGCGGGCGGCCGCTAGTTTCAACTGAAATAGAAAAAAAAGTCAAGCCGTGAGTACATAATGTAACTCATTCATAGACGTCGCGTTAAGACCCTTGTCTTTCTATTTTAGTTAAAAACAACAGTAAAAAGTTCATCAGATATTTGATTACCTCTTCATTTCAGTTTTAACGGTTTTAGGAACGATGTACATATTTTAGAGCCGATTGAATCTATTCAATCATTTTAAGATCTTATTGTGAAGTGTGATCGTCTGTTATGTCAACATTTTTTTAGTTAGTAACACAGGAGTGAAATATCTTTTTATTTATCAATTATTTTAATTTTACTCATAAACTAATCTAAGCAACATAGTCTATCATGTCATCATCTCAGCCATAGGACGTCCACTGTTGAACATAGGCCTCCCCCAATGCTTTCCATGTTACCCGGTTGGTAGCGGCCTGCGTCCAGCGCTCTCCTAGTACCTTCTATCATCTAGCTAGATTCTACTTATATCAAAAGGTAAGTATTTAAAGACGTTCGGAAGTTATTTAAAAAACTACATTAGTTAAGTATTTGTATTCAAATAATTTTAAAAAACTGCTCTCATCTATCTTTAATTTGATATCATGAGTACCATAAAAAATAGCTCTTTTTGCAGTCTAGTTTAATGTCTATTTACGACTTTTAATTACTATGTTTTCAAGCACGCCCCACTCGTGTTTCTGTCTGGCTTGGTTTGTTAATGTCTGCACATTATACTTAGCCAAGTATTCCAAGACTGCACAGTACGTTGCACTAGTTACAGTCGCGAACATTATTTTTACTTATTTTAGTCCACAAAAAGCTAGGTGTGAAGCTAAATTGAAGCAGCCATGGTCAAAAGAAAACACTTTTTTTAATCAAATCAAAATAGGTAATTGAATCCACTCCTTGTGATTATTTTACACTTTGATCTTAGCTTTGTTGTTTTGTTATATTTTAGTTAGTGAGATAATTTAAGTTTAGGTTATGATGGACTGACATACTATGTACGAGAAAAGTCTTTAGAAATAAAATTAAATAGAAAAATAAGTACTTTACACTTATCGAACTACATTTTTACAAGATATAAAGCAACGTCGCCTCAGCCTGTTTGTACGTTTAGATCTTTTAAACTTAATTAGATAGAGTGATTAAGAGAATGGTTTAGATTAACTTTTTGTTGTCGGATTACTTTAACTTGACTAAGTATACTGAAAGATCTTGCTTAAATAATGTCATTGACTATTCTCTGTGACTGTACAAAAATATCCCTAGTTGGTTATTATCAAACCTGATTATGTAGCTTTTAGTGAAAAGTATGGTCACCCAGCCTTTAAGTAATATTGTATGAGTCTCTGGAGATTTTATGATTAGTTTTAATTTATAATTGACAAGAAAGATATAAAGGACCATGCAAAGAATTAAGGTTTAGAAATCAACACAAATCTCAGTATCCTGATAATTACTATCATGACGTCAGCAATACCTAGCTAGTTAGGTATGTGATTTTCATGAAAATTTAAATTGAATTATGTCCGAGTCGTACCAATATACCTATCAATGTAGGTAACTGCTTGACGACCTGAAAGTGTCAGTAAAATAATTTTTACATAATTATTTTAAAAAGACTTGAGGTTAAAAGAAGTTGAAATAGCAAAAATAATTTCAAGCCATTGTTCCGTTGAAAATGCTAATGTTTAGATAGATAGATAGATAAAACGTTTATTTGTTTCGAAAATGAAGTATGAAATAGCATACAGTCTGTCTCGCTAAAGTCGTATAAAGCAAAGTTTATAGAAGCGTAAGTTCCATTACAAACTCGGTCCCTAAGTCGCAACTCAAATCATTAACATTTATTTGTTATCCTTATTGCGACACAGTTCCAATTCCGGCGGTGGGGCCGCTAAGAGCTGCATTTGTAGCTAATGTGCTCGTTGGAAGGACTTTGTCTTAATAAACGTTGAGAGGCACCTGGGCTGGTGGTAACTAAATTTTGCGTTCAAGAAGTCTCGCCGCCCACACGTTTCTGGTTATTGCCGGGGAAAGTGAATGTTGCCGTGGAAAATGTAAGTGGGTAAGTAGGTACTTACCTAAGTGAAATAGAGTACCTACTTGAAGTTTTATTTTTAACTTGGGTATAATATTTTTGACATCTAACGTGTTGTCATTCTCTACGTGGATTTTGATTTGGTTAAACATTTTCATGTTTTCACTCAAATCACGGTAGAATATACTTCAAAAAGGAAGCAGGAAGGCGCTAGATGCAGGCCAACCTCTGCCTATTTTAACATGTAATGAACATTATGAATAAATTTCTTATTCTTATTCTTATTCTTATTCTTAGGTACCAGAAACCGGGAGGCCTTTGTTCAGTAGTGGACATTATGTGGCTGCAAAATAAATGATGATGAGGATGAGATACTTGATCTGTCCCATCAACCATTTTTAAAATGTGGTCAACAGTATCGTGGTCAATGAAACAATTTTTCCCAACGGAGTAGTCCGTTAATGTGGCGAGACGACGTGGAGGATGGTACCTACCCCTAAGATAAATCAATTATTATGTCGGTATTATAACTTGTAAATGTATAATTTTTATTTTTTTCAGTACAGTAGCGTCTTTTAAGAATAATTTTCTTGGTTCTTCCATGGTTCAAAAAGCCTTGTAATCGTAGCTAAGGCAGCTGGCTGGAAAAGAGATTTTAAATATTTCCCTATTTGTTGAATTCAATTTAAAAAAAACTTCAGGGTAAAGAATAAATAGGCATGTCAAAAACACACACAAAAAGACTAATTTTCTGCTATAAAAGGGTACATAAAACAATTATTTATATCAAACATTTAGCGTTTTTCTACGAAGGCTCGATCCAAACTCACGTTTATTTAGGAAATGTAAACAAATTCTTGGACGGACTGAGAACAAACACATATTTAATCCGATTAGAGGTTTTGTTATAATAAATGGAAGTTATGTTTGACATTTGAACTTAAACAGTAAGGCTAAAAATAAATTATAACAATAACATCTTCGTAAATGACAGTTCGCAATTCGGGGAATCTTTTGACACGATTAAAGAAAGGAGTAAAATTTCAGGGCTATTCTCTTTTTACTCAATGGAAGCAAACATAGAATAATGAAAGAGCACCTCTGTTACTCAATAGTATCATTAAGTTCTCTAGCTAGGGATTCGAAAATTAAAGTTCATAGTTCAAGCATTTTTATAAGGGGGGATAACTTTCGCGATATGGAAATCATTGCTGAAATGATGATGATGATGATGAGTTCAAGCATCAGCTGAAGTTACAGTGGGCAGGGCACATAGCTCGCAGAAAAGATGGCTGATGGGGGGAGCAAAGTTCTGGAATAGAGATCACGTACCGACAACCGTAGCTTAGAACGTCCGTCGACCCTTAAAGTAGACAGACGACCTCATAAAGGTTGCAGGAAGGCGCTGGATTTAGGCCGCTACTAACCAGCCAATCTGGAATTTTTTTGGGGAAATGATGATGATGAATGAAGTTATTTTTATGCAATAGGAAAGTCGAACCTTAACTTCGAACTCCTCTCCTATGTCACAGCCTATGTTCTTCTGATTAATTTCGTTGCGGGTCCAATGACAGTTCACTGTTTAACTTACCTCCGAGACAAACTTGACCCTTTTGGGTTTTTTATTGGCGGTCAAGCTGTAGATTCTGGCTACACAGTTGCAGCGGTGGAAACGAGAGGTAGGAATAGTCCTCGTTTTTTTACGTAACAGGCTGAAATATATTAGACGAATTGTATGGTAGAAGTTGCTGTAACTGTAAACCTCAAAAAGTTTTAAGAATCTTCAATGTTCTTCAATGGCCACAAGACTTCACATTTATTAATAAAATGTCAAAAGTAAATGACAAACCCGTAATTATTTTCTTCCTTGTATCACGGTCAACATCCGAATCGATCAAACTTTTCCAATCACGGCAGAACAACAGACGCCATATCTGTTATAATGTCTGTTTAACTTTCCGTTTTTGTTTCGTGCTCGAGTTTACGTTTCGTTCGATCGGTTGGTAACAAAGCTTGCAATTTGGGGAAATCACGAATGTATTTTACATTCCTTTCAATGATAACCAATGTTCATGTGGATTGTGGATTTTTTGGTGGACAGAGGTTAGTATTCTTTTATCTTGGCTTTTGTACCTATTAAGTAGTTACCATGAAATTGCATTATCCTAAAACTGACTGGAAACGCAGCTTTGGAACGGTTTGAATTAACTCACTGGGTATGACGTCATACATCCATACATCCAGGGGTTTGACACAGAATAAGCCATTGTAATGATGAAAAGACCACAGCACATGAAGCTAAGCACTGTGGCATCTTTATGTATTTCTAATAGGTGCGATTTTGCAACAAAAATAAACAGTCTTGAAGAGCTGTCTTGAATGACACAGTATATTTGAAAATAAAACGCTAGTGCACCCGCTATGTCCACCATTTTTAAGTTTATTAAGTTAGACAACTTTTCTAAGACTAGTCTCTAGAAACGTAACATCTCGAACGTCGTAAATTCCATTTTTACAATTTCCTGGTGTCCTCAAAGTTGTTCTATAATTAGACAGCCAACGGCACAAAGGCACATCCGAGACAGAAGATCAAATTCTTTGATAACTGTTATCTCTTTGTGTGGACTACCCTGTACGTATCTTTCTATTTGAACTTTATTGCGTTGGAATAGAGCCGATTTTGCAGCTGATAGCTAAGTGTAAAGGTCCAGTTTAAAACGCTACTCGTTTATAGTTTTGAAAGTTGGGAGATCGTGATAAATTGCTTTAGCGGGTGATTCTATTTCGTTTCACATGTACTATTGTATTAAAATCATAATTATTTACATTTGAATTTCTGTTAATATTACATCATCATCATTTCATTTTAGCTTATAGCAACTCAATCCATTAAGTAAGATTTCCCTCTCGCTGGCGCTTGCAGCTAGGGTTGCCAAAAACACAAAAGCTGGACTCTGTGCTTCATTTGGCCGGACATTTTACCCTAAAAGCCGGACATGAAATTAGAATTATATGAATTTAAAATTAAGGTTAAAAATTTATTAATTGAAAAATGTTATTATAATCTGACGGACTTCCTAAGTGACAAATTTTGATTTACTTCTTAATATTTTTTTTCCATTTAATCTGATTATGCAACATTGACTTTAACTTTAATTTGATTTGATTGATTATGCAGTATTATGAGCAATTAGTAAGCTCACGAGTGAGTACTATCATCATCGGTTGCCTAACGTCCTGATGCGTGCGTGCCTTATTCGACTTTCGTCTGTCGCGGCAGCCAAATAAAGCCTAACAAAAGCCGGACAGGCCGGACATCGGTTATTTTGGCCGGACACGCAATCAAAAAGCCTAACTATGTCGGGCTTTATCCGGACGCCTGGCAACCCTACTTGCAGCTACTTAAATATTTTTGATTGACATAATATATCGTTTATCAGTGCACGTCCTGTGACTGCAATGATGATGATTATTCATCATTATAATTTTAGTCACAGGTCGTCCACTGCTGAACATAGGCCTTCCCCAATGATATCCACATTGCTCGGTTGGCAGTGGCCTGAATTCAGTGTCTTTCTACTACCGCTACTCTTTTATTAAATTAAGTAAAATAATAATAATTTTTTTTTTATCTTTCGATGTTAGTCCCATGCCAAAAGATGTTGTATTTGAGGCAGATAAAGCCAGGTGATAATTGAGCACTCTTCCTCTTTCACTCTTTGAGAACTAAGCATCCTTTTTTACAAGATGGACTTTTTTATTCAATTACTGAATTTGGTGTCTTAAAGCTAATTAGTAAACCTGATTCATAATTCATTTAGTAATTTAATTTTCTTCATGTTATTGTAATATTTAGATTGTTTTAATTATCTTAAAATTGTACATTTTAGTGTTTTAGATATCACATTTATTCCAATGCGAACAGTTTGATTGAACGAGTCAGGCCGCAAGCCACAGACCAAAGAAGATTAATGCGAACAATGTTCTTAAATCCAAATATTATCTTACTATAATCGTTAAAGTTTTAATAGGTTTCAGCTCACGCCAAATCTTCGCCTTGATCTATAATCTATTTAAATATTTCACACTTAATCCAAACACTCAATTGACAAGTCTATAGCTAGTCTAACTTTTAATAATCGACCTCATTTTGTTAGCAATAAGGTCCATATTTTTGATATTTTATATTCTCCTTAAAAAAATACAGGGTGAGCAGTGGGGCTCAGAATTTTTTCTCGAGTAATTCTTAAGCCGCCTTTAAATAATTGCAAAATGGCTAAGCAGACCGAGGGACGGCCGCTTTGCTGTAATGTAAAATAAATTGGAAGATATTAAAGAGAATCTTGATTTCTTCTCGATTTCGCAAAAAAAAAAGATTTAGGTTTCACGGAAATGGTTTGGTTTGTGGTCGGTTGAGTCTCAAATTGTAACTTTAAGTCTTTCCTTTACACAGTTCATTAAATTGGCCTTTTTATTCACAACAGGAATCACGTAGAGATCGGAAAAAATCTAGATTTACAAAAAAGATCACGTGAGCATTGACAGATTAACTATAGCTAGCTGTTTCGCGAAGTTTTATTAAAAAGTCAAAATGCTAAATTGGATGAAGCGATGTTTAAATTTTAATGTTTTCGTGATCGAAAACCATTTAGCGATGATTGCGATGCTTTCAAGCCATTAAAAAATTCTAACTTTGTAGTAAATTCGAATACAATTTTTATTGAGAGTAACTTAATTTTTGTTAACAGATTTGCGTACCTACATCAATTTTATGTACTACTGTTGATTTCTGGTAACTTAGGTTATTTCCACAAAAAATAACTTAAATGTCTTTTTCTCTAATGGGCCTTACTTATACTTATCACACGTCACTGATTTGTCCGACAGCCTGACTTCTTCTTTTTCATCTATCTGCTGTGCATTTCACCATTAAATTCGAATCGAAGTGGGCCTTTTTCCGACAGCCTGTATATTTGCTTATACCTACTTACATAGATAACATTCCAGAAAAAGTCAATCTAATTCCTCGAATAAACGGCCCGATCATACAATGATCCTCATTGTGGATTCGAATTTAATTAAAACCCCGACGAATTTGGTTTCGTTACAATCGAAATAACCAAACAAATTGATACTCTTCACAGAGTCATTAAAAATTATGGCATTCAGAATCCCGGGATGCCGAAGATTTGTGTTCGGGGTGAAACGTTATACTCATTGTTTTCGGGGGGACTCATTAAATTAGGGACTTGGAATCTTCGATAAAAGTGGCCTAAAATCGGGACCCCCATGAACTCCGGTTTGGAGGGAAAATTGATTTGACTCGTTCGCTCGAATAAGATGGGTTGGTAAGTCGTTGATTGGCGGTAATTAAGGTTGGTTAGATGATTGGATAAAATATTTAAGTAGCGCTGTAGGTACCAGCGTCGTAATAAAATCAAAACTTACTCATTTCTAGTGTTAAAAGTTCGTTAGGGTTAAAATGGCCCCATAAGGGGCATATTTTCAAACATCTTAAGTTCGACAAGCATGGTCTTTCCACATTCGCAAACGAATTACAAGCAAGCTTGTTCTAAGTCCGCCTGGCTAACTACCACCATCTTACCTAAGTCTGTCGCCATAACAACAATGTTAACAGCATTATTGTGTTCCGGCAGTTAGAGGTAAGATAGCCAGTTCCTCCGTGGTTGAGGATTCCGGGTGAAGCTCGCTTCCACCTTCGGCCTGATCGTCACTTACCATCAGGTGAGATACAGGCCAAGAGCTTCCTCGTTGTGGTTAAAAGAAAGATAATAAAATGTAGGATAAGAGGAGGAAATTTTAAAAATAACCCTGTTAATGCAACTATGTATTTGACTGGACTGAAGATGATTCAAGAAGAAGAAGAGTGTGAATGAACAAAATTATCATTATTTCTTATCTTAAAGCCAAACAGTATGTCCATCTTAAATTTTCAGATCATAAATGTTGCCACGAACATTGAACATACAACTTTACACGAATATAAAATTCAACAAGCTACGGAGAGTCACTCGAGATTCCCCTGAGGGTTGCCATAAAACAAGATTTCGTACAAAAACTTTTATAGACACTTCCATAATTCTAAAAGAATATCAATGTATACCGGACCCAATAAATTGTCCCAATCCAGGCCAAGGTTTGTCGTATAATAGCTGAACACCTTCCGTAAAAGTTTTATAGCTTGACTAGTGAAGCACGCGATTTTACTCACGGAATAAACTTATTAGCCGACTTCAAAAGGAGGAGGTTATCAATTTTTTTTATTGTTTTGATACTTATAATGCTATTATTAAGGTTGTCTATTCATCATCATCATCATCATTTCAGCCACAGGACGTCCACTGCTGAACATAGGCCTCCCCCAATGACTTCCACATCGCACGGTTGGTAGCGGCCTGCATCCAGCGCCTTCCTGCTACCTTTATCAGGTCGTTGTTCTTTTAATTTTTAGTAATTAATTTGCTGTAAGAACTAAGGTCAAACAAAATCCGAGTTTCAGACTTTATGTTATAAATTAAACATATGTTCTTAGTATTTCTCTGATTATTGTACTCGTAGATCTTCTTTGTCTACAAGTTTATACGTTTTGATAATTATGATCTTCTTGGCTGTAGTTGTAGATCGGTTCCAAGAACTTAAACCAAGCAGTTAATTAGGTTTTCAAAGAATTATATTCAGACTGACATTCCTATTCCGAAATGTTGGTATTACTTAACTCTTTCAATCGTGTCACTAGATCACATAATCTACAAACTTGCGTAATAATTATATCAAAGACTTCTAGAGATGAGTCAGTAATTGATGTCTCATGGAAAATTTAACTCGTTACCACAAAATAGACAGTAACAGAAAGACCTGGGCCCAGATTGCGCTTATTTGTAATGTTTCCAATTCATTCGCGTTTCATCTCCAGTCACGCTCCAATTTCATTCCAGCTGATGTGCAATTCGGTATCGCGGTTAAAGTTCACGCGCAAACAAAGGATTTATGCACTTCTCATTAAAAGTCCGAAAACCTTATTTTTTTAAACTAAAGTTACTAAAACACAGCAAATGTTCGTGAAGCGTTTGACTTGGGTGTGAAAAAAGTAGCTTTCTGTCAGGTTTTAATCAGAGGTTACCATTTCGTTTGAACTAGCTGTCAAAGCGACCCCGCGATACTTTGTGCAAACAGCTAGCTGATTTTCGTTCGTCGTCTAGTCTCGTTGCAGTTGAAAATATTCGCAATCGGGGCGCAGTATGCACTTCATTTTGCATACGCATAGATATGCGTGTTTCAAGAGAGCGGTATACGCGCTCGCACTGGTTTAGACTGGTTTGCGACACCTCACGCGTGTCGTGTCCGTAACTGTTGTCTAATGTGTGCGTTGCCCGAGCGCACTTTGTATGTAGATTTTCTACTGCTCCTATCTATTTTGTGTCTTTACTTAGAACTTCGAATCCAAGTCTAGCGTTAACGACAATTTCAAGAATTTATCACAAGTGTAATTATGTTTGAAGCCCTTGATGAGTGTAATTAAATCAAAATTTTGATATTAATGAGATGAGGTGTAACTTTCAAAGAACATTATGGATTTAAATAGCATTGGTAGAATAGAAGTTTCGAGAGATGAAAATAGAAGCGTGCGGTGCATAAAACAAGTTCTTTCGTTTCAACCAAAGAACGTCCACTGCTGGGCAAAACTTTCCCCCAAGAATTACTACAGCGACAAGTGCTTTAAATCCTGCATCCAGGTGCGTCCCGCGACCTTCATTAAATCATCGGTTTATCAAGTAAAAGGCTTGCTTACAATACATTAACGTTTTCCAATCTTTAGAATAATAAACTGGTTTCTATTCGAATATTACCCTAACCTTAAACCGGATGAATTCTGTCACTTTTTAAAGTGATTCGTAAATCTTAAGTGCTTACATTCAGCAGCCTCCAAGTAAAATAACCATCTGGCTATAGAAGACCCTAAGTCTTGTAAAACAACTAAGATTTTTATTAAAAGTGTCTAAATCTAGTCAATTTTGTTAGCTTATACTAAAGCTGCTTTGAGAATCAACCTTTCTTATTAAAAAGGTAAGTAAGTATACCGTTGACATTCCAAATTAACAGTAAACAAACTAAAATGTTGACCAAACAACATCAAAAAGTTATTTATAGGTATAAATTGACTAAAATCTGAGTTTAATCGAAACAGAAACCCTGGATTTATGCGAATTAAGCTTAAACATGAAACGTGCAAGAGCTTAACTTCAAATTTATCGCTCGAAAGGTCGAAAAACATTGCTATAAAGTGTTCTGTTTTGTAAACCTGAAATCACGAAGAAACTCCCCGTTTATAAATGAGAGTTGTGGTATAGATACACATGCTCATTACTAAAACGAAAGCAAAATATTGCTACTTAGTAGGATGAGTGTCGAAGCTAATAAGTATGCTTAGGAATTTCAAGTTGATCGAGCACGCTTTTTTAAGCATGCTAATAATTAATTAATTAACCTTAATTAATTAAGATTACAGATTTTTAAAGACCGTGTTGCTGGCAGTTTGGCCAGCAACCTTTTTTTGGTTTTTTACTTTTTAAAATATTGTTTTTGGGTTTTTGCAGTTGCTTTTTTACTGTCTCTTGTGCTGGTCCATTTTTATGTCTTGAGCAAATACACTGTTCTGGCCCTGTTGGAGTTTTTCCTTAACTAGCTTAATTGCCACCAGCAGGCCTATCTCAGCAATATACAGTCTACTCCATCACCTTTTTACAGACCGTTTCTGGTGATTCTCAATCTTTTTTGATAAACCTAGTTCTACAAGAAATTCCTAAACTAACCCTGAAGTTAAAAAATCCGAAAACGTAAACACTACAGGTGTTGCCAGTCGTAAAAGTGTGCGCGAAAAAATCTCAATTAAACCGCCCATAAAGTGGGCGAAATGGAACAGCGTTGTTGCACCGTTGTAAATAACGCTATAACGTTATAAATAACGGTTTATGTCGCTGCAGAGTCGAGGATCGCGAATTATAAGTAAGTTTTAATGAAAGGAGTAACTCTTGGATGAAATATGTTCTGGGAAATTAAACTGACCTTTACAGAGTTTAGACTTAAGTGGAATTTAAAGAATAATATAATTGGTTTTTGAGATATTGTTAAAATAGGCCTATACTAACTCTTAGTTCAATTTAAAACGTAACGAACTTTTCAATCATTAGCTAAGCAAAGGTATTTATATTTTGTAGGTAGATATAGGCCTGTCTGTTGATGGCCAAGTAAAGAAATATATTGTAGAGGTTGCATACAGCCAAACTATTGTATTCCGCGCGACTGGCCGGCGAGAAACTTCTTTTTAATTTTTTGTTATTTTTGATTGTCTTTTGAGTTTTCTTATCACTTTTGTACCTTTGACACTAAAAGCAACTTTTTAATGTGAATTTTAGTATTTTTATACTTACACTTACACCACAAAAGCCTTTTAATTATAAGACTATTCCCACCTCTCGTTCCCACCACTGCAACTCCTGTGTAGCCAGGATCTACAGCTTGCCTTACTAGCTAGCCTTTTAATTAATTAAATATCTCGTAGTGTCGGTTACGTATTTCGTTCATATATTTTTAAGTTGGGTCAACTTTTTACTCGTCTTCAATAACCGTAACCGTATCGTAACTGTAGCAGTGCAAACGTTATTTATAAACTACAAAATAACATTTTCACCATTTTACAGCATCATTATTTTGTTACAGAAAATGCTGACACCGAAGGACGACTGCAGCGACGGTCCGGTAAGTCCATTGTAACTTGAATACCTGTACTTGCACATTATTCCATTTATGTTTGTTTCTAATATTATAGAAAAGACATCGGCTACTAGAAACACTGTTGGCGCTTCTCGAGTCCTCGGGCTTCATCGAGATCGATCGGCCATCATCGGCTCCGCGCGAGGCGCCGGCACACTCCGTACGTGCCCGACGCCCACTCAGCCTCACGACCGTCACCGGTGTCAGACGCGGCCCTCCCACGTAGGCGCGAACTAGCGATATATTTATAATCATTACACCTATGAAATACAGTCCGCCTTTAATTTATATCTAACGTCTAGTAAGACCCTAACAAACACTACATAGCATTGGAGACGCTTTTGTCTAGTTTTTAAATTAAAAAGCTATTTAAAGACTAGATTTGTGTGCAGGTATGAACACATAAAATCATCAGTGCTGCTGTTTAAATAAACAAAATGTGTTTTTCAGAGATCGTAAATTTTCTGTGAAAAATAAAATGTTGTAAGAAATATTTTTTCTGAGTAGGTAAATATCTCTTGGTGATGACTATGATGAATAAATAGTTAAAGACCCATAATAATATGAATTAAACATATTAATAGAAATATAATATGAAGAGGCCACATACGGCGAAATTGACTGGCCACTAATAACTTTTTATTCTTTTTTGGTGTGCATTTTCGATTCACAATTGTTTTTTTTTATCACAAATTTTGGGTTAGTTGCAAGTTTTTGAAACCATTTTGGAACAAAATTATGCGCACTTAATAATACGTCGCAACGTTCGTATACCTACATCAGTCAAATTGCATAGAAAGGACGTATAGCCATAGAAAAATCTCCCTAATCCACCTCCCATAGGGCGCATTTCAGTTAATTTTTCACACCATAACAAGCAAAAACAAGCACTTTGTGTAAACCTTAAAAGAATTTAACAATCTCGCCGTGATGTTGTACAGAACTGGACATTAGCGCTGACGGTTTATTCGCACCATAACAGTAAACAGGCCCGCTGTATAATGGGGGCTTAAAAACTTAACGGCATCTGCTTCTTAATGGGCTAAGTGGCTGTATTTTTATATTTTGAGAAGTTAATGTTAGGTGTATTTTGATTACAAGCTGCCCTTGTTGCACTGTCAGATTTTTTGAATTAACTCTGTTTACAGAATTTTATTTCTCTGAATTTACTTCGTTAAAGTCAATCACAGTTAAGTGTAACTATTTTTTAAAACTAGTATGGCTTCTAGAATAAAATAAGTGGCTAGGAAAGTCTATCTATTATACAACACTACCATAATGTTGCTATCAAAGACGTCGACGATATAATGGGAAATATATTTCTGATAGCAAAATAAAAAAGAATCAGTGCCTCTACCATGAGTTTACCTACCG
Source organism: Ostrinia nubilalis (assembly GCF_963855985.1). Taxonomy (NCBI): domain Eukaryota; kingdom Metazoa; phylum Arthropoda; class Insecta; order Lepidoptera; family Crambidae; genus Ostrinia; species Ostrinia nubilalis. The sequence goes on from NC_087106.1 coordinate 12,578,102, forward strand.
AGCATCTCGCTATCGAGGGCGTAAAAAAATGTATGGCAAATTGTACAGCGCCTCTAGCGGTTAGTAGCTGAACCACAGCAAAACTAAAAACACTACCATGAGTTCATCTCAAATCGTTAGGTAAAAAACCTATCTAAATGAATACGATAGCGACTAAAGTTTTTATTAAGTTTCATACAAATAACTTACCATGAGTTGCAATTTTCAAAGATGTCATCGAAAAATACCTTAGCTGTCACAGTAACGTAACTCACTGGCTTATTGACGTGTGAAAAGCAAAATAAAATTGTGGTTTTAGGTCATTTAAGGTGTTTTCTTTATTAAATTATGTCGGAAAGAAGTTTATTACGATGGAACATGTTATCAGCATGTGGGCAGACCTCCCACTAGGTGGACCGACGATCTGGTGAAGGTCGCGGGAAGAACCTGGATGCGGGCACATTGTGGAGATCCTTGGGGGAGGGAGAGGATGCTGCGTTTCCCAGAGATATGCGAGGGAATTGTGTCGTGCGAAGATGTCTAGCTGTGCTGTGAAAATGTGTGCGGGTTTCCACCAAAGCTGTGCGAGGAAAATGTATCGTACGAGGATGTGTAGCAGAGATTTGAAAATGCTCATTAGTGTTGTACAGCCTGAGCCTTTTCTACCAGAGATGTGCTGACCGAGGCGAGGTAAATGAAGCGATTCTATTGGTTCTTTACAAACACATCCTTCGCTACGCATCCTCGCACATCTCTGGTGGAAACGCAGCCTTACGAGATCATGATAGAAAGCTAATCCGACAATGAATATGTATTTTCATAGGTTGAAATTTACTTTTGTTTTTAATCAGTCTGTGTATTATGTACCTATTAGGTTTTGTGAAATAAATAGTCAATAAAAATAAATCATTTTATTTTCAACTAGCTTTTGCCCGCGGCTTCGTCCGCGTGAAATTTAGTTGTCACAGATCGTCATAATTATAGCCTATATGTTAATCTGGGTTATAAACAATAATACTGTAAAGTTTCATCAAAATCCGTTCAGTAGTTTTTGCGTGAAAGAGTAACAAACATCCAGACATCCAAACTTTCGCATTTTTAATATTAAGTAGGATATTAGTAGGATATGTATTTACTTAATTATTATTACTGACGAGATTGCTACCATGTATGTTTAGTGACCATGAAAGATTAAAACAATATAATGTATTTAATTAATTATAATATCTTAAGTTTTACAATAATAAGGTAGGTATATCCATCCAGTTACCCTAGGTCTTTATTATGGATTTAATTTACAAGTAGTTATTTACAAGCACTCTGCTCTAAATCCTTTGACTTCAGGGAAGAACCTGGACCGCCACCAGTCCAGTGTTCCCTTGGCAGCTCTGTGTATGCGAGTTGCCTTCTTCTTGATGTTTAAAGTCACTCCACACCTTAAAAAATAAACATTACAAATAATAATGACGAAATAAGATAAAAGCAATCAAAATGAATAAAGTAGTAGGTATTTATACACACTTTTCTCAATTTCTCAGTAGTTTTCGTGTCGCCGGTGGCATCAGCATTTCACGTTCGCGTGTCCTTTAGTTCCACCCACCGTTGACTATTGTTGGCTCTTTCTTGGGGCCCTTCAGTGGGCTTACTCAGATCGCCATATCTATAGAAAAACAACTTTATTGTATCTAGAAAATATAAATCTAGCACTCATATTACTGAATTTTAGCTAGGCACGTGGAAGTTATGCTGGAAAGGTTGTAGGTATTTCTCCAAAAAAACCAGCTCAAAATTATTCGTTTAATTTCGAAATTCCTCCACTACATAGTATGTTTATTTTTACTTAACTTACCTTTCCATAAATTCTACAATCGGTTTAAACGGATAGGCGCAGGTTCTCATTTTCCTATCGTGGTTAAAATCCAATTTTTTGTGGAAAATTATTCATCAATAATCCTTCAACAAAACATGTTTTGTTATCTGTTGACATGACAACAGCTGCGTCAAAGTCGCAATGACAAGAAATAAACAATACAAATTTAAAATCATTATGTTAATTCAGCTTTAAGCACTGTTTTAGGACACTTAAATTTTGCAGTGTTATTTTTGACATTTTTGTTATTTCCTACTCTATCTTTTCTATATAGTTAGAAAGGAGCGGCATTCGTTCTTTCATTCATCCATTCATAGAGTGTGAAGTTGGATACGTTAACATGTTCACCAACATAACATCACAAAACCATCGAATTATCGCTGGCGAGTAAAGTATACGGTAATGGACATGGCGCACAATTTTTGTTGAAGATGCCAAAAAAAACTACAAAAAATTAGAATGAATACTGTATTTTTACTTTTTTGATATCTTTAAAAATGACTGAAATATTCAAGCTCAAAGTGCGCTCTTCCGCTAGGAGCGATTTTCCGCGCGGATTTTGAAAATGTGACGTAGTAACATGAAAAGCTGCATGTAAGATATTATCTGTGTACAATGGTTAGAATGGTTAGTAGGGGAGCCGAAGCGGGGATTTCGGGACTTACTAAAGAGTGGCAGACTAACATACAAGGAAATACTTTGTACCTGGTTGAGTACCTCTAAGTATGAATTTTTGATATAAAACGGCATTAGTTCTTAAGCCAGTCACCCAAAAAATACCTCAATTAAGCCCAAATTTGAGACCGCAGCCAAACTTTGAGTGACGATGGAAACTAGCCTAGATGGAGGACACATGAAATTGAACTTCTGCTTCTTCATTGATAAAGACTTATCATTTTGTATTCCATTTTCAAGTCACTTTTTTTTCGCTTACTGTTTAAACAAAACGTGGGATTTTTTTTAAATCTCAGGTCTTTTGAATGCACATCTGAACGATGTCTGGTTTTAATTTCTTCAGTTACTCCGTGACCATGGCGCTTGCAACAGTGCCGAAATATTGGAAACTCAATAAGGTACATGGTAGAAATCCCGTCAGTAATAATAATAGGAAAATGTCTTGAAAAATAAGTAAATCGTATATTACTTTATGTAACTAATTTTATTATGTATCATACTTATAACTAATCACTTCATTCAGAACTAGAAAACGATTCCAAGGATTCCACTTTTCTTCAATAGATGATCAAGATAAAGAGGTATTTATTATAAATTGCTCATCCAGCATTTCAATTATTCTATCTTACTTGATGAAATCTTTTTCAATTTTATTTACATGGTCAACATTTTCACCATTCCTCTGCACCAATTTGTGAGGTACACCTGAAACCCCCGATAAAACAGCTATTATAAGAATAATATTTAAAAAACCCTCCGTCTGACGCAGTTAGGTAATAAACTAAATGTATCAAATTTCACTCCAACTTACTGTCAACTCAACGACGTGCTTTAAAATCAAAGATTGACTTTGAATTATGCCTTATTTTACAATACACATTGAAAATAATATGACTTGCTTGAGCTTTTTCGACTTTTTCACAAAAATAACAAATAGGCATGAAGAGATTACAAAATTTCTGCAGCGACTGACAGTTCACTTGATTTACTTTGACAGGTGACAATAAAGCCATAGACAAATGTCTGCCATATGAGACACACTTTTCCAATATTTTTGTTTGCTATGAGATTCTGGTACACCTATTTATACCTATCATTTAATGAAAAGATAAACTAAAAGTTTAGTCAGCACAACGAAAATCTGCTTTGGCGCGTAGCCGCACCAATGCAACGTGACAACTGCAGTTCGGACTTCTTTATGCGTCCACTACACATACAATAAAATTCGAACTATCGCACATTTTTTTTAAATTCTAATTCAGTAAAAAATGTTTTTGAAACCTTCATTCAAAATTCAAAAGTTATTATCATATGACAGAACTTATGACCAGACTATGTACAATATCTACATTGAATAAAATATTTTTCTTTTTATCATCAAGCTTAGCAGCCTAATAAGTTACTATGACACTCGAGTTAATCCACATTCAGCACCATAGCCTCCCCTTCTACGAGGCCCTCTACAAATGTCTAAACGTCACTTAACCCTTTTAGCACCAGTTCTTTTGTTTTTGAGAAGATGTACCCGAATTTTTATATCAATTAAATTATAGTCCAGTAGTTTGGTACAAATTAACGTGGTTACCTGGAAAGTGTTCCGGGAGTTTTGAAAATTGGTGATTAAAATAGATTTCGCTATGCTCTCTGTTAGTTTGTTAGTTAAGTGTGATTGCCGCGCTCGTTGCGAAATTAGAAAAATGCTGCCTTAGAGAAGATTTTTGATAGTTACATTCTTTCCTATTTCGTCGTTACAGCCAAATGACGTCCACTGCTGGACAAAGGCGAGAGGCCTTTGGGTTTTCCATAGGTTTTTTATAATGAACAGTCCTGCGCTGCCCGCATTCAGGTTCTTCCCGCGACCTTTACCAGATCGTCGGTCCACCTAGTAGGAGGCCTGCCCACGCTACGTCTTCCAACCCGTGGTCGCCACTCAAGAAATGTTCTGCCCCAATGGCCATCGTCTCTATGAGCTATGTGTCCCACCCACTGCCACTTGATTTTAGCAATTCTGCGGATTTCTGCGTGCTATGTGGGTCACTTTGGTTCTCCTCATTTTTGATTCGATCACGCAGGGAAACCCCGAGCATAGCCCGCTCCATCACCCTTTGGGTGACCTTGAGCCTTCTTATGAGGCCCATAGTAAGCGACCACGTTTCAGATCCTTAAACTTTCCTATTTATTTCACGACTAGCTTTTGCCTGCGGCTTCACCCGCGTGAAATTTAGTGTCACAGATCGGCATAAATTATAGCCTATATGTTAATCTGGGTTACAAACAATAATATTGTACAGTTTCAACAAAATCCGTTGAGTACTTTTTGCGTGAAAGAGTAACAAACCTGAGAATCTTCCTATTCAGGTAACAACCCACCAACATTCTTACTTTTTGTTTTTCCTGATTGTTTGTTATCATAATATTATCTGTTATGTTGGTGAGAAATAAACATTACTTTATTTTAAACTTCCCAACATCCAGACATCCAAACTTTCGCATTTATAATATTAGTAGGATACAATTATGTAATGTAGAAACGAACAAGACAAAAAAAATGTATACTTCAGCAACGCGAATTTTTTTATACTTCAGCATATTTAGGACACCCGGCAGCGTGTCCTGCCATGATCAAAGAAAAAAGAACTCGCAATTTAGCAGGTACATTAATTTGACTGTTTCACAACTCTAAATCTATTTAACTTACATTACATGAAATTTATCACATTTATCAAAGCTTCTTAGCTTGTCTATGTCCCAAAAATTATAAAATGAAAAAAGTAGTTGTGAAAAACCTTTTTTAAGGCGGTTTTTTTTTCAATAAGGCGGGCGCGCGCGCGGCTATAAACGAGGACACAAAATTCGGAAAGAACATGGCGAAATCTATTTATTCACCAATTTTCAAAAATTCCGGAAAACTTTCCAAGTAAAATTAACAAATAACTGAACTATATTTACTCGTTATTGAGCACAGAGACACAAACTTGGTTATTTTTCCAGAAAATTTATATTTAAGTGCATAAATATAAAAATAGCTTCATAGTGCACAAAATTGGCAATAGGTGGCATAATAATGGTTACTTTTTTAGCGCCTAGTTTGAAATGTGATTGAACGATGACAACTAACAACAGTTGTCAGTTAGGTAAAATTTTATTTTAGTTGGAAAAAGACAAAAAGTGGTAAATGGGTTAACGTGCGGGGGCTGCAAAATCATGTTGTGACGTCACGCGCGAATATTAGAAATTTTTGAAAATTTTAAAAAGTCCGTAACCTTCTCGAGGCTCTATTTTCGGTAATACTGGATGGATTGAGGTGAAATAAAAACTAGTGTAATGTGTGTGATCTAAACTTTAAATTAAGTCATAATTTAACTTAATATTACAACTTATGCGTGTTGTCCATTGAACTCATGGTATGATTTTAATGCAAACTTCATCGATCCACGTTTAAACTTTATCGACTGTAGTATACGAATACAAGTTTTCGATGGCAACTCATGGTAGAGGCACTGGACAATGGCTAATAATCCAGCAGCTGGTCTAAGGATTCATCTCCACATCCAAGTGTATCAGTAGGAACAGGTAGAAGAAAAAAACCGGCCAAGTGCGAGTCGGACTCGCGCACCGAGGGTTCCGTACAAACCTGCAAGGTTTACAAAGTTCGTTCATTACGACAATCGAGTCATAACTATGGTATTTTTATTGCAAAATGAAATTCATAACATTACAATGGGGAAAGATGGAGGAGCATAAATTTAAGACAAAGATCTCTTTATCGTTTAAGTAATCCTTTATTTTATATTAACACATATCATTTAATTTTATTAGGACGCATTTAGATTATACAGCTACATTCACCAAAACATCGGGATTGAATGACGATGAGTGAGGTCGTCTTTGCCGTTTGAAAAATGTTGCCCTCCCCATACATAGTATAATAACTCGCGGTCATTGCTGTATCTAAAATTATGTTTACAATCACAATTTTTTTGGTGGTATAACTACTTAAAATTTTAAGCTTTTCGGAATTTTTCTGTTACCTGTGCTGTAAGCTATTGCTTCTTACCAAATTTCGAGATTCTATGTCAACGGGAAGTGGTCTTTAGGTTTTAATTCCCTTGCGTGTAGTTGCGAGTTTCAAAATATGCGGTATCAATGGTTGTACTTTTGCGTTTTGCGTTTTTGCGTTGACTTAGATTTTTTTTTTCACGGGTTAAAGGCAATTAGATCTAAGTATTTGATATGAATTTCAACTTGATAGCTCTACGCGTTCATGAGGAAAAAAGTAATAAGTTTATATTTATTAAAAAATATATATTTTGTAATGTAACTAAAAATTTAAGGTTTTCGGAATTTTTCCTTTATGTGTGCTATAAAACGTTGCTTCATGCCAAATTTCAAGATTCTAGGTCGACTGGAAGTACCCTTTAGGTTTTTATTCCCTTGCGAGTACTTGCGAGTTTCAAAATATGCAGCTTAAATTGCTGTTTCTTTTGATTGCGTTGACATAGAAGTTTGATTTTGTTACAGCTTAAAGGTATTATAGACCTGAGTATTTGGTATGAATTTCAATTTAATACCTTTACGCGTTTATGAGGAAATGGGTAGTAAGTTTAAAATTATTAAAAAAAATATATATTATGTGATGTAACTAAAAATTTATGGTTTTCGTAATTTTTCCTTTATCTATGCTATAAGACGTTGCTTCGTACCAAATTTCAAGATTCTGAGTTCACGGGAAGCACCCTGTAGGTTTTGATTCCCTTGCAAGTGTCGAAAATTTGCGGCATAAACGGCTGTATCTTTTGATTGCGTTGGCTTAGAAGTTTAATTTTTTCACAGCTTCAAGGGACAGTAGACCTGAGTAATTGATATAAATTTCAGCTTCATACCTCCACGCGTTCCTGAGAAAAAGGGTCTTGACAGACGGACGGACAGACGGACGGACAGACGGACAACAAAGTGATCCTATAAGGGTTCCGTTTTTTCCTTTTGAGGTACGGAACCCTAAAAATCAACTAGCCGTCTCCTTGGCCGTAAAAAGCCGGTCACTAAGAAAAACTTCATTTTTTCGACGACCAATTTGATGCTTTTTTGTTTTTCTTCTCACGACCATTGAAATTGTCACGCATACACATTTTTCACGACTCGTAATTTGAAAATCTCAAAAGCGACAACGATCCTCAAGACTTGAGAAAAGAATATTGTTTACAATGTAAGGATTTTCAAAGGACACTCGAGCAGTTCACGGTACCTATCAATTTTTGCATTTTTTTTGTAATTTTTGTAAAATTGGCACATCGTATGTACGATAGAATTTTGGTTGGAAACCTCTCTCTATAACCATTTGTATAAAATAAATTATTTATTTATTTATTTATCGGCACTACTTAAATTTCAAAAACTAGATTTGTGGGCAGACAAAAAGAACACTAGAATCATCAGTGCTGCTGTTTAAATACACAAAATATGTTGTAAAAATATTTTTGTCTATATTATAAATACTCTTGGTGCTTCACTGACTTAAGCTTATAATATCATAGAACTGTAATCATCTGTGTAAAAACTGAATGACCTCAGAAGCGACAATATCCCCGAAAAACTAAACTAAACCAAGCCAAACTTATTTATAGCAGCTTTCATTCAAAGCTTCGTCGCCGACTTAAAAAAGAATATTGTCTACAACGAAGGGATTTTTAAAGGACACTCGAGCAGTTGACGGTATCGGCGCTGCGAAGGCACGTCCCGCCCTCCACCCACGTTTTGCTGACGCGGCAACACTCCACTTTGTACTGTGTAAGAAGTCTTTGAGACTGGAAATTGGCACAAGAT